>NW_026596034.1:10401686-10483899 GCF_907164565.1 Psammomys obesus
GGGGGAAGAAGAGGGGAGAAGAGATACAGGAGAGAGGAGACAGAGAAAGGAGAGACAAAGACCAGGGAGCTCATAGCTAAAAACAGCCAAGAGAAGCTGATGTCACTGGCAAAAGAAACATATTCAGCTGATGGCGCCACACACCTCTGTCTTCCCATCACCATCAAAGTCACACAGAGCCAAGGAATGAACATTGTCTCCAGTAACCTGAAAATAAAACAGAAAGTCATTAATAAGTGATCCTTCCTTATTTAATCCAAACATATTAACCCCACGAAGGGAAGGTTACATAAACTACCAGTGATTTCCCAACATTACCCATATCCTTTCTAAAATTTATTTCTTGTGTGTGGGTATATACACGTGTGCATATTCTATGTTCTGTGTGGATGCACGTGTCTATGTGTGAGTAGGCCGAGGGAGGCCAGAGCAACCTCGGGTATCACCCCAGGAACTCTATTTGAGGTGGGTCTCTCACTGGCCTGCAGCTCCCAACCAGGTTAGACTGGATGGCCAGTGAATCCCAGGAATAACCCTGACTCCACATCCCCACTGCTGGAATTACAAGTTCAGACAAGCAGGTTCAATGCTTTTCTGTGAATTCTGAAGGCTGACCTCGGTCTTCAGGCCTTGAAGAGCACTCTAGCAATGAAGCCATCTCTCCAGTGCTATTATTCCATTCAGTTTTTAAAACTATTATTCACGGCAATCAGTAGTTTAAAAACAAAACAAAACAGAAACCATCTAAAGTGGGCGCAGTGCCGCACGCCTGTGATCCCAGCACTAAGGGAGGCAGAGGCAGGTCAGTCTCTGAGTTGCAGGCTAGCCTGGTCTACAGAGTAGCGAGTCCAGGGCACAGCCAAAGCTACACAGAGAACCCCTGTCTCAAAAAAAAAAAAAAAAAACCCCAAAAAAAAAAAAAAAAAAAAAAAACCCAAACGAACAACAAAAAAATCTAAAGAAAATTAAAAGTAGAAATGCTTAGAGTAGCAACATGTTTAGTTCTTCATACCGTCCAAAAGAGATCATTTCCTTCGTGATCAAATCCCTGAAGAGCACAATTTCCACCGATGATGGCAAGAGGTGGGGCGATGTCTCCCAGCGTTCCCAGCACAATGGCATTTGCCCCGTCTGCTACCTAAGAAGAAGGCAGGGCTCAGCCATGTGCAGGCACCCTGGGGGTGGCATTATCAGTGTATTCTCCAGGTACTCAACTGACTGGCCTCATCTCCTAAGAGGGCAGCGAGGCTTCCCTAGGGCCCGTACTGTGGCCTGGGCATAAACACACGCAGAGCTCAGCTCCCACACTAACACACAGTTTTGATAATCCAGGGCTCTCCAAGACTTCTGACTTCTGGGGACGGGCTTGGAGGGCGTATTCTCCCAATGACTAAGGCATGCACCTTTCAACACTCAAATTCTAAAATGTATTTTAAACCTTTTAGGTAGATTTTTTTGTACTGCATCCAATATTATATAATCTTTCAAATATGAAAAATTAAATACATATGGAGGGAAATATATCATAAATTACATCTATATAATATACATAAATATTTTAAAATATTGATTATAGAGAAATAGGAAATAGAAAGGCTAGCGACTGCATGTGAAAAGAAAATAGAAGGGGCTGCTAACTGAGAAAAAGGGGAGCAGCTGGAGAGCAGGTGGGAGCTGAGGAGAGAGAACAACTGAAAACATGCATATGAAGGATGAAACAATGCATTCCATGCTAACCTAAAAATTTTTAAAGAAATAGTATACATATGTACATACATATAATAAAGACAGCCCTCATAAAAAATTAAATTGCCAAAAGATTACCAAGTCAAGTTAATTGGTAAACAACAGGAGCCCGGTCTGCACCTATAGTCTCAGATAAACACAGAGCTGAGGCAGGAGAATTGCCTGAGTCTAGAAGTTTGAGATCAGCAAACATAGCAAGACCCTCTCACAAAGAACAACAACAGAACAAACAAACAAAAGGGGTGATAATGAGCTTGAAGAGTGAGCCGGATGAATATAGCAAACAGTTTGAACAAGAAACTCAGTAGAAAGGAAGCGTAAACAGCCAACGAAATGCAAATGTTGACTGTAAGTCACCTCCCTGCTCAGAGAAGCAGTGGTTAAAGAGCATCCACAGCTGGGGAGGAACTCCCCTAATTCAAGAGTGAGGAAGGAAAACAGGAGTCCTTGAGGGAGCAACTTTACAATAACTATCAAAACTTCATCCAGGCTGGTGGTGCCGGCCAGCCGACAGCCCGGGGTGAGAGCCCGCCCGCAAGGTTCAGGCCACCTGGGGCAAGTGGGCTGGGAGGGGCCGTAGGGGTTGCAGCCGTCATCAGGGGAAGTCAAGGCAGGAACCTGGATGCAGGACATGGAGGAACGCTGCTAACTGACTTGCTTCCCATGGCTGGCTCCTCCTACTTTCCACCTGCCCAGGGGTGGCACTGCCCACACGGGCTATTCACATCAGCTATTAATCAAGAGAATGTCCCCACAGGCTTGCCCACAGCCAATCTGATAGGGGCATTTTCTTACTTGAGGTCCCCTCTTTCCAGATAACTCTAGTTTATGTCAAGTTGACAAAAAAAACAGCATATTTGGCTACTTCATGAGATCAAGGCCAACCTGGGCAACTTAGTGAGACTCTTATCTCAAAATAAACCAGAGAAAAAAAGAAAAAGAGGGGAAGAAGAAAAGAGTAGGAGGAGAGAGGCTTTTGGCTCCACAATCATAGTTCTGGCTTTTAATTTTTTAAAGGTTTATTTATTTTGTCTATGTGTGTTTGTCTACATAAGTGCAGATGGAGTCTGCAGAGGCCAGAAGCTGGTGCCTCATAAGTGTTGGCAACATGTTCCAGGAGATCCAACCCCCTCTTCTGGCCTCCAAGGGCCCCAGGCATGCAGGTGGAGCTAGACATACATGCAAATACACCCATACACATATAGCAACAACAACAACAACATTTGTTTTTAAAAAGAAAGCTAGGTAGGCATGAGCTCATGAGAGCCAGAAAGCAACCTTCCTCCAAAGTTCCTGCTTGAGCTCCTGCCATGACTTCCTGCAACAACTGGGCTATAACCTGTAAGCTGAAAATAACCCTTTCCTCCCCTAAGTTCCTCTAGTCATGGTGCTTATCCGGAGCAACGGAATGAAGCAAGAACACACAGTAATTTCAAACCAGTATATTGCCAAGTGAAAAGACTACACATAAAAGCCACATTTCTTGGTGGGTTTTGTGTTTTGTTTTGTTTTGTTTTGTTTTGTACAAAGTATCTTCCTTTATAACCAGGGGTAGCCTTAAACTTACTATGTAGTCCAGGCTACCTTCAAACTCACAATCCTCCTCACTCAGCTCCTAAGTGTTAGAATTATACACTAATACTACCTATGCCTGGCTGAAAAGTTATCCAAACCAGACTGTCCATTAACTCATAAATAAATAAATACATAAATATATATATATATATATATATATATATATATATATATATAATCTTTTTGCACATGTATAGTAGCACATTTTTCTGCTACAACGGGAGTGAAGGAACATTAACACATGGTACAATATGAGCCAGACTGGAAAACATGCTGGGAAAAGCAGGCCAATCATAAACCCCATAGACATGGTTCCATATTCATGAAAACAGACTCCTGGCTGCTTAAGGCCAGAAGCTAAAAGGAAAATGGAGATACCTGTTTTGAGGCCTGGAGTTTCTTTTGGAGGTGATAAAAATGTTTACAATTGCTTGTAGGGGCTGGACAGATGGCTCAGTGGTGAAGAGTACTGGCTGCTTTTCCAGAGGACCCAGGTTCAATTCCCAGTACCCACATGGCAGCTCACAGCTGTCTGTAACTCCATTTTCAGGGGACCTGATAACCTCTCACAGATATACATGCAGCCAAAACACCAATGCACATAAAGTAAAATAAAACTGATTATTGTGAATGTCCTAAAACTCTGAAAAGTTCCAAACTAATTAATGGAGCACGCTATGTGAACTGTATAATTTTGAATCATTCTTTTAATACAGGAAAAAAGGCTACAATTATGTACTATGATTCCATTTTGCAAGAAATTTGCTTCTCCCCTAGCTGAGAACCGACCAGCAGCTGTTGGCTGCTGGGAGAGGGTGAGCCCCTTTTCTATGTACATATCTGAAGCATTAATCAGACTCACACTGTCATTAAAAAAAAAAAAAGATCCCCCAAAAGAGGGGGTGGTTTACGAAGTTGGAAGGGAGATGTGTTGTGGGGACCAGAGTCAAAGCTCAATATGATCAAGATACATTGTCTAAATGTAAAAATTTTTCAAAAAAATAAAAAGCATTTTTAGAGAACTTTTTAAAATTTTACTTTTATATACTTATTAAAAAATGAACAAACAAACTCTATAACCAGGCATAGTCGGTCTATGTCTACAGTCCCAGTACTCAGGAGACTGAAGAAGGAGGGTCACAAGTTCAAGAGCAGCCTGGGCAGCACAGTGAAACCTAATCTCAAAACACACACACATATACACACACCTGGGTGAATAAATTCAGATACTATTGTCTATAGGTGATTTTAAAGGTTATTTCTTCCCTGTCTTTCCTGTAAAAGCAGACAGCTCAGGCACTAAAGCTGCAGAAGCATGTAGATAGCAGGCAGCAGTAAGGACCTCCAACAAGCTACAAGGCCATCAGAGAACTGTTGGCTGGATTCCCAGCTCCTGGCTAGATTCCCAATAGATCTAAATAGTGCCACAGACAGACATGCTACACACCCTGGACTGTTACCAAATGTTTAACAATCATGACCCCACAAGCAGGCTCCAAATGCCTCAAACAGAAGTGAAGTGAGTTCCCCCTGATGGCCTTCTACAACAACCACAGAGAAAACACCCCAACAAACATCTTCAAACAAGTGACAGGGCTGGAAACAGCAGCTCAGTGACAGAACACTTAACTTGTATGCACACCCAAGGCTCTGAGCTCAGTCCCACACCGAACCCCACCATCAACAAAAAACTTCTTTTCTGACAAAACAAATAGGCAAAGCAACCAACCAAACAAATAGGCAAAGCAAAACAAAACGTGGGCATTAGCGGCTAATGGGGACGTGATGGCTAAAGGGGGCATACTTGCCTCTCTGTAGAACAAATCTGAATTATTGTAGATATCGTAAGCCAAAAGATTTGTCTGTGTCCCTACTAAAAGAGTGTCATAGCCAAGCTCAGGATTCAGGACTCCTGCAGTCAGGCAGCTGACTGTCTGGTTAATGTTGAGGAGAGAGACATCGGACTCCAGGGGGCTCTGGAACACTCTTGACGCATTGAAATGCTGGCTTCGTGTGTGAGGATTGTGAATAAAAACCTGAAAAGCAAAACAGTTATATTCCCTTAAAACATGCACGGATGCCAAATTCACATCATACTTTAAAAAAAAAATGGTTTAGTAGATACCAAGAATAACAAGAAGTCACTTTAATCTACAAAGCTTAAGATATTCATGCAAGGCCAGACCTGTGGCGAACACCTTTAATCCCAGCAGCACTCAGGAGGCAGAGGCAGGCAGATCTCTGTGAGCTTGAGGCCAGCCTGGTCCACATAGTGAGCTCCGTGACAGTCAGGACTCACAGAATCTCAAAAAACAGAGAAGTGATACTCACACACAGTTCTGTGGGTGGCCAACTTCCAGTCTTTGTGAATGATGGAAATCCAGTGGCTCTTAGCCTTGTGGTGAAAGTGAAGAGCAAGCTCTAGCCATTGCTTATGAGGACAGCACGCATGCTCTCCACCAGCAGGATGTGCAAGGCTTAGGCACAGCGGCCTCTACCTAGTGTTAGGTACAGGAAGCAGGTACTGGCTTCAGTGCTGGCGCCATTACACAACCAGAGCTCGCACTTCCCGCAGTATCCTCTACCCCAGCCCCAGGTAAATTCCCTTCCCAACCCTTAAAACGGTCTATGAGTGTAATGTGTTTTACAAGCTTAAATTGTGTCCTATGAATCAAATTCTTGAAGACTTTCAGTCTCTACTAGTGGGACCAAGAATGAAGATTAGTCGAAAGGACAGAAACTCAACCTCTGCATCATAAGATCATCTGAGTGACGTCATACAGTACTCAAGTTCCCTGAGCACCACCCGTGAAAATGGGAGTTTAAGTTAGAAAATGAATTTTGTACAGTGCAGTGACATTAGCCCCGAGATGGAGAACCGGGGTGGGGTGGAATGGCCTGTGGCTTCTAAAGAGCCGCTGCGAAGGGGGAAAATACACAGTATTGAGATCCTGTGACTGTATGTACATGCGTACATGAGCACCCACAGAGGCCAAAAGGCTTGATCCCCTAGAGCCGGAGCCACAGGTGGCTATGAGCTGATGATGTGGGTGCTGGGAACAAACCCCAGGCTTCTTAGAGAGCAGCAAGGTTAAGCGCTGAGCCATCTCTCCAGCTCCCTCACTGAGAGCATTTTTATTATCTTGAGAAGGGGTTTCTATGTAGCCCTGGCTGTCCTGGGACTAGCTTTGTAGACCAGGCTGGCCTTGAACTCAGAGATCTGCCTGCCTCTGCCTCCCCGAGTGCTGGAATTAAATGCCAGCCTGGTGTTTTCATTACCTGAAAAAAAAAAAAATTGAGGGATTATTATGACAAAAGAATGAAAAATACTAAATTGAAAATCCTTGAGCCTTAATTTTAAATATTTCATTCCTTCAGTATATAAACAGTATTAATTGTAAATTATTACCTACACAAAGTGGTTTCTTTCTTTCTTTATTTTTGGTTTGTTTGTTTGTTTGTTTAAAACAGAGTTTCTCTGTGTAGGTTGGCTGTCCTGGGCTCACTTTCTATACCAGGCTGGCCTTGAACTCACAGAGATCCACCTGCCTCTGCCTCCCAAGTGCTGGGATTACAGGTGTGCTCAACACGCCCGGATACAAAGTAGTTTCTTTTAGAAAAATACTACTGTAGAAAAAGTGGGGCCAACAAGACAGCTCAGCAGTGAGGGAGCTTTCTACCAAGCCTGCATCGATCCCAAGGACCCACGATAGGAGAGCACTGCCTTCACCTGACCTCATACACACACCGTGGCACCACGCACACAGCCACATATACATGCACACACACAAATTAACTAATTTCAAATAGATTCCAAAGGACTAACCAGAAACCACGAGGAAAGTGTGTGCAGCAATTGAATTGTTTAATGGTCTCATGTGTGTGGTATTTTACAAGTTCTTATAAACATCCGTTGTACTTGAAATGACTTACATATGGAGTCAGAAGGGTTAAGGGCCTGATTACAAGTGATGGGGCTGAAACAAGAAGCCTGGTATGATCAGACCATGAATGGCATGAGTCACCGCATCACACTTCATTTTTTAATAGCTCTGAACAAAGGAATGCCTAAAGTCTTACAGAAATTAGACATCGAGAAAGAACAGGAAGGGAAGTAACTAGTACACCCCAGAGTCTGGAATGAAAAGTCAAGTTTTTGCCAAAAGCAACAAGAAGCCCCAGGTCAGACTGCTCCTGGTCCTGTCTACAAACACACACACACACACACACACACACACACACACACACACACACACACGGTCCCTAAGGAGGCCTATGAACAGACTATTCCTTTCAAAGGAATGGCTGTAGGTGACAGAGCATTGTCCTAGATAAGACACTGGTGATCAAGGACCATGCATGTAGATAACCTAGAACCCCAGCCCTGCTCAGATGTAGCCCTTGGCAGCTCAGTATCCAGGTGGATTCCCTAGTAAGGAGAACAGGGACTATCTCTGACATAAACTCAGTGGCTGGCTCTTTGACCTCCTCCCCCACCCCACCCTGAGGGAGGAGCAGCCTTGCTAGGCCACAGAGGAGGGCAGTGCAGCCAGTCCTGATGAGACTTGATAATCTAGGGTCAGATGGAAGGGGAGGACCACCCCAATCAATGGACTTGGAGAGGGGTAAGGAGGAGATGAGGGAGAGAGGGTGGGATTGGGAGGGAATGAGGGAAGGGGCTACAGCTGGGATACAAGGTAAATAAACTGTAATTAATATAAAAAATAAGAATTTAAAAAATTTAAAAAAAAGACAGTGGTGATCTAAACAAACTGATTCCCCAGCTCTGTAGTAAGGAAAAAAAAAAAAAAAAAATGTGCCCTCCCTGAATCAATGTTCGTCTTTTGAGAAAGTGCTTTCTCTTTCTTCAAGAATAACATTAAGGTGACTCAAACTAAAAAAACAAAACAAAACAAAACAACAACAACAACAACAAAAAACTGTATGTTCTTCCTCATATGTGGATCTATAATCTAAAATTTAGAAGGAAAGTCAATAGAGAATAACATATGGTGATTTAAAAAAGGGGGGGCTGGAGAGATGGCTCAGGGGTTAAGGCTACTCCTCCAGAGGTCCTGAGTTCAATTCCCAGCACCCACATGGTAGCTCACAACCATCTATAATGTGATCTGGTGCCCTCTTCTGGTGTGCAGGCAGAATATTGTACACATAATAAATAAATATTTTTTTTAAAAAAGGACAGAATGCAGGCAAAAAGAAACAGTCATGAAAGAGGATATACATATTTTTTCTAGTTTCAGTTCTGTTATTGTGTGTGTGTGTGTGAGAGAGAGAGAGAGAGAGGTGGATCTGTGAATTCAACTTTCTGCATACTAAATTAAATTAGCAAGAGCCATTTTTACACTGCAAAAGAATCCAACATGTGTTCATCCTTTGAGGCCATGACTGGACTTGCTTTTTAACTCAACTGCCATAAGTGTAGCAGGAACTAGATGTAACTATTCACAGAATAAATCTGTTGAAATAACCCATCTAGAAAAAGTATTTTGTTGGGTTTTTTTGTTGTAACCTGAAAATTTTTCTTTTTTTCTGCTATTTAAAGTTATATCAGGACACTCTACTATAGTGTTATTTAATATGTAAACCATATTGCTATTTAGAAATTATGGTTTAAAAATAAACAAACAAAACCAAAGAAACTTCTTTCGAAAAGTTCTTACCCTGTCAGAACGGATGGTAAGGCCCCACTGCTAAAGACAATATTTACATCTCATTAAACTCAAGAGTCAAGCTGGTGCCTAATGAGAAGCTTCACTGCTACTGACTACTATTTATGATACTGGAAAGTATTCTGCACAATTCTGCAACTGACTACTATTTATGATACTGGAAAGTATTCTGCACAATTCTGCTACTGACTACTATTTATGATACTGGAAAGTATTCCGCACAAACCATCAACTCATCCAGAAACCCTGAGATCTACAAAGGTGACCTGCCTGTATGATATGCCACTGCAATAATGGCACAAATGTTGCGGGAGTAACCCCTCACCCTCTGATTGGATTTAAGGCCCACTCCATGAGCTAGAAACCACGCCTGGCACTGCTCAAGTGGCCAAAAACCTGAGGCTGGATTGGCCATGGGCCTAAGGGAAAACCAAATACTACCATTCTGCTAAAGGAACATAACAGTAAAATAACTCCCAATGACACTCTGCTATATCTGTAGATCAGTGCCTAACCCAGCCATCGTTAGAGAAGCTTCTTCTTGCAGTATATGGGAACTAACACACAACTAGACAATGTGCAGAAAGTGAGAGCTTTTGGAATGTTCAGTCCTAAGTGGAATGTCTTCATTAAACCCTCCACTCAGAGCCCTGGGAGCTATGCAGAAAAGAAGGCAGAAAAACTGTTAATCCCCAAAGGGGATGGATGGCTCCAACAACAACAACAACAACAAAATGACTCCAAATGACTCCTTCAGACACAACAGGGCTGTGATAGCATGAAGAGGACCTGCCCAAGTTCAAGCCAGGTGAGGTCTCAGCGCTCAGAGTGGTAAGTGGTCATGCGCTGCCACCTCTAACCAAGACGTTATCTGCAATTAATAACCACTTGCAAAAAATTTTTAGTTTCCTCCAAGGAGTCTCATGAGATATGAGTCTCATGAGATATGAGTCTCATGAACCACACTTCAGGGTAGGCCCCATGTCCTGGAGTACATGGCCAACACATAATAAACTTAATGGTATTTTTGTAGACATTTGTCTCATGTTGCTTTGTTTGGGCATTTGGGGGGCGGGCTTGTATATTCTGGTGTGTGTGTGTGTGTGTGTGTGTGTGTGTGTGTGTGTGTGTGTGTTTAGGTTTTGTTTTTGTTGTTTCTTAAGGAGAAAAAGGAGAAAAGGGCATGGAGTTGTGTGGGTGGGGAGATAGGAGTTGGGAGAGAGAAAAAGTATGATCAGAATATATAGTATATATTATAGTATATAGTATATATATAGTATGAAAATTTGCTTTTTCAATACATGAAATATCCTTGTCAGGGTTTAGATGTGATAATGAAGGTCTCCTTCTAGGGATGCGGCCCCAGTGAGCAGAGCAGGCTTTAGCGTCACCTAGAAATGCCTGTTCTATTTTTATCCTTTCTGCAGTACCGAGGACTAAACCTAGAGCTCTGACCATGCTAGGCCAGCACCCTACCAGTGAGCCTCATCCCTAGCCCTTTTCATTTCCAAGACAAGGTCTTGCCCAAGCAAATCTTCAACTTGCTGTCCTGCCTCTGTTTATGGAGCAGTTATGAATCCAGGCCTCTGCCGCCATGCCTGACTGCAATGTGTCTTTTTTGGGGGGTGGAGGGGGTTGTTTGCTTATTTGTTTGGTCTGTGTTGTTTGGTTTTTGTTTTGGACTCCAACTTTTGATAATCCTCCTGTCTCTGTCTCTTAGTATGCTGGCATATACTACCACACCCAGCTGGAACATTTGTTTTTAAAGAATATATTTACATCTTATATGGATCATAAAATGTTAATTTTTAAACTTTATTTATGTGTGCCTGCACCACAGCATGTGTATGGAGATCAAACGGCAATCCGTGGATTTCATTCTCTCCTCTGCCACTGCAGACCTCAAACCGTTATGCTGAGCCACTTCACCAGTGAACCAATTTTTGGTTTTTGGTTCTCACCTACCTAGATGAGAACACCAGCATGACTGGTCCAGTAGGGCCTCCCAGTCATTCTGCTTGATAGCAGAAGTGCCTGATTTGATAGTGTTACCTCTGTTCTCTTAATCAGGCTACCCCAGTCATTTCTGGGGGCTATTGTGGTTTACCTGATTTGATAATGTTTTGCTATCTGCTGCTTCTACCTACCTGTCTACTAATTTTTCCTCTACCTTTGCTTGCCACATGCTTAAACTCACTCCTTTCAATCTGAATGTACACGATCATAGATCTTTCTCTGCACCATACAGAACAAAAACAAGACAGACAGCAAAATCGCAGCCCTTCCAGTCTCTTTGTGTTCTGGCTCATTTCAAGACTGTTGCACTTCCTGATCCTTCTGCCTACAAAGCAGTCAGCCCACACGTCTACAAGCTCGTTTTTCATTTCCTTCAAACCTCTGAACAAATGTGACCAGAGGCCTGTCTGGTCACCCTCTCAATCAACAAGTCCCGTCAGTCCTGTTAGTATTTTGAAACACAACCTCTTCCTGGGTTACCCAGCAACTTATGATGTCATCATGTGTCGCCAACCAGGTGGCTGCACCTGGAAGGCGTGGTTACCTTGCCCCTTAAAGGGCCAACCCCAACACGTGGTCTCTCTCTTACTCTCTCTTCTCTACACTCCCTTACTCTCCTCTCTTACTCTCTCTCTCTCTCTCTCTCTCTCTCTCTCTCTCTCTCTCTCGGCAACCCTTCCCTTTTCTCTCCCTCTCCATGTACTGCTTCCCCCTTCCTCCATACCCTCCTAATAAACCTCTTGAAGAGAATATCGGCCAGCCTCATGCTTTTCAAGTCCCCTTACTATTTTCGCTTACGAACATAGTACGTGTGTAATTAAATTGCAATAGCAATGTGTATAGCACATAAACAGGTCATATATTACACATTCTAACATGATATATCATGCATATGTCATATACACACTCAATTAACCGTCTGGTGCTCTCTCGAATGTAAGCTCCACGTGTGAAACTTCACTTACCACCATACCTGCAGAGTTAAGAAAAGCGCCCAGCACAGGATTAGGCCTTAAATCAGTGGCTAAGGTTACCCAATGGGATACGTTAGCCGGTTATTCTGCTTCAGGACTCCTATCTTTGCACTAGGACTTGAAAATGCACACATGCCCGTGTGGATGTGAATTTCTTCTGAATGTCTGTCAGTGCCTGGGGTTGAGGCGGCACTGGAGATTGAACCTATGGTGTTGAGTATGGTAGGCAAACATTCTACCACTGGGTTACATCATCAGTCTTTTGAATTTTATCTTATTGCATTGTGTGTGTGTATGTGTGTGTGTGTGTGTGTGTGCATCTGTCTGCACATGTCTGTCTGTTCAGGCTCCATGGCACGTAATTGGAGGTCACATGACAACAATTTACAAGAGTCAGTTCTCTCTCCATTATGTGTGTCCCTAGAATAGAACTCAGATCATCAAGCTTGGCAGTAGGTGTCTTTATCCAATAAGCAATCTCTCCACCTGCTCCCCTTTTCTAAATTTTAATTTTGAGACAGGGTCTCCCTATGTAGCCCAGGCTAGCTTTGAACTTTGATCCCAACCTCCTGAATATGTGGAATAACTGCATCAGGCTTGCTAGTGCCTCTTATAAATAGCATCAATTGTCAGGCCCAATGCTTATCACCTAACTTCATTATACCAGCTAATGAAATCATTACATTGCAGCTATGTATACCAAGACACAGCATATAAAGTAGCATTCAACATACGTGTGTCTTGAAAACTCATCACACAAATGTAAGTAACTGTGTAAAGACAACCACACTGGGTCTTACGAGATGCATTCAATCTCACTTCCACAACTTTTTTTCTGTTTTCAAACTGAATCTCACTCACTCTGCAGCCCAAGCTGACTTCAAACTTCCTCTTGCCTCAGTCTCCTGTACTGGACTCACACGGTACAGGTGTGAGCTACCATATAGATCTTCTTTTCCAAAGCCTTCTAGTTCAGCAATCTCAGACACTCACACTAAAGTGAACCTCTCTGAACTATTCCTAATCAGTAAATCGGGAATAACGAAAAGAAATTAACAGCCACTAACAGCGACTACTTCTGATACATCGTATTGTTACTGTTATTCGTTCAATGCTGGAGGTTATGAAATTAAAATTGGTAAAGCAAGAATCCGCTACAGCTGTGCTACACTGGTATTTACACCCTTGTAGCAATGATGCTGAGAGAATTAACACATAAATTTTGTACCTGTTAGAAGTTGTATTTCTGAAGTCACTATAGTCCTTGTATTTTGTACATGTTTCCATCACTACACAGGGCCTTGACCTGCCTTGTCTGTGGTCTTTCTTTATGCTCTCTAAAAATATCGACCTCATTTTATCTCTGAATCCTCAAAATCTAGCGTGAAAGAAGTGTCAAGTGTAAAGGTGAATGGTGAGTGATCTTTTATCCCGTGCCTCTGACACCTTTCCCAGTACGTGGCTCATAATAACCATTTAATGAATACTTAAGTTATGGGGAAAGATATGAATGTACGTGATCAAGGACCAAAAATACAATCTAAATTTAAGGTTGGGGCCGTTGTAGTCTTTTCCCCCCTCTCCCTGTAAAGAAGCAAGTGTGGAGGACAGAGGCTCTAGGCAAGAATCTGGAGTCAGTAATCACTGCTAATCCTGCCCAAGCCCTCCTCCTCCTCCTTTCCCTAAGCTCCTCATCTGCCCTCAATATTGTCCAACACAAAGAACCTGGCGATGAAAGAAACATCACTACTCCAAAGCTGTTCCTCCGAAGCCCCACATGGGTGGGACTGAGGCCCAGGACAGTAGCAACCGGTTGCCAGGCAATGCGAGCTAGGGGCGGGGCAGCGTGAGGGGCGGGATCTGGATGCCGGCGGAGTTCGGGTGGGAGCGGTTACCTTGCCCGCTTGGGTGGCGGCGGCCAAGCACGGGTGGGTCCCGTCGTAGCGCCCTATGGCCACCATGCGGGGGCTGATTTTGTGGCGCAGTTTCAGGGTGAACACAGGCAGCAGCATGACGGAGGCAGCTTGGGGGTGGAAAGGCAGGCACCCGACGCAGGTGCCTGGCGGACCGGTTGCCTGGCAGCGGGGGATGGGTGCGAGGAAGCGGGACACCGGAACGCCCCAGGCCCCGCGCTCGAAGCGCGCCCCCGGGACGACCCGAGACGCCCACTCTCTCTGCGCCTGCGCGAACCCGCCCAGCCGCAGAGCTGCGCAGGACCGCATTAGCTCGTGCGACTGCGCAGTGGCGTCGGGCCGTGTTAAAACGAGTTCTTTCTCGGTACTCAGGCTGATGCTGTAAGGTAGGGTTAGATGCAATACTTGGCGTCTGGGGAGGCGGTGTCTGAGCCAGTACCGCCTCAAGATTTTCTCTAGCACGTCAGCCAAGCTGCACCCCCGTACACACACACACACACACACACACACACACACACACACACACACACACTATGCCACCCAAGCCAAAGGGACATTGGTTCAAGAGCTAATACCTGAAGCCGGCGGTTGGCTCAATGGGTGGAGACGCTTTGATGTCAAGCCTGATGACCCGAATTCCAGGTTAAAAACCAGCTCCACGGGCATGCACATGCACGATAAATAAAGTGTAATATTAAAAAAAGAGTAATATTTAAAAAATATTAAAAAGTGTCTCTGCTTTACCTATTATGTCCAGGCAAACGACAATAGTAACCTGAAAATAACAATCCCCTCAAAATAATAATAATAATAATAATAATAATAATAATAATAAAGTTTTCAGATCATGTTTAAGTAGTTTAGGCGATGAATGTAGGTAGGAGAGAAAGATGCCAAGTTAAGCAGGTCTCTCCCAAGTCCAGTTAACCCATCACATCCGCTCAGAGTCGAGAATTGCAACACAATTAGCATTTGCTAGGAAGGATGCCTTCATAGAGACAGCACTCCCCTGTGGGGGAATTTTCTTAATTAATGGTGGATTTGTGAAAACCCAGTCCACTGTGGGTTGCCACCCCTGGGAGGGTGGTTCTGGGTTGCATAAAAAAATCAGGATGATCAACCCATGGAGGCAGGCCACGGAGCCCAAGCCAGTAAGCAGCATTCTTACATGCCTTTGCATTAGTGCCTGGCTCCTTGAGTCCTTCCCGTGGCTTTCCCTGGGACTACCCCCCAGGATATGGAAACCAAATAAACCCTTTCCTCCCCAAGCTGTTTTTGATCATGGTCTTTATCACAGCAAAAGAAAGCAAACTGAGACAGTGCATAAGCCAATTCCTGATGCTCTATAGGGGCTCCAAAAATAGCTACTAATACTACATTTCAGTGACTGGGCTATCTGGGCCCTACTGGGGTGTCCATAGTAATAAATTTAGCATCTTTTTTTCTTTTCTCTTTTTAGTAGATGGTATTGTACCACTTTTCAGCCCTGGGTTTGGAAAGCCAATCTAGCTAGTCAAGTTCTACTAGGCTAGATCAGGACCAACCTATTAGGTCTCCTCCTAATGAAGGGCAGGGGCCTTAGGTAGCTCCTGCGCCTGGTCCTCACCTTGAGCTTGCACAGCATCACCGCTAGATGGTGTGCAAGTGTCAAAAAAGAAAGGGGTTCTGGCCAAGAGGAGGCGGGGTGAGTGGTCCTGCTTCCTCAGGACCAGGACAAGGCTTCCAACAGTAACAAAGCTCGCTTCTCAAGGCCTGATGGGGCTAGAGAAAGATGCTGAAATGAAACTCACAGAGTGCATTCCAAGGAAGGCCAGCTGGAGAAACACTTTTATTTTTCTTTGGTCTTTGAGATAGCCCAGCTGGCTTTGGACTCATGGCAATCTTCTTGCCTCTGTCTCCCCTTAACATAATATGAAGATGGAGCTATCTGGGGATCATTCACGCCTCTTCTAACGCCTGTCTCCACACAGCAGATCTGTGAAGGAGTCCCCAACTCTTCAAGATGAGTGCCCATGGGATCCCTCCACAATTCATGGAGGAAACATTTCAGGAGACCTTTGGAGCAGAGCACGTTGCCCAGGGCCAAGCTCTGTGGGCTGTCCTACATGCCCGTCAGGAGCAGCCCTCACTGGTGTGCCAGCCTCCAGTCTCCTTTTCTAGAGTCTTGGTGGCTCTGTGGTGCATTTGCTATGAGCCACAAGGTAAAGCTGACCATGTCTCCCCTCAGCCCATTTCACACATGCATGTCAGAAAAGACATGAAACATGTATGTTTAGTATCACTCGCTTGTCACATAGGAAAAACAGTTACCTTCTGGCCAGTGGACAGGCAGGAGCCACCTATAAGAATAATAGTCACCATGTGCCAGACCGCTGAAGTTCTTTCACTTAACTTCGATCCTATGAGATAAGGAACATTATCACCTCTGTTCTTCCAGATGGAGAAAATAATGTCTATCCCAGATCCTTCCTAGTTCACTAGTCCCAGCTACACTACAGAACTGATATTGTAAGGAAATATCGCTAAAATTTCCCATCCTCCACCTCAGAAACCCATCAGAACCAGGAAGATCTAGTATACCAGACAACAGGGGACCTTGTGGTAAATGTCAGTGCCTTTGTCTGACTCCATGATGCCACCTCCTTTTCTCACTTTTTGGGACCCAGGGATGGTGGCAGCTCCTTTCTGCACAACTGCCAGATTCCCATTTGCTTCTCAGTTCAGCCCAGCCTGCTCTTGCCCATGCGGCCCTTGCTTCCCATGCGGCTGTGAGAGCTTATCCTGCTGACAAGTTTACCCCACACATGCCACTCCAACATGAGGATCTTTTTAATAGAGTATGGCAGGACACACCCATGGCCCCAGCACAGGGAGGGAATTGTAAGTTGGAGGGCAGTCTGGTCTCCAATTACAGGTCAGCTAGTGAGATCCTCTCTCACAGTGGGAGGAAGCTGGGCAAGGCACACGGTCTCTCTTAGTATCATCTCTTAAAACTGAACGTTAATCCACGTGCTGGTTAGTTCTTACAGTAAGCTTGACGGTAGTCTAGAGCAGACGTTCTCAACCTGTTGGTTCGCGACCCCCGTGCGGTACACAAATCACATGTTTACATTACGATGCAAAGCAGTAGCAAAGTTACAGTTTTCAAGTAGCAACGAAATGATTTTGTGGTTGGGGGTCACCACCCATTGTATTAAAGGGTCACCGCGTTAGGAAGGTTGAGAACCACTGCTCCAGGGTCTCCTACGAAGAATGACCCTCAGCCCAGACATTGCCCAGGCTAAATTGGCCTGTGGCGCTTCTTTTGCTGATTGATGCAGGGAGGCCCCGCCCACTGTGGGCGGTGCCACCCCTGGTGGTCCTGGGTTGCGTAAGAAAGCTGGCTGAGTTCAGTCGGAGGGAGCATGGCAGTGAGCAGCCTTTCTCCCTCTGTGGTTTCTGCTTCTGTCATGCTCCTGCCTTGACTTCCTGCCTGGGCTTCCCTTAAGGAGCAACTGTAGGCTGAGATAAATCCTTTACTCCCGAGTTACTTTTGTCATAGTGTTTATCACAACAGCAGAAAAAGCGAACTAGAACAATCCACATCTAACTCAAAATAAATTTAATTTTTAAAAGTTTTTTTAATAGGGTTATAGCTCAGTGCTACAGCACTTGCTGACTTAAATCCTAAGTTTTTAAAAAGACGAACAATTAAAAGTTTAAAGGCAAAAACAAACAAGGGACCCAAGCATGGTGGCACACACCTTTGATCCCGCTTGGAGGAAGAGGCAGAGGGGTCTCTGCAAGTTCCGGGCCAGCCTGGGCTACATACTGGAGTTTCAGGACAGCCAAACCTTTGTAGTGAGACTCCTCATTTTTTTAAAAAGGGGATGGGGAGTGACAAACAGCGTGAAGGGCACCAAGAAGAAAACACAGAGGATCAGATGTGAATGATAGATAGACAGACAGACAAATAGATAGATTGGTAGACAATGGAGGTGGCCTAGAAGGGCACATAACTTTAAAATCTGTTGCAGAGGAGGAACGAGAGAATCCCTGGTGCTTGTGTAGCTGTCACTAAGCTGCTGTGTATTCAGAATACTTGCACCTCCGCATGTAGATATGAAGCTGCCTTCTTTCTCCACATGAGTATTTAGGACTCACAGCTATGAAACTATAACAGAGACAGTTGAGATAAGAGGCTGAAAAGTGGAGGCATTCTTGCAGGACAGCACCCTGCCTGCACTGCTTTTGGGGATTTAAAGATATACTTTGGGGACTGCAGAGAGATAGCTTGTTGGCTAAAACGCACTAACTGCTCTTCCAGAGGACCAAGGTTCAATTCCCAACACCCACATGGCAGCTTGAAACCATCTGTACCTCCAGGTCAAGATAATCTGGCACCCTCTTTCGGCCTCTGTGGGTACCGCTTGCATGTGGTGTATGGATATACATGCATGCAAAACACACAAACACATAAAAAAAATAAATAACAGCTGAAGAGATGACTCAGTGGTGAAGAGCAATTTTTGTTCTTGCAGAGGATCTGGTTTCTATTCCCAGAACTCACACAGTTGCTCACAACAGTATGTAACTCTAGTAACAGGAGATACACACTCTTCTGGCTTCCTGCAGTACCAAGTACACACATGCTACACAAAAACACACAGGCAAAACAAAAAAAAAACAAAACAAAACTCATTTTATCTATCTATCTATTTATTTATTTTAAGACGGGGTTTCACTGTATAGCCTTGTCTGCCTGGACTCACTTTGCAGACATCCCCCTGCCTCCCAGAGTGCTGGGATCACAGGCATGCACCACCATGCCCAGCCTCAAAAATAATTTTTTAAAAATAAGTAAGTATTGACAATGCACTCTCCAACATGCTAGCCATGGGTCATGCAGCTTTGGAAAATTTGAAAAGTGAGTGATTCAAATTTATGCCCGCTGCAAGTATAAACTATACTTTGCATTTGTTTTTGTTTGGGGTTTTTGTTGTTTGTTTGTTTTTGAAACAAGTTCTCTCTACATAGCCCTGGCTACCCTGGAACTTACTATGTAGACCTGGCTAACCTCAAGCTCATAGAGGTCTGCCTCCAGAGCCCTGGGATCAAAGGGGTGTACCACCGTGCCCAGCACAGTCTGCTTTTTATAGAGGTGGTATGAAAAATAATTTAGACCAGGTGTGATCCCATGCTTGTGATCCCAGCACTTGGAAAACTAAGGCAAGAGGATCCCAAGTTTAAGAGGGGTAAGGTGGAGGGAAGGAGGGTGAGAGGAAGACCCTATCTCAAAACAAAAACAACCAAATAATTTAATGAGAAAAGATAAGACAGAAATTCTAAAAGTGCAAATAAATAAATGAATGAATAAATAAATGGGTATAATTACTAAAGAGGTCAAGAAATTCCCAGTGTATTTTTTTTTTTTTTTGGCTTGGAACATTTATATCAGCACATAAATATGCTGTTATTTGAATCCTCTTAAAATTGCTGTTGATCCCAGAAGTCAGGGGGCAGAGGCAAATGATCTTTGAGAGATCAAGGCCAGCTTGATCTACATAGCAAGTCCCAAGACAACACGTGTTGCATGGTAAGATCCTGTCTCCAAAAATATATTAAATAAACAAGCAATTATTATGAATAGTCTAAATTCAGCCCCCTCTGTGCCCTACAAGACAGAGCTTGACTTTCCTGCTTTTTACTGTGCAGCTGCACCCCCTGGCTTGACTCGAGTGTCACAGTGGAAAATTCAGACTTTCCAAGGGAGAAAACCGACGGACGCCGTTTCAACCAAGTGATCAAGGTTAACGTCCCCCAGGGTTTAGTCATGCCAACAGCACGATCGCTAGCACACCTCCCAAAGAACCTGCCTGGACAGATGAGCTGAGTCAGAGGCTTACTCGGTAAAGAAGGGAGGCCACGGGAGACCTGACGCCACGTGATGGGAAACGCAGTTTGTTTCTCTGATGTTCTTCACTGGGGCCCAAAGAATATGTCACATCCCATAAACCCAAACAGCTGGACTCACTCTTTAAAAGCCTGACCAGCACTCATCAAAGCCTCCACGGTCGTAAAAACAAAAACCGAGAAACAATCCCAGATGGAAGGAGGCCAGGAGGCTTGGTTGGTCGGGGTGCGTCTCGGCACGGGACTGTGTCAGGTCCGTGAGAAAACGGGGGAGTCCGGTAGAGCTGAGTGTTTGGTCAATACTGCTGTACCAGTGCCGCTTTCCGCGTTTCAACAAATAGAGCATAAGGGAGGTGGAAGGTGGGTGAGCTGTCTGCAGGAACCTGGAGCCAGGAGCAGGTGCGAAGGGGTCTGAAGGCACCGGAGCTCCCTCCCCTCTCTCCTACATAAGAATTTTGTTCAAGGTTTATTTATTTTATGTAGATGAGTGCTCTATCTGCATGGACACCTCCATGCCAGAAGAGGGCACCAGATCATATTACAGATGGTTGTGAACCAGCTTGTGGTTGCTGGGAGTTGAACTCAGAACCTCTGTAAGCGCAGACGGTGCTCGGTGCTCGTAACCAAGGAGCCATCTCTCCAGCCACCACAGCTAGTGCTCTTAATCACTGAGCCATCTATCCAGGTTCTTGACCACATTTCTTTACAGCAGGCATCAGAACATGTTTTTAAATTATTTTTTATTTGTTTTGTGTGTTCAAGGTCAGCCTTTGCTACATTTTGATACTATATCTCACAAGCACACAAATGAAAAAGAATATCAGCCAGGTGTGAGGGGCTCCCACCTGGAACCCCAGTACTTGGAAGATGTAGGCAGAGTTCAAGGTCATTTGTAGCTATAAAGTGTGTCAGAGGCCAGTCTGGGCTATCATGTCCAAAAAAAAAAAAAAAAAAAAAAAGATTCCATCTTTTAAATGTGGTGATGGTACTATAAAAGCATGTATTTGTCAAAATTCATTAAACTGAGACAAGTGTGATGGCAGATGTCCATAGTTCCAGGGCAGGGCTCTCTAGCCACCATGTAGTTCTCTTTATCTGCAAGCCCGGCCCCTACAAGTCAGTCAGATCACAATGCAGGCCTCTTCTTCAGAGAGGCCTGCCCACCCAGGCTCTCTCACATCTCCTGCTTTGTCAGTCACAGCCTGAGGCATGGCCTATGTAACCCTTCCTTGAACCACACACACCAGATAATATGGATTGCCTGCTGAGGAGCAAGGAGTGGGGCCTCTTGCTTTTTTGTTTTGTTTTCACCACCTTTTATCTCCCCTGCCCGTGCCCTCCCTTACCCCCATATACACACTCATGGTCAAGGACAGGAGATAAGAGCAAGCTTAGAACTCTGGGCAAAGAGAGTAAGTCAGGGCCTGGGTGGTAGAGAAAGGAGGCCATGGGAGGTTTTATTTGGCTGGTTTGGGCATTTGAATCAATATCTCTTCGCCGCCCCGCCTCCAATGGCTTCAAACTCTCAGCAATTCTCCTGCCTCTGCTTCTTGATTGCTGGGATTATAGGCACTGGCCACCACATCTGGCCGCAAGTCTTAGCTGATACAACCAGCAATCAGGTAATGATATTCAACACATCCCCCGTTATTCAACGACTCCTTAGAAAACCTAAGAAAAGAACGCACCTGGCAGGATTCAGTATCCTGATGACTTTGCCAAACAGTTCATTCAAAGAAAATGCATTTTGAGTCATTTTTAATTATTTTATTATTCGAGTGTGTATGTATGATGTATGGGGAATACACGTACAGAGGTCAGAGTACAGCTTTTGGGAGTTGGCTCTCTCCTCCTCCAGTGGGTCTATGTCTTACAAAACTCAGGTTTTCAGGCTTGAAAAGCAAGTGTTCTACTCACTGGCACCATGCAAAGTCTGTTGTTGTTGTTGTTGTTGTTGTTGTTGTCGGCATTGTTCTTATTTTTCCTAATAGTCTCTGGTTGGGGCATAAATTTTCGGTTTTGAGTGCATATGTAGTTTACATAAGTTGTAATGTAAAAAATAATATGTGAGCCTAGATTTCTTAATCCTTCTGGTCACTGAAAAGCTGTGGCGCTCACAGTAAAGTGGTAGTGACAAGAAGGTGTGCCCATACCTGCGCTGACAGCGACAAATCTGCTTCCCAGGAACAGCCAAGCTGAAGAGCACGGAGGGATTTTGTAGTTGTAGAAGGGCAAGGTGGGATCCCGGGAGCCCAGCACCCTGAGGCAGAGGAACCGGCTTCTGGCCCACCCTCCCAGCAGGTTCACATCAAAGCAGACTGCTGGGATCTGTTCCAGTTTCCAAGGAGTGTGCTCCTTGGAAGCCCCTGAAGCCATCCCTGGGTGTGGCCAGCATCAGACGCTGCCCAGGACCTGACTCAGCTTTAGTAACTACCCATTTGGTGGGGGAAGCCAATTCTCAAGCACCTGTTGAGGAAGGCCCGAGTTCTGCATTGGTCTGAATTCACATAGCCTTGTAGATCCGAGTGTCATCTTTTCAGGGGACACAGAGGGCTAAAGGAAATTCCAAGTTCCCTTTCTGTAATCACGATGTCATCAAGTAGAAGGGACCTAAAAGATCACCCGCCCAAGGCAAGAACCAAAACCCAGCCCCCGTGTGAATCCTTCCAGTGATGGTAGCTCACAACCCACAGTTCTTTGAACCTCTAAATAGTTTTTAAGGTCCCTACTTACAATGACCCACATACTGATATTTTTATGGAAATGGAAGGGTTGACTTCCATCACTCCCCCATGTCAACCCTTCGGGTACTGCAAAATGTATCACCTTGAGCATTCTCTGTGTTGGACACCAGCAAGTGGCCCCTTCAAGGGCTTCCAGGGAGATGCATTATGCCTTTCTAGTTTCTTTAATAAAGTGGCCACATGTTACTATCATCCCCCCCCCCTTTTTTTTTTCTGGTTTTTCGAGACAGGGTTTTCCTGTGTGGCCCTGGCTGCCCTGGAACTCACCCTCAAAGTCAGAGATCCACCTGCCTCTGCCTTCCAATACCTCGGCTTTAAAACTTTAAAATTACACTCTTAGTTATTTTTGTGTGTGCACGTATGTGTCCATGTGCCATAGCACACACATGGAGGTTAGAGGATGACAACTTGCAGGAACCCATCTTTCCCTTCTACCATGTGGGTCTCAGGGTTTGGACTTAAATTGCCAGGCTTGGTAGCAGGTGCCTCAACCTGCTGAGCCACCTTGATGGCACCATCTTCTTCTTTCTTCCTCCTCTTCCTCCTTTTCTTCTTCCTCCTCCCCTTTCTCCTTCTTCATTTCAAAATTTCACTTTGTCTACATGGGTGTGTTGCATGAATGTGTGTGTACAACATGGATGCCTAATGCCTGCAGAGGCCAGAAGAGGGTATCAGGTTTGCTACTGGTGTTACGGACAGTTGTGAAATGACATGGGAGTTCTGGGAATGGAACCAAGGTCTCCTCCAAGAACAAGTGCTTTTAACCACTGAGTTACCTCTTCAGCACCTCCATTGGCCTAAACCAGCAGGTCATTCTTCAGAGAGGGGATTCTGAGGAGGAAGGTCTAGGGTATCAGAGATAAAGAAAAGATGGGCTTAGGAGTTCTTGCACAAACCGTTTGTTAAGAAGTACAGCATTGCTGGGCGGGGGTGGGACAGAGTACTCAGAAAGCCACTGAACAATGGGATGAACTCAGCAGAAAGCTAATCAAACAATGTTGCACAAGGGGAACACGGGGTATCTCGAGCAAGCATGTCACAATGGGACAAGCACACAGAGGCCTTGGGACTGATAACCATTGCCTGCTTAGTGTGGGAAGAATTAGGTTCTCAGAATCTGAAGCCACAGCTCCCCCAAGACCCTGGCCCCAGTCCAGACCCTGCCCAGCATGTGCCTAACTTTAGAGAAGGGACTGTGATTCTTCTCCATACATCATGGCCTCAGAGAAAGCTTTGGGTCAGTCCAACCCCAGCAATTCATCTTTTCTTCAAGGCTCTGTTCTGACAGGAATAGGACTTAGAAGTGGACTGGGCATATCATGTCTCATTCTCTGCCACACCGACCCACAAAGTCATTTCCTTACTCCTGCCTCAGACTTTCCAGGTGAGAGCTGCTATGGAACGCAGTGAGACGGATATACAGGAGCCATGAGATTCTCCAGTAGAATACCAAGGAACAAAAGTTGATGCTTTTTGTGTTTTGGTCCCGAGGATTGCCTAGACCTGGGCACATGGCAGATGTGTCCCTGCTGAGCACAGAGGGCACAGTCGCCTGGGAATGTGGAGCAGCCAAATGAAGGCTGAGACTTGAGAGACCACCAAGGGAGAAGGAGGACACAGCAGAAGCTGTGACCACTTGTTATAAACTGAATAGCCCCTCTTACACCTGAAAAAAGATGTGCCCACATCCTTATCTTAAGCTGGTCACAGCACGATTTGTTTGCAGTCTTTCCGTAGATAAGTCAAAAGAGATTATTAGGTGGCATAAACAAATCCCAAACCTGGCATGAGTGGCGTCCTTATAAAAGAGAGAAGCATAGACGCAAGCACAGACACGAGGAGAAAGCCATGTGAAAAAGACGGCAGATCCCAGCAATGCGTCCACAAGCCAATGAGTGCCCAAGACTGCCAGTGAGCCACTGGAAGCTGGGGAGAGGCCTGCCACAGACTCTTTCACACAGTCCTTGGAAGGAACCACGCCCGCCCACTTTGATTTGGGTCTCATAGCCTCCCAGGAAAGGCTGTGGCAGAGCGACACAAAGACTGAGTTCTCTTGACTCAGATGTGCTTCTGGGTGACTGGGCCGCTCTGTGTTTGACAATGTCTTGCTCCTGTCACTCATCTGCACTCAGCCCTCTGACGTGGGGGCCTTCTGAAAATATTTTGTTTACTGTTTGAATAGATGATCCTTTGATGTGTTCAAAGAAAAGGTGACAAGGCAGGGCAGATGAGCGTGTAGGAAGGTTGGAACCCTTGTGCTACTGATGGGACTGCAAAGTGACATAGCAGATAAAGAGAAGAGTAGAATCCTTGTTCAGAGTTTAAACAGACTCCACATGATCCAGCAGTTACAAACACACACACACACACACACGTGTGTGTGTGTGTGTGTTTGTGTGTCTCCCAAAAGACTCAAAAGCAGAGCCATGGATCCATGCACTAGTGTTCAAAAGAGCACTGGTGTCAATAGCCAAAAAGTGCAACAAGCCATGTCCATCAACAGATGGGGAAATAAAGTTGGGATGTAAGCATACAATGGAATAGTACTTGGCCACAGAAAGGAAATGGCTTCCTGGCATATGCTACAATATGTATGAATCTTGAGGACATTATGCTACCAGGAGCAAAAAGGACAGTTAATGGCATGGTTCCTCTTATATATGGCACCTTCTGATCAAATTCATGGAGATAGAAATTATGAAAGAGGCTGTCAATGGCTGGAATTAAGGATTAGAGAGTCATGGTTTGCTTGCTCTGCTTTTTGAGATAGGATCTTATTTTATAGAGCAGCCTGGCTCCCAAACTTGCAATCCTTCTGCCTCAGACCTCCAAAATATATGCTTGGCTTGGCTTGGTTTGTTTGTCTTTTCCTTTCTGGTGTTAGGGATCAAACCTAGGGTCTTGTGTGTCCTAAGCAAGCACTTTGCTGCTTAGCTTCAGCCCAGTCTGGGAGTGTATGTGTGATGGCCATGAAGTTTCTGTCTGGGATGATGAAATAGTGCTGAGGGCAGCGGCAATGGGCGGTGACACAAACTATGACTAAATGTCATCGAATCGAGTAAAGCAGTTAAAAGAGAGAAATTAATGTTATACATATCCTGCCAAAAGTAAATTAAATTGAAAAGCATGTCTTCTGAAGAACCATGTACAACGAAAGGAGTCCTCTTCCTGTCCCGTGGTTGCTACCACCACGGCACCCTGTCCGCCAAACCCTACAGCACCCCGCTGACACCAACTCTGGGCTCACCTTTCCCCCATGGCTGGTGCTCACACTGGTCAGTCAGTGTTCTCTTCCTGTACATCTAGCTTTTGTGTGCTTCACAGACAATCATGGCTTTTAAATTTGGCTTTTTCATTTAACATGTTCTGTGAAAAGCTTTGGAGAGCATCCGTATCTTCTTTCTTTCCTTCGACGATTGATTGATGACTGACTGATGCAGGAGACAAGGTCTCATGTAGCCCAGCCTGAACTTGGCCTTGCAGTGCTGCTGTCTCTGCTACCAGAGAGAGAGAGAGCTATGATTACAAGTGGCGTCACCCTGGGTGGTGGCATCCTCCTTGCTTACAAAAGGAAATTCCTGTACAAAGCTTACTAGGCAAGAAATGTTAAGTACACATTTGCAGATGGAAACATTTGCATTTTCAGAAGGGTAGGGTCTGGGGCTTAAGCACTGGCTGCTCTTCCAGAGGATCCAAGTTCAGTTCCCAGTACCCACATGGCAGCTTGCAACTGCCTGCAACTCCTGTTCCAATGGATCCGACACCCCCATACAGACACAGGCAGTCAAAACACCAATGTACATAAATTAAAAACAAATAAATTTTTAAAATGTTAAAAAAAAAAAAAGAAAGAAAGAAGGGTAGCGTTCTAACTTCAAAAAAGGAAGCCTGACAAGTGCGTATCTGCCCAAAGAGGGAATGAGGTAGGATTCTCCAGTGTTCTTCGTTGGAAGTATCAATATTTATGAAGGCTAAACCTGGAAAGGGGTCTTTTGCACCACATACAGTAGCCAATATCTGTAAACACAACACTTGGTAGTCTGAGGCAAGAAGATTCTCAGTTTGAGGCCATGCTGAGCTGTACAGCAAGATCCTGTCAGAGAGAGAGAGAGAGAGAGAGGAGGCCTTTTCTAAATGCTGGTGAAATAGCAGCTATCAGCTCTTCTCCCGGGGCATCCAGTGTCCTAAGCATGTTGGCACACTAATTGATTTAATCTTCGCAGCAACATCATGGTGTAGGTGCTATTAATAATTACCTCTATTTAACAGGCCACAGCTCCTGGGCACAAAGAGCTATATGTGCCTTACCTGAGATCTAGGGGATGACAGACTGAGCTTAAACCCACATAGTAAGGCTCCAGGGCCCTTGCTCTTGTTCACTCTGCCTTTCGTATTTACTTGCCTCTGAGGTACACAAACATGTATTGAAGTCCATACAAGGCCCTGGGATTCCTACAGAGAGAAATACACTGATGTCTTAGGCATAAGCCCCAGCCTCATGGAGTCCACTGCTACGGTGGGATCATGATCTGCCTTAATGCAAAGCAGAAAAGTTATCATCAGTGTTAAGGTACCAAGTGGTGAACTACCACCTGGAGGAAGTGGTATTCAAGTGTGTAGGAGACCATTACACCCGTCCATTTTTCCAACTGTCCCACTTCCCCCACCCCCATTTCACAGATCGACAAAAGGAAATGAGGCCTCCCAAGATGCATTAGAGTAATGGGGCTAGGACTGTCTTCTTGGCTCTGACTCAGAGCCGGAGCCTCACCTGTCTGGGGTTCAAACAGGAATCTAACAGATGGGCCCAGAGAGTCTTCCTTGTGCCATTGTCATCAGCCATCCCCTGTCAAGAATGCCTGGGCTCTAGCTGGCTAGGTAGGGAGCACTGTCCTTGGCAGGGCTGCCCAAGCCAATTAATAAGCCCAAAGCTTATTTGAAGATGAAATTGTCCATAAAAAGGCAGGGCTCCCACAGCTGCCAGCAGTGAGGCAGGGACAGCCTGGGGAGTGGGCTGCGCCAGTGATGGGGTAGATTCTATGCCGTGGGAATTCCCTCGCAGGAATCTTTGAGGGTGGAGGTTAAGCTCCAGGCCCCTCAAAAACCTCCTTCTCTGGCCCCAGAAGAGTCAGCTTCAAGGTGAAACTTTACAAATTTATCATCAGTTACACTCCCCAGAATGATGCTGAAGCTGCTCCCGACTGTGCCAGGCATCACTTCGCTTCTTCATTAAGTTGACTCCTTTTTGAAGTTTATGCTTCCATTGAAAACAGATTTTTTTTTCCGCATACAATATGTCCTGATTATAGTCTCCCTCCCTCTACTCCTCCCAGTTCCTCCCCACCTTTTCTCTCCACTGGATCTGCTCCCTTTTTGTCTCTCATTAAAATCTATTGTCAATTTTTTTATGAATGTAAGAACATTAAAAAGTTTGATATGGGTAAAAAAAAACTTATTCTCTCAGTGTTGGTGGAAATGCTTCAACAAAGGACTTGCTGTTAAGGCTGACAACCTGAGTTTAATCCCTGAGGGTGGAAAGGGAGAATCCCCCAAAATTGTCCTGATTTTCACATGTGCACAATGGCATGCATGCATCAAACACACACACACACGCAAATGCACATATAGACACATACATACATACATACATACATACATACATACATACATATAACAATAACAAAGGGGGCCCTGCGGAGACAGTTTAATAATTAAGAGCACTTGCTGCTTTTTTTAAGGAGGATCTGGGTTTGGTTCCCAATACCTACATGACAACTCACAGCCATCACACCAGTCCCAGGAAACCTCTTCTGTACATACATGTAGGCAAAACACTCAGCTTTCACGGAAACTTTTCACCCTGAGCACTAACGTTTGTGAAGTATGTATGATACCCTCTTGCTTTTCCTTCTCATATGTATTAAGATCATAAAAGACTTCCCCCCCCCCCCTTGGAGAATCTAAAATCTCTTGCTTTGGGAAGAGTACCTGTCACTCATGTGAGTGGAGAATGCTGGAATGCATCTTTCCTTCTTGTTCTACGTGCTTGAGCCTCAGTTTCCCCGCAGCCAGCTTTCTTGCAGCTCTTACTCATTATGCCAGGGCAAAGCTGACCCAGGCCTGAGCGACAGTGCTGCCCCTGCCTTCCCTGCACCATGGCCTCTGGCGAGTTACTTTCCACCTCTGCCTCTTCTGCACTGCCTGCGAATGCAGTCTTCTTCACCATGCTGGGGAGGGTTTTGCATCTTCTCTGTGGAGCCTGCTCTGACCCCCTGTATTATACACACTGCATGGCCTTCACCCCCGCACTTTTGCTGGTTTGTTTTGGACAGGGTTTTACTGTGTGGCTCTGGCTTGCCTTGAATTCTCCTGTATATTCCAGACTGGCCTTGAACTTGTGGCAGTCCTCTTGCCCCAGCCTCCTGAGTGCTGGGATTACAGACATTCACCACCATGTGGTGCCTTTCCAGCAACTTCTGAGTCTTGTCCTTGTCTCCACAGCGTGTAGCACTGTCTACTAAACCATATAGTCAGTTCGGTGATTGATCGCTTCCCCTGCCCTCCCCTGAACGTGAATTCTATCAGAACACAGATACTCATCACTTTTGTTCTCGACAGTGTGTTCCTTGCCTTTCCCAAGTCGCTGCTGGACCTTCCAGATCCTTCCATCTCCAAACATAATACAATTCTGTGTTTTTAACGACTGTTTAAAATTCCATTGCGTTGACTTTGTTCATTGAACTCCATTCCCTTTATCATGGATATTTAGGCCTTTCCTAATCTCTTCAAAGCAAGATGACATTGAGTGACACTTATTTCCTTGTACAGGATGTGTAAATAAATTCGCAGACAGTTTCCTACAGATTTGCTTTGCAAATATGCTGGTGTGGCTCCTGTTTTCAGGAACCCGTGTCTAAACACATCTGCTTCCCTGCAGCCCTGAGTTTTTGGATCTCTGCTTATCACACAGAGTATTGAGATGTTATCTGGCTGTCATTTTAATTTGCATTTCTATTAGTATAAATGTAGTTGAGTATCTCACTTGTTCTAACTGACTTTTGCAGCACTTTTTTCTTTCCTCCATGATTTTCCTGCACAACACACAAAGTCGCCCTTCCCCTAGGGAAACCCTTCGTCCCTTGGACCCGGTTGAGCCCTTTCTTGATCTGTGCCTCTAGACCAGTTTGTCTAAGCATGCCCAAAGCTTCCACTTTTATTTTTCAGTGCTGTGAACTGAACACAGGGCCCCCAACATTTTAGGGAAGTGCTCTACCTTTGAGCTATATTCCCAGCCAACTCAGCTCTTCTTCCGGTTCCTCTAGCTATACAGACAAAGGCGATCATTTACCTCATCCACCTGCCCACCCCATCCCATGCCTGCCCTGAGACTCTGCAGCATGCATGCCTGCCTGCCCACTCTGGAGACACAAAAATTCCCAGTGGCCTTGCATTTCTCTCTCTGTTGGGAACAGAACAGTTCATTCATCAGCAGCCCCTGAAAGGCCCCTTTGTGCCAATCCATTCCAGTAGCCTGTTCAATGTCCTCTGAAAGAGAAAGGCGTTGCAGGACGCTGGCATCCTAAGAAGCCTAGTTAAGAAGCTGCCGGCACCAAATCACATCAGTAGGCTAGTCACATGCAGAGCCAAGTTCAGCGACTCCCACCCTGTTGGCTGGGATGCTCATGTGCATTGAAGAGATGGGATTTTGTTTTTCTCCTCTAGCATTCGCAGGAAAGCTCTGTAAAACATTTTTTCCCCTTCTTGGTATGTGGCTGAGGTAGATTACTTCTTAGCTGTCAGTCAGAATCTTGACCTTACTTGCATTATGCACAGAGTCTAAGCTTTCGAGCTAGAAAATTGGGGTTTAAACATTCATTCTGCAGGTAGATGATCTCTCCTCCCAAATATGGACATGCAAATTACCTGCTGTTACGCACATGCACGTGTGATGTTGGGACCAGAATTAGAAGTGAATCACTGTCTAGGCTTCTCCTCTAAGGATAGAACACCAAAAAAAATAACTGGGCATGATGGCGCATACAGGTAATCTCAGAATTTAGGAGGTAGAAGAAAGAAGTGTGGAGTTCAAGGCTAGTCTTAGCTATATAGTGAGTTTGAGGCTAGCCTAGTGTGCTGGCTGGTTTTGAGTGTCAACTTGACACAAGTTAGAGTCATCAGAGAGGAAGGAGCCTCAGTTGAGGAAATGCCTCCATGAGATCAGGCTGTAAGGATTTTCTCAATTAGTGATAAATGGGGGAGGGCCCAGGCTATGGTGGGTGGTGTCATCCCTGGGCTGGTGGTCCTGGGTTCTATAAGAAAGTAGACTGAGCAAGCCAGGGGGAGAAAGCCAGTAAGCACCACTCCTCCATGGCCTTTGCATCAACTCCTGCCTCCTGGTTCCTGCCCTGCTTGAGTTCCTGTCCAGACTTCCTCCAATGATGGACTATGATTTGGAACTGTTAGCCAAATAAACCCTTTCCTCCCCAACTTGCTTTTTGGTCCTGGTGTTTTGTTGCAGCCATAGAAACCTTAACCAGGACACCTAAGCTATACGAAACCCTGGCTACCACCCCCCAAAAAACTAAAGTAAACCCCAAACAAAACCAAGAAGGTAACCACTGAGCTGTGGAGAACTGCAATCAAACCCAAGTATTTCTTTCTCACTTTAATCTCAGAAATTTTTTATTATCTTAGGCAAAAACAGAGCTCTTCTCTTAACCCCAAAGGTTCTGTGACTTTTAATCCCATCTCATTCCAAGGGACAAGTCCTCCACATAGCCTTGGGCTCTATGTTCTGGCCAATGTCAGTGTCCCTAGATCTGTGAATTCTTAGCCGCCCTGTTTTTCTGTGTAGCTCTTGGACCTGAAAAAGACCTCCATGTGGAATATGTTTCCCATAATCCTCCTCAGCTAACCAGTTCAGCAGTCAGATTTCAGCTGAAGGATCCCTCACATGGAAGGGCAAAATACATGAGTAAGAACCACCCCATCTGTAACACAGTCTATAGGGGGCTGGAGAGATGGCTCTGTGGTTAAGAGCACTGGTCCTCTTTCAGAGGACCTGGGTTCAGTTCCCAGCACCCTTGTGGTGCCTCACAAGCATCCATAACTCCAAATTAAAACAAAAACCAGCGGTTATTTAAAAATACATATATTTTTTAACAATGCCAGATAGTCTGTTCTCTGTGAGTTTGAGGCCAGCCTGGTCTACAGCATGAGTTCCAAGACAGTCAGGGCTACACAACACAGAGAGACCCTGTCTCAGATAGATAGATAGATAGATAGATAGATAGATAGATAGATAGATAGATAGATAGATAGACACGCTTCATAAAAGATCCCTGTTAATTTTGTTGCTGAGATGTAAGCTCTATGAGGCTCTGTTTCAAGAGCTGGCTGGAAGTATTTCAAAGATAACTGACACAGAAGGGGCTCACTGAGTATCTAGGGCAAGAAGGAGCCCAGACTGGTGGGTACAGTATTGACATGTTCCCTGGGACCCCATAACATAGGGCTGTTTTAAGTCCCCTGGGTCAGGCAACTGAGATGGAGTTGGGCAGAGGCATATAGATGGTGGAACTATGCCCTTAGAAATCTGCCTTCTGAGCATCTCTGTGTGCTTAGGTCTTTGCCTTGGACACTTTCTTTTCTTCCTTCTTTCTCTCGTTCCTTCCTTCCTTTCTTCCTTTATTTCTTGATTCTTCTCTAATACACCCTGACCATAGTTCCTCCTCCCTCCTTTCTTCCAAGCCCCCTCCACTTCCCCTTTCCCCTAGATCCACTGCTTCTCCATTTCCCTCCAGAAAGGAGCAGGCCTCCAAGAGACATTGACCAAACACACACAAAAAAAAAGGAGACAGTAAGACAAGGTAAATGCCCTCATATTGAGGATGGACAAGGCAACCCAATAGTGAAAAAAAGAGTCCCAGGAGCAGCCAGGTGGTGGTGATGCATGCCTTTAATGCCAGCACTCAGGAGGCAGAGGCAGGCAGATCTCTTGAGTTCTGAGTTCGAGACTAGCCTGCTCTACAGATTAAGTTCCAGGACAGCTAAGGCTCCAGCAGAGAAACCCCTGCTTGAAAAAAAGAGAGAAACAAAAATAAAAGAGTCCCAGGAGCAGGAAAAGGAGTCAGAGATACACCCATTATTCTCCCGCTGAGGCAGGCAGATCGTTGACTTTGAGGCCATCTGGGTCTACAGAGCGAGTTCCAGGACAGCTAAGGATATATATATATAAATCCTGTCTCAAAAACCAAAACCAAAAAAACACAAAAATCTTCTTACTGGGTAGTAATAACACATGCCGTTGATCCCAGCACTCAGGAGGCAGGGCAGGCAAATCTCTGTGTTTGAAGCCAGTCTGGTCTACATCATGAGTTCTAAGACAGCCAGGGAAACCCTGTCTCAAGAAAAAAAAAAAAAAAAGAGTCCCACAAAACCACCAAGCTAACAGCCATAACATACACAGAGGACCTGGTGCGGACCTATGCAGGCCCCATACTTGCTTCCTCAATCTCTGTGAGTCCATACGAGTCCTGCTTAGTTGATTCAGGGGGCCATGCTCTCCTGCTGTCCTCCATCCCCTCTGACTCCTATAATTTTTCCTCCCCCTCTTCCTCGGGGTTCCGGCTTGGAGAGTCTCAGAGTAATTTTCAACCCTAATTACTCTCCACACTGTATCCCCAAGCTATGCTTGGCTCCAAAACTTCCTGCCACAGAACAGGAAGCACCCCACAGTTAAAGTATGACTGGGTACCCTGAGAAAATCAGCCAAAAAAGGCCCTTCATTCCTCCAAAATCACTGCTCAGAGCAAAGGCTACAAGCTGAGAATCCTCGGGCTATGGTCTACACCTTTGGGGAAGCCTCCCCATCTGCTGTGGGGTTTGCCCAACGCAGGGGCTAGGAGAGGCAATAGCCAGGCTGCCAAACAGGTGAGGATGGGGGCGGGGAGCATTGTTCCTAGCTGTGTTGTTTTTGGAGGGGGGACGTTTTTTGAGACAGGATCATTAACTGAGCCTGGTACTCACAGACTGGCTAGAGTGGCTGGCTAGCAAGTCTCTAGGATCCTCTCTCTCTGCCTCCCAGCACTGGAATTACAAACACACACCATGCCTGATTTTTTTTTTAATGAGTGCTGAGGATTCGAATTCAAGTCCTCATGCTTCTGCAGCTAGATCTTTACCTAGTGGTCTTCTTCCAAGCCCCCTCCCCCCAACACAAGACTTTTCCAGAGGAAGCAAAGTTCAAAGGTCGAGTCCATTGTTTGAGTTAGGGTTCCCTTCATGTAGAGTTATCATCCGTGTCACATGTCAAAGTTTGTGAGTCTTCATGACTATGATCATCTCTCTGCCCTCTGTTTCCCCGCTTGGGACACTGTAGGTGAGAACCAGCTGTTTTAACTGTCTCTTAAGTTTGGAGGCCAGAACCTGCTCCTCGTTGGCAAACGTTGGTGGAATGAAGGCATGGGTACCTATCCCACAGCATGTGCTAGGCACCCTGCTTTCTGGAAAGTTGACACCAGTTCCCTTCTGTCAGAAATCCTGGGGTGAAAATGGAGCAGGTGACTACGTTTGCATTCAAACGTGGAACACGTATCAGACAACTGTGGATGGCCACAGAGATCAAAGGGTGGTGAAGGACAGCGCCGTGAAATGGGGCCTTCTCCAGGGGGAGAAATGGAGGCCTGCTTGACCTAAGTCTGTAAAACTCCAAAGCAGATGGGGGCGGGGCACTTAACCTCAACCAAAAGAAGTCTTCCTTGAACCTCTGAAGACTTCAAAGCAGAGGCGCATCCTTCCTCTAACCTACTTTATCCAAAAGTATCTTATGGCTCAATATATCCCTAAAGATAAGGTAGGCTACAATTGAAGACGGCGTTACAAAAGCTTGGACGTTCTAGGTGACAGATCTGAAGCTGGTGATGAACCTGGCTCTGTGATCAGTATTTGTTCGGGGATAGACCTTCATCTGATACTCTTGTATTTCCAAGTTATACCTGGCTCATGCTGCAAGGCTCCTCTTTCAGACTTGGGGGTCAGCACTGAAGTGTGGGTGAAGCAGTGTCAGAAGTCAACGTTCAACTTCGGCTTTTCCCACTGTAGGGTGGAGGGGGTACATCCTGGGGAGAGGGATGAGGTGCCAAGAACAGGTATTGGCAGGCATGTGTGAGGCACTGGATCTCATCTCCTGTGCCACAAAAATAAAACACTCACAATAAACAACGCTGAGAGGGACTGATAAGATAATTGTCTCCCAAACCTGGCTGCACATCAGACCCCTGAGGGGTTTTTAAATTCTAAGAAAGGGGCTGGAGAGTTGACGCATATCTGTTATTCCAGCACTTAGGGGGCTGAGGCAGGAGGATTGAGGTCAGTCTGCATTACATAGCAAGACCCTGTCTCACTAAATAAATATATAAATAAATAAATAAATTAGTGCTTCAAAGTTGGAATTTCCTCATCACATATAAAACCCAGGTGCCACATTGCTCTGTAAAATTAGCAGAGCTGGCAGCATGGACCCTTAGAGTCCATCCTCAGTGGGAGCTTAATTAGCTATGCTCCCTACACCCCTGACCAGCCTGCCTTCTGTCTTTAATCTTTTTTTTTTTCAAGTTGGAAATTGAACCACCATACTCCTGCAGGGCTACACTTCCGGTTCTGCTCTGCCTCTTCTTCAATATTAATAACCTCGCCTGAGGACACTCTGGTTTGACAGCCCCATTGAGAGTGTCCCCAGAAACCCAGCAGCTCAGGAGACTGTTCTAAGGTGACTTCAGAAGTGGGACAGGGGTCGTCTGTTTCTGGCTGAGCTGAGAAGCAAAGGGTTCTCAGTTGCCCAAGCTCCCTCCATCCTACCCTGCGGACAGCTAGGAGTTGTCTTGTAACTCCAGCATTGGGCCGAGGACTTCAAAGTTGAAGAAGATCCAAACTGAACTGTCACTAACCCCCCCACACTCCACAGCCAACCCCATCCCCTTCGGGTTCTACCTGTTTTCTTCTGCCAAGCAGAACCTTTTGCTCAGTTCCATTAAAATTAACAAGCGTTGCAGGCAGGCATCAAAGGCAGGGCCATGTCTTTCATTATCTAGGCAGGCCTAGGCTAGGATGGCAGCCCTCTCCCCCTCCTCTCTCCCAACTACTCTGGCAGGCAGGGCTGGGCTGTCGGGGCCAGAACCGGAACATTGCCATCCTCTTCTGTTTGATAGCTGCACTAAGGAAAATTCCAAGGCCAGCAGAGCACCCTCTTGGCAAATTTCTTCAAAGTGCCCTGCAAAAACTGGCTAATTATCCTTAAGAGACACCCTTAGAGAGCTGTATGATTAACTGGAGTTTATTAGCAGGGAAGCTGAGGTCAAGGGGCTTGCCTGTGGAATGGGGGTGGGGAGAGAGAGACAGAGAGAGAGAGAGAGAGAGAGAGAGAGAGAGAGAGAGAGAGAAATCAAGTCAGTGGCAATATAAACCTGTGTGTCCTGGGTGCTCACCCAGATCTGGATCTGGCTGTCCTGATCACCTTGCCCAGTTCTCATGCTGTGATTCTGAGGCCAGTAATCTTGCCAGTGCTGAGAGGGGCCACAAGCTATGTGGTCAGCCCTTTCCACGGCAGGAAGTGGATGCAGACGTTAATTAATGCCAATCTCCTTTGTAACTGTCAGGCTGTCTCCCGGTCTTTTAGTTTTTGTTTTTGCTTTTGTTTTCCTTCCTAACAACAGTTGAAGATCTGCTAAATCAACAAATAACTGGGTAAATCAACAAATAACCAGTACAGAAAGGTCCAAGTCACCAGTGATAGCCATAAGAGGCTGTGGCTTGAGCCTTGTCCTCTCTGCTGGCCAGTTCTGAAGCAGAAGCCTGCAGATCCCAGATTTCAGAGCTGGCACTTGTACTCTGGCAATCTGGTGAGAACGCTGCCAGGTCTGCAGGACCTGAGCTGCACACCCCACTCTCCAGGTCCTCAGTGGAGAAAAGCAGGCAAGAAGTGCCTTCAGTGTCCCATGAATAAAGGTTTCCTCAGAAGTGGCTCTGGTCACCTCACCATAAACAGAAGCAAGCTTGCTGAGGGGAAGACGTTGGCTAAGGGATCACGCTGCTGGATAGTAAAGGGCCTCCTCCAGACAGTTGTGTCTCCTGTTGTTGATGGGAAACTGAGGCAGGGAAAGGAAGCTGAGTGAGGGGAAGAGGGAGGGGGGAAAAGAGTGAGACTGTGAGGCAGGGTTCATTTCACCATGGAACACACAGCTGGTTCTGTGACGCTGGCCAATGGTGCCTCAGTCCCCAATTACACCATAAAACCCTCTTCTTTGTACTCTGGGTGGGGCACGTGGCATTGTGGGGGGTCCCCTCCCTGTAGCTGCTTTACCTCAGTAGGTGATTCTGTAAATGGCCCACACTGTAGATGCCAAGAAGTTTCAAGCTGGTGGGCTCTTTTCCTTCCTAAATCAGCCCCTCACTGGGCAAAGACTGCAGATGGATGAGAGCACGGGTGCTTCCTATCTCCAGGTCTCAGGCACCCCATCTCTACACTGGGTTGGAAGGAGACTGTCTAGGTGACATCAGCACCCTTGGAACTTGGGAACTCTAGAATGAGCTTACTTTGAAGACCTAGTCTGCACCTGCCAAGTCCTCCTCAAGCAAGAGGCATTGTGAAAGCAAGATCTTCTTACAGTGAGAAAGGCCCAATGGCACAGGCCCGTCGTCCCAGACACAGAAGGGAAAAGAACCAAAAGTTCCAGGCCAGCCTGTTAACTTAGGCATTGTTGAAAAATAAAAATTAAGGGCTGGAAATGTAGCTTAGTGGTAGAGCCCCTGCCCAGCTTGTGCAAACCTAGGGTCAATTTCCAGTATTGTGAAACAAAAAAAGAAAGGCTTCCTGTTATGAATTAATTACCCATAGAAGGAAGGGGTGAATGAGATCAGGTACAGGGTCCTGAGGTGCACTTTGCCTGTTGACCACGCCCCTGGGCTCGGTGACAGCTTGCATAAGATTTGATGGTTGAGGGTGCTGACCTGGACTGCCATCTTGTCTCCCCGACCTCCTTGATCGACCTTCTGGAGAATGCCAAGATGCCCATCTTCCTCATCTCTCAAGGTCAGTTCTGAGCCTCCTGAACCTACAAGCCATAAGAAACCAGAATGTGACAGGGCTAGAGAGACGGCTCGATTAAGAGCACTTGTTGATCTTGCAGAGGACATAGGTTCTGTTCCCAGCACCCACATGGTGACTCATACCCATCGATAACTCTCGTTTCTAAGGACCCAGTGCCCTCATCCGGCCTCCATAGGCATCAAGTAGACACATTCTACACATGCACACACAGGAAAAGCACTCACACACACAAAATAAAATAAATAAATATTTTTTAAAAAGAAAAAAAAAGTAGAGTATCTGAGAAATGATATAAATGTACTCACTTAGAGCTATGTGAGACAGACAGACAGCAACCATAGAATACAGAAGGAAAGACCACTGAGTGGGGCCTGAATGAGCCCCAATCTTACAAATGCAGCCTTGGTACATTTAGTCATCAGCAAACGAACAACCAAATGGATACAATTATTATCTGCCATATATGTTTTATCCACAGCCTTACAAACAGCTTAGGGGTAAAGACACCTGCCGCTAAGCCTGACAACGTGAGTTCAAATCCCCAGGTCCCAAGTGGTAAAAGAGAGAACTGACTCTTGCAAGTTGTCCTCTGATCTACACACACCTGAGTCTTGAAGTTGCCCTCTGATCTACACACACACACACAAACACACACACACAAACACACACACACACACACACACGTTCTCACATGCATGCACACACTAAATAAATATGTTTACAAACTATAGAACTCTGAAGTTCCATGCACTGCCAGGTTCAGTAAACAGATACTTGCATCCATTGTTCATGGCAATGTAATCTCTTCAATAGGCCACCTGGACATCTAGAAAGCCAAGTCAGCATGTTCCCTTCTGAGGTCTAAGTCCACTCGTAGACACAACCCCTAGAAAGGCCCCAGCATAGCTCACACAGGGAAAGATGTCTGCATGAACACTCTCTGCCGCAGTGTTTACAGAACGAACAGCGGACACATCCAAAGGCCCACCGCCGGGGCGAAGACAAGGAAACAGCCAAATGGGAAGCTGTAAAAGCAATTGAATGCATGAAGTTTCAAAATGCTGGGCAAACAAACAAATAAATAAAATTTTAAAAGGGAACAGAAATAATAAAAAGCCAAATTGAGAATGATGTCATTTCTTTACAAGTTTGGAAACCCGTGAAGAGAGCCAGGTGTGTCACTTTTATAGGTATGTACTCATGCAGTAAAGTTAGGAAAAGGAAAAGCTGCGGAAGCAGGATGAACACTTAACTTGTGCCATCGGACCCTTGGCTTGGAACGAGCCGAGGAGTGACCACAGAGGGCTCCTGTGCTCTTCTTGGTTCCTTTGAAGCACAGACATGAATGAAACAGATGGGGTGCTAACACTCGATAGCACTGGGAGATTCCTTGTTGAACTCTTGTCTCTGGTTTGGTTTCGGTTTGGTTTGTTTGTTTGGTTTGTTTGTTTGGTTTTTTTGGTTTGGCTTTTTGTTTTGTTGTGTTTTGTTTTTATGGTTTCTCAAGACAGGATTATTTTTTGGTTGGTGGAGAATGTGTGTGTGTGTGTGTGTGTGTGTGTGTGTGTGTGTGTGTGTGTGTATACACGGTTGTTTTCAAGACATGGTTTCTCTGTGCGTAGTCTTGGCTGTACTGCACTAACTCAGTAGATCAAGCTGGCCTCGAACATGGAGATCCGCCTGCTTCTGCCTCCCCAAGTGCTGGGATTAAAGGCATGAGCCACCACACCTGTTTTTCCATTCTGTTTTTAGAAAACAGTCATCATATTTAAAGGGATTTTAAAAAGAAGAGAGCCAAGAAGAGCACTGGGCCGCCTGCTCTATCCACTTGGTACTACAGATGCAGATTGGCCACAAGTGCCCCAAGGGATTTTGGGAAGGCCTCCAAACTTGCTGGCAGCTTCCCAAAGGCTACTGCTTTCTCCTCAAGACAGCAACGAAAGAGTGAGCTGGCAGGATAGTGCATACTTGAAATTCCAGCTCTCAGAAGGCTGAGGCATGAGGATTATGAATTTGAGGCCAGCCTGGGCTATGTAGCAAGATTCTGTCTGTCCATCCATCCATCTCTCCATCTGACTACCTGTCCATCCATCCAGTCACCCACACACTTGTGTATGTATATGTGTGTGTGTATATATGTATGTATGTATCTATCTATCCATTCATATATAAGTATTATGAGCCCAGCATCATGGTACATTCCTATAATCCCAGCACTCCAGAAGCTAAAGTAGAAAGATTAAAAATTTGAGACCAGCCAGGCTACATAGCAAAATCTTATGTCAGATAAACCAAACAATAACAATCCTCCACCATGTGTGAGAAGGCAATGATGGAATGCACCATTTAAAATGGGGGTTTGGGGAGGGAACATATGGGCTCCATAAAAGCAGATCCACCCCAGCAGCTCCTGTGCCCCAGGGCTCTGAGCATTCACAGTGTGAAAAGCCCTAGTCCATCTCCCACATTTCTCAAGGATGTCAGAGATTATCCAGATGGGGCCACTGAAGGGTCAACACCAGCGTGAGGCACAACATTAAACAAGGCGCTTGCTCTCTGGTTGTTCAAGAGTACCCTGCCTTCCTGCGCCCCGCACATGGTCCCTCTCTGGTACCTGGGGAACATGGTTCTGACCTTTCATAAGACCATGGATCTGTGCCTGGGTCACTTGCCCACTCCAGAAGGCTACACTACAGCCTGGCACTGACTATGCCCTAAACACATTTGCATTCTTTAAACATGATTGATTAAAGAAGGATGGAAGAAAAGGAGAACAAGAAATCAGAGGGGAGTGAGTGGGGGTAGGATCCTCCTTCCACTAAAGAGCTCTGGTCTGGGCTTATGGCCAAGCTGGCCCAGCCGTTTTACTGCTACGGGCAATGAGTGTGGGTAATTGTTGGCTTTAGCCTTACTCATCTTGTCTTGGGGCCGTGTGCAAAGTGGAGGGTTTCACCTGCCCAGCGGGTACTGAATTATAGCTCTGGAGTTGGGCTCTGTGTAATTAACCAGAGCAGGGAGCCCCGGGGACCCTGTGAAACTCAGAGGGCACAGGTGCAAAGGGTGTGGAACGGTGCTTGCTAATTACCCTTGGCCTGCTTTCCACATTTCCCAGAGCTGGGCCACTTCCTTCTTGGGGGCTGGCTCTATGCTGGCTGTGGGGTTCATCGCCAGGGATCACTGAAGAGAACCTGGGGTCAGAGAAGTAGAATTGTGGGCGCTCTTGAGTATGCATGTAATCTGGCGGGGAGAAATCAGCCTCACCTCCCAGAGGGAGGCTTTCCACAGCTCCGGCTCCATAGCTAACTGTGTTTCTGTCACACATGGCAATACCACCTGGCTTACACTTAGGTCATACATATATATACATACATACATATATATATATATATATATATATATATATATATGTACATATGTATATGTATATATGTATGTATAGATATATATATCAATACATGTGCGGATTACGTATGCTCACATATGTAGAAAAAGTATGAAAACTAAACAGAGCCTCTGCAGTAGCTCAGCAGGTAAACATGCTTGCCCTTAAGCCCTACAACCTTAGTGCCTGGTCTCTGAGACTCTCCTGGTGGAAGGAAAGAATCAATTTTTGAAAGTTGTCCCCTAATCTTTACATATGTCCTACAGACATGCATACATATGTGCATACACATAACCACACACGCATGTACACACACACATAACCCTAAATGAATACATTTCAGGATTATAAAACCTAAATGGGAGCCAGGTGTGATGGTAATGTACCTCTAATTCTAGAAGCGGGAGGAGGAGCTTATGAGGCCCCACCTCTCCCTGAGACTCTTGGGGAAGTTGGTGGTTGTTAATCGACAGAGACTCTTTTTCCTTAGTGTTGTAGGCACTAGTAGTTGCCCATACTCCTGTAAATAACTCTTCAGCCATGCTCTTGTTAACAGCCCGAATTAAACTCATTGGGGTGCAAAGAAAAAGACATGAATATAGAAGGGTGACTAGCTAGAAAAAAGATGGGTATCAGCAGGAGAGGACAAGAGAGTAATGGGTTGAATATAATCAAAATGCATTCTGTACATGTATGCAAACACCATAATGGAACCCATTCTTACGTACGCTCACTATTCGTTCATGAGAGTTTAATGAAAAAGTTGAGCATCTGTTTTGTACTCTACTTTTCTAGACACACATGAGGGAATAAATCCCTTGCAGCTGGACTCATTCTGGAAAATGAATGAGATGGCAACAAGGTGAATAAGCAAAACACAAAGAATATTTGATGGCAATACATACCAAAGAAGAAACAGGAAGCAGGGCTGGGGCATGGCTCCCTGCTAGAATGCTTGCCTAACATGTCCAGGGAGGGCTCTGGGTTCTGCAAACACACACGTGCGCACGCACACGCACACACACACACACACACACACACAGTGGGTAGGGCATTGTAAGGAGCTATGAAAAACAGAGGCAGAGAGATGACAGAGGCTGGCCATGGGTAACCAAGGGCTTTGTTTTGAGAAGGACAGAGACATGATGTCCTTTCAGGTGACTCACTCCAAGGGCCATGCAACAATTAGAACCAGTGAGACAGGTCAAGAGGGCAGCAACAGTGACACACAAAACAAGTACAGAGACTAGATAGGAGATGATGGTGGCTCAAACCAGGTGCCCCCCTGAGGGGGAAGCCTGTGGGAGGAGGGCAGGCAGGAGCTCACTCAGGAAGTCCCAGGTTCAGATAGTGCATGTTCTTCGGGCCAGCTTGCTGAGTGGCAGCCAAAACATGACTGGAGTTCAGGTGAGTGGCCCTAGCTGTAAGGTCACTTGAGGAGCCACCAACACATCGCTGCTGTTTAAAGATATGAATTCTGAGCCCAGCACGGTGGCGCCACACATCACTCGGAAAGGCAGAGGCAGGTGGGTCTCTGTGAGTTCGAGGCCAGCCTGGTCTACAAAGCAAGTCCAGGACAGCCAAGGCTACACAGAGAAACCCTGCCTGGAAAGACAGCATAAAACAAACAAACAAACAAAAAGACATGAATTGTGGAACTTCATCCCTTCCAGTTAAAGGCTCTGAAATCAAGAGGATGGCGTCGGCATCTTGCTCATTCTGAGTGGTAACTATCACAGTGTTTAAAATGCTGTTCTTTCTGGTTTTTAAAGTGTGTTTAGACTTTTTTCAAATAAAAATGAGTTGCTAAACAGTCTGTACTGTTACGCCGCTCCAGATTGCTAATGTATTCTGTTGTGAGTGCTGCAAGCGTGGGTGCTGGCAGTGAGTCTTAGAGAGCCAAGTTCGGATTCCTCCTCCCAGCAGCCCAGGCTCTGTGACTGGTCCCTTTTCATGCCCCCAAATGGAAACTAGTAGCTGGCCCCTGCTTTCTAGGGGCTCTGAAGCTGGATGTGTAAGATCAGGCGGCAGGCACACAGCCCCTGCTTGCTCTGACTGTATCCCCTATCCCAGGCCTCGACTTACACAGAAGCTCAGAATACCCCCTAAATGGGGCGCCCTGCAGAAGGTGACTTGGCGTCCCAGAAGATAGAAACTACAGTGAGAAATGACAGGTGTGTTACCAGATACCTGTAATCCCAGCATTCAGAAAACTTCAGCAGGAGAACACGAGGTTGAGGCTTGCTTGAGTTATATAAAAAAAAAAAAAAAAAAAGGAAGAGAGAGAGACTAGGCATGGGGAAGTGAGTGCATAAGTTCAAATCCCAAACACCCATGCAAAAAGCGGGGTCTCTGCTTTATAGGGCTGGACATGGTGCAAACCTTAATCCCAACACTTGGGAGGAAGAGACAAGAGGATCTCTGTGAGTTTAAGGTCAGCCTTGTCTACATAGCAAATCCTGGGACAGCCAGAGCTACACAGAGAGACCTGCCTGAAAACAACAACGAGAAGCTGGGCCATATATACCTGGAACCCCAGCACTCTGGGGCAGAGATAGGCAGATCCCAGAGCCCTGATCAGCCAGCCAAGCCAGAAGGGTGAGCTACCTGTTGAGTAGAGACCTTGTGCCAAGGCAGCATAGTGGAAAGCCATAGAGGAAGCCCCCGACTGCCCCCCACAGGCATGCACACAGGCATACATGTCTACATACTCACATGCGCGTGCTACACAAAACCACGAACAATGGAAGGAAGGAAAAAAAAAAAACGAAAGAAGGGAGGAAGGCAGGAGGCAAGGCAGGCAGGAAGACAAAAATAAAAAGACTTGTTTTTTAGGAGAGTCAGGAAGAGCTTCATTCCATGATCCCCAAAGGAATTCCCATGATCCGCTATGGGAGTCAAACTAGGCTGAGCTTAAAAGCAGGGATGGAAGAGACTCAAACTCCATGAGATATATTGCTTATGGCATCCTGCTCAGGACACGAGGCCTATGGTATGAGCCTGAAACACACAAATGCATGGGTAAAGGCTGGGAGTGTGGCTCAGTGGTTGAGCACTTGCTTAGCATGCCCAAGGCCTTGGGTTCCATTCTTAGCACGAGAGGCATACATGCATGCCGACACAGACTTTCATGCCCATACTCCACCCCAACCCCCACAAGCGTGCACATACGTGCTCTCACGTGCGCTCACACACACACACACACACAGCATGTGTGGCTGTACTAACTGCCAAGTCATATAGGCAGGCAGTAATGACAGTATTAATGGTCATTACGTTAATGCATAGTTTTGTGCCACAAAACTGAACAGAGCCCTTGGTAGGCTGCCTCTTCTATTCTCTCATTTAACCTTCGTGACAAGAGTTATAGGGTTAGGATTTTATGAGTCAGACATGGCAGATGAGAAATTTGAGGCTCAGAGAAGTCAAGCAGTATGCCCTAAAATCATGCAGCAAAGAAGGGGCAAAGCTGGGATTTGAACCCCTGCAGTGGGACTCTGCTCTCAAGCTTTTCTTGGTGACCAGAGAAGCTCTATGAATCTCTGAACAAAAGCCATAAAAGACCAGTTGGAGGTAGCTCTATTCATTGAGCCATTTAGTCATCATCGACTCAGGAATATTTATTCGGCACCCACTGTGCAGAAGTACTCAGTGTGCCTGGACACAGCAACATGAAGGTTAAGAAACCACAGCCTCTGCCCTGAGAAGCTTGTGGTCTAGAGAAGCCAGTTTACCTGCAGCACAATAAAAGTGCTGGCTCCAGCCTGCTCCTGGGAAGACCCACATCAAGAGGGTGCTAAAGCCGGATGTGGTGGCTCAAGCCTGTAATGTCAGGACTCTGGAAATCCCCGGGTCCCGTGTCAGACTGGAGTATATTGGGAGACCCCATCTAAAACACAAACACTCAAACACTCAAACAAGAACTTTCTGCTTGAGGCAAAAAGATTCCTGTGAATCTCAGTCCAGGCTGTACTGCACAGGCCAGCCAAGGCTATTTACCAAGACCCTATCTGAAGAAAAGAAAGAAAAGCAGGCCAGCAAGGTGGCTCAACGGGTGAAGAGATTTGCAGAAGTTGTCCTCTGACTTCCACATGCATGTAATTAAACTCAGAAACTACAGAAACCAGGAAAGCAAAATGAGACCATTGCCAGGATAGGGGTTTGGGGAGCCATAGGGAATGAGATGGTAGGCTACAAGCGGCCTGTTAGAAACAATGGGAAATGGGGTGGGGTGGGGCCTGTTTTAGGGAAAGGGAGGGAGATAAATACAGAAGAAAGGAATAGGTAAGATAACAGGAAAGATGTCTGAAAAATCTACAAGAACCCTACTATTAATTTTACCTTAAACAAAACTTATAATACACATAATTCTATGTCTAGAACTTACATATACAGTTTTAATGAACTTTTTTCATCTGGGTTGAGAGTGCTCTGGCTAAGAGTCAAAAACCCCAACACCAGGCATAAGAAGCCCTCTTTTGAGTTGTTTGCTGGGGCTGTCCAAGAAACTCCAAAACATACAGCCAATTGCTGTTTCCCTTAGTTACCACCAAGAAGTGGAAGGTAAATCCCTGTTGCTGAAGACACCATGTACTTTAGAGACAGAACCCAAAGACCCCTGAAGTGGAACTGACCTGAATGTTTCCTCCCTGAGGACTAGATTTCATGGTAGCAGAAAGCCCCATGTAAGCTTCCAAAGGAGGAAAGCAATCTATGAAGCCTTTGTAAGACACCAATGGCCAGTACGGCATGATACCCCTTCTGGTGTCTTAGTGGCACACATACCTTGGTGGTAACCAACGGCTCTCTAATTGGACTTAAGAACTGCTCAACGGGCTGGAGAGATGGCTCAGAGGTTAAGAACACTTGCTGCTCTTCCAAAGGTCCTGAGTTCAATCCCCAGCAACCACATGGTGGCTCATAACCATCTATAGTAAGATCTGGTGTGCAGGCAGAATGTTGTATAAATAAAAAATAAATCTTTGAAAAAAAAAAAAAAAAGAACTGCTCAACAAGAGGGAAACCATGCTTGGCTCTGGAGCATAGCTAACTACTGTGTTAGTGACGTCATGATTATTGGAAGAGACTCTACAACTACGAATTTCCTAAACCAGCATAATCCCCAACAATCTACAAATGTTTATCCTTATACCCACAGATAAGTGTAGTCTTCACCCTCATCAAGGAAATTTCTTTTTGCCACAGAGACCATTACAGAAAACTATAGCCAATCAAAATGTAGGACTGTGGAACCCAGTACCAGTGGATACATCCACAAAACAAGCCTCGCAGCTAAGGCTCAGCCAACATTGTGGAAGAAGATGCATAAAGATTCTAAGAATCAGGTGATCAGAGAGTTTGGTGTGAAATTGTGTCTTCGAGTAACATCAGAAGCTGTACACATGACGTCTCATCATCATGACTGTCCAAGCATGAGCTGAACAAGAATGACAACAATGGACATACCAAACGGGATGGGGAAAGCCCAGGAGGCCTCAACCCTATACAAAGAACTATGGGTAACGGAGAAAAGCTGGCACAGGAGAGGTGGTCTTTCCCAGAAGAGAGCATACCAGTTGGGAAGAGCCAAATGCTCATCTCCGAAAATACGTGCAAGTAACATTATGCAGACTGAACAAGTTATATCTTAGAATGTATATGCATATACATATACAGATATGGATGTAATGATAACTAGTGAAAAAAGAGGCCATGAATTTAAAGGTGGGTGGGGAAGGGTATGGGAGGGTATGGGAGGGAGGAAGTGAAAAAAAAAATTGCAATTAAATTATCATCTCAAAAGTGTTAAAATTCAAATAAATAAATAAATAAATCAAAGAAGGAAGAAAGAGGGAAAGATAAACAGGGCTTGCATAGAAAACCCAGGAGGAGCAAACCGGACGGGCTAATGTCATAGATGCGAGACCTTCCTCTGCTATGATTGCATGATGGAACCCCTTGCCTAGTCCTTGAACCCCAGATGCAGAGCATGTGGTCATCTATCACCTGCGTGGGAAGGGAGGTGACAAAGCTGCAGCCACTTTGTTCTGCATAACAGGTGGCATCAGACAGCTCTTTCAAACATTTCTTTTCCTTTTGGGGAGAAATTTACATGAGCATACTTATGCATGAAGTGGTGGTTGCTTCTGGAGACAGAGATGTTTAGGACTTGGTGGCTCAAAGGAGTCAAATGGCCATGTAGAAGAAGAGCTACTGGGCAGAGCCGCACACATCTGTAACCCCAGCATTTTGAGGAAGGAGGCTAAGGAGTTTGAGGCCAGCTAGGGCCACTCCAGACCTCTGTGGGGAAAATGTTCTGTATTGACATGTACTCCACACCCATGTAAGAAGGCCTAGAACTTAATCTTCAGATTTCAGAGGCTCCTGGAATCCCACAAGAAGGTTAGAATTTCACTTCTCCAAAGACATGTTTCTTTTTTTAAATCTTATATTTATTAATTTTTGTGTTTTTGAGAGAAGATGTATACTGTGGCCCCAATGTGGCGGTCAACAGGAGTCAGCTTTCTATTTCCGTAGGCACCCAAGGATCAACTCAGATCATCAGGCTCGGCAGCAAGCCATCTTGCCAGCCCAGCCTATATCTCTCCGTGGGGGCTGAAGCTATGCTTCTAGTCATTTATATCCTCAGGGTGGATTTGTTTCCAACCACTACCCTCCAACTTGAGGTGAGACCCAGAGAGCAGGCAGTGAGCTAGGTCTGGTATGCTCTTTCTCAGGCCCTGGAACAGGACTAGACCAGCAAGTGTTGCACGTTGCTGCAGCCTGCACGGCCCAGAAATTAGGAAATATCAAAGTATTAATGGATGGGGTTTTGAGCATTGTCGTTCCATTGGCCTTGAGCAACTTCACACTGTCATCTGTCCAAAGAGGAAACAGTTGCTGGCACAGGTGGTGAAGAGCTAAGAGAGATGGCTTAGATAGATAGAGGAACATGCCCTACCCTCTATGGGCTTGTTCCATGGGCCAGGCCCTTGGTGGTATTAATACCTGCTAGAGGTGGGGAACACTGACTGTGCCACTGAAGGGCTGGGATAAGCTCCCAGGGCAGAAAGACTGAGCAGCCCCATGCAAGCATACAGCTCCTGAGCTGAGCTGAGCTGCCCTCCTGATGCTCTCAACCATGAGCTCTGGTCGTCATCAGCACCAGGGACCCCTGCACAGCGCAGGCCCTTGGAAAGGAAAGAATGAAGGAGTGCCCGCTACTAGACTGTGGGTGGCTTCGGGGACCATCTCTGCACCACAGTGTTCCATGGAGCCCTTCTGATGGCCGTCATGCCAAGTACCTTTCCTCTCACTAGATATTCTCAGCTCAAGTTCCTTGCACCCTGGGTCAGGCTGAGCCCTGACTCTGATGGAGATGAGTTGAGAACTGGGAGGGAGGATCTACATGAGTAGGAGCCAGGGCACTTGCTTTCCCTCTACTGAATGGCAGAACCACTTTTTGTCAGTATAGCCACATGCAGGGCACTCAAGGATTCCTCAAGGGTTAGTCTGACATTCATTTGTTCCCTTTCCAATTCATGGCTTCCGTCATTTGTTCCTTCATCTGACTCATTCATTCACTCACTCATTCATGCATTCAACATCCACAAACCCTTGTACAAGACCCTGAGCAGGCACAGAGATGCTTTTAGCACGTGAGTGATCCTATAGCAGAGTTAGTGACATCAGTTGTTTGCACACATCTTACCAAGGGATACAGAGTGAGAAGGGGGAGGGAGAGGGAGTAACGAGGAAGAGAGAGAGAATCACTGGAGCTCCAGTATTTCTTCTCGGGACAGCCTGTCATCCCACTTTGCGTCCCACTGAACGGTAGGTAGCTGTTTTATCAAAGAATGGGGTTGGGATGGAAGTGGGGGCTGGTTAAGCTCCCTCACCAAGTATTCTCTTTCTTCTTTCCCTCCATGTGTGGTCTAGAAGGAAGAGTTCCAAGTCCAGAAGGGCACATCCCCCTGCTTTGGCGCCTTCTTATCCATGATAAAGGCTTTAAAGGCTAATCGTGGGAAAGAACAAAGCTCTGAGCCTGGGCAGGAGTGGCCCCTGAAGGAGGAACCAGAAATGGCAGGTAACTCTTGCAGCTGAATATGTGTGGCTGGTGACCTGAGCACTGAGTGCCACAGGAAGCTCACGCTGCTTCCTCCACACACTGGCAGGCGAGCAGGTAGGGCAGGTCCAGCCCTTTGAGAAAGCCCCCAACGGCTGAACTGCTCTACCTTACTGTGCCCTCTGCTGCCTGCCCTCCCTAGCCCTGAGCGTCTCACCGGGCCGTGTGCAAAGCGTCTGGCCCCAGGGAGAGGTGGGGTGAGCTGTGGTCCACACCTACACAACTATAAAGAGGGAGCCTCCAGCTGCTGCTGTCTTAGCCTCTCCTGATCAGCCACTCACACACCTGAGCCATGGACCCTGGGGAATGTACATGCATGTCTGGTGAGTAAGAAGGCCCCCTTGGGGGTCTTACAACTTTGCCCCTGTATCCTGCAGGCAACAGATGGAACTATTGGGAACTCCTTCACTTAGGTGCCATGGATGAGATTTGTCCTGGATCTGCAAATTTTGGCACAGTCCCCACTCTGTTGGCTCATAGCCAGATTTCCTGAAACTGACAGTCCTGGTCCAGGGAACAGCAAAGGAGGGGACCTGGACACCTTAGTTCTTCTAGCTGCAGGTCCCTAGTGGCAGCCACCAGAGTAGGGAATGGAGCTGTGGCCACCTACCTTGGACCCTTGGTTTCGGTCCTCTGTTGCCATTCATTTACCAACATAACTGATTTATGGACCTCCGTTTCCTCATTTACAAATTGAGGTTACTCATTCTGGGTTGTTTGCATACATACCATGGGAAGGCTAAAATCTGCAAGCACTTGCATACAGCAGGAAAGAGTTAGACGCTTAGCTGGGACCTCAGGTCACTAAAAGCCAGCTGTGGTGGTGCACACCTGGTGATTCTAGCTGAGGCAGGGGGGATCCCAAGTTCAAAGCCGATCTTGGTTGCCAGGTGCTAGGAAGAATGCTGTCCAGAAGGAGGGGGATCAGGGTTCAAAACTACAGGTCCCATGCTTTCTCAGCCTTGAAAAATGGCATCTGAAAGTTTCAAACACATCCTTCATCCTTAACACAGCACGTCTGTCCTCAGAACTTGGAAAAAGATGCAGAAAATTCTAGTGTTCTGAAACTGAACATGATAGATGGGATGGGCTTAGAAAAACAAGTAAGTGTGAGCCATTTTTATGAAATAAAAGCAAGGTATGGATCCCGCTAGGATCTCTGTGCCCCTTTATGCTTTCCATTCAGGTTTTCCATCTGGCCTTGCCAAAAAGAGGCTATGGAAACCCTTGATGGTTGTCACAGGGACTGTGCCCTTGCTGGGGTTTACCTCGTCTGTTAGTTCTCAAGCCTGAATGAACATCAGTCCCATCTGATTTTTCCCCACCCAGAAAGGGTTGGGGTCAGGAATGTGCATTCAAGAGTAACCTGGTTTGAGATGATGCTGCCACCTGTCCGCCATGGCCTGTCACTAGAACTGCTGGACCATTATAGCACTGGGCCGTGCTCAGCAGCAGCATCCCCGTCTTGTCCCGCCGCTCCCTAGGACAATCTGTAGCTGTAGCCTCGTGCTCACCCAGTCTCCATCCTCTCTCCTAGGAGGGATCTGCATCTGTGGAGATAACTGCAAATGCACAACCTGCAGCTGTAAAACCTGTCGTAAAAGTGAGTATGGGCAGTAGGGCGCGGTGGAGCACACCTTTGATCCCAGCACTCTGGGAGGCAGAGGCAGGTGAATCTCTGAGTTCAAGGCCAGCCTGGTGGTCTACAAAGTCAGTCCAGGATAGCCAAGCTACACAGAGAAACCCTGTGTCAAAATAAAAAAAATAAAAAAGATTAAATAAATAAATAAAATTCACTATGGGCACCAGGACCCTGAAAGGTGGGAGTGGGAATAGCCCATCCCTCACTGTCCCTGCCCACCCCATGAGGGCAGTGGAGGGACTCTGAGGACCTTTTTCACTCCTGGAGGGATCTGAGATGACACCCAAGGAGATACCCGGGGCAAAGCTTTCCTGGCTGCAGCCCTCCCAGCAGTAAGGATGTCCACGGTATTTGGAGCTGGAAAGCGTTTGACAGGGGACAGGTTCTGTCCAGCCCAGTGAGGAAGAAGATAAAGCCTTGGCCTGGACTTCTAATCTTATTTCTGAGCCCTGACTTCTAATCTTATTTCTGTCCTGGCTGTGATCTTTGAAAAGCCCATCCCCTGTCTGGGGCTCTGATGGACCCCAGGGGACCTCTGAGGTTCCTTCTTGCTCTTACATCCCACAGCCTCCTGGCCCAGGGCTTTCTGTTATTTCACCTAAGGTGTGGGAAAGATCCTGGGAAACTGAAGCCCCATGGCTCATCCACCCATCTCCTAACTTTTTCAGGCTGCTGTCCCTGCTGCCCCCCAGGCTGTGCCAAGTGTGCCCGGGGCTGCATCTGCAAAGGGGGTTCAGACAAGTGCAGCTGCTGCCCCTGAAGCCCACCCATGGCACTGGGAGAGATCCTCGAAGCAACTACACAGTGCCTGAGCCGAGAGATTGAGTTTGTATAATAAGTTGTGCTTTTTATATATATGCCCAAATGCTGGGCGGGCGGGTGGCGTTCATGTAAAGTTCTTGGAGCAATAAAGTTTCCACTCATGGCTATCTGATGGCTCGGAGCATTGCGTAACCCTAACCCTAACCCTAACCCAGAAGTACCAAGAAGGGCTGGCTCAGCTCTATCACAGCTCCTCCAGCTACCCACCAGAACTCCACCCATAGGCGCTGCTCACTGCTGCTCACTTCAGGATGCTGCCACAGCATCTGAGGCTTTCTCCCACTTTACAAACACAGGGTATGAATACAGGGATGTTCACGGCCATGGGAACAGTTCCTCACCAACACCAAACAGGATTCAATGCTGGTAGACCAATACCCAGCATTTCAACACTGTCATTTAAGTCTGCATTGGCGCTGAGCTCTAAAGGCTCACAGCTAACAGACTCTTAGGCTCTCTCCCTTGCCACGCCATCGTCCTCAACCAGAGCTTGCTGGGATCTCCACTGAAAGAAACCCTTTCATTTGTTTTGTTTTGTTGAGATAGGGTTTTTCTGAGTAGCCCTGGCTGGCCTGGAACTCAGAGATTCTCCTGTTTCTGCTTCCCAAGTACTGGGATTAAGGTATGTGCCAACACGGCCCACAGCCCAAAGAAACTCTTTGAGTGAATGGTCTGCCTTGGTGCCAGTCAGTTAGCCTGGCTATCCTGGCGTTATCTTGATCCAGGTGAACTCACCGAGTAAAAAGCTTAGTGGTTCTGAGCTCTTAACCAGTCATGAACAGAACCTGTGTGCATGTTTAAAACGAAACAAAACAATCCTAGCACCAACACACAGTCAAGTTACTTGGGCCAACAGCAGGTTAGGGTGACAGGCACATACGCCAGCAAGGAGAAACTGGTGCAGATGAAAGCAATGTCTCCCAGACTTCTTAAGAAACATTTTTTAAAATGGACAGCTGAGAAGGCTGAACTACCAGGAGATGTCCCTGGGGACAAAACACTACTGTCTACCATTCCAAATGTAGCCCTCAGTGCAGCACCAGGCAGCCCAGTCTCCGAGGGCCTCCCCTCCTCAGTCCCTGGGCACAGGGGCAGTAAGAACGGAAGCTTCCCCAAGGGTCCCAGGGCAGCTCCGGGCACAAGGAGTGGCCTGGCGAACTTCCAACCAGCGGTGCTAGAGGCAGTCTTCATCCTCCTGCTGTTTAGAAATCACCAGGAGTCTCCCTGGGGAAGGCTTTCATACCCCGCCCAAAAGCAAGTCATGCTGCAGAATCAGCATCTCAGAACAATGGAAAAGGTATGGTCTTTGGCACTGAATATACCATTTCTGTCTGCATGACTTTAACCAAGTCATTCACCCTCTCCAGGCTCAGTTTCCAACTCTGTCCTCTGTCGAGTCTCCTCTCGGGGATGCATGGAGAAACTGTGAACATCCACGCACAAAGCAGGTTCCCCATAAACAAGGTTTTCTCTGCGGACTCGGGCTACTTTGGGCTCCTGCTTATTAATCTCTGAGAAAGGTCCGAACTAGTGAGTCTGCAGAGGCAGAGCTCTGGAGTGCCTGCCAAGGACAGGATGCTGCTTACACCCTTCAGGGCCCAAGCTGTCTCTCTCTGGCAAGTAGGCTCGCTACTGTTCTGCAGCCAGTGCCTTCTGGCCTTGTCTAAAGGCCAAGAGGGTAGCCATATCTACCTCTTTTGTTTCTCACACATTTTTGAAAGAAAAAAGAATCACCCCTCAGTTTCTCACTCTGACAATAATAACACCTTGTGTGACATGCGTGCTTACCATAGACTGAGCACTTAACATGTCCAGCGTTGCGTGGAATAGTTTTAAAACATTGTCTCACAGATCTTCCGCAATCAGGAACACTTCAGAGCCAGACAACCATGGCTACTTGAGCACCTGCCTCGGAGGGGCCCTCTCTGATGAAGAGTCCAGGCCAGTGACACAGCTAAGTGGGTAAAGCTCTTGCCTTACAAAGCCTGATGGCCTGAGTTTGCTTCCCAGATCCATACGCAGGTGGAGGAGAAAACAGATTCCGCAATTCCGCAGACATTATCCCCTGACTTCTGCACATGTGTCACGGCCATGAACACATACCATCTTTCTCTCTCTGTCTCTCTCTCCCTCCGCCGCTCTCTCATACACACACACTAATAGATAGACAGACAGTTGTTTTTTGTAAGTCTATGGGGCTGGCCACGATAGTGCGCATCTACACACTTCTAATCCCAGCACTCTGGAAGGCAGAGACAGTTGATCTCTGTGAGTTCCAGGTTAGTCTAACATATCAAGTTTCAGGCCAGTCCCCCCCCCAAAAAAAAGAGAGAGAGAGAGAGAGAGAGAGAGTCTGTGGGTCCAAAGTAGGATGTCCAAGTGGGATTCATCCATTCCCACCTTTCTCCCTAAGCTCCTTTCCACAATATTTTGATTGCCTGGGATCACAGAGCCCAATTTCAGGGTCTGTTTATGACTTCTTCCTTATATCTGACCTTCCTGAGGGTGGATGGAGCCTGCCAGCTATCAGTCTCTTAAAGCCCAGGCATGCTACCCTAGGATGGTCAAAGGTAGCCGCTCTCAGGGATGAGGGTTAGGGTGGTATAAAGGGGCATTAGAAATATGAGTTTTGATATCTACATGGAGAAAAATGAGTTTTGATATCTGCAAAGGCAGAGCTCTGGAGTGCCTGCCAACTTGTCTGTATCCCATACCCCTTTCCTCCTACCCTAGTAGATAGGGATACAGACAAGTCCTCCCTTTGTGTTTTTGCTTCTGCCCCTCCAAATGCTAGGGGCTAACCTACATCAACAGCCTACAACAAAAATCCTGTCATGACATCCGATTTCCAGATGAGGAAGCAAAGGGTTAAGGCAGTCAGTGGCTAGATCTGCATTGAGACCTGTGAGGGGCAAGACAGGGACTCAGTCTGGTCTGCCTGACTCAAATTAATTCTTGCCTGTGCTCTACAGATGGCTCAGAGCAAAGACAGAGGGCAATGCATGCCACATGAGGAGTCCTGCATGACCTGACACTTTAGAGACCCCTTATCACAGGTGACAAACCCTAAATTTGTTGCAAAATTTGGGGCAGCCTCCAACAGCTGGGAGCTGGTATTTGCTTGACACTGTGTGACCAAACAGCTTTAATACCCACTCTTTTGACTAGCACTGCTCAGGCCACAGGAAAACACTCCCACTCCAGGCTTGTGCCCTCAAAACAAAAACAGGATCATCGAGCCGTCAGTAGGGTTCATGGATTGTTCAGACACCAGTGCGAGAGACAGACACTATTTTCAAAGTGCAGGGGAGGACATCAGTACGTCAGTGGCAAAAATGGGAGAAAATGAGAATCAGCTAACACATCACTTTCTAGTTCTCAAAAAGCAAGACTGCTATTGATTATTGTGGTGATTTGAGTGAAAATGGGCCCCATAGATTTGAATGCCCCTCATATATCTGAATACTTGGCTCCTAGTTGGTGAAACTAAGGGAGGATTAGGAGGCGTGACCTTGTTGGAGGAAATGTTTCACTAGGGGACAGGCTTTGCGGTCCACACTAACCCTAGTGTCTCTTTTTCTGCCTGGTGGTTGTGTCTCAAGGTATGAGCTCTCAGCTACTTCTCCGTGCCATGCCTGTTTGCTGCCATGCTCCCTGCCATGATGGTCATGGACTCTAATCCTCTAAAAACCTAAGCCCCGAATAAACACTTTCTTCTAGAAGTTGCCTTAGTCATGGTGTCTTATCGCAGCAATAGAAAGGCAAGCAGGACAATTATGTCACACACTGCCATATTCCGTTAGTGTGATACATCCAATTTTCCCTCTTTTTCTTTGTCTTCTGAGATTGTTTATGACTGTGTGATATCTGTAGAAGTGGCACAGGAATATTTGGAATGCTAAGCAAGTCACATCATTAGCATAAATGTGTATTCTTTGTAAATATGTGCATATTTAAATGCAATGGAAGGAATGTCTGTGGGCCCCAAATTAAAAATATTTTAAGTCCCAAATCCCCAGTGTGAAGGTACTCAGAGGCAGGGACTTCAGGACGCCGTGAGGCAATGAGAGGTGATGAGATTAGTGCCTGCCTATGAAGAAGCAAGAAGAAAGAATAGCAGAGACTAAAAGTTTTCAAAATCAATAGAAAGATTGCAAAAATAAATAAACCTGCAAAACCCAAGAGGAAGGTGTTGACAGAGCATCTGGTGAAGCTATAACTTCCTGACTTGCAGATGACCATCGTCTCTATGCCTGCTGCCAACATGGCCAGTGTACAGCAAGATCCATCCATGACCATCTAGTTTCTGCCTCTCCCTCCTCCTCTGCTCTCCCCCCTGACCCTTACCTGGCCCAGACAAAGCAAAACACCTAGAAACCCTATGTAGACTTGTCTGCTACTCCATTTGAGCTCTGGCTTTCCCTGCTTACTCATCAGTGTAAATCAGCCCATTCTGACATTTCAGAAACACTCAAAGATCTCTCTGCTCTGTCCAAGCAGGCTCCCCAACCAGGCTGTTTGTTGTCCTCCTGAAGCCTGTGTGGATGGGTCTTCAGGAGGGAGAGGTAAAGGTTCTCTGCTATTATCTTAGACCAAAGGCTTAGGTTGGATAGTGGTCATCCATGCCACACCCAGCAAGACTGGGATTATCTTCCATTTCACAGGAAATAGACTCAGGGATATAAGGGAGTCTTCCAAATAGAGTCAAGACTAGCTGGTGGGGCAACCTGAAGCCCACCAGGGAAAAGGAAGTGGCAGGCATGTGACAAAGAGACAATTCTTACATACGGCCCTAGGGTAACACTGGAGCTTTCAGAAAAGAAATGACGAGGAAACAGAATTTAGGTCAACAAAAAGAAGAGACTGGGATGTGGCTCAGTGGCAGAGCTCTTGCCTTGCATGCACAAGGACCTGGGCTTCAGCCCAGAACTACACAGGAACTCATGGCGGTCACCTGAGCTGGGCCCTGAAGCTGCCATATTTTGTGTTCTAGTTCTGCCTGAGGGAGAAGAAGGCCCTTCAGAGGCTATGACAGACTCTGAACCCAATCAGGCCCTTGGACTCTTCATTACAGGCCTCAAAGCGGGGCTCCTCATGACATCTGCAGGGGCCGTTCCAACCCAGAAGCCAGTGCAGCTGGTGATCCTGAGTCCAGAAGAGTTACCCAAGCAAGACTGAGGGCACTGTTGCATCTAGGCCTGGGTGGGTAGGAGCCAGGAGAGCCCAGAAAGGACCAAGTGCCTGTGAACAGAGCCATGAGAGGGTCCCTTAGCATAAGTTCTCAAGGAGATGATTTAATTCCATAGGCTGGTGACTAAGCTCATAATTCCAGCACTCATGAGGCTGAGTCAGGAAGAGTGCCAGGGTTTGAGGCTAGCGTGGGCTATTTAGTGAGTTGAAGGCCAGCCAGACCTATAGGCTAGCCAGGACTAAAGTAAAACCCTACCTCAAACATGTACACAGAGAGAGACAGACAGACACACAGAGAGAGACAGAGACAGAGAGAGAAGCCATGCGAGCCAAGCAGATTCACATGAAGCACATAAAGATTCAAAGCTACTTAGGCAGTTTACATGATAGAACCATAAAATGTTCTTCCTGTTTTGATCCAATGGTTTAGCTTCCGGAACTCCAAAACACTGACCGGCAGGTAAAGACACATGCCTCCAGCTTAATAGCCTGAATTTGATTCCAGGACCCACATGGTAAAAAACAGAACCAACTCCCGCAAGCTGTCCTCTGACCTTCACATTTGAGAATGGCTTACACACACACACACACACACACACACACACACACACACACAATCTCACAAGTAAATAAATATATTAACATTTTCTAAAGAATTTGCTGTAAATGTAAAAAAAAAGAAAAAAGAAAATCTAACTCACAAAAGGTGACTTCTAATCCAATTTACACTAATGAGAAACTGGAAATTTAAGACTGATAACATCCGCATGAGGACTAGGGTCCTTGCACACACAAGTGTTTTTGTACATACATGCACATTCGCATACAGCTATTGATGAGAAGCCACAAGAAGTACTTATGGTCATATTGTAAACAGGCAGGTTATACATGCATGATGTACTTATCTTTTTGCTTATATGTGTGTGTGTGTGTGTGTGTGTTAGATATAATATATCTATTATATATATAGCTGGCCTAGAACTCGCTAAGTAGCTTGGGATGACCTTGAACTTGCAGTGATCCAGAGTGTCTGTCTCAGCCTCTTGTGTACCAATGTATCACTTTCTGAAAGGGGAGGGGAGATGGTTTCACTTTGCTTTCCAGGATCTTGAATCCCTGAACTCCAGTGAGATTCCTGCCTCAGCCTCTCCAGGTGCCAGAACCACAGACTGGCCTCACAGTGTTCTCTGAACAAGTCACACAGAATATAAAATGGAGACATAAAATATACTAAAACACTGACTATGTTTGTATTTGGGTCACAGATAAAAGAAATGGATTTTTTTTTTTTTTTTTTTTTTTTTTTGAGACAGGGTTTTTCCGTATACCCTTGGCTGTCTTGGAACGCACTGTGTAGATCAGGCTGGGCTCAAACTCACAGAGATTCACCTGCCTATGCCTCCTGAGTGCTGGGATTAAAGAAAGGTATGCACCACCATGTCTTGCTTGAGATATATCCTTTGCTTCTACTTTTCAGATTTATTTTTTGAAATTTACTTAAGTAGTATGTTCTAAGAGAAGTAAGTACATTTGAAGAGGAACAAAGGTATCCTTGAGATGGAAATTCTGTTAAGAAATGCTAAATCCTAAGGAAAATCATTAGTATATAAACATAAATGCTACCAAGATATGTGGAATAATGCTACTAAAATAAAATGTTGCTATGTAGTTAGCATCATAGGCAGATGTTCATAATCTACTACTGAATAAGGGAAATGTCTGTAAATCAATGTTACTGTGGTCCTCTTTTCTGTTTGTTTATTTGCTTGCTTGGTTTGGTTTGGGTTTATGAGGCAGGGTTTCTCTGTGTGTCCGTGGCTGGACTTGGACTTGACTTGGACTCACTTTGTAGACCAGGCTGGCCTCAAACTCACAGCAATCTACCTGACACTGCTTCCCTGAGTCATTTTTTTTTTGTTTGTTTATTTGAAAGGATTATATATGTAATTGTTCGTTTCTTCCCCAAAATTTTAACAACAAAGAGAGGGAAAGGAGTGAGATCCAGATAAGGTTGGATATGGTGGCACATGCCTGCAATCCCAGAAAAACATTGAGAGATGCTGAGGTAGGCCAATTGGGAAGTAGAGGCCATCATGGGCTACATGGCAAGACTCTATCTCAAAAAACAAACCAAACAAAAACTAGACCAAGGTGTTATTTATTTTTTAAAGTATTATTTACTTTTGTTGTGGGTTGTTTTTTTTTTTCCGAGACAAGAGTTTCTCTATGTAGCCTTGACTGTCCTAGAACTTGATTTGTAGAGCAGGCTGACCTCGAGCTCATAGAGATTCACCTGCCTCTGCCTCCCAAGTGCTGGGACTAAAGGTGTGAGCTACCACAGCCCTGAATTATTCACTTTTTTTAAAAAAAAAAATTATTTTTTAACGTAGATCAGGCTAGCCTTGAACTCAAAGAGATCCGCTTGCCTTTGTCTACCGAGTGCTGGGATTAAGGGCGTGTTCTACCACACTGGGCTAATTTAATTGTGTGTATGCTTGTATAGGTGCTTTGGGTTCATGTATGTCTGGTAGAACCGGAGGTATAGCTAGTTCTGATCTGAATCCATTCTGACTCCATCAATGACCTGCCCTTGAAGATTCCTATAAAGTACTAGGCCCTAGATCGTACTACAGCCTCACACTGATTCACCCAATATTGAAAGAATACTTTGAATGTCCAGGGAACTTGGATAAACAGAGAAAGGGGATTAAAAAGAGAATGTCTTAGTTCTGTTGCTGAGACCACTGTTGATACAAAATACATCGCTTGCCTAAAGAGGATAGGAGTTTATTCTGGAGCCAAATATAAGTGACTATAGCCCAGGAGCACAGATTTAGGTCACCTCAGAGTCTATGTCCCAACACTGAAACAGTTTCAAGACATATTTATAAAAACAGAACAAAGAAATCCATAAATGACACTTTCCAAATACATTGATGAAGCCAGGCAGTGGTGGCACATGCCTTTAATCCTCTCACTTGGGAAACAGAGGCAGGTGGATCTCCGTGAGTTCAAGACCATCCTGGTCTATAAAGTGAGTTCCAAAACAGCCAGAGAAACAGGGTTTCCAGTTACACAGAGAAACCCTGTCTTAAAAACAAACAAACAAAACCCATCAAATACATTGATGAAAACACAGGCAGTCTGCAGCAAAGTGGGAAGTCCTCTGCTATAGGCTTAGGTGCTCTCTATGACCCTTCACTTCTGAGTTGGTGGAAGCTAATGCTCTACTAAGTTAATACACTTTTTAAAAAGTGCTTTGTGCATTCCAAACAATTGACTTAATGGTCACAAAGCTGTTAGATCAGGTACATAAGAGGACAACACATGGCTCTTAAGAGGGCTAACTTGCAACTACCACATACAGCTTTCCTGTGGTCTTTAGGTACCAAAGGACACAGAAAGGGCAAAGAACTGACTTGGAGTCGATTGGATCTAAGTACCCAGGACTCCAGATGGGTGGAGAGCACTAGTCCCTGCCCACTGTCTTTTCAGAAGCACTTGACAAATCAGCTGACCCAGCATCATACTGAAATTTATTTTTAAAAAGATTCCTGTGTCTGCTACTGAGGAGATACCGAGTCATTTGGCAGAAGCAGGAGGTTACCATGGAGACAAATACTGAGTAAGAAAGCAAAGTCATGAATGTTCTAACTAGTTGCTGTGGCTTCCAGACATCCCTCCTTTGCTCCTTCTCTGGCCTCTGTGTGTTAAAAACAGGGACTGGGACAGCATAGAAGAGGCATTCAAGATGAGTATGCTAAGCTGAATTTCCTTAATAGAATGTGGGAGATTGGCCCAGAAGTCAACGAGTGATTCAGGGTTAATTTATACAGTGTATCATTTTTGGGCGTGGAACCAGATTTTGAGTCAAGGGTCTGTTCAAATTCTAGCTTTAGCTCACTCTTGTTGTGTGACTTTGGCCATGATTCCTGCTGTCTCTGATCCTTTCATCTGTTAAAATAAGAGGTGACCTATGACGTGCATTTTCCAGGGTCTCGAGGTCACTGTTCCAATCCTAGGTGAGTGACAGGGACAGGGAAGGAGGGAGGGGCATTTTACCAACTCAAAGATAAAACCTCATATACATCAATAATCTGGTAACAGGCCAAGCTTATGCCTTCAATCATAGCACTAGAGTAGCAGACATAGGAGGAGCTCAGGGTTTAGGGCCAGCCTGGTCTACAGAGTGAGTTCCAGAACAGCCAGGACTCCACAAAGAAAGCCCTGCCTCAAAACAACAACAACAACAAAACACTACCATCATTATCACCACCACCAGCACCAGGACTACCACCATCATCATCTGCTGACAGGTGGGAAGTCAGTGGCAGAAATGACTAGAATTCAAGCATTCTGGACCTAGTTATTACAGCTCACAACTGGCCTCAGCTTAGAAACTGGCTCCCTGAAGATAATAGCTGGGTCCCCACATAGCAGAAGAACCCTAGACCAGGCTAAGGTGTGCTTGGACTGAAGAGCCTGCTACAAAGCTGAATACGGGATTAGAGTTCTGATGTTCTTTGCTGTGGCAGGCTTTGAGCTCAAAGACTGAATAGCAGGAATTCACAAATCAGGGCAGACAAAAGAGCGATGGACTCGGATTCAAGTCCTGAGTCTGCCTCCAAGATAAGTCATTTCATTTCTCCCAGCCTCAGTTTCCTCACTTAACAAAACACCACAGCTGAAAGTACTCACATGTAGCATGCTTAGCTCCACAGGGCATACAACATGGTACCTGGCATACAGTGAGCTCCCCATGGTGGAGGCATTATTTGTGGAAGCCATTAGCAGGCATCTGTTGAACCCATGTGAAAACGTGTGTCCAAACTAGAGTAAGGCTTCCTGAGTTCACAAAACTACCTACCGGGGAAGCTAGAGCTAGAACCCATAGGGCTCATGAATCAGCACTCCTAACCCCATCTGCAGCTGCCCTGTGGACAATTCTCCAGTGTTCAGGTAACCCTGAGGAAAGACTTCATTTGCAGCTAGGCAGATGTGCAAGAGCTCTTTTGTGTGAACGTTATTTACCTAGGTTCCTGAAACCCCGGCCAATGGCGGAGTCCCAGGATATTAGCCTGGGAAACTCTGAGAAGAAAGAAGTCTTAATCCAGCCCAGGATCAACTTCAACCAGGGTGTGGAACTTGCTCCTGTACTTTCGTGAGATCATCGGGGGGGATTTTCCATCTCCTGGTAGGCGTGACCCCAACCCTTCTCCACCCCTCAGCCTACCTGTTCCAGCTTGTTGAATGCAATCTACCTGAAAAGGTATGTTTCAATAAACTCCCTTATCCTAGACTGCTGGGAGGGCCTGCGGTGAAGCCTGCTGTGGTTGACGCAGGGACACACAAGCTCATGCCTGCAGACCCCTATTCCAGAAGCACAGAAGCAGGGGTCTCTTAGGACATGCTTGTTTATAGCCGGTGAGAGTCAGTGTGCTGGGGGCTCTGTTCTGAGCGTTTTCCATGCGCCTGCCCACTTAAAATCCTAAAAAACTCCGTGAGTAATGACAAACATTGCCACCTTCCCCTGGGCAACACACAAGCTATCAATATGTCAAGTGAGTGGTCGGGTCCCAGGACGAATGAACCCACTCAGCAAGGCTCCATCCATCCATTCCCTTATACACTGATTGTATACCGGATAGCACAGCTTACCAGACACAGGGGTAGGCACTTGGCATATCAGCGGACAGAAACAAACATGGCTGTTCTTACTTGCTTAGGTTGGGGTTGTACGGGCAGGAGATAGCTTGAAATGTTGCACAAAAGTGAGCAATTTATTGGTTCAAAAGATGTTAAATGCTATGAAGAAAGGAAAGACAGAGCGATGCAGGGAGTTAGGAGTTCTGGGAATTGAGATGTGTGTTCTAATCAGTAGGTTGAGGCTGGGGGTGTGGCTCAGGGGTACAGTGTTAACCTGGTATGAGGCCTTGGATTTAAACTATAAAACAAGACCCAAAACAAAGAATTTTTGAAAAGCTGCTCAGGGTTGGGGAGACAGCTCCGTTAGGAAAGCGCTTTCTATGTAAGCCTAAGGACCCGTGTCTTTCTTTCTTTCCTAGTTTTTCAAGCCAGGGTTTCTCCATGTCGCCCTGGCTGTCCTGGAACAGGACAGGTAGACCATGTTGGCCTCGAACTCACAGAGCTCCACCTCTGTCTCCCAACTGCTGGTACTGCCACCACCAGCAGCAGCTGGTTTAAGACCAGTGTTCGATCCAAGCACCCACCTTAAAAAGCCAAAGGTGAATGTATGTTCCTGACATCTCAGAATTGAGGAACTGGAGACAGGAAGACCCCAGAGGTTTGTTGGCCAGCAAGTCTTGCTGGATCAACCAGTTCCAGGTTCAGTGAGAGATATTTTCTCAAAAGTAAGGCAGAGAACAATTGAAAGGAAGACATCTGATATCTCCCTGTGACTTCTACATACGTGATCACACAAGTGATCCCCCCCACACACACATGCTAACCCACACACACACAAATAGGCTGCTCATAAAATAGATACAACTGCGTACAATCCCAGTGCTCCGGATCCCAACTTACAAGCCAGCTTGTGAGACAGTAGTGAGCTTGAGGTCTGCCAAGGAACATAGAAAGAGTCTTAGAAAAGGAAAACAAAAGGCTGATGGTGACTATGGTGGTTCTCATGGAGAAAGCAAGATTTGAGTGAAACCTGAAGCAGAGCTAAGCCTGGTGGCACATGCCTGTAATTCCAACACTGGGGAGGCTGGCAGAGAGAGCTGCCAGTCTAGCATATACTTTAGAGTGTGCACAGTGAGCCCTGTCTTGAAAGAAAAGGAGAGAGAAAGGGAAAGAGGGAATGAGGGAAGGAGGGAATCTGGGGGCAGGGAGCCATCACGGGCAAAGGACACTCAGGAACATAATATGATTTCAGAGAGAGGCTCCTGAAAGCATTGTTCCGTGGAGTTAAGAACTGAAGAATGGAGCTAAGAATAAAGATAGGTTGTTTCAGAAAGAGGTCTCATGGCCACCTATGAGAAGGGAGACTGACAGTCCAGCTCAGGAGCTAAATGTTGGGAAAACCAACAAGGGCTGAAAGCAAGAGGACGGAGCTCTCTAAGCCCTGAGGGTCCAAGGCTTAAGGCTAACAAGCGTGAGGCCACAGCACTTGCAGGCAAACTGAAAACAAAGCCAAACCCAGTGCTAGGCTTGCTGGGGCCCTAGACCTGAACAACCCAGCCCGATGAGAACCAGCTCCAGCTTTGAGCTCAGTAGCTCAGGAGTGAGACACCCTCTCTTTTCTAGGTCCTTCTCGTCCACTCCTCCTTTTCCTTTTCTTCCTTCTTTTTTTTTTTAATTATTTTTATTTTATGTGCATTAGTGTTTCTTTGTGTTTCATTAATGTTTCTTCAGATCCCCTGGAAGTAAAGTTACAGGCAGTTGTGAGCTGTTATGTGGGTGCTGGGAATTGAACTCAGGTCCTCTAGAAGAGCAGCCAGTGCCATCTCTCCAGCCTCTCTTCTTCTCCTTCTTTTTTTTAACTCCACTGAAACTTAACTTCAAGGACCCACACGTGTTGGTCCTACCAAGGAAGACCATGGACGGCTGGGGAAACAGCCCAGATGCTAAGTGTGTTGGCTCTGCAAGCATGAAGCACTTGGGTGGCTGTTCAGCACCCAAGTAAAAAGTCAGACAAGACTAGGCTGGGCTACATAAGACGCTGTCTCAACAGCAAAGAGAAGCAGCCTTAAACTAGGGCCAAAGAGAGAGCAGTGGTCCCCTAGTGGGTGTCTCTGTAAAAATGGTCTGGGCACCGGAGGTGTTGAGGGTCATGTAAGAGGGCTTTATAGGAAATGCTGTGCCAGGAAAGTCCCACCACGCTGCAGACTTGACTCCTCTGGCCTCCACTTTCCATCCTTCTTCAGGGATCTTGGGAGCACGTTTGCTGCTGCTGCTGCTGCTGCTATAGTCAGCAGCAGTTTCACTGAAAAAGAAAGCAGAAATTCTATCCGCTTCCTGCTCAGCATCTCATTTGAACAAGATGGTACTTGCAGGCACCCTCGAGGAGAAGGCTGCTGCAGCAGTGAGGAGCGGACAGGAGGCAGGATGAGCTGCTTTGGTCCTGCACTCAGAGCTGGGGACTCGGGACAGCTGCCGCAGTGCACACACCGAGAGAGCAGGCGCTGTGCATGCGCAGGGGCGGGTGCCAAGCGGCTGCGCGCGCGCCCCCGCCTGGGGCTATAAAAGCCTTGCCACCTGCTGCCCTAGCTACGTAGCAGCAGCAGCAGCGCATCCGCTTGCTGGAGGAACCAAGCTCTGGGTCGCCCTCGCAGCTGCTGGCCTGGATATGGACCCCGAGACCTGCCCCTGTCCTACAGGTGAGCCCCCTCCCCGTCCTGCACCACTTTGCCCTTTACAGGCAAAAAACTCCACTCCTGGATCTTTGCTCAAGGACATTTGGGGGAGGAACCCCTTGTTTCCCATCTCTAACCCTGTGATGGTGATAACTGGAGTTGGCTGCCCATCTTGTTTTAGGCCTGGGGATGCCAGGTTTAACCCTTTAGCTTAACCCTTCGTGTGGCCTCTTAGGTGGTTCCTGCACCTGCTCGGACAAATGCAAGTGCAAGGGCTGTAAATGCACCGACTGCAAGAAGAGTGAGTGAACCCTCTCCTCCCCCCACCGCCCTCCGCCCCGCCCCCACCCCAGGCCTCCTCCCCACCCCCAGTCGGTGGGTAGCAAACCTTCCTGCTGCAGACCTTCCGATACAGAGGGCGGGTTCAAACGCCTTAGTGTAAGAGAGGATATTTTGATGAATTTCTAGAAGATATCAAAAGGTAAGCTGCTTTGAGAGCTGAGGCCTGCTTGAGCCCCACTCTTCAATTTACTAGTGCCTGGGGAGCCTCAAGGAAGACTGAGGAGCAGAGGGGTCAGCTTTCGAGTTGCAGTGCCTTGGTCCCTCACAGGCCTTGTTGGGTCTCCTCAGTTTGCTCTCTCTAGATGAACTGCAGCAATGTAATAGGCCTGTAGTGAGGGGGGCGGGGGAGGTGGGAGCAATGCCCCCGTCTTCTCTGGGGTGTGACTAGGCATAGATCGTATGGATTTCCTGGCCTCAGCATCATCCCAGCCCCTCCAATCTTATGCTGCAAATCCCCCCTCAATACCTCTCCCGTTGGCATACCTTCTCCTTAAGACCTCACTCTCCTTAGGCCCAAGCTTGAGCCTACCATTCCCAGGAGATTCCCTAGCACCCACCAGGGCTGTGGGCTAGTTAGAGGATGACTCTCCACAGAGACCCCACAGCCACTGCAGCCACATAGATGCTGACTCAGACCCGATGTGGCAGTCCAGCCACTGCCCTGGACAAAGCCTGAAGACTCCCTTCCATCCTTCCCCTCCCCCTCTGATGGAGACAGATGAAGGCCTCAGACTGGGTATACACCCCCCCCCCCCCCATTTTATCTACAGGCTGCTGCTCCTGCTGCCCTGCGGGATGTGAGAAGTGTGCCAAGGACTGTGTGTGCAAGGGTGAAGAGGGGGCCAAGGCGGAGGCACAGAAATGCAGCTGCTGCCAGTGAGGACTCAGTCCCCGCCACGCAGGCTATGTAAATAGTGCTGGGGTCCATGACGGGCATGGCTGTTGTCCCCCTCCCTGGCTGCCTTGCCTGTGTGAATAAATCCCAAGCACAACATGAACCAAAGACTGGTCTCTTTTTTTTTTTCAAGTGGGAAGGATGTGGAGGGTGGGGAAGCCCACTCCATGGAACCCTTCCAGCTAAAAGTAGAAGCTTGAGATTTAGGCTTCCATCTGTTTGGGACTGGGACAGAGTCCTGGAGACAGTACACTCTTTCTCTCTCTCTCTCTCACACACACACACATATCATCATCATTTGTAGGGCTACAGAGAATTAAAACGAGCCTCTGGCCCCAAGCACTTGTGACTTCTGGCGTTTTCTAGCTGTTCCTACAAAACTGCCATCTTTCAGATACTGGAGGAGAATCCAGGGTGCCCTTTCTTCATCTTGGCAGATCGTCAACTGTGTTTCCAAGGTCACCTGGATGAATAGCCAGCTTGTCTCCCCAGCGAGGATCACTCAGCCCTTTTCAAACCTCATTTGGTTTGGCAATATGTCTACAACTCCCCACCCCATCCCCGCCTTTTCAAAGAAAAGTATGGTAATTAGAGCTTGCATCCTAAGTCGAGATGGTCAGTTCTTAAAGAGAGAGAACTTTCAGTACCCCCTACCCCCGCCCCCGGGCTGCCTGAAACAGCGGAGACAGACTGTTGGGCTGGGTGGCAGACACTGCCCTGTAAGGGGATACAGTACTGTAAACACATTAGTTTTCCCCGGAAGTTCCATTCAAAAGCTCACCACAAGTACTGTTTTTTACTAAAATGGTCTGAGTTTAAAGAACAGCCAGGTCAGCTTTCAAAAGGAGCTGTAAGAGGCTCACTCCAACGCACAGCCTTCTGGTTCCAAAGCTCTGGGAAGCAATGATACTGGCTCTAGACTAGGCCAGACAGACACAGAAAGCTCCAAAGCAGACCCTAGGCCTCATGAGGTGGCTCAGTGGGTAAAGGCACTTGTCGCCTAGCAACAACCTGAGTTCAATCCCTAGAACCCACAGAGTGGAAAAAGAGAAGCATCTTCCAAGAGTTGTCCTCTAACCTCTATACAATCACCTTGGCACATACATAATACTTATAAAACACACACACACACAAATAGAAATAAATGAAAACAAAACTAGACCCCTGTATAGTCAGAAGCCCAAGGAAAAAATCAGTGGGGAAAGAGACATTACTTAGGGTATGGTTGTTAGAACGATTAACCTCCCTTTGTATATCACAAAACAAACAAACAAACAAACAAACAAAAATCCTCACCCTATATAAACACACATAGGCTAAAGCTGAAAAGATATTTGGGAGAGGAAAAAAAGTGTTTTTTACTTTGGGTATAAGAACATTTTAAAATAAAAGATTACCAAGTATCGTGGCATATACCTACATTTGGAAGCTGAAAACAGGAGGTTTGAAAGTTCAAGGCCACCCTAAACTATGCAGTAAGACTTTCTCAAATATTAAAGTGTGTGTGTGTGTGTGTGTGTGTGTGTTTAGTTGTGTGCATGTGAAGGCCTGATGTGTCATCCTCATCGACCTTGTTTTTTTGAGATAGGGTCTCTCACTGGAACTTGAGGCTCTCCTGTTGAGCTAGGCTGTCTGGCCAGCTGGCTCCACGGGTCTGCCCATCTTTCTCCTCAGCGCTGGGGTTATAAGCACACACCACCACAGCTTTTAGTGTGAGTGCTGGGGACAGACAGATCGATGCTGACCTTGTGCTGTGTCCTTGTAAGTGTGTTATCTTGCTGAACCTCAGCACTTTATAGAACTGTGGGAATGTTACACCCATTTTAGAGCAGGCAGTGGGACCCAGGGTAATGTGCATGGGGGCCACATACTAGAACTTATCAGAACCAGGGTGGAAATTCAAGCCTAAAGTCTCCGGCCCCATGCTTAACTATGTGTTCTTTTCAGCCTTCTGGCTTGTCTTGTGTTACAAAAAGAAAAAAAAAATATCAGAACAACTAATAAGTCCACGTTCTTTAAAGGTGGCTCGTACAAAACAAACTGAGCATGGTATCCCAGGCTTGTGATCTCAGCATTTGGAAAGCTGACCCAGAAGTTTGAGGCCAGTCTGGGCTGCATGGTAAGAACCTGTCTCAGCACTTAAGAGCACTGGCTTCTCTTGCAGAGGACCTGAGCTGAATCTTAGCATCCACAACTGTGCATAACTCCAATCCCAGGGGATCCAGTACTGTCTTCTGGCCTCTCTGGGCACCAGATACACACATGGTACATAGACTTAATGCAGACCAAACACTCACACACATAAAATAAATTTTAATTAAAAACCCCACAAAAAGGCTGGAGAGATGGCTCAGCTAGTAAGAGCACTGTCTGCTATTCCAGAGGTCCTGAGTTCAATTCCCAGCAACCACATGATTACTAACAACCATCTATACTGGCATACATGCAGATAGAGCACTCACACATAAAATAAATGAATAAAATCTTTTCTAAAAAAACCCACAAAAATAAAATAGAAAAGTGTTGACCACAATGTGGAGAAACTAAGATCCTGTGTTTTATGCTGGTGGAAATATAAACTTAGATAGCTGCTATGGGTATGCTAGTCCAGCTGTTCCTCAAAATTTAAAACTTGAATTATATGATCCATCGATTCCACTTCTGGGTAAATATTCAAAGGAATTAAAAACAGGATCTCTTTCTTCCCCTCCCCCTCTTCCCTCTTCCCTTCCCTTCTCCCTCTCTCCCTCCTCTCTCTCTCTCTCTCTTTTGAGGCAGGGTCTCTCAACATAGCTCTGGCTGACCTGGAACCTACTCTGTAGCCCAGGCTGGCTCGAAACTCAGAAATCCCCCTGCCTATGCCTCCCAAGCGCTGAGTTTAAAGGCATACCATCTGGTTCCTTCTTCTCTTTCTTTTCTCTCTTCCTCTTTCTCCCTCTCCCTCTCTCTCTATCACAGACTAGCCACAGAGTTGCAATCCTCAAACACTGAATCGTTTTCCTCATCCCTATGCAAAAACAGTTTATGGAAGGCTGTGGGTGCTACTTTTTATTATCTATTTTAATTTAGTTCCTTTAAGCCCCTACTTCCCTTCCGACCCCACACACTCCCCCTTGCCCCAGGTATGAGAGAGAGGTTAGCGAGGAGACAGGGTGTAGAGCTCTTTAGATTTAGTTCCAGCTGGTTGAGTCTTCCCGTTCTTTGGGAAAACACCAATGTCATCAGGATATCCAGTAGTCCAGCAGCCTTCTGTTTCTCCAGCATCACCTCGAAGCAATCCTTCCTCTCTCAAATCGATCCTTCCTTTCTCTATGCTCTGGTATTTCTACCCTCCCACAGTCCTCAGTGTTAAACTATCTCCAGCTGGCAAAAGGCTGTTATCAGCTGTGGATAAACTAAGGCAGTCCTATATCCCACACTTGAGATTAAAACAAAAACATATTTACATAACATAACTGAGTTTTTAAAGAAACTAAACTAACTTCCTCTACAGAAGGCCGACTTTCTTGGCTCGCAGTGAGGACACAGTCCATCGCTGGGAGGAGTGGGAGGCGGCTGGTCTCATGGTATCCACAGTCAGAAAGTAGAGAGATGAGTTCTGGTACTCAGCTTGCTTTCTCCTCCTTATTCAGTCCTGGGCCCCAGCCCATGGATGGTGCTGTCCACAACTAGAGACCTAATCTAAAAACTCCCTCACATGGCCAGAAGTGTGTCTACTAGGTGTTTCTAGATCCTCTCAAGCCGACATTCAAGATTAACCACAAATTAATAATGAAGCATGAATTTGAACTGTCTTTGGGAAAAATAAACTGCAGATCAATCTACAAGGAACAAATTATGTAAAAAGGAAAATTATAACCAACACCTTACTGACATATACAAGCATAGACATATGTGTACACAGGAAGGAAATGGACTCTTTTTGGAGAATCAAGAGGGTTGGGCTTCATTTGTTTGACTAATTTGGGCCAGGCTTTGTAGCTGCTCAATCCTCCTGCCTCAGTCTTCCGTATGCTGGAATGATATGTCTCACCATGACACACTTGTTTCGTTTTCAAATGTGCAAGTGATCAACAGCCCCAATAAGATCAAGGCGTGGTGGCAAATGCCTAAACTACCAGCGCTCTGGAAGCACAGGCTGGAGGATCGCCACAAGTCTGAGGCGAGCTTGGAGTACATGGTGACCCAAGGGGCAACCAAGGCCACATAGTGAAACCTTGCGTTTGGGAAAAGAAATCTGAATAGGCGATTTTTCTTCCTGCTAGAAAATAAAACCTACCAAACACTGCAGGGCCATAGATTGGATTTCGGGGTTTGTTTAATTCCCCCTCCACTGTTTGAGATTCAGATCAGTGGCAGAGTGCTTACAAATATGCATGAGGAAATGGATTTGATCCCCAGCACTACAAAAAGAGGGAAAACAAATGTGCTGGTTAGTTTTATGTCAGCTTGGCACAGCTGGAGTCATCTGAGAGCAGAGAACATTAGTTAAGAAAATGCCTCATCTTCTTTGCCTTTCTGTATGGGGTTTGAGCATTTAGCTAAAGTCCTCCTTCTTGATTAGTTTCTTTAGGTGTACAGATTTTAGTAGGTATATCCTATATTATATGTCTAATATCCACATATTAGTGAGTATATACCCTGTGTGTCTTTTTGCTTCTGGGATACCTCATTCAGGATCATCTTTTCCAGTTCCCACCATTTACCTGCAAATTTCATGATTTCCTAGGTTTTTTTTTTTTTTCTGCATAATATTCCATTGTGTAGATGTACCACAATTTCTGTATTTCAGAAGAAGGAGAAAACAGGGAACAGTACAGGAGCCTGCCACAGAGGGCCTCTGAAAGGCTCTATCCTGCAGTGTATCAAAGCAGATGCTGAGACTTATGGCCAACCATTGGGCAGAGTACAGGGAATTTCATGAAAGAAGTAGGAAATAATAAGACCTGAAGAGGAGCTCCACAAGGGGAGCAACAGAACCAAAAAATCTGGGCACAGGGGCCTTTTCTGAGACTCATACTCCAACCAAGGACCATTGATGGAGATAACCTAGAACCCCTGCACTAATGTTGCCCATGGCAGTTCAGTGTCCAAGTGGGTTCCATAGTAATGGGAACAGGGACTGTCTCTGACATGAACTCAGTGGTTGGCTCTCTGATCACCTCCCCCTGAAGGGGGAGCAGCCTTACCCGGCCACAGAGGAAGACAATGCAGCCACTCCTGATGAAATCTGATAGACTAGGATCAGAAGGAAGGAGAGGGGAACCTCCCCTATCAGTGGACTTGGGGAGGGACATGTGTGGAGAAGGGGGAAGGAGGGTGGGATTGAGAGGGGAGGAGGGAAGGGGCCACGGGGGGATACAAAGTGAAAAAAGTGTAATTAATAAAAATTAAAATAAAAAATGAAAAAAAAAGAGAAAATTCCTCAAAGGTGGATGTGGTGGAGCATGCCTTTAATCCCAGCACTCAAAGAGGCAGAAGCAAGCAGATCTCTGTGAGTTCGAGGCCAGCCTGATATATAAAGTGAGTCCAGGATAGCCAAGACTACACAGAGAAACCCTGTCTCAAAAAATAAAAAAACAGGCTGTAGGCACTCAAGGCCGTTGGACATCTTCTTAATTGGTGATTGATGGGGGAGGGCCATTGATGGGGGAGGGCCCAACCCACCATGGGTGGTGCCACCGATGGCCAGGTGGTCCTGTAACAGTGTTCCCAGCCTTCCTGATGCTGTGACCTTTTAACACGGTTCCTCCCGTTTTGGTGACCCACCTTCCCCCACCATATAACTATTTTCATAGCTGCTTGTAACTGTGATTTTACCACTGTTATGAATCCTAATGAGTCTGTGTTTTCTGATGGTCATTTGGGGTTGTGACCCACCGGTTTAGAATCATTGCTGGAACTCACTAGTAGTCCAAACTGGCCTTGAACTTGAGATGCTCCTTGAGATGTCTCAGTCTCCCCAGTGCTGAGATTATAGGCGTGTTTAACCGTGCACGGCTCCATCCTAGGCTTTATTGGTCGACTGATGACTGACGTGTATGTGTGTGAATGTGAATTATGTATATGTATGTATACATACATGGATGAACTGATTGTGTGTGGGTGTGTGTTGTGTGTGTATGTGTGTGAATAAGTGTGTGTGTGTGTTTGTAGCATATGTCTTTGTGTATGTACCTGTGTTTGTATCTGTTGGGTCTGTATGTATGTGTTCCTGTATTTGTGAGTATGTGTGTGTAGAGACCAGATAGCAACATCAGGTGTCTTTTCCCATGGTTCTCCACCTTTTTTTTTTTTTTTTTTTTTTTTTTTTTTCCCCCCTTTTTTTTTTTTTTTTTTTTTTTTTCTTGAGACAGCATCTCTCTACACAGGCTTGGATATCCTAAAACTCGCTCTGTAGACCAGGCTGGCCTTAAACTCAGAGAGATGCGCCTGCCTCTGCCCTCCGAGTCCTGGGATTAAAGGGGGGTTGTGCCACCTTATTTTTTGAAGCAGGCCTCTCACTGAACCTGGAGCTTGCAGTTAGCTGCGTGGCTAACCACCCAGCCCCAGGATTGTTTCTTCTCTACCTCCCCAACACAGTCACAGGTTTTCAACACCATTTTAACACCACATTCAGCTTTTTATGTGGTGCTGACGATAGATCAAACTCAGGTCCTCATGTTCGAACCTTAGCAATGGTAGCCTCTCCCCAGGCCTCGTCCTAGCTTTATGTTTTATCTTTTCTTAGCAATGACACTGAGCATCTTTCCATTGATTTCTTGGTCATTTGTTGTTATTTTCTGTGAAGTTCTCATCACGTCTTTGATCCTCTTTTCTACTCAGTTGTACTTTTCTTCCTGACTTTTAGAAAATATTTTGGACACTGGTTTCTTCTCCTCTATTTTTGTTGGTTTGGGGAAAGTTTTCAAAGTTTCTGTCTCCTACAGACATTTTAAAACCATTTCTTTCAAGATATAGTTTACATGCCATAAAATTCCCTCGTAAATGTTCTCATCAGTGGTACCAACAACGCTGAAAAGTTGGGCCATCACTACAATCCAGTTTTAGAATATTTCCATCACTGAAAAGCTCCCTTGTGGCTGGGCAGTGGGGGAGCATCCCTTTACTCTCAGCACTTAGGAAGCAGAGGCAGGCAGATCTCTGAGTTTGAAGCCAGCCTAGTCTACAGAGTGAGTTCCACCAGGACAGTCAGCGCTACACAAACAACAACAACAAGACAGAAGAAAAGCTCCCTTGAGCTGTGGCGCAAGTAATTCCTGCCCCTGCCTGTACCACTGATCTGTGACCTCTGATCTGAGCAACAGGAAGTTTCTCAGAGTCTCTCCATGAGGTCGCATGTGTTAGCAATTTGTTCTGCAAAAACTGCAGAGTAACATCTGGATATACTACATGTTGTCTATCTGTTCACCAATAATTGGCACCTGAGCTGCTTCTATTCTTGAGATTCTTAAATGAGAGCTGTGTTCACAAATGCATGTTTGTGCTAGTCATTTATTTATATATTCGTTGATTAAATGATTTGATTCTTCTTGGGTGGATATCAGTGAAATTGCTTGCCTATGCTTTATTTTTCATTTATTTTGATGATATAGGATCAAACCCAGAGCCTCAGCAAAGCCAAGCAAGCACACGCCACTAAATTACATCTCCAGCTAATTTAACTTTTGCAGACAGGAATTCTATACAGTACTCTATACAGATCAATACAGGAATTCTATACAGTATTCAATACAGGTCTATACCTGTATTGAATTCCTATACTCTCATACCCTCTTGCTCTCTTTTAGACAGGGTCTCATTATGTAGTCTCAACTGGTCCAGTCCTTACTATCTCTCTATGTAGATGAGGCTGGCCTAGAACTCAGAGATCTGTCTGTTTCTGCCTCCTGAGTGCTGGTATTAAAGGCGAGTGCCTGTCCTTTTATTCTTTATTTTATTTTATTTTATTTTATTTTATTTTATTTTATTTTATTTTATTTTATTTTATTTTATTTTATTTTATTTTATTTTATTTTATTTTATGTCTTGAGGTTCTCATTCTTTAGCCTAGGCTAATCTGGAGCCTGGAACCCAATATGTAGTCCAAGCTAGCCTTGAATGTGTTGCAATTCTCTGACCTGAGCCTCCTGTGGGTGAGGGTAGGAGTTGGATAGCTCCCTGATAGGCAGACAATGAGGAGAGAAGGCACAGCTAGATAACAAAACCGGCAAACTCTGGCTTCTTCCTTACCCTCCTGACCTGAGACCAAGGCCTAACATCTTGAAACAAGGGCCTGGCAGGGTTTTTCTCCTGCCAGTACGGCCTGCCTGGTGTCCATCACATTCAAGGCTGGGACCAGGACATGGTTACCAAAGCTCTGGGACTTTCAGCCACTCTGTCTTTGTTCAAACTGACCAATCCAAAATTAGAGAGAGAAAACCCTTCAAAGACGCTGAAAAAGCCCCCGCCCTCAGAAAGAGCCCCAGACTTGGGGTTCTTGAGTGCACCCTCTGCTATGCAAGGGGTCTTCCTCTCCCTGTGCCTTGCTGATGTAACAAACAAACAAACAACAAAAGTCCTCTCACCTCAACGGGGATAGAGATATTTTATTCTGGTGTCAAATCTGAGTGACCATACACGGCAAATATGGTGCTGGGTTACCCCAGTGACGCGTCCTCACATAGAAGCAGATTCATGAGTCTTATAGTAACGGAGTAAAGGGAGTTATAAAAAGAAAGACGCCATAACAAAGCGGTTGGGGACTCAGCTCAGTGATAGAGTGTTTGCCTAGCAAGTGCCAGGCCCTATGTTCAGGCCTCAGCTCCAAAAAAAGACAAAATAACAGAAAAGACATCATCATAATAATGTAAAAAGAGAGAGAGTTGTAAGTCGAGGCTATTTCAAGTACATTGGTGGGCACATCAGAGAAGCAGGTAGAGAGAAATGGGCAAACTCTCGAATGGACCTCAGGCGCTAGCTAATGACATTCTTAGCTCTTGGGTTGGTAGAAGCTAGGGGTTGCTAAGTTAATGATTGATTCCAAAAAGGTTTTATCTATTAGTCACAGAATGTTAGTTCTGACAGTTAGGTGGGCAAGCAATGCCTATTGGAGAACTAAAACTGACCCCCGATAAGGTAATTGAGTTCTGGACCTGCAACATTCCAACTCCCCACATTGCTGTAGTTTTTTCAGACTTTTCAGACACAGCTTGTCTCCAGCAATCCCCGGACATACCTTTAATAAAATCTTTCTCCAGGCTGATTCTGTCCTCTGTGTCTGAGATCTTCTCTGCTCCTACCTCAAGATTTTTCCTGCCTTTTAATTCTTTAACTGGAAGAGAAACCAAATGTAATCATGACCCTTAAGCAGTACCACCAGGATCAGGTGTGAATTCACTCCTGGCTGTATCATTTTCTGAGTCTGGCTTTGCATTATTCCTGTCAGTTTCATGGATCCCAATATCTTTTTAATGAATTTGTTTTGCCTAATTTAGCTAGATCTCACTCCTGAAGTTTGCATCCAAGGAATCCCAAATAACTTAAGGCTTGCTTTCAGAATTCATGTGCCATGGTGGGTATGGCTCTCAGAAGATGCCCAGGTACTCCAGGTCCCTTGAACAGTGAGATATATGCCATTTTCCATGAAAATGTAAGTGTGAGGCTTGGCCCACTGGTTCTTGTGGCTGCCATTTTTAGTGGGTTCTTCACGACCTCATGGTGTCACTCTAGTTACATACAAGCTCAGGGGGCCCTTTGTCACAGATGAAGCTTGAATTTATACTCCTCAGAAAAGAGAGCCTAACTGGTTTCTCTTGCTTCCACCCAATATGGGTCATCAGATTAGATAGGACATCAAGCCAGCCATTCAGAAGAATGAACTTCCTGCTTCTCCAGCTCATCCACTGATGGTTCCTCTGTTGTGGGCAAGAAGTGTTCATATAAAAGAGTGGGAAGAAGCCTTAAAGATGGCTCAGCAGTTTGAGGTATTTTCCAGCCAAACAGGGCCACCTGAATTTGGTCCTTAGAAGCTGGCAGGAGAGAACTAACTCCTAAAAATGTTTTTTGGCTTCCATACATGTCTCATGCCACACGCACACACACACACACACACACACACACACACACGGGTGTGCTCGCACTCACTAAATGTAATAAACAGAGAACATGTGTGAGTGGGGTTGTCTCCTGACATCCTGGCTTGTCCCACACAGACTATCCTAGAATCAGTGGGGACTGAGGCCTTCTCAAGATGGAGAGGTTCAGACTCTGTAGTTAACTGTCCCAGCTTGGAAGCTACCCTCTGAAGTGGTAATTGATCCCTGGACTCAACACAGTGTGGGTGCAGCTTGACACAACTGTAGCCATCTTGATTCATGACTATCATGCTTATCCTATAACCCTAGTTAGTTGTCCCTGAACAGTTTCTTGGCAAATCATGAGCTGATAAAATAGAGTCATTTCTGAGCTTTGCAGTCAGACTCTGGCTCGTGGGATGCCCCTGATTCTTCAATATCATTCTAAGAGAAGCCAGCTAGCTATCTTCCAACAGTGTTAAATCACCTATCCTACAAACTCCCTTCTGGGTCAAACTGTGGGGTACCAAATCAGCCATATTGGTGCCTGGGACCACAGGCAATTCTATCAGTAAGTCCCCTAGTAATTGTCACTGTGCTTAATTCTAGATTTGTGTGCATCTCTTTGGCTTCACAGCACCTTGTCCTCATCCACTAGGCCTGGGTTATTCTGAGGGAAACAGAAACTTGAAGACTTCTAGCAAGGGGACTGTGTTATGTTTCCTCTCCTCTTGGAGGCTAGGTGCTGCTGGACCTGGTTAGTCCTTGAATGAGAGACAGGGTCCAATAAGTGCTCATTGAATTAACTTAAAGAGCACTTATGGACCCCTTATGGACTGTCACACACCATGGCTGGTTGGGAGGAAAAACAGTGCTGAGCCCCGATATGTGCCATGTACTGTCCTAGACACATTCAGGCTCATGGCAGCCCATGGAGGAGCCCGGTGTATGCCTCAAGATGAGACATGTGAGGTACCACAGGCCACTTGACATCCTAAGAGGAGGAGCAAGTCTGCTAGGCGGTCTGGCTTCCGAGCTGATGTTTATAACAAGGTCACCAGGCTACTTCACCTTGGTGTACTGAACCCTCGGGGAGTAAGCAAGCCATTCCCAAAATACCCACATCACAACCATCTAATTTACTATAATCTTATCTCACCAACAGAGGCCTACAATTGTCCTGTTCTGCACAACAACAATGGGAGAGAGGGCTCAGGAACAGGGTATCAGGTAATTGAGGATGCCGCCTCACACATGACTGGAAAAAGAAAAAAGCTCCACATTAAACGATTGTTTGTCAGGCTCAGGGAAGACATTGTGTTCCTATCCCCTTAGAGGCTTGGCAGCTGCACTGCTCCAAAACAGAGTTGTAAAAGAGCAACGGCTGGGGACATTTGAAACCCTGGCACCATGACTTCTAGACCAAGACAGAAAACATCACAGCCTTGGCCATGCCCCGCAAGGCCTAACCCCAGATTCTCTGGGGAGGAAATGATGGCGGGAACAGCTTGCTAAGATCTGCCCGAGTTGGTTTCCATGAGAAGAGTACTGAGCATGCTTCATGGCGCTCCACCTCAGGGAGCTGTCTACCTCCGCTGGGCACCTCCATGGTCTCCCTGTCACCAGTACAGGCAGCCACGTGGTCGGGAGTATTTCCAAATACCAGCTGGGGTAGAAAAACTCCCCAGGAGTGAAGGCTGGGCTTAGAAGAAGGGTGAGCGCAAGAGAGAAGAGACCCAATCAGCAAAGACTGTATCTGAATCTGGATCCCCAACACCCCTGTAAGTCGGGCACAGTGCCCCAACACTGAGGGTGATGGGGACAGGTGGATTCTTGAATCTCATTGGTTAGCCTACCCTAACCAATAATCTTCAGGCGCAGTAAGAGACGCTGTCTCTACAATACAGGCGGAAAGGTATCCAGGGAAGACGCCTGATGTCTGCCTCTGGCCATCTCAGACCTCTACTACACATACACGTAGCTACATGAAACATACAAACACCTATACTACCAACGCATACACCACACATGCACAACAGCTAAAGTAATGATGATGATGATGATGATGATGGTGATACAAGAAACATTGCCCGGCCTTGAGACTAGAGAGAAAACGACAGAGACAATTTTATTTTCCCACGTGACTCTGTTTGGCACTTCCCTGGGTTGTAACCTTGGGTACTCACTGAAAACAGTTTCATGTGGCTGCTCAGTTGTAGAGTGCTTATCTAGCAAGGCCAGTGCCATGATCCCAGAACTGTAAATAATTGATTCATCCACCCCATCAATTAATTAAAATAAATGCAGGTGTCCCAGGTCCATGAGACCAACTTGCTCCTGCCTGCTGTCCCAAGAATGTTGATTCCAGATCTGTCTTAGATCTAAGAAATCAGAACAGTGGCAGGGCTGGGGAATGGGTTGCTGGCTGCAGAACTTCCTCTGTTGCAGTGGTGCAGCAGAGCAGCCAGAATGGGAGCTAAGGAGGAGGGAGGTGTGTCCAGCCCTCCTTGGAGGAACACAGGCCCCTCCCCCTTACACCAAGACAGCCTGGCCTTCTGTTTCTAGAACACAAGTTGTACCCTAATGCCAGCCTTTGCTCAACTGTGCCTCCTCGGGGATGCAGCTCTCAGGTGTCTGTGCCAGGGGCTCTTCATCAGGCCAGCCTGCATTCTTAGGAAAGCGATTCTCTGTTTACAGTTTGCTTTAGACTTGGTCTTGCTCAGCAGCCCACACCTACCACAAGGTACAATCCCCCTGCCTCAGCCTCCAGAATACTTGGATTACAGGCCTGTGTCATCATGCCTCACTCACTTCTGCTTCATATTCTTCCTCCCCATCTCCTCTTCTTTCTCTTCTTCTCTCTCTTTCATAAGAATTCCTGTTCTATAATTCTCTCTCTTACCGAATTTTATAATTCAGTAAGCTCCATGCTCCTTTCACTACCAAGAGCCTCAGACTTAAAGCTATGTAAACATTTAGTGCACCAAAAGTGGCTGTTGTGTATAAACTGTGACACAGATCTGCAAAGAGCAGTAATCATCTGTTGAGTGTAAAAGTAACCTTTATTCATCTGTTTTGTTTGTTTGTTTGTTTGTTTGAGACAGGGTTTCCCTGTTTACCGTGGCTGTCCTGGACTCACTTTGTAGACCAAGATGGCCTTGAAATAACAGAGATCCACCTGCTTCCGCCTTCCAGAGTGTTAGGATTATGGGCATGTGCCACCATGCCCAGCTTATTTGCCTGTGTTAAATGCTGTCTCAGAGGCTTATTGCCTCTGTCTGCTAACCTAGGCCTAGTCCTAGAGTTTTCTGGCCTCCATACAGTCTAATTTAGGCCTAGAATGTTTACAGAGTCTGATATTTGCTGCTGAATAAGCTCACTCTTTCTTGTTCTTTCTGTGTGTGGTTGGCTGATTAAACTCAGCTATTCTGGCTCGAACTCCTCTCCAAGATGACTGATTCAATCTGGCTTCTCTGTAGGCCTCTGACTGAATTGCTCTGCTTGGCCTCATACTAACTTTGGCAATATGTTCTAATCTTCTGCCTCCTTCTCATTCTCTGGCTCATTCTGTATTTACTTGTGTCTAGCTTGTTCTTTTTTTCAACCTCTCTCGGTAAACCTGCCTCTGAATTCCATAAACAGAACCTTCACAAACTCAACTCCACTGCACTGCCTCTCAACTCATTGACTCAATTAAACAGCCTGAACAGCACTGTCTAGAACTCAGAGATCCTCAAGCCTCTGTCTCTTGAGTGGTGGGATTAAAGGCATGTACCACCACACCTGGACCTAAGCTCTTCTTACCTGGAACTTGTTTTTCCTTGTTCCCATAGGGGCAAATCCCAAGCAGATCTCGGAGTTCAAGTGATTAAACTCTTGGGTTTAAAGGCCTGTCTGTATTCCAGCTGGATCACACATATCTGCAAGGTCTTTGGATGTGATGCCTTGCCAAAGCAGACATGTTCTGAATTAAAATTCCTCTACTGTGGGGAGCACTGGCTCATATCCCATGCAGCAGTTGCACCTGCTAAAAGACGCTTTGTAGATGCAGCCCGGGACAGCAGGCCCTAGAGCAGCTCTGCTTCCCAGCCTCAGTTTCAGAAGCCATGCTCCATCAACAGACAGCTGGGGGAACTAGAAAAGAGCTGATGTGCTCCACTGAGTTCAGGGCTGAGCGACTGGGGTCAGCAGCAGGGAAAATGGCTGCCAGATCATGGACCTACAGCAGTCTCCCAGTACCTGGTCTGAGTTTCGTGGTACAGGCTGTGGGCCTCAGTGTCCCGGTTCTAAGGATGAATAATCAACCACCTTGTAGTTAGTTCTCCTTGCTCAGTCAGTTGCTGAGGAAAGAGGATGGGAAATAGGAAGGGGACAGCAGCCTGACCCCTGCCTGATACTTTTAGGTTCCTGCTCTGTCTCAGCTCAATCCTCAGCCCTTATCCAGTCCCACTCAAGTTCCTGAAGGAGTCCCTGTGAGAAAAAGGATAGAAGAGAGTTGGAAACAAAAGAGGCACAGCACACAGCCCTTAACTTCTCAGGGTGCCTCCTGTGGCAGAACCAGCCCTGAGCCCCTGACTGACTTGAAGAGAAGGGAGAGAAGCCCATTCCCCTCATCTGAGAAGGGCAAGCACCCTTCCAGTTTACCACACAAAGGAAAGTCCCAGATGCTAGAGTCAGCCCATGATGACAGCAACTGTAATCAGGACCTGAGGCCCTCAACTCAAAAGGATCTTTCCTTGCCCTCCACATGCAGAGACTCCCAGACCTGCATGGAGCCCTGGGTGCAGGTAGCTGCTTCCAACCAGCTGAGGGATGCCCGGTGGGGTAGCTCAAGCATTAAGTCTGAATTCTGACAAGGAGGGAGATTCAAGGCAGACATGCTTGCTCTCAGGAACTCAGCTAGAAAGAAACCAGTAGACAAACGGAGTTCACTGAGCTGGTAACCCAAGACCAACCCCCCCCCAACCCAGGCACATACAGTGTTGTCCCCGGGAACGGGGAACCCTAAGGCCCATTCCAAGAGTCACTTCCCAGTGGTTCAAGTGATCTTTTTCCAGACCACATGAAGACACAGGTCCTTGCGAAGGTGCAGGAGACCGCCAGAGGGCAGGCCAGAGCCAGGAACAGTGGGGCCCGTTTCCAACACTCAAAGCTGTGCTCTGCACTCAGCACTTGTGTCCCCAGGGCTGAGTCATCCTCACCTGGCCCTGGGTGGTTGCACCAGAGGAGCTGAGTGCAGAGCCTCTGAGCGCGGCGGAGCCCCTCCTCCTGTGCTGGCTCTGTCACATGCTGCTGTTTGCTGGCCCATGGCCTCCCTGCCTCCAGGCAGCCCCTTTCCGGTTCCTTTAAGTTTGCTGGACCTAGCCTAGTCCTGGTAGCACAGGCCTTTAATCCTAGCCACTCAGGAGGCAGAGACAGGGGGGAATCTCTGTGAGCTCAAGGCCAGCCTGGTATATAAATGAAGTCCAGGATAGGCAGGGCTACACTGAGAAACCCTGTCTTAAAACCCCCTCCCCCATTGTGCCATGATGGATGTCACCTTACCTTGGCTTGGAGTACATGCTCCCTAATTGTTGAGCTATGATGAGGTATGAGGGACTGGTCTCTGGTGTCACCTTTGCCCTCCCTACCTTGTCTCTCGCTGCCACACCCAGCCATACCTCACATTTGGCCCTTTTTCTCTTTTGTACCACAATAGGCAGGTATGGGGTTCTGTTCAGGTTCTGGCTGTAGCCAAGGGTGGAGGGACAGATGGACACAGCTGTATTTCCTATGGAGCTTTCCTG
>NW_026596034.1:10528899-10551916 GCF_907164565.1 Psammomys obesus
CAGGAAAGCTCCATAGGAAATACAGCTGTGTCCATCTGTCCCTCCACTCTTGGCTACAGCCAGAACCTGAACAGAACCCCATGCCTGCCTATTGTGGTACAAAAGAGAAAAAGGGCCAAATGTGAGGTATGGCTGGGTGTGGCAGCGAGAGACAAGGTAGGGAGGGCAAAGGTGACACCAGAGACCAGTCCCTCATACCTCATCATAGCTCAACAATTAGGGAGCATGTACTCCAAGCCAAGGTAAGGTGACATCCATCATGGCACAATGGGGGAGGGGTTTTTAAGACAGGGTTTCTCAGTGTAGCCCTGCCTATCCTGGACTTCATTTATATACCAGGCTGGCCTTGAGCTCCCAGAGATTCCCCCCTGTCTCTGCCTCCTGAGTGGCTAGGATTAAAGGCCTGTGCTACCAGGACTAGGCTAGGTCCAGCAAACTTAAAGGAACCGGAAAGGGGCTGCCCGGAGGCAGGGAGGCCATGGGCCAGCAAACAGCAGCATGTGACAGAGCCAGCACAGGAGGAGGGGCTCCGCCGCGCGCAGAGGCTCTGCACTCAGCTCCTCTGGTGCAACCACCCAGGGCCAGGTGAGGATGACTCAGCCCTGGGGACACAAGTGCTGAGTGCAGAGCACAGCTTTGAGTGTTGGAAACGGGCCCCACTGTTCCTGGCTCTGGCCTGCCCTCTGGCGGTCTCCCGCACCTTCGCAGGGACCTGTGTCTTCATGTGGTCTGGAAAAAGATCCACTTGAACCACTGGGAAGTGACTCTTGGAATGGGCCTTAGGGTTCCCCGTTCCCGGGGACAACACTGCATGTGCCTGGGTGGGAGGGGGTCGGTCTTGGGTTACCAGCTCAGTGAACTCCGTTTGTCCACTGGTTTCTTTCTAGCTGAGTTTCTGAGAGCAAGCATGTCTGCCTTGAATCTCCCTCCTTGTCAGAATTCAGACTTAATGCTTGAGCTACCCCACCCGGCATCCCTCATCTGGTTGGAAGCAGCTACCTGCACCCAGGGCTCCATGCAGGTCTGGGAGTCTCTGCACGTGGAGGGCAAGGAAAGCGCCTTTTGAATAGAGGGCCTCAGGTCCTGATCACAGTTGCTGTCATCATGGGCTGACTCTAGCATCTGGGACTTTCCTTTGTGTGGTAAACTGGAAGGGTGCTTGCCCTTCTCAGATGAGGGGAATGGGCTTCTCTCCCTTCTCTTCAAGTCAGTCAGGGGCTCAGGGCTGGTTCTGCCACAGGAGGCGCCCTGAGAAGTTAAGGGCTGTGTGCTGTGCCTCTTTTGTTTCCAACTCTCTTCTATCCTTTTTCTCACAGGGGCTCCCGCAGGAACTTGAGTGGGACTGGATAAGGGCTGAGGATTGAGCTGAGACAGAGCAGGAACCTAAAAGTATCAGGCAGGGGTCAGGCTGCTGTCCCCTTCCTATTTTTCATCCTCTTTCCTCAGCAACTGACTGAGCAAGGAGAACTAACTACAAGGTGGTTGATTATTCATCCTTAGAACCGGGATACTGAGGCCCACAGCCTGTACCACGAAACTCAGACCACGTACTGGGAGACTGCTGTAGGTCCATGATCTGGCAGCCATTTCTCCCCATTTTTCCTGCTGCTGGCTTCAGTCTCTCAGCCATGAACTCAGGTGGGTCTCATCAGCTCTTTTCTAGTACAGTTCCTCCAGCTGTCTGCTGATGGAGCATGGTTTTCCCAAAATGGAGGCTGTAAGGAGGGAGACAGATATGCTTCCAAGCCTGCTGTCTGGAGCTGCATCTAAAAATGTCTTTAGGCAGAAGGAGCACTTGAGCACCCAAAATCTGGGGCTCTCCCAGAGGGCTGGGGCTTTTTCAGGGTCTTTGACAGGTTTTCTCTCTCTAATTTTGGATTGGTCAGTTTGAACAAAGACAGAGTGGCTGAAAGGCCCACAGCTTTGGTACCACATCCTGGTCCCAGCCTTGAATGTGATGGACACCAGGCAGGCCCTACTTGCAGGAGAAAAATCCTGCCAGGTCCTTGTTTCAAGATGCTAGGCCTTGGTCTCAGGTCAGGAGGGTAAGGAAGAAACCAGAGTTTGCCGGTTTTATTATCTAGTTGTGTCTTCTCTCCTTATTGTCTATCACAGAGCTGTCTAACTCCTAGACTCTCACCAGCACCTGGGAGGCCTAGGCAAGAGAATTGCAACACATTCAAGGCTAGCCTAGACTACATGGTGAGTTTCAGACTACAGACTAGCCTAGCCTAGGCTATAAAATAAGATCCTCAAGGGAGGGAAAAAAAGGACAGGCTTGGTGTAGTGTATGCCTTTCATTCCAGCACTCAGGAGGCACATAATGAGCCCCTATCTAAGAGAAAGGAAGAGGGTGAGCAGGTGAGAGTATAGGAGCTGTGTGTGGCCAGGCAGCAGGCTGTGTCCTGTGTACCACCTGGCTGGGCTACTGAGTTGACAAAGCTGACGTCACCTCTTTCATCCAATACCGCTGCCACCCACCAAGGTAATCTCTCCATTGAATTCTTCTTTCTTCACCCAAAAACCCCTAGTCTAAGGAAGTTCAGCTGCCTCGAATGAGGAGAAGGTATACCCGGCCACCTGTAGATTCTCTAGTGGGACCTGGGGCCTTGCCTAACCCTGAGATATCCCCTGGGAGTTGCTTTCTATACTAGCTAGAATCTTGGCAGGAAATCAGTGAGTAATTGAGAGAAGCTTAAAAAACAGGTTGTTTACAAAGGAGTGAAAAGACTCAAGAGGTTCCCAGGCCTGCGGCTTTGGGGAGCAGTGGCCACAGGCCTGAGTTCAGAGAGCCACAGCCTGAGATGTCTTAACAGCAGTGATGACTGGCTGCCAATATGACAAGATGGAGCCTGGGAATATATTCTAGAACTGTTCCTCTCACACACCTCTTTGTCAGTTCACTTAACCAGATTTTGTCTCTGTGGCTCCTGGCTGTAGGGAATGCCTAGATCTCTTGCCAGAGCCAAGCTAACTTAAAGATGAACCCAGCCACACCAAGTTCTCCAGCCAGCCATGGCCAGACGATGTTTACTGTGAAAATAGTCTCCAAGTATGTTCATTGTAGTTACTTGGCCCAACTATGGGCCCCAAGACCATAGTTGGGGTGTGGATCCTACACCCCAACTTTAGGCTAGTTCCTTGGTTCCTGCCCTCTCTCTAAGAATGGTACCCCGGGCCCTACTCCCTACCTTTTCTCCCAGCAAACAAGTCTTGGCTTTATTGTATTGCTTTCACCCAGAGTCTTGGAGGAAGCTTGTGGAGTGGGGGCCCTGCCATGGCATTGCAGAACTCCCCACTGATTCCGAGTTATGCTGGCTTTGTCTCCAGGGCCCAGGCTCAGGACCAAAGGGACAGAGGGACTATGTATTGCCTCCACTCCTTGTCTGCACCTGTGAAACACACTCATGGGGAGCCATTTCTGGGCTAGTAAGTGTTTCTTCCCAGCATGGCCACCACCCTTGGGCCTGAGAAAACTCTCTCCCCTGTCATAAATTCAAGTTTGTGTCAGTCATAAGCACCTCCTCAGAGACATATGTGCCATGTGGGTCTGGGTCTAGGCCTAGTACAGATAGAAAAATCAACACCAAATCCCCATAGCAAGCTTCCTAGGGGGCAAGAGGCCAAAGAGGGCATATGCACAGCCCTTCTCCCCCTTTCTGGCATCTCTGACTCCCAGTACCATACACCCACTCCAGAGCAGGCCCTGCCTGTCCTAGAGGAGGAGGCAGAATAAGAAAACGCCTGGAAATAGAGTCTTATCCGCTCATTTCCCATTTCATAGGGAGCCATGGAAGGTTAAAGAGCAAAGCAAAGGCGTGTTCGTTTCAGGCTACTTGTCCTGTGATAAAGACTGATTAAATAATGATAAGTAAGATAAGCCTTTCCCTCCTGCAGTCCTGAGTTCTGGTTTGAGAGGTGATGTTTCAGTTTAAAGAAAGTACAGGGCATATAAGCCTGTAATCCCAGCACTTCAGAGACTTGGGATTGCCGCAATTTCAAGGTCAGGCTGGTCCTCATAGTGAGATTCAGGCAATCCAGAGCTAAGCAGTGAGACCTTCTTTAAAACAAGCCAACCAACAAACAAAAAACTAAATAAATATCAAAAAGAAACATGGAGAGCTTCCATCACTCTTCCTATCACCTCATGTCCTCACCATGGCCTCAGGGCTTCATGGAGTCTTTGGGTCTATAGCCTCTCTGTCAGGGTTGGAGTCTGAGACAATTTGAATATGAGCAAAATGGCGTCTCATGGTGGGTGTTTGTTAGCATTACCCCATCACCAACCACCTCCACCAGCTCCTCACAGGCTTCTTGCCACGCCGGAGTTTTGTTTTGTTTTGTTTTTTTCTGGATACACTTGTCTATATCTTGAGCTCATTGGTGTTTATTTAAAATAGGGTTTTCATGTTTGTATCATTATTTTATATGGATGGGTGTTTTACCTGTGTTTCTGTGTACCACCTGTGTGCCTGGTGCCGGAGGAGGCCAGAAGGGGGCATCCCCTGGAACTTTAGTTACAGTTATAAGCTGTCACAAGGGTGCTGGGACTCTAACACAGGTCCTCTGGGAGAGCAGCAGGTGCTCTTAACCACCGAACCATCTCTACAGCCTGATGCTGTTTCCTACATTTGCTTTGCTTTGTTCTAAGCCAGGTTCTCATGTTACCCAAATTGACATCAACCTAATACCTAACTATGGATAACCTTGAACCTCTGATCCTCCTGCTTCCACATGCTAAGGTTAAAGACATCTGCCATCACGTCTGGGTTTATGTGGTGCTGGGGATCCTGCATGGGAGGTATTCACCGTAACGGTTGAGCTGAACTCCCAGCTTGTTTATAATGAAGCAGTCAGCCCTTTAGTCAGGTTTCCTGAGTTTTCACCTGAAGCTCTGTTCTAGGATTGGATACACATTGCATCTAGCTATTGTGTCTCCTGAGACATCTTGGCTTTTACACTCTCCTTTGTTTGATGACCACATCCCTCTAGTGGTCTCTTTTTCTTTCTTTTTTTTTTTTCTTATTCTTTTTTTTCCTTCCTTCCTTCCTTCCTTCCTTCCTTCCTTCCTCCCTCCCTCCCTCTCTTTCTCCCTTCTTCTTATTCTTCTTTTCCCTAACTATAGATAAAAGAGAACGCAGTGCCTTGTAGCACTGATGTTGGGTTTTGGAAACGGGATCTCCCTGTGTAGCCCAGGCTGCTGTCTTACAATTTAGATTATAATCCAACATGGCTTCATTTTCTTGTTCAGACGACTCCAGCTTCAGCCATTGGGAACTTGTCCAGTCGGTTCTCAGCTTCCTGGGTCCCTTTCAAATATCACATCATTGTAGATTAATCATCTTCTTCTCTCTTCCCACACCCACTTCCTCCCTTCCTGTCAGAACATGATGGTGGAGTCATGTGAGATTTTTGAGTTCTTGTGAAAAACTGCAAGAAACTAAGAGTCTGTGACCTCAGTTTCTTCAACAACACGGAACTGTTCTTGGATCATGCCTTCATGCCCCTCCCAGGTGTAGTGAATAGGAGTGAATTTACTTCCTATTATTCATTACAATTGGCTATTGTTATTTGTTTATATGCCTCTATGGAAAAACATGTTTTGTGCTGCATGCAGCTTGTCTGTCTCTTGTGGCTTGCCCTAGTGGCTGTACCCTTTACTCATGTGACTCCTAACCCTCAGGGTATAAATTGTCTGCCTCATTTATAGTCTCCATTCTCCCAGGTCCAACTGCCAATAGAGGTGGTGACACCCCCCCCCCCGCCCTTTTGGTACCATATGCCATTATTTTTTGCCTGAGAGCATTTTTCTATTTTTAAGATTAATTTATTTTACATATATGAGTGCTCTATCTGCATGTATACCTGCATGCCAGAAAACTGTATGAGATCCCAGTATAAATGGTTGTGAGCCATCATGTGGGTGCTGGGAATCGAACTAAGGACCCCTGGAAGAGCATACAGTGCTCTTAATCACTGAGCCATCTCTCCAGCCCTGAGACTGTTTTTCTAAGGGTTGCTTATATTTTTTTCAGTGTAGGCATTGTATAGAACCTCTCCTCCCCATTCCTTTTGAGACAGATCTTACATAACTGTTGCAAACATACATATACATGTATGTATATGCACATATACATACTTGTATACACACATACACACCTCCATCCATGCACACAGTCTGTCATCCATCTGGAATGGAGTGACAGGGTTCCACTGTCATCTTCTTGGTGAGCAAGCAGATATATTGATGGCATGTTCCTTCCTCTCTTTATGACTGACTTGTCCCTTTTGTCATTTTCCAAAATTCCATAGATGTGGGTGTTTGCTGGCCTAGAACCTGCTGTGCAGCCCAGGCTGCCCTTAAACTCAGGATCTTTCTGCCTCAGGCTCTCCAGTGGAAGTACAGGTCAGTATCAGCTAAGGCTGTTTGATTCTTTGCTTTTGTGTTTTGGGGGATGAAACCATCGAGCCACATCCCCAAGCCAGTGGGTATCCATTTCTAGGCTCGCTCTGTCAGAATCTTGACATCTAATAGCATACGTGCCTGCCACCCTCCCGAAGCCCTGCTGTGCTTCAGAAATTCGTGGCTGTTAGTGGCATCTGCACTCCAGTAGAAGTTTAGAATTATATAATAAAAAAAAATCCACAAAAACTGAAATCATGTGGGCTTAAAGGAAAGCAGAAACACAGGACATGTATCTAACATTAATTTCTGTACTATATGATACACGCATGTATAAATATACAAACCAATACATGTTTAGAGGTGTAAGAGGACCACTTGGGTGTGTTAAAAAGAGGAGAAGAGAAGTGGTTGAGAGCACTGACTGCTCTTCCAACTTCAATTCCCAGCACTCAGATGGTTGTTGACTCTGGTCCCAGAGAATCCTATGCCCTCCTTCTCTTCCCCCCTTCCCCCCCCCCCCCGACACGCCAACAAAATACTCACCTACATTTACAAAAGAAGAGAAGGAAGAAGAAATATCAGTAGGGGAGTGCTATTAAATGGTTAGCAAATTGTTCAGGGAGAGGGACAAATTAAAAAATATGAGTGCACATGCTTACCATAATTTCTAATGACAACAAAGATACCTCAGATATAATTTGTAAAAACTAACTATGCAATACTAATTGTAGGACAGTCTTCATGGATAATTGCTTTTCCTGGAAAGCTACCACCCTCCTTCACGGCAAGTCTGTCTGTAGCTAACCTGTGGTTTACAGTTGATGGATACAGCTCCAGTGTGAACCTTGCTTCATATTTTCTTTTACACTAAGGAGAAAAATAAAGCGAAGACAATGACATGTGGGTAGGAACCTGCTCACTGATGCGAGTCATTTCTTAGTAATAGTTAGATTTGATAATAGTTGACAAATAATAGAGCAAAGAGAGACACCGTGTCGCCAGTCTGGGAGGCACCCATTTTTGAGGCTGGGGCAGATTTCAGGAGAACTTAATTGATTAGCCTGAGCACAGGATGATCCCATCTATCTTAATTAGGGTTTCCGGTGCGGTGATAAAACTCCATGACCAATAGCTACTCAGGCAGTGAAGGGTTTATTTCATCTCACGTCTCTCAGGTCGTGTTCCATCACTGAGGGGACCCAGGGGAGGAACTCAAAGCAAGAACCTAGAGGAGACACTGAGAAACAAGGAGAAATGCTTGCTGGCTTGCTCCTCATGGCGTGCTCGCATGTTTTCTTAATATAACCCAGGGCCCCCTGCCCAGGATGGCACCACCCACAACGGGCTGGACCCTCTCACATCCATTGATAATCAAGAAGATGCCCCACAGGCTTACCTATGGGCCAATCTGATGGGGCATTTTCGTAATTAAGAGTTTCTGTCCCTTACCAGGTGTAGTGGTGCCTTTAATCAGTCTTAGTACTCAGGAGGCAAAGGCAGGTGGATCTCTGTGAGTTCAAGGCCAGCCTGGTCTACATAGTAAGTTCCAAGCCAGCGCACTACATAGTGGGGCCTGGTCTCCTCTTCCCAGATACGTCTAGTTATGTGAGGGACCAAAACAAGAACAATATACCTTGCAAGTTAATGGGAGACCAAAATGGGAAAAATATACCTTGCAGGTGTGTTTGCAGTTAAGACAGTTAAGAATAAGTTCCTGTTCTGAGCAGGTTAAAGTATCTGTTTATAGTTAAAGAATAGCCGGGTGGTACAGATGCATGCCTTTAACCCAGCACTGGGGAGGCAGGGGCAGGTGGATCTCTGTGAGTCGGAGGACAGACTGGTCTACAGAGTGAGTTCCAGGATAGTCAGAGATACACAGAGTCTTAGCTCTGATGCAAACTGCAAAGCTTGTTTTTCAGCCTACACTGAACTAACAGCCCCATGCACATGAAGCATATCCTTACCCTTGATCTTCCCTCTTGCCATATCTTTCTAACAATGTTTGACTCTCTCGTCCCTGTGAATACCTTCTCTCGCCTATAAAAGAGACCTCAAGAGGCCAACAGGGGCTGCTCTCTCAAATCCAGCCTTAGGGTGGGACAGCTGGCTGGTAAGGCCCAGGTGCACCCCAAAATACAGCTTTCTTTAATTGGACAATCCTTATTTATTTTATCTGCTTAGGCTTTTCCCCCTCCAGTGCTGGGGACGGACCCCAGGCCTCACGAACGGTAGACAAATGCTCCGTCACGCAGCTCTTACCAGGACTGCCCAATTTCTCACTACCAAGCTGGTTTTACTGAACACAGTTGGGGAGAGATTCAAATAGCACACTGCTGTATCATAGTCCCCTCAAATAGTACTGAAGACCAAACCAACAGACCGGGGTGGTGGGGCATACCTGTAATCCCAGTATTCAGGAGGTGGAGGCAGGAGCGTCAGAAGTTCAAGGTGACCTTTATCTGCGCAACAAGTTTGAGGTCATCCTGGGTTACATAAGGTTTTTAATCTCAAAAGAAAATGTCGGCTGCGTGATTTAACCACGGTTATCTGCATTTTGAATTTTGAAGCGGAGTGACTTCACTTGCTGGGCATTTGCTGCCACCTGGTGGTTAAGACCTTTCATTGCAAGCTGGGGAAATCCTGATTTAGAGTCAACAAGTCAACAGAACAGCCTTCCCAAAAATTGCCAGACTTGCTCTCCTTGGATGCTGTTCTGAAGCTCCCAAGCTTAGGCAGCACGACCGCTGTGCGTACTGCCCCTGGAGAAAGACTCTGGGATTGTGGGCTGCTATAAGCACCAGCTGCCGGCTCCCCCAGGGCCCGTTTCTGTTTGTTTAAGGGCATCCATCTTTCTTTCCTTCCTCCAGAGGTCAGAACACAGTTTGAATTCCGAGAATTGTGATTGTGAGAAGGTTTTTGAGAATTTTTTTTTTAACTGGGGATGTTTTTGTTTGTTTAGTTGTTTAGTTAGCTTTTGCCTTTATGAAGCAGGATTGTTCTGTGTAGCCCAGGCTGGCCTCAAACCTTTTCTGTTATTATCTGGTGCTTTGACAACATTTCCTTTAACTTTATTTATTTTTGTTTCTTGTGGACTGGTGTTTTGCCTGCCTGCATGTTTGTGTGAAGGTGAAGGTGTCGGCTCCCTTGGAACTGGAGTTACAGACAGTTGTGAGCTGCCATGCCAGTGCTAGGAGGTGAATTCAAGTTCTCTCAAAGCTAGTGCTAGTGTTCTTTTTTCCCCCTCCAAGATTTTATTTATTTGTTTTATGTAGATGAGTGCCTTATCTGCGTGCACACCTGCATGTCAGAAGAGGGCATCAGATCCTCGTATAGATGGCTGTGGTTGCTGGGAATTGAACTCAGGACATCTGGAAGAGCAGACAGTGCTCTTATCTATCCAGGCTCTTGACCACATTTCTTTACAGCAGGCATCAGAACATAATTGTGTGTGTGGGGGGGGGGGTCTATGCATTAGAGAACATTTATAAACAAGGACAACTTTGTGGAGTTGGTTCTCCCCTTCCGTCTTTATATGCATTTTAGGGATCATACTCAAGTTGTCAGGCTCGCATAGGCACCTTTACAAGCTGAGCCGTCTTTCCAGCACAAATGTATTTTTTTAAATGGAGAAGTCATTACTACAAGTATTAAATTGCATGGTATGGACTTAAGAAAGGAGTCAGACAGCACAGAATTAGACATTAAAGATTTCTCTGTCTCTCTTCCTCCCTCTCTCCCTCACTCTCTGGAAATAGGGATTTTCTTCGAAGGAAACCACTTGTCCTGGATAGTTTTTTGTTGTTGTTGTTTGTTTTATTTGTTTGTTTTGTCAACTTGACACAAACTAGAGTTATCCAGGAAAGGAATCCTCAATTGAGAAAATTCCTCCACCAGGAGCTCCCGCAGTGGTACAAATAAGGGAGAGCCGGTGCTCTGACCAACTCAGCTACCTAACCCAGGCCCAGATCCAGGACTCTGAGCCGGCCCATCCGCAAATCTGCATTATCTATGCATGGCTGGGGACACGTGAAAGGGCCAATCCTGCTGAGCAAAACTGCACATTCTCCACGACACAGGCCAACAACAGGATAACTTGGAGGAGACCCAGTGAAAATCTAATATTGATGGTGTCACAGAAGCCAGAGATCTCAAACCTGACCAATGACTACTCATTGCAATGAGCGTTTACAAGTGAAGATGTGTGGGCAGAGGGAAATACTGTGGAACATGCTGTGACACACTACAGTCTCCATGATGTTTTCTATGCTTTGGTTTTTGTTTGTGTCTGTGTATGTCTGTGTCTCTGTGTATTTTGTTTTGGTGCGAGGAGGTTGCAAAGGCAGATAGAGGGGAAGAATTGATGAATGGGACTGGGGTACATGATATGAAAATCACGAAGAATCAACAAAAAGTTTAAAAAAATGCAAAAACAGAGAGAGAGAGAGAGAGAGGAGAGAGAGAGAGAGAATTCCTCCATTGGGAGGGCCTAGGCCCTGTGGAAGGCAGCCTCTCTGGGTAGCTGGTCCTGGGCTACTGAGAAAGGTAGAGCTGACTGAACCGGAGGACAAGCCAGGAAGCCGTGCGCCTCCTGCATGGCTTCTGCTTCAGTTCCTAACTCCAGGTTCCTGCCTTGACTTCCTGCCCTGGCTTCCTCCACGAAGGACTATAAACCATTCAGCGAAATAAACCTTTTCCTCCCCAGACTGCTTTAGTAATGGTGTTTTATCACAGCAGGAGAAAGCACGCTAGGACACCATTTAAAGACCATTGTATAGTGGTAGAAGAAGATGCCTGGCAACTTCGTAAATACATTCATTCTTTTCGTTAGCATGTAAAGCATGCTAAAACTTTTTATCTTGGTTCTTATCTCCAGGCCAGGATTCACTTCATTTAGATTCACTTTTTACCTTACAGTCAGGGAGGATGCAGGGTCACCAAAGGGCATTTAGAAAGTTAACAGCCGAGGGCTGGTGAGATGGTTAAGAGGTTAAGAGTACTGGCTGCTCTTCCAGAGGACCTGGGTTTAATTCCCAGCATCCACTTGACCTCTCACAACTGTCTATACCTTCAGTTCCAGGGGACCGAACACAGATACACATGCAGGAAAATTACAAATGTACATAAAATAAAAATAAATAGTTTATTTTACTGGGTGTGGCAGCACATACCTTTAATCCCAGCACTAAGGGAGGCAGAAGCAGGCCGATCCCTGTGAGTTTGAGGCCAGCCAGCTCTACAAATCGAATCTAAGACAGCCAAGGCTACGTACGCAAAGAAGCCCTGTCTCAAGGAAAAAAAAATAACTGTCATGCTGGAGAATTGCATCTCAGCAGTGACTTCAATGGTTGTTTAAGGCTCCAATCACACAGGAGTTAATCACTAGTTCTCACCGATATGACACCGTCAGGCCTGAGGACCAGGTGTGTGTCACTGTCTCTGGCTAACATGCTGCTCTGACCTAGAACAGTGCCAGACACACAGTGGAACCTTGTTAAACACAGCTCTATGAGCATTGGCAGTGGAACCTGGGGGGCATGGTGGTGGGAGGGGTGTCAGGAGGCCCCTGAGTGGGGAGAAAAGGATGTGTCCCCTTCTTAATTCTATATTTATTCATTTGTTTATTTGTGTACTTATTTATTTTTCCAGGGCTGGGGATTGAATCCAGGGCGTCAAACGAGCAAGGTAAGCACTCAAATTTTTGAACAAGTTCTTATTAAATTGTCCCACATTTTTTTTGAGCTCGCCTTGTAGCCCAGGCTGTCTTCCTGCCTCACCCTCCTGAGCAGCTGGCATGTCAGGCATATGCTGCCAGGCCTGGATTCCTTTTCCTTCAGGCTTTCTCTGTGTGACAGTCCTTTCTGTCCTGGAACGCACTTTGTAGGCTGGCCTTGAACTCAGAGACCTGCCTGCACCTGCCTCCCGAGTGCTAGGATTGCAGGCGTGTGCCACCATGCCCAACTCTCCTTTTATTCAGAACTATGTAAATTCTACCAAGGATTCTCAACACCCGTGAAAGAGTAGGAAGACTTCCGGGGGGACGTTCAGCAAGGAGGGTGATTGATGAGCCCAGGGCGAGAAGGCCGGTATTCCACTCCTGTGGGCCTTCCTGGTCCGAACCTACTATGGGTTTGTTTGTTTGTTTGTTTGTTTGTTTGTTTGTTTTTTCTGTGCATAACAAACACCAAGAAGGGAGCTACTGTCTGTGGGAGGAGGGCTGGGGACCAGGAAACCTGGAGTGGGGCCTGAGAGAGTGGACTTTATGGATTCCATGTAGCAAGAGAGCAGAGGTGTCATTCCTCTTTTAAAAGTTGTTTTTTTTTTTTTTTTTTTTTTTTATCTGAGACAGGATCTCACTACATAGCCCTGCTTGTAGACCAGGCAGACTGGCCTCAAACTCACAGAGATCTGCCAGCCTCTGCCTCTGCCTCCAAGTGCTGGGGTAAAATTGTGCATGACCATGCCCAGCTTATTAATTGTAATTTTATTTGTTTGTTTGTTTGTTTATTCATAGCAGTACTGGGCTCCAACCCAGAGCCTCCCACATGGTAGCATGGTAAGCAAGTGCTCTACAACTAGGTTATACCCCAGCCTCCTTACCTCTTTCCTCATCTGCCCTCCTTCCTCCCCCAACTTTGATAGCTTAAGTCATCAATGCTCACAGCAAGGGATTCATAAATTATAGAAAAGAACTAAGACCATCTCACGTCCATGGAGATTCCTAGCTACCATCAGTGTACATTCACAGAGAGTATTTTGGGTGTTATTAATTTTTAATTATGCAGAATACATGAACATATTCTTGTGAAAAATTGAAACAGTCCAATAGGTCTCCACTTCCAAGGCAGCCAGCTCTACCCTTGCCTGCTCTCTTCCAGCCCTTGCCAAATAATCACCTAACGTTACTCCAGATTGCTTTTTATGCACTTAGAAATGTGGGAACTTTTAGTTCATTTGTTTCTCATTCTTCTTCTGCAGTGACAGGATAAGATCTAGGGCCTTTTGAATAGAACACTTTTAAAAATTAGTTAGAATTACATAAGAAATCCAGCTTTGTGTCCACATTTTTCCAACTCATAGGTGAATACTTTTTTGTTGTTGTTGTTCTCTGGGTACCTATGTACCCAGTATTTATGTGGCTTTCTTTTGTAAACACTTATGTATGTATGTTTTTATATGTATATGTGTGGGTGCATGAATGATATGCACATGTATGGATGTTGGAGGACAACTTGTTGGGTCTCTCCTTCTACCGTGTGGGTCTTGGGAATCGAACTTAAGTCATCAGGCTTGGCAGCAAGTGTCTTTACTTGCCTACTTGTCTTTACTTACTGGCCTTTCTTTCTTTCTTTCTTTCTTTCTTTCTTTCTTTCTTTCTTTCTTTCTTTCTTTCTTTCTTGAAAAAGTAGTCCAGGCTGGCAGTGAACTCAAAACAATCCATTCACTTCAGTCTAAAGAGCTGGGCTGGGGTTATATGTATGAGCTACCATGTCTGGCTTAATATAAATATACACACACACATACATACATACGTGTGTGTGTGTGTGTGTGTGTTCTTTAAAGAACATCTGGCTTAAGTATTTTGTTCTTTTTCCAGACAGGGTTTCTCTGCGTGTCTGTGGCTGTCCTGGAACTCACTCTGTAGACCATGCTGACCTCACACTCACAGAGATCCACCTGCTTCTGCCTCCCAAGAGCTGGTATTAAAGGCATGCACCACCACTGCTCTGCTTTTTCAATGTGTGTACATTCATGTATGTGTACTTGTGTATAGAGGCCAGAGGTGGACATTACGTGTCTTCCTCAGTGGCTTGCCAACTTGTCTTTTGAGACAAGGTCTCTCACTGGACCTGGAGTCCCCTGAGTGGCTAGAGTGGGTGGCTGGGAAGCTCTGGGGATTTGCCCCTTCCCTCCTCTGCACCGGGATTACAGCATTTGGCTTCTTATGTGAGTGCTAGAGAGCCAAACTCCAGATTTGGCAAACACCTTACCGGCTCAGCCATCTCCCAAACGCCAATTTCTTGATATTTAAAAATTAAAATAAGCAGATATTGTTTTATGTGCCTGAGTTAGCAGTTTTAGTTAGTTTTGTTTTTTATTTAATGATACAGTACAATTTCTAGGTATCGTTAAATATTCTGCAACATTTTCTTCATCCTTTTTTTTTTTTTTTTCTTTTTCTTTTAAATCAGAGTAGGGGCGGGGCTCTCGTTGCTCAGGCTAGGCCAGAATCCCTGGGCTCAAGTGACCCTCTTGCCTCACCTTCCCAAGTAGCTGAACCCGGGCCATCTCAGCCATCTTTTAATATGTTATTATTGCAAAATTTTAACTAAACCCTCAAAGCAGGGAGACTGGTCTAAGGGACCCAATGCACCGGACCCCCAGCTTCTGGAAAGGTCTGCATTTGTCCATGCTTTGTGTGGGACTGCTGGTGCCAGCATCATGTTCTTTAGCTTGCATCATCATTATCAAGCTGTTTCCTTCTTGCTTGAACATTGTTGATCTTGCCTATGGCAATAGGGTTTAAGCTGCTCACCGTCCTGTACTCCTGTACTCACCCTGCTTCTCACTGAGCCTGATGCTGCCCCTCTTCTGCCCACAAACATCCCCTTTCCTACCTTAGAACATGGATTTGTTCTGCCTCTGTGACTCTGTGGGCTTTTGTTTTGCCTGACTGTCACTCACTGCCTGGGAGAAGATACATCTCTCAAGGCTCCCAGGGGGTGGAGAGTTCCAGGGGCAGGTAAGGGGGTAGCTTCGTGCTCCCGGCAGATGGGGCACAGCAACTGCCTGTAAGACTCTGGTGAGAGAGGTTTCCTGATTGTGCCAGTGAAGTCAGGCAACTCCCCCCAGCATCCAGCACTGCAAAGCTTGGCTTGCAAGAGACTAAAGGCAAGAAAAAACTTGTTTTCCTGACTTGCCTTGAAGGCTCAAGCAGCAGCTAGGTATGGAGTGAGGAGAAAGGTGAAATTTTTAAAAGGAACACAAATAGGTCCCTGAAAAAAAAAAATGGAGCTAGAGACAAAACAGAAGGCAGATGGGAGGTCACTGCAGGCTTTCGGAGGTGTGCCAGCCTTTGGGAAAAGCCAAATTGCTGCAGAGGAGGGGACAGGTAGAACCCTGTGTGCTACTCCTGTGAAGAAGGACAGGTGCATGCTGGGAGACGGTGGCACACACCTTTGATCCCAGCGTTCCGGAGGCAGAGGCAGGTGGATCTCTGAGTTCAAGCCCCAAACTATTGTGGGGCTTTCAAGAATCCCACTTGTTGTTGAATTAAGACTGTTGAACTCACGGACTCCTGCCCATCTCCTGAGTGCTGAAAAAAATCACAAGGGTGTGACCCCAGGCCTGGCTAGGACTGCTCCTCATGATCTCTAAAAACATGAGTGAGACATCGCAGCCTTTAGAGAGTATGAGCCAAGGCTTGCATACAGGGCTCAACTCTGATTCTTCCTGAGGCCAGCACTTATCGCTTTCTCTGTCAGTGAGGTCAGGCTACAACAGTTTTCGGAAGAGCCTTGGTGCTAGCAATGCCACAGCCAAGCTGAACTGGCTGAGCACCAGGAAGGGCCCCCGCAGAAGCGCTGGTTCCTCCCAACACTGAGAGCCACACAGGCTTGCCGGCCCTGTTCTAGTTAAACGTCTGCCTCTGCTTTCCATGTTGGCTGCAGTGTGGCTGGAGCCAACGTTCTGAGTTCTATGAAGGTCATGTGGGACCTCCCTCAGCTAGCAAGCAGTCTTTGCACACACCCTGACGGACGCAAAGCTGAGTATGCCACACTGTGGTCTTCAAGGCCTTAGTCTACAGACAGCTGTGGACAACTGCAATGTCCCAGGAAGCTTGTAAGATGCTTGGCAGTTTTGTCCTAGTGAGTGAAGTGGGGGAGCTTCTATTTCTACCCATTTCTGGGGGGAGGGGGGTTAAAGACAGGTCTCAGCAGAAATAAAAAGTTATCATTTTTGAGCTTCTGTTGTACACAGGGCTGTGCTTTAAGCAGGAAGCATGGCAACATGCCACTAGCGCGATAGCGGAGAACTTCATCCTGATCCATAGGCAGAGAGAGAGAGAGAGAGAGAGAGAGAGAGAGAGAGAGAGAGACTCTGGGCTTGGCACTGGAGGAAGCTTTTGCTCTTTGCCTGCTTGCCCTGGCCTTGCTAGCATATCCATTCCCTCACTGGTATTGGAGCCTACTTCCTTGGGATATACAGAAGACCAGCTGGGACATCCAGTCTTGTGGGATTGAGAGACTACTAGATTTTTGGATTTTCCTGTTTACAGCTAGCCACTGTTGGATTAGGGAAATGGAGCCAGGAAATCACTCCAATAAATCATACATATGTATATGTGTGTATGTTTGTGTGTATATATACAAGTTCTATTATTCTATAGAACCCTGACTAATACATTTTGTTTTGTTTTTGAGACAGGGTTTCTCTATGTAGTCCTAGTTGGCATGCTATGTAGACCAGGCTAGATTCTCTGCCTCTGTTTCTTGAGTGCTAGGATTAAAGGCTTATGAAACTATGCCTAGCAGAAGCTTTCATCTCCACCATCACCTCCTTCTCTTCCTCCTCTTCCTTCAAGGCAGGGTCTAATGCTGCAGGACAGGAATCCACATTTGGTCCAGGCTGGCCCTGAACTCCTGGCAGTCCTCCTGCCTCAGCCTCCTAAATGCTAGTTACAGAATTAACTTCTCCGATTTCTAAGCACAGCAATGGCTACAAGTCTGTTTCTGATTTTTGCTTCCATCCTTGGAGATGTTTTTCTTTTGTCATTTTTTTTTCTTGAAACATCGGCTGCAAATATATTTAATAATCAACCACAACAGAGCCCTTGACAGATGGGCCCCAAAACAGATGGCTCCACTGAAAGACAGCGATTGAAAATGGAGGGTAATTTGAGCCAATCAAGAAGACAGAATCCCTGGAGACAAAGTTTCCACAAAAACCAAAACCACATCCCCCAAGCTCCCTTGGTATATGTTTCACTCACAGATGAGCCTTCCTGAGGGTGGAAACAACTTTTTTGGTTTTGTTTTTTTAATCACAACATCTGGAATATTGAAAAGGAAGGGAGGGGAGCCCGAGGGGCATGTCAATCAGATCCACTTTTCTTCTGGCAGGTTCAGCATCAGTGACAAATTGCCCAATCTGACATAAACAACGTTGACAGACATCGGCAAAGCTGTCTCTACAGAGCCACAAAGGAGGCATATGTGTGGGATGGTCGGGTTCTTTCTTTCCTTCTTTTATCCCCCTTTCGCCCAACCGTCATTATATTTAATAACAAATAAAACAACCAGATATTTGGGAAACCTTCCCATCTTCACAGTGCTGTCTGATTGTCAGCTGCTGCTGATTAATGATCCCCTCCCATTTCAATCACGGTTGGCTGCAAAGCTTTAAGGATTTCTTTGGAATGCACCAAGGGTCCCGTGCTCACCTGTGCGGCGTGGTTGGCATAGAGGATGGTGGCTTCGGTAGCAGAAGTGAGTCCTTGCTGGCCAGCCACCACAGCCTATGTAACTCTGGGCAAGACAACGAGCCACTGGGACTTCAGTTCTCCAGAGTGCAGGATGACAGTAAACCTTCTTTGCCTGCCTGGGGTGGTTACGAGCGTGTTGCAAGGAATAGGAGAATACATGTAGATCATTTTTTCCTCTCATTGTGTTGTCTTATTGGATGATGTCTGAGTGTCAAGGGCAGAGCCCAGGGGCCTTGGGCATACTGGGAAGCACACTACCACTGAGCTATGGCCTCAGCCCAATTTTAAACTGATCCATATTTTCCTGAGAAACAATCCCATGCCATAAAGCACACAAATCCTAACACATAGCTCAGTACAGTTTTACATGTGTTTCTTCTGTGTCTGTACTCATCACAAGGCTATATTCAACACATCAACACTTCTATGAAAGCAAATTCTCAACCCTTTCACTGCAGATTAGCTTGGTGCACTCTTGAGCTTGATATAATTGGAACCTTGTACTATTTATTCTTTTAACGTGAGGGTTTTTTTTTTTTTTTTATGTATACAGTGTTCTGCTTGCATGCACACCTGCACGCCAGAAGAGGGAGCTAGATCTCACTATAGATGGTCATGAGCCACCGTGTGGTTTCTGGGAATTGAACTCAGGACCGTTGGAAGAGCAGCCAGGGCTCTTGCCTTCTGAGCCATCTCTCCATCCCACTACTTATTCTTTCATGCCTGGCTTTCACCTGAGAGCGGTTTATGAGATCCACGTAGACAGATGCAGCAGTTAACAGTTCATTCATTGCCAAGTACTAGTCCATCGTACAGCTGGGCCACAGACCACACAGCCAGTCATTTCTTGTTGACGGACAACAGAAACCTAGCTGTTTCCAGTTTTGAGTTATTATGAATAAGGCTGCTATGAACATTTTCGTAGAAGCACTTCTGTGTGAACATGTTTCCATGTATCTTGAGTGGCAGGAATGGCTGGGTCTTGGGTGGTATGTTTAACCTTCCTAGAGGTTGCTGGCTTTCTCGAGCGATGGTATAATTTTCTGCTCCCGCCAGAAAAGCACGAGACCTGTGTTTCTCTGACTCATTCTTTTTGCCTGTGAACTGTGGTGGTCTCTGCTGTGTCAGAGGTCTTACAGATAGCATTAGGTAAGAGATGGTGTGTTCGGACTAATACTGGATACACGGTCCTACTCTTGTTTGACTCATTATTCTGTTCTGAGCTCAACATATGGGCTTGAGTAAACTTAATCCCGCTAGCCCCCTTTTACTGTACCCGAGAGATGGGGCTGTTACTAACGCCTCTCCACAAAAGTCATTGTGAGTGTTAAATGAGGACAATCTTGTAGAGACATCTCATCACAGGACATTATATAAGGTGCTCAATTGTATGATATTTATCTGCTCACATATTTTGGGGGTCTGGTTTTTAACAGATCCCCGTCAGAGAGAACTGCTCTGTGTATCTTACACCCATCAGGGAAGCCAACAAAGTCCAGAGATGTGACTGTACAGGGTAGAAACTGTCAACTTTCTTCAATCAGAAACAGCTTTACTTCTTCAAGACAAGTCTCCACCAAGGATTGCAAAATGCAGACATGAAAAGGCCTGAGTCAGCCAACCTTACGATCACCTTACTGCTGGACTAGTAATTAGGCGAGCAAGCAAAATCCCTTCTTGTTTCAACTGGTCACCTGCAGCTCAATCATCCTGAGCAATACAGCTGTGCTCCTAGCTGTCCTCCAGCTGAGCCTGGACTTGCTCTTGGCACCCTTGTCACAGTTTCCAGGCATGCTTGCTGCATTGCCAGGAGCTGCTTTTCCAGCAGAAGCCAATTTACCATCCTTGATAATGTCAAATCACCTTTTGTATAGTTGAAATTAAACCCATGCAGAGGGCGAAGTCAGAGCCTTCCCTTTTAAGCTTTTAATGTCTCCTGGAGAATTCTGCTGATCACTCAGCCACAGATCACAGAGCTTTATGTAATTTGCTGCCACCCACTACAAAACCATCTCTGGCAGCAGCAGCTTGAGATAGGAGAGCAATCGGTGTGGTGGGGAGGCATCTGCCTGTCCTTTACAAACTATTTCTTGCTTTGTACTCCATTAGGGTGTAGTACGTGTGGGGAATAGCAAAATGTAAATCAGAATTGCAGACTCCACACAGCTGGGGGAGGGAATGTGATATGCGTTCTGGGTCACAAAACAATTTTCAATTCCACAACTGTTTTATTGTAGTATAATGAATAATATATGTGGGGCAAAGTGCACAGATCTTAAATGTGCAGCCTAATAAATTTTTAAAAAGTGAATACACCCATGCACTCAGCAGCCAGATTAAGAAACTGAACATTTTCAGTTCTGAGAAGATTCCTTCTTTCCCTTCCCAGGCAACACCCCCTTTCCACTCCAAAATAGACACTCTTCTGACATCCATCACCATAGATTAGCAATTAGCTTTGCCTGATTTGAACTCTATGTTAATGGAATCTTCCTTTCATGTCTACTTTCTTTTACTTCTCATTCTATGAGACTCATGCATGAGTTCAAGTCCAGTTTGGTTTGCATAGGGAGTTCCAAGCCAGCCAGGGCTATAGAGAGAGAGACCATGTCTAAAACAATAAAGGTCTTCTCCTCTTAGAAACGTTTGTAAAAGCTGGCTTCCAGAACAGAGATTTTTATCAAACAATTATTTTTGTTTCTGCTTAATTTTTAAGGCTTTTTGGCTAATTAGGAAACAGCCTTAACAGAGTAGGGGTTCACTTAAACAGCTGTTGGTTTGTTTTGTTGTTTTGTTCTGTTGTTTGTTTGTTTGAGGCAGGCTTCATTATGTAGATCAGGCTGGCCTGGAACTCCCAGAGCTTCACCTGCTTCTGCCTCTCAAGTGCTGGTGGCATTAAGGTGTGTGCTGCCCCAAGCAGCTTTATGCTCTACGTTAATGTGATGTTAGTATGTGTAACACCCTATGAATCTGTGACTGGAAAGAAATGTGTAGAGCTGTTTATCTACATTTTATCTAAACATTATGCAAAGATTTACAGAGTTAATAGCATACAAGTTTAATAAATATAAAATGCTTTCTTTTATAAATATGCATTGCACCAGGACTTACAATACATTCAATAGCGAATAAAAATGTGACATTTCTGTCACTTGTGATCAGCATCATGCAGATGAAAAGTTCTCATTTTGGCAGTCCTCCTTTTAAAACCTGGCTGTGGTGGTTTGAATAAAAACGGCCCCTATAGACTCAGGGAGTGGCATTATTGGGGTGTGGCCTTGCTGGAGGAAGTGTGTCACAGGGGTTGGGCTTTGAGGTTTCAGAAGCTCAAGTCCAGAGTCATTTTTCTCTTCCTGCTGTCTGCCAATCCAGATGTAGAGCTCTCAGTTGCCTTTCCAGCACCATGCCTGCCTGCATGCTGCTATGCTTCCCACCATGATGATAATGGAGTAAACTTCTGAACTGTAAGCCAGCCCCAGTTAAATATTTTTCTTTGTAAGAGTTGCCATGGTCATGGTGTCTCTTTACAGCAATAATACTAGCCATAATCTATTTGCCTTGACTAAATGAGTGTTTTACTATTGTACATATGAGACACATTTTAGACATTAAAAAGGGATTGCTTGTGGTCCTACTCCCCTTCCCTACATAGGAAAGAGGTCTGAAGTACTGAGTTTTGTCATTTCTGTAGACCAGCAGTTCTCAACCTGTGGGTCACACCCCCTCGGGGGACGCATATCAGATGTCCTGCATTCTAGACACTTATATCATGATTCATAACAGTAGCAGAATCACAGCTATGAAGTAGCAACAAAATAATTCTATGGTTGGAGGTCACCACAACATGAGGAACTGTATTAAAGTGTCCCAGCACTAGAAAGGTTGAGAACCACTGCTGTAGACCTTGCTGAGCCAGAGGCTCTAAGTTTTGCTTGAAAAATAGAAGCTGAGTTAATTTATAAAGAACTTATTGGTAGGGGGCAACTGGAGAGTTGGCTCAGTGGCAAAGAATACCTGTTCTCTCAGAGCCCCCAGCTTCTAGTCCCAGCACCCACATGCTGGCACACAACTGTCTGTACTCTAGTCTCAGGAGATTCAACACCTTCCTCTGGCCTCTGTGGGCATCACACACCCCCTGCCAACACTCTTACCCATGAAATTAAAACTGAACGGAATTTCTGCAGCTAGCAAGATGATTCAGCAGATAAAGACAATGTTGCCAAGTCTAAGGACTGAGTACATCACACACACACACACACACACACACACACACACACACACACGGCATATTAATTAATGTAATAAAAATAAGTAAGAACATTTGGGTTGGCAAAAAGTCTTAGTTGGCAAAGTACCTATGATGCCAGCATGAGAGCCTGAGTTCTAATCCTCAGAGACCAAGTAAAGGCCAAGTGTGGTGGTAAGCTTCTGTAACCCTAACGCTAAGGGACAGAGATGGGTGGATCCCTGGAGCTTACTGGTTAGCTGTTTAGGCCATTGAGGAGCTCTGGGTTCAGTGAGAGACTCTGATTCAAAAAATAAGGCAAAGAGATAGGGGAAAACACCCACTATCACCCCTGACCTCCAAACACATGTGCACAGACCTGCCCACACACCTGTCTACATACACAAACATATACCACAAACATACACATGCATACAGAAAGAGTTTCTATGCAGCTATAATGCTAATTATTGTGGGTTTCTTTGTTTGTTAATTTTATTTATGTTCCCCAAATATGTAAGGCAAAGCCTAATAGAACACTTTACCAAGCAGGTGTCCTCCAAACTAGAATTATTAGTGGTGACAACTTTGTCTAGGCCTGTGTTCACATGGTCCTTATTATGTCAAGACTGTTATCGTCATGAAAAGATTAGACATGTCCAAAACTAACTATGCACTCCAAAAAGTGCCTCTTTAACAATTCAAAGGTATCATGGGAGCTGAAATGATGGCTAAGCAAAGCATCCTACTCTTAAAAAGTTTGTTAGGTTTGGTTCCCAGTATCCATGTCTCACAACTACCTGTAATTTCAGCTTCAGGAAATCTGATGACCTCTTTTGGCAGTCTCGAGTACCAGAACACACACACACACACACACACACACACACACACACACACACACACA
>NW_026596034.1:10551926-10613799 GCF_907164565.1 Psammomys obesus
ACACACACACACACACACACACACACACACACACACACACACACACACACACCATGATGGTAAGAAGATTGGAGGAGTAGCTAGCCCCTTAGTGAGAGATACTTGGGTAAACACATCAGAAGTTCTTCCCTTAATGCCTCTCCCAGTTAAGCCTGCTCCCCTTTTTGTTTCTGACTCAAAGCTTCCTCTTATCTAGGTCTTTCCTCCCAGCAGTTGCTGAGATCTGTAGCTTGCCTGCCCGGTTTTTTATTTTTTCTCTTAGATTCCCAACAAAATTGTCCTTTAGTTTCCTTCTGAGTCTGCTTACAATTTTTTTTTCTACCAACCAGACTGAGAACTGTAGTGGAAGTTTTGGTTTCTTTAAAAACTCAGTTATAGGGGCTGGAGAGATGGCTCAGTGGTTAAAAGCACTGGTTGCTCCTCCAGAGGTCCTGAGTTCAATTCCCAGCAACCACATGGTGGCTCATAACCATCTATAATGAGATCTGGTAGCCTCTGCTGGCATTCAGACGGAACACTGTATATGTAATAAATAAATAAATCTTAACAAATCCTTAGTTATGTTATGTAAACGTGTTTGTGTTTTTATTTTCATTCCAGGTGTAAGGGACTGCTTTAGTTTGTCCACAGCTGTTAAGTATGGTTGTTCTGTGCCCTGGCAGGAGCGTGATCTTTGCCAGCAGTAGACAGTTTAATTCTGAGGACTCTGAGAGGGTATAAATAACCAGAGCTGGGAGAGAGCTGAGAGCTGGGGGGGGGGGCTCAGAGAAAGAACAAGGATGCTGCTGTTCCCCCCTGCCGCTCCTGGCTGCTGTTGATTAGTTTCACAAGAAGAAGTTGGTGATATCCTGAAAAAAAGATTGGACTTGCTCCAAAAAAGTATGTCCCTAACCAGAAGGAAGTACTAAAGAGCCATGCTCTGCCTCTTTCCCCTCTAACCTTCTATCTCTCATACTTGGTGTTGGAAAGGATTGGGGTAGAGGAGAGCTAGAGGCATAAGAACCCAAATAAAATAGGTAAAACTGCGCTAGCAAAGAACCTTCAGAAGAGTCTCATTGACACACTCAGTTCCACTCCTCAAAGTGGCTACATTGAAGTATTCTCTTTTCTTTGCATTTCAGCGTTGCTCTTTTCTCTAGTTGGCCTACTGGAGTGAGTGGGCCAGCCTAGTTTGCTTGTTCAGGCTGCCAAAATACAGGATTTTCCCCTAAAAACTTTGAAACATACTTTTGTCTTCCACTTTTTAGTCTGAATGTCACCTGAGCGAAGCCTTCCCTGGCCATCCAACCATATTCTTCAATTAGTTTGCTTTTCATTTCCTACCTCTCCTGGTTACTCCCGAATATAATTACTCTATTTTGTTTCCCTGGCCAGGCTGAGGACTGCCTGAGGTCAGGGATCTTGTCTGCTGTGGAAGCCCCCATGTCCCCAGCACCTAAAACAGGCCCTGGAACTTGGGTGGAACTCTCCAGCGAGCAGCAGATCTCTCTGGATTTGTCCAGCTAGCAGAATTGAGGAACTGTTTCCTCTAGTACTGTCAACTCCAACCACTTGGTCGGGAGGAGGGCGGAGCTCCCCGGACTTAACTTGCAGCGACAGATCCGCCTCAGGCTCCGCCCTAGCCCCGCCCATGTTCGTGTCCTTTTTTCTGGGTCTCCATAAAGTTTATTTGGAGGCTCAACGCGCAGGGGCCTCTGGGAACTGACCGTCTCGGCCAATCAGGAAGCGCGGGCGAGCGGCGCGAGAAGCGGCGGCGTAGTGCAGCAGCCGGGAGCGGGCGGCAGAACCAGGTAAGGAGTGTGAGCTGCGGCCGTCCACGCGGTCCCAGCCCCGGGTTCGGGTCGTGTTCTGGAAGCAGGCCCCCGAGGCTGGCTGGAACCCCGTCTCGGGTCCTAGCCACGAGGCTCGCGCTTCCTTTCTTGCGGCGGCTGGGCACGCCGGCTAGCGCGACACCTCAGCGAGGGCTGTGACTAGGCTTTTCTGAGCGTGGTCCTCCCCACTGGTGCGCTGTCGCCACGCCCACCCACGTCCACGGCCGCCAGGCCTCACCGCGCCCGGCTGCCCTCTACGGGGGTTAGGGGTCGTTCTTTCACAGAGAATGGCTCCTCCGGTAAAGGGAGACTACCCAACCAACCCCTGTCAACTCCTGTCTCCTCTGCCGATAATCCAACAGGATGCTAACGGGTGCCGCTCCGGTTGTCTCTGGGTACTGTGTGTCCTGTCTTTTGTATGGGATGCCCTTTGTATTGGCTCCCCTTTGAAAGAAAATCACAGCATGCCGGGCATGGTGTTGCTGTCAAAACGAGTTTGAAGCCAGCCTGGTCTACGTTAGACCCCGCCCCACCCCTACCCCCATAGGGGTCTTTCAGCACTAGTAAAGGTCAGCGCTTGTATTCTGTTTGGGGACACATTTTGTGTTCTGTCTGGGGGCATTCACCCCAAATGTCTAATCGTACCAGGAACATTTATTTATTTCATAAAAATACCGAAGCATCTCCCCCCTCTTCTCACTGTCCGTTTGTGTTTGGGGAATTTTTAATTTTTTACTTATGTTGCACTCATGCAGCTTTAAATACCTGTGCACCAGACTAACAGCCTGTATTTATACTTTTAGCGTAGGTCCCTCTACCTGACTGTCCAGCTGCCTACTTAACATCTTCAGATTGTCTGATTGATTACTGAAACAGGATATAAAGCTAGCAGACTCCCTTTTCCTAACCCCAGATGTCTCCTCAGCCTGTTTATTTAAGTTTTTTCTTCTTTGGAGACAGGTTTCCTGCTGTGCAGCTTCCTCAAACTCTAGGTCCTCCTGCCTCAGTTTCCTAAGTGCTGGGATTATAGGTGTATGAAATGGAGCCTAGCAACATTTGGCTGCTGCCACCCTCCCTTTCCTTCCCCTCTGCTTCCTCCTCCTGTTCTTGTACTTAAGACTCAAAGGCTTTGTATGGCAAGTACTGTTATCACTGAGCTACATCCCTAGTTCCTCATTCCATTTTTCTCTCATTAAAAATAATAATAATAATAATAATAATAAGATCTGGCCAGTACTCTTCGAGCCTTCATTGGCTGCTCCTTCCTCAGTCCATATTCAGTGTTTGCCGTGAAGACACAAGTCACCATCACCTCTTAGTTGCATTGTTGAAATATCGTCTCATCTGGGCTTCCGGCTCTGCCTTGCTTTTCATCACAGCAGGGAAAGAGCTCACCAAATCATATCCTCATGCCCAAGCGGAATACGTAGTGTATAATTCCAGCACTTAGGAATTTGAGGCAGGAGGATCTCAAGTTTGAGGTCAGCCTGGACTATAAGTGAGATTCTAGCTGAAGAACCCTCACACTCCTCAACTCTCAGTAAGTCTCTTCAATAATAGTAATAGTAGTAATAATAATAATAATAGTAAGTCCCCTATAGTGGGCTGTAAGGCTTTTAAATAATCTGACCCACACTCTCAGTGTCTGCTACCCTCTACCACTAGTGGACATGTTTTGACCTCAGGGCTTTGTTCCTGTGGTTTTGTGTGTTTTGCCTTCTTTCTTACTTTTTTGAGTCTTTACTCAACGGGCATCTAGAGTGTAAGACTTTCCTTACTCCTTGTCTTTACTGCTTTAGTTGTTTAGTAACTCATCACATCTTAGCAGTTAGGTTTTACTAGTCCTCTGTACTGTCTTGCTGCTGTGGAACATGAGTGCCTGCCTAGTACCTAGGTCTGGTACACAGAGGAGTAGGTGCTCAACAACTATAAAATAAATGAACGTTATTGATTTCATTACAAGCTTGAGAATGTGGTGTTGAATGAGACACGTTCCTTTGGAAGACACCACGTAAATAAACAATAAGCACAAATAGAAATGTGAGATGTGAACTGTTGGAGCTGTGGTGAGGTTGGATTCTCCCTCTCATGTGTGTTCTTGTGTGTCTTTTACGTATGTGGATGTTTTCATGGAGGCTAGAAGAGAGTGTCAGATTTCCTGGAGCTGGAGTTATAGACAGCTGTAAGCCTCTGATGTGGGTGCTGGGAACTGAAGTGGGGTCCTCCAAAGAGCTGTAAACTCTCTTAACTGCTGAGGCATTTCTCCTGCCCCTGATCCTACAAGGTAGATATATTGTGAGAAGTGGGATGTCAGAGCAAAGATCAGGAAGAGAACCCAAATTTGTCACAGGTCATTTTAATTAGCAAACATGTTTGTGGTTCTCGTATGTGCCAGGCTTAGTTAGCTAGCTGCTCAGGATTTAGAATTAAGCATCTATGAACCTTCCCGTATAGGAAGACATGTCTGAGAAGAGATGGTCAACATCAACAGTTGCTCCATCAGGGAAGAACGAATAGAAGGCTCAGAATAACCAGGGAGGGCCTTTGGGTAGGTAGACTTAGCAGTATGCATGCGAGCTCCCTATGTCTGTAGTGGGGAGATGTACCTATAGGAGTGTGAAGGGAGGACACTGTACAAAGCTTCCTAAGGGATAGAGAACTGCCAGGGCACAGCTGGGGAAGATGGTGAGAGTTGAAGACCGTGTGTGGCAATGTCAGTTCTATGGAGCACCCCATGCAGCACAAAGCCTGTAGTTGAAGGTGCCCCTGATTGGTCTTAGGTGGGAGGTATTTTGGAATGGCCGGCCACTTTGTCCATGGGGAGAGTGGATTAGAAGAAATGGAGAGTTTTAGGCTGTTGAAGTGATCATGAGGAAGGCATGAGGGTCAGAGCAGAGGGGAGAGGTTAGGGTATGACTTGTCATAGGTATGAGAAGTAAACTTAGAAATAGGCTGGGTTCAGGTGAGAGGGGAACCAGATGGGTTCTGGTTAAATTGTTACAGGAGACTCAAGGTGAGGAACTGGAGTTGTTGGCACCTAGAGCTCAGTCATGGTAGGTACCAGATAGACAATTAAAAATAATTGGTTTGGAAAAAGAATCAGAAGAATTTAGAAATGCAGGAGTCTTTTTTTTTTTTTTTGCCTTATATTATATTTTTATAGCTACGCCACCTCTGTTTCAAATACCCTAAAGTATTTGAAATGTTTTGTAGCTTTATACTTTGTGTGTGTTTGATGTATGTGTGTGTATGAGGGGGAGCATGCCTGTGTGTGTTTGTGGATGTCAGAGGTCAGGAGGCTTGAGGTAAATGTTTTTCTCTATCAATTTTTGAGATGGCAGCTTTCACTGAATCTAGAGCCTACTGATTGGCAAGACTGGCTGGCCAGTGAGTCACCAAGATCCACCACGCTCTGCCCATCCCTCCCTCAGTGCTGGGGTCAGACTGATACCACAACACTCAGCTTTATATGTGGGCATTAAGGATTTGAACTCAGATCCTCATGCTTGTGCCTCTCGCACTCCCCAGTCAGCTGTGTCAGACCACTTTATGCTTACCAATGCAATCAAATAGTAGCTGAATCTTCCAATACATAGTAGTTGGCTACCAGGACAATGCCAAACACTGCCAGACATTTCTGTTCTAAGTCTCTGTGTTAGTCTGTAAGATCTACTAATGGAATAACCTCCCCCCACCCCCCCACTAATTTTGGAGTATCTTTGGTGTATTGGTTACTTTTTATTCATTGCACTAGGAACTGATGTGAAAAAAACACGATAACCTTGCCAGACTCAAGGACACTGTTAAAAGACAAATGATAGGTTAATAAATAAATATGCCTAGTTTTGACATGCACTTTAAAAGGGACAAAGTATAGAGATGGTGGGGCTGCTTCAGGTGGAATGTCTTAGTAGCATCTTCAGAAAGGAGACCCATGAGCAGAGACCTGAATTGAGCTTGGGATAAGCCTCGTCTGCATTTAGGGATGAATGCTCTGTAGGTGCAGAGGAGGTCGTGACCGAAGAAGCCAGTGGCAGCCATGAGTTTAGCATATTTGAAGAACCAATAGGAGACAATATGGCTGAAGCACATAGTCATGGGGAAGAGTGGGAGCAGAGGGCAAGGGTTGGTACAAGGACAGATGATGGAGGTCTCTGTACACCCAGACCTCATGCATGCTAACAAGCACTGTTGCTGAGTACCGCCTACCTCAGCGTTCCAAGTAGTTGGGATTACAAGCAAGCAATAACCTTCACATTGGGCTGGACTTGAGTTTACAGATAATGGGAATTATTGAAGGCTTAGCCTTTATTTTCCCCAAAACCATTTTTTGTAGTTCTGAAAATTAAAAGCTAGAGTCTTGAGCATGCTAGGCAAGCATTGTACCACTGAGCTACATTTTCATCCCTGCTTTTCAAAGGCTTATTCCCATTGTTAGGCAGAGAGCATACTGGGTAGTAGAGGGATCAATATAGTAACAAAGAAAACAGTCTGGAGGGTGCTGTGATCTTGGAATAAAGTGATAATAGTGGAATAAACAAAAGTGGATTCATATATGTATTTATGTGTTTTATGAATAAATTAACTCAAAGCAGATATCATCATGACAGGAATTAGAGAGAGAACATGATAAGACAGGAAGCTAGAAAACAGGGAGGGGCTTCTTACTAAGTCTAAGTCTTTAAAAGTCATACCACCTCTGAACATTGCCACATGGGAGCTGGAGCTCTTGGATAGCACACATCAACTATATATAAGCCATAATATTAGGTTGAAACTTGAATTAGCCTTACTATTTATTTACTGAGTGGTTACTATGTGGCAGGAGAGGGAGGTATGTTTAGTGACTTTAAGTTTTCAAAGGGAGTCACAGAGGGAGTGATTATCTTGTTCATAGTCTCACAATACAAGGATGAAATAACTGTTAGGAGCTTGGGTGGATGTTCTCGTTTGGGAAAAATGTAATAGAAACAAGGGCAGGGCATGTACAGGGTGGTCATGAACAGTCAGTCTGGTGACCAGATGCAAACAGTCAAAAGCAGTCTCACTGGAATCCCTGTGAGTGGGGTGCAAGAGCAAAAGCATTATAAGAAAAGTTCCTACCCTGTTCAAGTCCTCTCCTAACTTGCTTCAATGATGAACAGTGATCTTTCAGTGTGAGCCAATGTCTTAGTTAGGGTTTCCATTGCTGTGATGGCACACCATGACCAAAAGCAAGTTGTGGAAAAAAGTGTTTATTTGGCTTACACTGAAAGATGCATTCCATGATATCTAGGAAGATATGGTTATAGGAGCATTGTATTCACAGCCAGGGAATGAGTGAATAGAAGTGAGACTGGGTTCTCCAGAGGCTTTGTCTTCAGTGAAGGTCTTTACCTGGTGAGGGTGCACAACGTTCCCTAACAAGTGCCACCGACCAGGATATATTCCAAAGATCTGAGAGGGAATACCAGGGGACTCCAGGCTTTTGAGTTCAAGAGTACTGCAAACAAAGCACTTCTCATTCCTTATTATTGTTTGTTTGTTTATTTTTTGGTTTTTTAAGACAGGGTTTCTCCGTATAATAGCCCTGGCTGTCCTGGACTTGTTTTGTAGACCAGGCTGAGCTCAAACTCACAGATATCCTCCTGCCTCTGTCTCCCAAGTGCTGGGATCAAAGGCACCACACCCGGCTTCATTTTTTTATTAATGCAAACAAAACAGGCAGTGATGTCTACAGTTAGCTTAAGCAAATATAAGAACCGTGGAGGAATACACCTGGCGTTATGTCTTACCATCTTTGGTCATGTGAAAAGAGCAAGGATATTCCTCCTAGCCTTTTACCTTTCCCAAAGAGATAATGTGGACATGCTGGGACAATTCCTTTATTTTTTTTCTTTTTTTGTTTGTTTGTTTTTTTAAAGGGCATTTACTTATCATAGTTTATGTAATTTTTTAGGTCACCTTCTGGGTGAAGAGCATTCTGCACTCTAGCTCATCTGTAGCCCACAGTATATTTACAGCTTTCTTACAGGGCTCCCAAGCATCTCCTAGGAGGTGTAAAGAGATCTAGATTATGGAATGTCCCCTAAGAGCATTCTTTTGTTTGTTTTATTTTTGTTTTTGTTTTTGTTTTTTGAGACATAATTTCTCTCTGTGTAGCCCTGGCTGTCCTGGAACTTGTTTGTAGCCCAGGCTGGCCTTGAACTTAGAGATCTCTATGCCTCTCCAGTGCTGGGATCAAAGATGTGCACCATCACCACTGCTACAACCACCACCACTACTGCCCGGCCATTTTTTTTTTTTTTGAGATGGGGTCTTACTGTAACCCTGGCTGGTGTGAAACCCATTATGTAGAACACCAGCCTTACCTCAAATGCCTGCCTCTGCCTCTAGAATGCTGGCCTTAAAGGATGTGTGCTACAAAATGCAGCGTTTTTTTTTTTTAATTTTTTATTTCATTTTTATTAATTACAGTTTATTCACTTTGTGTCTCAGCTGTAGCCCCTCCCCCAACCCTTCCCAACTCCATTCTTCATCCCTCTTCTATGCCCCTCCCCCAGTCAATGATAGGGGAGGTCCTCCTCTCCTTCCATCTGACCGTAGCCTCCTTCTATCTGACCGTAGTCTATCAGGTCTCATCAGGATTGGCTTCTTTGTCTTCCAATGTTGACTGGTAAGGCTGTTCCCCGCTCAGGTGGAGGTGATCAAAGAGTCAGCCCATGAGTTCATGTCAGAGATGGTCCCTGTTCCTATTATTGGGTAATCCTCTTGGACACTGAGCTGCCATGGGCTACTTCTGTGCAGGGGTTCTAAGTTATCTCCATGCATGGTCCTTGTTTGGAGTATCAGTCTCAGAAAAGAACCCTGTGCTCAGATTTTTTTGGTTTTCTTGCTCTCTTTGTGGAGTTCCTGTTCCTTCCAGGTCTTTCTGTCTCCTCCTTCAAATGGTGGGATCTAGAAATGATCATCCTGAGTGAGGTATCCCAGAAGCAGAAAGACACACACATGGTATATACTCACTTATAAGTGCATATTAGACATATAATATAGGATAATCATACTAAAATCTGTACACCTAAGGAAACTAATCAAGAAGGAGGACCCTGGTAAGATGCTCAATCTTCATTCAGAAAGGCAAACAAGATGGACATCAGAAGAGGGAGAAAACAGGGAACAGGACAGGAGCCTTTCACAGAGGCTATACCCAGCCGGGTATTAAGACATATGCTGAGATTCATAGGCAAATTTGCAGAGTGCAGGGAATGAAAAACGCAACATTTTTAAAAATCACTTTACAGCCTTATCTCAGCTACCGTCGTCTTCTTCCAGTCTCACCCTTATGCTTCCTCCCCTCATTTCCCTTCTACTTCTCAGAGAAGGGGAGGCCCCCAAGAGGTACCGATCCACCCTGGCACCTCAGGTCACAGCAGGACTAAGTGTATCCTCTCCCACTGAGGCCTGACAAGGCGGCCCAGCTAGGGAAAGGGGATCCAGAGGTAGACAGCAGAGTCTGAGACAGCCCCCACTCCCATTGTTAGGGGACCCATACGTTGACTAAGCTACACATCTGCTACATCTGTGTAGGGGTCTAGTCTAGTCTATGCATGTTCTTTGGTTGGTGGTTCAGTCTCTGTGAGACCCATGGGCCCAGGTTAGGTCTGTAGGTCCTGTGGTGACGTTGACTCCTCAGGTTCCTTCTATTCCTCCCACTCTTGCATAAAACTCCCAAAGCTCAGCCTGTTGTTTGACTGCGGGTCTCTGCCTCTGTTTCCATGAGCTGCTGGATTAAGCCTCTCAGAGGACAGTTATGCTAGGCTCCTGTCTGCAAGTTTAGCAGAGTATCAGTAGTGGCAGGGTTGGCTCTTTCCCATGGAGTGGGTCTCCAGTTGGGCCAGTCATTGATTTGCCATTCCCTCAATCTCTGCTCCGTCGTAATCCCTATACTTCTTGTAGGCAAGACAAATTTTGGGTGAAAGGTTTTATGGGTGGGCTGGAGACAGAGTCACACTGAGTAGGAGCTGACACTGGCATTGAACTCACAGTCTTGTCTCAGCCTCCCAGGTGCTGGGTTACAGGTGTGTCTTCCCACTCAAGACCTGCTGGTTTTAATTTTAGGATTGAAAAAAAAAGATTTTTATATATGAGTGCTCTGTTTACATGTATGCCTGTATGACAGAAAAGGGCATCAGATCCCATTATAGATGGTTGTGAGCCACTGATGGGTGCAGGAATTGAACTCAGGACCTCTGGAAGAGCAGCCAGTGTTCTTAACCACTGAGTCATTTAGATCTCCAACCCTAGTTTTAGGATTTTTGAAGACTTACTGACTTTTTTTTTTTTTTTTTAATTTATGCGTATTTGTATATGTGAGTGCCCATATGGGCCAAAACAGGGTATCAGGTTTCCTGGAGCTATAGTTACAGGCAGTTGTTAGCTGTTGAGCATGGGTGCTGGGAACCAAACTCAGGTCTCTACAAGAGTTCTTTTGATCACAGAGCCATCATTCCAGCCCCACATGGTAACCTTTTAAAATAGCATGTAGGTTGGCCTCAAAGCGGATGTAGAATCAGCCGTGATGTTTGGGGAGGAGTGTTCTAGTAGGAGAAAAGACGGGAAAGGTTAATTTAGACCGTGAATGTGCCTCATCCACTGGAGCCAGCAAGGAAGCCCTCAGGGTGGACGAGGCCCAGGGAAGAAAGGGAATTGATGCTGTTGGGTGTGAGTAGTGAGGGGAAGTAGAGGCTGTCTGGAGACCATCACTGTGGCAGCAGGTTAAGCGGTAGGGTAGTCCTGAATTTAAAAGCATCACTGCTTGCTGCTGTGTAGGAAATAGACTATAGCAGGCAAGAACTGAAGAATTTTTAATTCTGCTATCATTCTCCAACAGGCAGTGATAGTCAAGATACAGCCTGAATGTGTTGGGTTTAAAATATAAATTTCTAGGAACTTTAGTTTTAAGACTTACAGTGTATATAATTTTTGTTAAAGATTAAAGTCACCTTAGAACTTCATGATGAAAACAAATTGTTTACTCTTAGAGGAACTATTTTCATTTTAACCATGTTACCTGTCTTTAAAAAGTTAATTCCCTTTAATACTCATTTCAAAAAGTCCTTATCTCCTGGCTGTGGATTTAGGGTGGTAAAGATGGCCCTATACATCAGTATACGCTTCTGTAGCGGAGGCATAATTATGTAATGACATTTTAAGTACAGAGCTAGATCAGTGGCATTTCATGTGTATAGAAGAAACCATGAACTTAAGGAAAGAATAAATAAGATCTACAGTTTAACTAATAAGATCCCAAACTGCTCTTGCAGAGGAATCAAATTTGAATTTCAGCACCCACCTCAGGCAGCTCCTAACTAACCTGTAACGCTAGCCCTAGGATCCAATGCCCTCTTCAGACCCCAGTGGGCACCCATACCCATATGACATACACTCACACAGACATATGACCACATATCAAAATAAATTTTATAAATTCCTTTAAATTGAGCTATTGTTTATAAGGAATTGTGTTTTTGTTTGTTTGTTTGTTTGTTTGTTTTTGTTTTTTGGACACAGAGCCTCACATTATATGGTAGATTGGCCTAGCACTCAACTTTGTATCTCTAGGCTGGACTCAAATTTGGAGCAATCCTGCTTTAGCCCACTGAGTACTGGGATTACAGGTGTGAGCTACCCTGCCCCTCTGAATTTTCTTCTTTTTAATAATAAATGTGTTCCTAATCTTTTAGCATTATAAGTTTATGAATTTATTTTTGTTTTATGTGTATGAATGTTTATCCTGCATGTATGTAAGTGCACTATATGCATGCATTGTCCGTGGGGGGAGAGGAAATGTTGGCTCGATCCCGTGGAACTAGAGTAATAGGCAATTGTGAACTGCCATGTGGCTTCTCACATCCAAATCCTGGATCCTCTGTCAGAATAACAAGTGGTCTCAATCATGACGCCACCTCTCCAGTACCCTAAAGATGTACTTATATATGTGTATGTGTGTGTGCCATATGTTTGGGTGCCCCTGAGGGCCAGAAGAGGGCATCAGATCCTCTGGAACTGGAGTACAAACAATTTGTGAGCTGGCTGGTATGGGTGCTAAAAAACCAAACTTCATTCCTCTTAAGATCAGCAAGTGTTCTTAACTGCTGAGCCACCTCTCCAGTCTCTTTAACTATTTTTATGATGGCAATACATTTTACCTTCTGTTAACTTAATAGTGGTAGGGGTTAAAAGTATTTGCTTCAGGGGACTGGAGAGGTGGCTCAGAGGTTAAGAGCACTGGCTGCTCTTCCAGAGGTCCTGAGTTCAAGTCCCAGCAACCACATGGTGGCTCACAACCATCTATAATGAGATCTGCCCTCTTCTGCCCTGCAGGTGTATATGCAGACAGAACATTGTATACATAAATAAATAAATCTTTTAAAAAATATTTACTTCATCAAGAACCTTGTGTGAGGATAGTATAGTTGTACATACACAAGATTCATAAATGTGTGTTACCTGGTAAATAGTAGCACTTTTTTTTTCTTCTTTCGTGTGTGTGTGTGTGTGTGTGTGTGTGTGTGTGTGTGTGTCTTTTGAGATAGGGTTTTTCTGTGTAGCTTTGGGTGTCCTGGAACTTGCACCGTAGACCAGGTTGGCCTTGAAGACAGATCTATCTGCCTATGCCACCTGAGTGCTGGGATTAAAGGTATATATATCATTATGCCTGGCAAATAGTAGCACTTTCTTAAAAATTAAAAGATTTTTATTTTATGTTATGTGTGTTTTACCTGTATGTATGTCTGTGCACCTAGAAGAGGGTGTCAGATCTCTTGGAACTGGAGGTATAGTTGGTTGTGAACTGACATGTGGGTGCTGGGAATTAAACCCAGGTCCTCTGTACGAGTAGTAAATGCTCTTAACCCCCTGTGAGCCTCAGGAATTGAATGTTAGCAAATGCTTCCCATGAGTTCAGCAATCTTCTTAAGCCACAGCACTTTGAATCATTTGTTAGAGAAACAGGTGGCCTTGTTAATTTTATTTGTGGCCTAAAAGTTAGTTTTTTTTTTTTAATATAAATATAATTACTGGTAGTTGTTGCAGTAACAAGTCAGATATCAATACATAACGAGGTCTTCAGTAACCTTGTAAGAATGTGTAAATGGAGACCATGGCACGAATAATAAAAAGGATGTCTTTTATGTTCATGAAGACATGGTTGTGTTAGAATAAAGTGAGGCTGAGTTTAGTTAGAAGACACTTAGTGTTTCTCTGCTCTCAGTTCAACCAGATCACTGCCGAGTGTATGCTGGGCACATAACTGCGTTTATGTGGTCCAGAGTTATCACGAAATTCCTGATATAAGCACCAGTGATCCCTTCTTTTTTGTTTTTTGGTTCTGGTTTTTGTTTTTTCCAGACAGGGTCTCACTAAGTAGCCCTGGCTGTCCTGGAACTTGCACTAGAGACCAGGAACTCACAGAGATCCTCCTGAGTGCTGGGATTCAAGGCATATGACACCATCGCTTTCCTTCTTAATGGAATCATTCTTCAGGTGGTGTGGTGATGATGCCCTCTTCCCTCAAGATAAATGGAGGGATTGGAGGTTTAGAGGGATTGTTCTTTAGGCTTCCTTGAGCTTGCCACAATATCTTTCATTTCCTTATCTGTTATGAATCTTCAGTGAGAGGCAGGAAATCTAGCCTGTGTCTTAAAAATGCTTGAATTTGTTGTGATGGTGAAATCAATCTTGAGCCTGTCAATAATCATAGAAATGATCTGTTCACAGTCTGACTCATTTTCTCTGTCAGGCTTGTTCTTGGGCTTTACTAAGGGACAAACATTGCTTTTTGAAGAACTTGTCTTCCTTTCAGTTTACAAAGAGTCCTGGAGTTTTATTAATCTTGTAACAGATTGAAGCAGATAGAAAGCCTCTCTCTACCTTGACCTAGGTCTATTTTTTTTTTTTTTCCATGTAGCATCTGCATCTCCAATGGATACTGAGGGGTTTGGTGAGCTCCTTCAGCAAGCTGAACAGCTGGCTGCTGAGACTGAAGGCATCTCTGAGCTTCCACACGTAGAACGGAATTTGCAGGAGATCCAGCAAGCGGGCGAGCGCCTGCGTTCCCGCACCCTCACGCGCACATCCCAGGAGACAGCAGATGTCAAGGCGTGAGTACTGGTGGGGAGGTGCTGTTGGACTGGGTAGTTTGGGGGCAGGATCAGTTTCTTCTGTGACAGTCACAAGCCAGACAGTTACGAACTCAAGAGTTATAAACAGATTAACAAGCTTTGTTTTGTTTCTGTGCCCTCTAGGTTTTTAGAGTTCTAACGTATCTGTCTGACCAAGCTGAGGGCCCATATCATAGGCAGGATGTGAGGGTGGAAGAAGGTAGAGGAGCTCTGTTCTGTCTGACATGCTCAGGTAGTTCCTGCTTGGGTTTGTGAGCTATTGAGTCATAAATGGCCCCTGCGAGTGTGTTGGGAGATATGGTCGTGTACATAAGTGCTACCCAAAGCCAGAAAGCACTCAGCAGTGAACAGAGTTTTTAAGGGTAATTGGAAAAAATTGATGAATGGTCAGTAAGGAGAAGCCATCCAAGTGAGGAGTGAGTCTGCCTGGTTATTGTCAGTGACCCCAGAGGCTGCCTCTGAAAGGCCTTGAAATGGCAGTGCTCTCCAGCTGATTGTAGAACAGGAAGGTGGGTGAGCCCCGGGAGAACAAGGCTCTGAGGAAAAATGCTGACTAAAAGGGTCATACAGCATTGCAGGATGGGGGAGTGTGCAGAGGATCCTGGTAGGGTAAAACAAAAACGCAACAAGAAATCAAAACCAAACTTCTTTCTGTGAAAATTTTGATTTAATGGTTATTTACTGTGTATCAGAAGCTTCCTAACATGTTAAATGTTTGCTTACTCCTCACAGCCAGCATCAAGACTGTGATGCTTATATTCTAATTGAACAAGAAAGGTTCAGAGAGGGCTAGTTACTTTCTCAGATTATATAGCAGGTGTGAGCCAAGATCCAACACAGCAAGGCTGACTCTAGCAATCATTGTCCTGTATTTCTTGGAAGGGTCTTGGAGAAAGACGGGTGAAAGGGTGCTGCTACTAAGCTTTTGGTGGGTCCAGAAAGTTACTAGGATTCTGTGTAACTCAAGAAAATGTCTATCTAGTCTTCATTCTGTGAACTTGAGAAAGACTGGTGTTAACACAAGGCATTGTCTGTTTTAGTACTTGGTAAATGGCAAAGTAGTGGAAAGACTGCATTTCTTTTCTAACTGCTGATGGAAACTGAGTGTTTAGTTGCTCTATGGAGTCAGTGGTATGCTATGGACATTCTGTAGCCTCCTCAAGAGTATTATGTTTTAAATACTAGTTTTGATTCCTTTGACATTAATAAAGATGAGTCAAGTCAGATGAATCCTGGCAGGTTTTTTATTTTTGTCTTTTGATTTTGTTTTGATTTTTGTTTGTTTATTGGTTTGTTTGTTTTTTTCAAGACAGCATTTCTCTGTGTACCCTTGGCTGTCCTAGAACTTGATTTGTACACCAGGCTAAACTCAAACTCACACAAGTTGACCTGCCTCTGTCTCCTAAGTGCTGGGATTAAAGGTTTGCGCCGCCCCACTGCCCAGCCCTTGTTTTGGTTTTTTAAAACTATGCAGCCTTTTAGCAAAGTGCTGCCAATAGCTAACCTACCCTAGTCCCTAATATCTATCCACCCATCCTGTAGATATTTCTGCTAACTTGTCTTCCTTGTAGGCTCCAACTTCTGTTCCTGGCTGCCTACAGTTTCCCTGATTTTAAGCAGGCAGCCTCTGCTTGTGCAAGCATGCTGCAGGAGCAGAAGCCCATGGATACCCGCTGAGTTGCTATAGTTATAATTTAATTGCATCAGCTTTATGGCCTATTAAGAGCAAAAAGGGAAGATGTTTTCTTGCTAACAATTATCAGTCATGTTCTCTTTCTTGTAAATTTCCATTCTTCCTCATCTCTTCTACCTTAAATTCATTATTTTAGGGAGGAGGCATTTGAAACATTGAAAGAATGGGTATAGAGTGGGGCAGGTGCTTAAAAAGAAACCAGAGGGCTGACTGTATTTTTCCACCTTCTTGATAGGCAGAGAATATTTTAGTACATGTTGGATGAGGGCAGAGAAGAGAACTAAGTAGGATTTTTAAAAAAAAAAATATGAATTAAGTTTTGAAAAAAAAATTATGTCTCTATGGTCTTAGTTTAGATTGTAAATTTAAGTCTGGCCTGAGTTTTGTGGATTCTTTATTTTTTTTAATTTTTACAAAAAGGAGTGTGTGTGTGTGTGTGTGTGTGTGTGTGTGTGTGTGTGTGTGTTTTGCCTGCACCATATGCATGTTTCCAGCCTTGGCCTTGTGAGTAGCTGGGGTTACAGGTGTGTGCCAACACTTCCAGCTCTAGGGAACAAATTTGATAGCATTTTTGCATTTAAGTGCTTGATCTTTTAAAATTTTGGGCTGTTTGTTTGTTTGTTTGTTTGTTTGTTTGTTTGAGTATGCCTGGCATATATAAAACAGGGGTTTTCAGACTATGTATGGCCCATGAGCCTTGCTGCTTGTTATGTCTTTGGGTGTTCTGGACTCACTTTGTAGACCAGGCTGGCCTCCAACTCACAGAGATATGCCTTCTGAGTGCTGGGATTATAGGCGTGTGCTACCACACCCAGTTTTACTGGATTTTATATATTGACTGTGTGGCTTTTCTTCTTTTCTTTTCTTTTTTTTTTTTTTTGCATGGCAGGGTGAGTGATTACAATAGATGATATGGTGTACAAGCTGAAATGTTTATTATCTGTTACAGAAAAAAAAATCTCTCTCCTTGTGTGAGTAATAGAATAAATGAGTACTCATTTGTATCTCCATTAAAATGAAGAGTATTGTCAGTGTCTATGGTTGTCCAGCATCACTTGCTTCACCACAATTTTCAGTAGAAGTAAATCAGTGGATTTCCCATTAAAACCGAAGCAAAACAGCCTAGAGATGTACAAAGAGAAAGATAGTAACCACTCTCTTTCTCCAGCTTTATCCTCCAAGGTACCTGTGGTTATTAATTTGTCTACTTTTACATGCAAAGCATATCTAACAGAGTTTGGCCAAAGCTGCATAGCAAGTAATGCTTTGCTTTGATAATTTTACAAAGCTGTCTTTTTGGCCACTTCATGTTTGCCAGGTACAGTGCCATCAATCAGTGTGGAGTCAGCCCTGTGAAATCAGTGTCATGTCCATTCTCTAACTGAGAAAGGTCAGTGGGCAACTAGATTCAAATTCAGCTTGGTCAGTAAAAATCCCTTTTGGCATCTGCCAAAAGGTACTTTCTGTTCCCAGAGAATTGATACAGTCATTCTCCTCACTTCATTATAAAAGCTTGAAAAGTAGAAGAGGTAGGAATTGATGTCCATCTTTGAAATGTATTTAAGATTTTTTTCATGAATAAATTGTAGATGCAGTTTAATGAGTTTCTTCTTTTTCTAAACATGTATATACTGGGAACGACTTTTGTGTCTTCTACTCTTGGGTTTCTGGAGTATGACTACAGGTTCTGTGGCCTTTTGATCATCTGGAGAGCTCTTCAGACTATTAGAATTGGGTCCTGTAGAAGACAAGGGACTTTTAGACTTTTCTACCCTTAAAAGCCAAATATTGGGTTAGAAGTGTAGCTTAGTGGTAGAACTCTTGCCTGTCATATGAAAAGTTGCTGGTATAACCATTCCTACCTAGATCCACACTTTTGCTATAGATCTTTCTCTCTTTCTCCCTCCCCACATCAGCATTTCTGCATAGACAAAGCATAAGCTATGTGATACATAGTTCTTGTAGGTGCCACTTAGATGACTATTTATGTTGCCCAAGCTAGCCTGGAACTAAATATGCAATCCAAGCTGGACTGGAATTCTTAGCAGCTGGTTTTTCCATTCTGGAGTGTTTTACTGGAGCATATGTCAAAGTCACTTAGACACTGGATGTACTCTTACATGTCACTGATGAAGATGCAGTACTGTGAGATTTAATTAGGAAATAGCTAGCAAAATTGATCAGCAGTTCTGTTTCTAAGGATCTGTCCAAAGATGTAGTAACAAAAATATGAAAAGTCTATGTGCCTTAAAGATTCATTGTGGCATTATTTGAGATAGCAAAAATAGGAAATCATGAGTGTCTGCCTTTAGGATACTAGCTCAGTAGATGTGATAGGTTTTTATACTTAAATAGTTTTCAGAAAGTACCAAGGAATAAGCATATATACTACCATGGAGTGAATCCAGGACAGATTATTAAGTAAAAATTACAAGGTAGAAAACAGTATCAAACACCAAAGTAATGAAATGTAGTTCAATAGTAGAATGCATGGCTAGCCGGGGTTGGTCTCTAGTATAGCAACTACAACAGTAAAAGGGTAGGTGGGTAGTGCTTTTCCTTTTTATTTAAGAAAGCCGGTAAAAGACACCCTGTGTTAGTGGATTGAAAGAGTTTATACTAAGGTATTAGTACATCTCATGTTGAGATACACATTCAACATAAACTCTGTTAAAAATCCCAGCATCAGGAGTTGGAAAGATGGTTCAGAGGGTAAGAGCACTGGCTGCTCTTCTGAGAACCTAGGTTCAGTTCTCAACAACCACATGGTGTTTCACAATAGTCTGTTAACTCTACTTTCAGGGACTCTGATACCCTCTTTATGCCTCCAGGGGCACCAGACATGTACAAAGTACATAAACATAGATGTAAACAAAATACTCCTGCATGTTTTAAAAAAGACATTAGGCCCGACTTGTGTGCCCAGGAAACCCTGTTGTTCCCTTTCCCCTGGCTGGCAGCACAGAGGCCGCAGGATGCCTGGAGTTGCTATAAAAGACGTTAACCAGCAGGAGTTCGTCAGGCTCTGGCAGCCTTCCTCAAAAAGTCTGGGAAGCTGAAAGTCCCCGAATAGGTGGACACAGTCAAGCTGGCCAAACAGAAAGAGCTTGCCCCTTTGACGAAAACTGGTTCTACACATGATCTGCTTCCACAGCACGGCACCTGTACCTCTGTGGTGGTGTAGTGGTTAACTCCATGACCAAGATCTACAGAGGATGGAGAGAAACGCTGTCAGGCCCAACCACTTCAGCAGACGCTCTAAGAGTGTGGCCCGCAGAGTGCTCTAAATCCTGGAGGGGCTGAAAATGGTGGAAAAGGACCAAGATGGGGGCCACAAGCTAACATCTCAGGGACAGAAAGATCTGGACAGGATCGTTGGACAGCTGGCAGCTGCCAACAAGAAACATTAGAACAAAGGATGCTGGGTTAATAAATTGCCTCATTCACTTAAAAAAAAAAAAAAAAAGACATTAAAAAAAAAGGAGGAAAAAAAAACCAAACCCTCAGTTCCCCAGCTGGCCTCTTTTTCAAAAATTGAGGGATAGATCTAAAATATAAGTACTCTTGCATGGCCAAAACATTTTTTTTTTTTTTTTTAATGAGTATGGTTGCTTTGTTTGCAGGCATGTCTTTGTACCATGTATATGCCTGCTGCTCATGGAATTGAACCCAGATCCTCTAGAAGAGCTGCCAGTGCCACAGAACCATCTCTCCAGTCCCCAAAACCATCCCTTTTTTTTTTAAAAAAAATTATTTATTCATTATTTATACATTATTTTGCCTGCATGTGTACCAGCATGCCAGAAGAGAGCACAGGATTGCATTTATAGATGGTTATGAGGTACCATGTGGTTGCTGGGAATTGAATGCAGGACCTTTGGAAGAACAGCCATTGTTCTTAACCCCTGAGCCATCTCTCCAGCCCTCCAAAGTAATCTTTAAAAGACAGAAAAATAAAAGACTGACACTTAATTTCAAAACTTACTAGAAAGCCACAATAATTACTAGGTGTGGACATCTATATAATCCCATCACTAAGGAGGCTGAGGCAGGAGGATATGAGGTCATGGTCTGCCTGGCTTACATAGTAAGTTCCAAAACTAACCTGGGCTACATAATGTCCCTGTATTTATAAACAACAACAACAACAGAACACACTAGATTGTGTGGCATAAGGAGGGATAAATTGATTGTTGGAATAGAATTACAAGTCTAGTTGGGACTCAGTGGTTAAGAGCACTGTCTGTTCTTGGAGAGGACTTGGGTTCAGTTCCTAACACCAACATGGTGGCTCCTAATTGTCTGTAACTGCAGCTTCAGGGGATCTGCCATCCTCCTCTGACCTCTGTGGGCACCAGGCACTCATGTGGTACACATACATACAAGCAGGAAAAACCCCTCATACACATAAATCAGTTGTATGTAGTATCTGTAATTTTAAAACAATTCTAAGAATATTGGGTTTTCCCTTCCTATTAAAATATAACAGCTATAATTCAAGAATTATGAATCTAGAAAGTTTATTTGGTTATGATTTTTCCCCCAATAAAGGTGTTCAGACCATTGAACATGGAAAGAGTAGTCATTCTAACAAATGAGATTGGGGGTAACTGGATGTCCACACAAAAGAATAAAGTTGGCCCTTATCTCATCCTCTACACAAACACTAACTCCAGCTGGACTACAGGCATAAGAGTTAAAACTAAAACTTTCTGAAGAAATTGTGTACATAAATTTACCTGACCTCGAGAAAGGGATGTAGCCCACTTGATCCAGTGCTTCCATAGCATGCGCAAGTTCAGTCCCTAGCATCACATAGACCTTGGCAGCTGTGGTGATTTAAACGAGAATGGCCTCTGTGGGCTTATATACTTGAATGCTTGGTCCTCAGTTGGGGGACTAGTTAGGAAAGATAGGAGGTGTGGCCTTGTTGGAGGAAGTGTGTCATTGGGGGTGGGCTTTTTTAGGTTTCAAAAACCCACACCAGGCCCACTCTCCCTCTTCCTGCAGATCTAGATGTAAGCTCTAGCACCAAGCCTGCCTGTCTGCTGCTACACTCTCTACTGTGGTGGTCATGGAACCAACCTGAAACTATAGGAAAGCGCCCAGTTAAGTGCTTCCTTATAACTTGCCTTGGTCATGGTGCCTCTTCACAGCAGTAGAGCTTAGTGACAACTAAGACAGTGGCACATACCTGCAATATCAGCCAGAACTCTAGAGATGGTGGCCTGAGAGTCAGAAGTTCAGGGTTATCCTTGTCTGTACATCAAATTTAAGGCCAGTCTGGGCCATCTGGGTTTTAAAACAAACAAACATTCCTGATCTTAGATGTGGCAGAGCTATCTAGGATATTAGGCTGTTAGGATATGATCAGTTGAACTTCAGCAAAGGAAACATTTGTACTTCACAGGCAGCTTTCAGGAGAGAAATATGTTTTAGGAAAGAATACTTGATATTTATTTAAATGCTAAGGAACTTATATTCGTGATTTTAAAAGATTACTATATATGTGTATGCATGTATGTATGCATGCCCATGTGTGGAACATGTATGCATGTACATTTGTGTGGAAGTCGGGACAACTTGCCAGGGATCAAACTCAGGTCAACAGTGGTGGCAAGTATCTCTGGTGGGTACACTGAACCATCTCAGTGGCCCATGTTTTATTTCTTTTTAGCCTTTTATAATTTATTCATAAAAAGATGACTTAATTTTAAAATGGCATAAGATCATTGTCCAGTTCAGTGCCATTAGCTACCAGAGAAGTACATACCAACAGCACATTGTTGATACCCCTTCATACCTTCCAGGGTGGAGCTAATAAAAAGACACGTGATAGTGTTGGTGAGAGTATGCATAGAGTAGAAATGAGCTGAGTCTTCCTGGATGCACTGTTGGTGGAGACGCAGAGTGGTTCTGCCTCTTTGGAAGATAGTCCAGAGTGCCTCAAATGGGTAAATACAGTTACCATATAATCCAGTGACTTTGTTTTTAGGTATATATCCAAGAGATGTAAACGTATGTCTACACAAAACTTGTACACCAGTTTTAATGGCATGTGGCTGATGAATAGGTACACAAGTGTGGCATAGTCATGTAATGGGTTTTGACTTGGCAAGAAAGGGCATTAAATATGATTTAACATATGCTTTACATGGATAACCCTAAAATATGTAAACGAAACTAGTTACAAAAGATTACACATTATATGATTCTGTTTATGAGTGATGCCCAGAATAGGCAAATCTGTAAAATGAGGGCTGCCAGGTTTAGAGGTTAGTGAATAGGGAAATGGGAACTGATTACTAAAGAATAGGTTTTCTTTTGGGAGCAATGAAAATGCTTTAAAATTGATTATAAGTGATAGTTGAATAAAACTCTGAGTGTACTTAAAAAACCCTCCACAAATATTTTACATGGAATGGATGGATTGTATAGTAAGAGAATTGTACTACAAGCTCTTTTTAAAGAGTTAGTGATACAAATATATGTACATATTTGCTGATTTTTTTTTTTAAAAAAAGATATTTCAAAAATACTTAAGATTTGTCTTAATTGAACATGGTTAAGGCAGAGAGGGGAATGACTATCATGAAGGAAGTTTGTTTTTCCCCACAGATTCACTAGCTACTAGAACCATTATACACTGGGTAGGCCCACCCAAGCGAGGACTAGGATTGTTTGGGAGCAATCAATCATTGCTGATAATGCTAAAGGACCTGTTACAGAATGCTGTGATCTCAAATGCTGATACCTTGAAATCCAAAGTTTCCCAGGCTGTAAATCTGGTGGTTGGAAAGGCTGCTTCATGAGAGAGGTACAGAGCTGAGCTCTGTAGAAAGAATGATGGAAACAGTGATGATGGAAACTTCACTTAGAAAAATGCATCATGCATCAGCATTTGCATTCCTTCCAGCTGGTGAGATTCCAGGAGGTTTTAATAAATGAAAGCCACATATGCCTGAAGAAGCCAGCAGCTACTAACTGCCTCAGAAATAATGATGTGCATGCTAGGAAGAGCAGCACGCAGACAAGGGTGCTAGTTTGATTGCTAGTGTTAATTTGTGGTTTGTATATGAGTGTGGCGCAGATTGGATTTATATCTTTGTACCCAAATCAACACAGAAGCATGGCAGAGGAAGGGAAGACATAATAGGGGTGGTTATGTATTCAGTGGTATATATCACTGAATACATTTAAATATACAAGCAGAAAAAAAAATAGGTTATCCATCATACTACTTTATATGACGACATATATAGCTGAGTGTACTGCAGAGTGGTGGTGTATGTGGCTTTAATCCAGAGGTGGGTGAATCTCTGAGTTGGAGGCCACCTGGTCTACTGAATGAGTTTCAGGAAGGCCAGGGCTACAGAGAAACCCTGTGTAAAAACAAACAAACAAAAAATCTGGGTGCACCAATTGCCAATTACAGTGATATATGAATAAAATGCTTTTTTTTTTATATAGTTTTGTTCTTACAGTTTGTCTTAGTCACTGTTTTATTGCTGTGACCAAGGCACTCCACCTCCCTGCAAATATACACATACACATATAGGGTTTTTCTGTGTAACTTTTGCTCTCTCTGTGGACCAGGCTGCCTCAAACTCAGAGATCTATTTGCCTTTGCTGAGATTCAAGGTGTATGCTACCGTGCCCGACCTGCCAAGGCAACTCTTAGAAAACAAAACAAAACAAAAACAAACAAACATTTACTTGGAGGTTTGCTTACAGTTTCAGAGCTTTAGTGCATTATTGTCGTGATGGGGAGCAACATGGCACTGGAGAAGTAGCTGAGAGCTTTACATCCTGATCTGCAGGCAGTCAGAGGGAAAGACTGAGCCTAACATGGGCTTTCGAAGCCTCCAAGCCACCTTCAGTAACACTTCCTGCACCAAGGCCATCCATCCTAATCCTTCTTAAGTAGAGCTACCCCATGATGACTAAGCACTCAAATGCATGAACCTGTGGGGGCCATTCTTACTCAAATACCACACAGTTGTAGTATTTGTTTAATTTGTAAAAACATACAGCCTATTCAAAATAGTTTGTAAAGCCACCCATGAAATGTTCTCATGCTCCTAGTGTTTCTCAGATGACTCCTCTTTTAAAAGACAAGTTAGCTGAGTGTGATAGTGTACACATTTAGTTTCAGCAGAGGCAGGCAGATATCCTGGTTCTACATAGTGAGTTCCGGGCTAGCCTAAGCTATAAACCAAGACTCTTATACACACACGCACACACACTCACATGTATACATACACACATTTGGGGGGAATTGAGATGAGGCTGGAAATGTAGTTTATTGACAGAGAACACTTGTTTAGTATGCTCAGAACCCTGGGTTTGTGTCAGGACAGCCAGGGTTGTGTAATAGAGAGACCCTGTCTCAAGAAACAAAACAACAGCAACAAAACCCCCTGGATTTAACAGGCACGCACGTGCACACACATACATACCATAGATACATAAATGCCTTTTGTGCTTGTTTTGAGTCATATAGCTCTGGCTGACCTCAAGCTCTATGAAGGGGCCTAACCCTGAACTTCGATCCTCCTGCCTGCATCTACCTCCCAAATGCTAGGATTACAGTTGTGTAACTCTGTGTCATTATGCTTGACTCCAATAAATATTTTTCATTTTTAAAATTAATTTTTCCTGAATCATATTTTTGGTATTTTGATCTTTTGGGATTTTGCCGTTCAGGGTTATGGTTATATAGGATTGTGTCTTTTGGGATTATAGCCCAAACCTAATCAAGAGGCAGATAGAGCAAGAGCTGGGACTGTCATTGTGGTTTCTGTAGAAGGACAGGTTAAATATGGTTAGAATTAGTTACGGTGGAGGCTCTGAGGTACAGGGGCTATCTCTAGTTAACTGGTACCTGACTTTGCCAAGGTCGGGAAAGGAATACCCTGGCCCACAATCGGGATTTGTTGGTGTCTCAGCTAATTACTATTGCTGTGAGAAGACACCTTGACCAAGGCAGACTCTAAAAGGAACCATTTAAGTGGGGGCTTGTGTACAGTTTCAGAGGGTTAGTCCATGACCATCTAATGGGCTGCTTGGCCTCAGGCAGGCATGGCACAAGAGCTGTAACTGAGAGCTACGTCTAGATCCACAGGCAGCAAGCAGGAGACTGGGCCTGGTGTGGTTTTTTGAAACCTCAAAGCCTACCCTCAGTGATATACTTCCTCTAACAAGGCCACACCTAATCCTTCCCAAACAGTTCCACTAACTAGGGACCAGACATGTGAGCCCATGGGGGCTATTTTCATTTGAACCACCCCAACTGATATGGGTAGGAAAGATGTGTTTGCAATGGAGCTGTTTGTTACCTTTCAGGGTTTAGATTGCTGAGAGGGGCAGTCCTACAGTGTCAGCAGAGCCCCAGGTGTCAAAGCACACAGGATATATAAAGGTGGGACTAATATAGAAAGTAAACAGACAAAATGTTATCAATGAATAACAAAGAGGAACATGGTGAAGAGGCCAGGGCCCTTTAACGAATTTGACTTTGGAGCAGTTTATAAATATCTGGCATATTTATCAAGTAAAACTTATATAGAAAAAAATCCAAAAATGGAAAATAAAACAAATTAAATGCTTATTAGTCGGTGATAATATCTTTATATTGTATTTTAACATGTTATTTAATATTTTAATATGTTGTTACTGGTAGAAGGCTATTATTGCTTTCTGGAGACTGTTATGTATTGTGTAGATCAAAACATATTAACAGTTATGGTGGTGAGACTTTTGCAATGGGAAAAGGAGATACAATTAGAACATGTGAAGTAAACCTGAAATTGAATGTTCTTGAATTTGAATTGAAAGCAATAGTGTTAACTCATGTTGTAATTTATTGTAAGAAAATTAAGACAAAATAAAAAACTACATTTTTAGTTCTTCTTTTGAAGAGGTCTAGGAACAGTAGTACAACAATCCTGTTGCCCAGAGAATTATCTTTAAAGGCAATTAGGGCTCTGGATTGTTGGCTGATCTCTGGTCTCTGTTTAAAATTTTACACATGAAACTTGCCATGTCAGATGGCAGTTATAAAGACTTACTGGAGTCGTTTCAGAAAGAACTTAGAAGGCAGTTTTGATACATGTAAGTTTAATGTGTGTAAGGTCCTGGGTTTTATCTCCAACAACCATAAGCCAAAAAGCAAAACACACACACACCCCTACACCAACACAAAAAATGCAATAAAATCAACGTTAAAACTTAGAAACAAATTTGCAGCTTCTATTGGCCAAAGGTGAGATAATTTGAGCATCAGAAGGATAAGAAATGCATAATGCTGAGATGGCTCAGCATTTAAGAGCATTGACTTCTCTTCCAGAGAACCTAGCACCCACAGGGCAGCAGTTCATAACCATCTGTGACTCTAGTTTCAGGGGATCCGACACCCTCCTTTGGCCTCTGCAGCATCATGTACACATGTGGTACACAAACATAACATGCAGGCAAACACTCATACAATATAGAAATTCTATACAAATATAGAATTATTTTGGGGAGAGTTTGCTGTACCCCCTTTTGCTTCTGATTGATTATCTATTATGGGTTTCTACACCACTTTAGACCATTTAGTTCCTGAATAAAAGACACAGAGACTTTAGCTTTATATTAAGCTTTAAAGCACTAGAGCTGCCCAGATATCAACCCTCTAAGCTATTTTGCTATTTGCCAGTCATGTTCCCCAATATTACTTGTAAATATTTGTCCTGATTAGGTTGTTTCTGCTCCATCAGGCCAGTCCTCATGGCCGTATGCTCATGGTCCATCTTGCTTCATGGCAACTTTTTCTTCCTCCTCTCTGTGGTCCCTACCTGAGACTGGGAAACCAAACTCCACCTACCTCTCTTCAGCCCAGCTATAGGCTGTCTAGATTATTTAATTAACCAGTCCGATAATTGGGAAGCAAAGCTTATACAGCATAGTTCAGTATATGCGAGAATGTTCTTGTCTGGACTGCAAACAGATCTTGGGGCCCAGAATTTAGCATCTGAATACACAGAGCATCAGACCAACCCCCAACAATAAATCTAAAAAACAGAAAATAGCTGTAAAAATGCAGTAGGTTGAAACATATCAAATGTGCATTCAGGTTTTTTGTTTGTTTGTTTGTTTGTTTGTTTTGGTTTTTGGTTTTTGGTTTTTTGAGACAGGGTTTCTCTGTATATGTAGCCTTGGCTGCCCTGGACTCACTTTGTAGAGCAGGCTGGCCTCAAACTCACAGAGATCCGCTTGCCTCTGCCTCCCAGAGTTCTAGGATTATGGGTGTGTGCCACCGCCCTGTGTTTCCGTTTTTAATGATGCCAAAATAAAATCAGTCATGTTGAAAGATACTAGAGAATCAGCTCACTATTGGGGTGATCACATAGTTGATGACAGATAGCAGCAGAGTTTAAGCCCATAGGAACAGCTGAGTCTAAGCAGTGGGCATCAGTGTCTGCAGACTCCATATTCCTTGATGGAAGTGTGACCAGAACACAGAGCAGCAAAACACTGGTGCTTGCATCCAGTCATACCCCTAGCACTTGCTTTGAATTTATCTTTGCTCTTCTGAGTGTATTCTTCCTATCAGTAACCTAAGTGTCAACCACAAGGCTTTTTAAAGTGAAGAATATCAGGTTCTAACCCAGAGGTGTTGAATCAAAACCAGCATTTTAACAAGTCAGGTGATTCATATGATTAAATCTGAGTTACATTGTTTTACAGGGTTTGCCTAAATTCTTCTACAAAGAAATTAGAAGAATGAGATGGAGGGAAACCCTATACTGAAAAAAGATTTAGAAAGCATATCAGATCCACAGGATCTTATTTGGCACTCATTCAACAAACAGATTTTCAAATTATGGAACAATTGGGAAATATCTTGAATCTACTATAATCTACTTCAAAATAATCAGTGCTGGAGGAAAATAGGACAGAAGGATTGATCAGGATTAATCATGTCTTGTGGATTGTTAAAGCTGAGTTATATATACAAAGAAATTCAGTATTTTATCATTTTCTTGTAGCAACCATAAAAGGGAGACTGACAAGATAGTATAATCATAAAGATGAGGATTTGAAAATTGTATATTGTTAGTGAGGACGTAAACTGGTGTGGCTACTTTGGAAAATGGTCTGAATTCCGCAAAAGACTGAACAAAATTCCAGTTTAACCAGCAGCTCTGCTCTGAAGTATATACCCAAGAAAAATGTAAACATTCATGCAAAACTTGTGTGTAGGTGTTCTTAGCAGCATTTTTCATATCAGTGAAAACCTTGGAAGCAGCCCAAATGCCCACAGATTGAAATGGATACACAAATTAGCTATGGTATAATGAAGTTTTAATATCTACCCCAGATAGATGACCCTCAAAAGCATTACACTAAGAGAAAGGCATCGGCCACAAAAGACTACTCAATTATTTTATTTATATGCATTGTCAGGGTCTTAGGAGGGGAATAAATAGGGAAGTATTTCTCATGATAGGGCATTCTTTTGGGCATGATGAAAATATTCTAAAATTACTTGTAGTGTTGGTTGCATACTTCTGTATATGAAATTACTGAATTGTACGTACATTATAACTGATGAATTTTGTGGTATGCAAATTCATATCAGTAGAGCCATTCTGAAAGGAGGGAGAACATTATACTAATGATCTACTCCCAGTTTTGCCCAGGATTAGTCAGAATAGGTCTTTGTGTAGGCAGTCCTGATACGCAGCCAGGATTGAGAAGCATTGTGGAAGGAAGGTATGCATTCAGGATTGTTAGAAGAGAGGTAGGCTGTCTATCAGATGTATTAGCTTAGAAAGGAAGTCCAGAGATGTGTGACATAAGGAATTAATCTACAGGGAGGAATTGTTTTTACCAGAGTACAGCTAAGCATAGGGAACCCCTTTTTCTTCTCTGAGAGAGTTGTTAGATTGGGATTGAAAACCTAGAATTATACTCTTAGGTGTTATGTATGTTCCCAAATGCTGTAGCAGCATCAGCCCTCCTTCTTCTTCCTCCATCTCCATCATCATCTTGGTTCTCATTTGTCCTGGCTTTGTAGCTTCTTACTCAAAATGAAAACATAGTTTGTTGGTGACATTTTCTGGGTACCAAATCATAATACAAAAATAGTAATTAAAAAATAAACCTAACTAGTTAGATATGGAGGCACATTTTCCATATCTGGAGTTGAAAGCAAGACTTGCAAAAACAAAAAAGAGGAGGGGCGGCTGGAGAAATGGCTTAGAGGTGAAAAGCACTATTTTTCACCTTGCTATCTAGAGGACCTGCATTTGCTTCCCAGCACCCATGTCAAGTGATCTGTGAATCTAGCTCCAGATAATCTGATGATCTTCATCTACACTAGTGCACACACACGGCATGTATGCGTGCATGCACATATGTGTGTGCACACATCTGTAAAGACAAATAAGAATAAATATAACTTACCCAGATTTCTTTCTTTCAAAGAACTTTACATATTAGTGAAGATATGTTGTTTTTTGTTTTGATTTTTGAGAGAAGGGCTGTCCTATAGCCCAAGCCTGCTGGGAGTTTACAGTCTTCCTGGCTTAGCCTTTCTAACTGATGTGCAGTATCATACTAGACTATTTGTTTGTTTGTTTTAAATTTGTTCATTGTTCTGCTGCCTAGATGAGGAGAAATGAAGTAAGCTATATTCCCATTTCTCTCCAGAAGCATTTATTTATCAGAAAGTGGCCTGCTATATCCTTAGCTGAGTAAGAGGGGATTTGAAGGTATAGTTACATGGTACCTGAATTTTGAAGACAAGCTGTGCAGAAGTAGCCCTTGATTCTGGTCTTGAGCAAGTTATCTGATGCCCCAGTTTCCTCAGCTAATGAGGATTTCGGTAAATGTGCTTTACTGGCTTTCCTTCCAGAAGCATTAAGTGTAGAGTGCTGGGGAAGAGTTTGTATTCTGGAGCTAGGATAGATAATTACCTGTGTCTACCATGTCCTGGCGCTGTAACTTTCGACAAGTTGGGTAATCTTTTTGCACCTTAGTTTCCCATCTACAAATCGGGGTGAATAATTGCATCTATCTCACTGGTTTCCTGAAAGCGTTTGGAGTTCATTAGCTTATGGAGTTGGTATTATTTAATTCTGTAATGAGGTCCTCCCTCAAAGCCAGTCATTACTAATTTGGATATTTTGCTCCCAAATGCAGTGTTGTCTGCTGTTTGAGTTCATAGACCATTATGGGAAGGTAAGAAAGCAGCTATATAAAAACCTCTGGCCAGAAAATGGAGGTTTTTAGTCAGGTGCTCTACCATTTGCTCTGGCCCCTACTCATACTCCAGGATAGGAGGTTTTGAATGAAAACAACTCTCTAGTATTTTTTGGCATGTATTAGATAACCTAATACTTTCCCTCTCTTGTCTTCCTGCCTTGCTTCCCTATATAGATCAGTTCTTCTCGGTTCACGGGGACTTGATATATCCCACATCTCCCAGAGACTGGAGAGTCTGAGCGCAGCCACCACTTTTGAACCTCTTGAACCTGTGAAGGACACAGACATTCAGGTAAGGGCTGCCAGCTGTGTGTGTATCTTGGAGCTTGTGCCTAGGCTGTAGGCCTTGGCCCTTTCTTTACCAGCTGAGCTAAGAATGCCACTTTCTTTATTACTTTTCCTCTTACCCAGAAACTATAAGAACAGGAGACTGATTTGGAGATAGAGGGGGATCATTGGGTTTTTTTTGAGAGTGCTCTTTGGGGCTAAATTTAAGAAAGCAATTCCAACCTGTACTTTTTAGATAATTTTGGTTCTGAGAACAGATTTTACTTCATTACTTGGGCTTAGTCCAATGCACAAAGAGTTGTTAAGTTTTTCTTGCTTTCTTTACTAGATCTCAGATAATTTTACTATTTGTTGTTCACATTTCTTTTTGCATCTTGCTTGTATTGGAACTTACTGAAATGACTTTCTGAACTTCAGGAAGTGTTTGGCTGCATTAGTGATACCAGGAAATGGCCTAATAGAACATCCCATTGTCTCTGAGCCAAATATTCCACTAGCTGCTGGTTGCTGTTTTAATCTAATGAGAAACTGCCATAAAATTGTTAAGCAGAAACCTCCTGGTTTGATTAGTTTTGTGTTGGAATGAAAGCACTGTGTGGAATGCGGAGCTGTGCTGTCTGTATTGGTTTACCTGCTCCTGTTTTTGTTTGTTTGCTAGAGATGGGACCCAGTCTTGTATGGTTTGGCTTAAGTTCCTGGGCTTGTGATCCCGAACTCCTGAGTAGTTGGGACTGTGCCACCCCCTGCCCTAATTTCCTTTGAAATAAAAAGGACTCAGGTCCCACAAAAGCAAGAAATTGGGTGGCAGTTGTGTCCTTTGATTCAGCTTAAATTAACACTGTATACCACCATCCTTTGACGTCCAGCAGTATCACGTGTTGGAGCCTGATTGGCACAGTGCCACTCTTAGCATTGAGCGGTCCTTCTTTTACTTTTTCTTTTGGTGTGTTTTGGCTGTGGATAATAGTAAAACTGGACATCTTAGGTTGCTTGATTTTACAAGTAAAACATAGCTGGTGGTCTGTTTTCACATACTGTGCAGCTGCTAAGTTGTTTTTTGTTGTTTGGTTTTTTTTGTTTGTTTGTTTGTTTTTTTGGGTTTTTTTTGAGACAGTTTCAATATGTAGTTTGACCTGAAACTCACTATGTAGCTCAGGGAGGCCTGCAATTTGCACTCATCTTATTCCCTTTTCCTCCAGAGTGCTAGAATTGCAAGTGTGAGTCACTACATCCTGCTTGATTGACTTTTGTAACAACACATGGATTTTTGTTTTTCAAATGGTGCATTTTTTGGAGACAAGAATATACTATATAGTAATCCACACTAAGTATCAGAGTATCTTGAGTGTACTGTCATAAAAGGAAGGGCTGGGGTACTCTGACAGATGCTCGTCAGGACTTCACTGCTCATTGTTTGCTGTCTTATAAGCTCACAAGGCATTTTTCCATGTATAGACTGTCTCTTTCTGTTTGGTAAACATTGATTATATTTCCTTCTGTTTCTAATGGAGCTTGAAATTAATACAGGTTTTGTTTTTACTGTTTTGTTTGCCCTAATCAATGATGCTGGCGTGCATTGAAAATGCATTTTTAAAAAGTTGCTGTGGCCAGCAACAGTAATATGTCTTGGAAACCACTTAAATATACATATGAATGATACTTAATAGAATTTTTGAAAATGTTTATTGATTTTATTTTTTGAAACAGTCATAAAGAAAGCCTATAAACTATATAAGAGCAATAATGTAATAGGACATACTGCTGAATCAACTGTACTAGACTGATCTAAGTGACTTTATAGTCTTAGACACAAGGCTTATAGAAATCCATGCACTCATTTCAGTCTTGACAAAAAAAATAATTAAGGGCAGATTGCACGTCTTTATCATGTTCTGAGCAGACCTCATATATGATTGACAAAAATGAATTATATAATAATACAGTATGGTTTCTCATAGTCCTCTACTGGGCTTTTCACTACATTGCTTGTATAATTCAAAAAGGCTGTGCAGAAATAGCCTGGGTAGGCATAAAGTGGGAGCTGTATTTCCCAATCTCTAAATAGCATTAAATCAAAGCAATATTAGAATATTTGTACCTAATTACCAATATAAATATTACTAAATTACTAATATTGCTAAAAACTAATATTAATAGGTTCCCCTAAAACAATGGGGTTTACCCCTCCCCCCCCCTTATTTTTTCTTTTTTAGTTTATTCAAGACAGGGTTTCTCTGTGCAGTTCTGGCTCTGCTGGAACTCAGTCCGTAGACTAGGCTGGCCTTGATCTCAGTGATCTACCTTCTTCTACCTGTACTGGGATTAGAGGTGTGTGTCACTACCGCCCGGCAGGAGGGTATATTCTTTTACAGTTTTGAGTCTAGAAATTTGAAATCAAAGCATTGACACCATAGCATGTTCTCCTTAGCTCTGGGGGGTGAATCTCTTCTCCAGGTTTTGGTGGTTTCTCATTTTTTGGTTTGTGGCAGCATTTCTTTCTCACACACTGTCTTCATAGATTCTTCTGTTCAATCTACCTTTTCTTTTGTTGAATGAAATTGTCATGTCAGTTTATAAGATCCGTCCATTGAAGCACTGTTGAAAAAGGAAAGGCTGATGCATTTATTGGGTGCATCCCAAATCTAAGACAGTTTCATATTGATATCCTTAATTTAGTCACATCTACAAAGACCCTATTTCCAAAGACGATCATATTTACAAGTGCTCAGGGTTAGGATTTGAGCGTATCTTTTGGGGGAGAAGTCATCAATGCAGTACACTTATAGTGCTATAAATGTTAAGCCTTCCATTAAAAACCCCATCGAGAGTACAGGAGTAACACTTAGTGCTAGCTGCCCTAGTGACCAGGTGAACACAGCCAGCACATCCTCAGCTTTCTATCCGGGTCTTCAGGAAGTGAGGCTGACTACACACATTTTGATTCTGGAATTCAGTGCCACCTATTTTGTCCAAACAAGTCAGCAAACAGTAATGTATTAAAGAGGCTCCAGTCCAGAGCTTTTCAGTGACAGATAGTCTGCTGCGTATAAAACATCAAACAGTAAGCTGCCCTCTCTTTCTCTCATAGGGTTTTCAACATAACATTTGGTCTCCTGGTACTACTATGTAACCCATGCTGGCCTCCAACTTCATAATCTTGCCTTAATTAGTAGATTAAAATGTTTTGTAAGAGTAAAAAGAAATACAAGTATTAAGGAAAGGATACATTATCATGAGAGAATTTAGAGTCAGGAAAGCTGCTATGTCATAGTCACAGCATTGAGATGCTTGTTAAGCCATTTGCTTACCACACTATTTAAATAAAATATTCACTGGTTTGTTTTTTCTTTTTCTGTTCTTGGAAATGAAGAGTATGCTTAGACCACTCAGTTTATTTTTTGAAAAGTCAGAAGAAAAACTAAATGTCTTTGTGAGTTTAAAAATGAATCAGTGCTGTAACCCCTTATCATACAAATTGTTATTTTCAGTTTGTCTCTTGATTTTCTATCTTGAGAAAGAGACATTACCAGTTAGACAGTTATATAAAACAGGAAAGAAGAAAAGAAGTTGTGGTGCTCACTAATTGTGCATTTGGAACAGGTTGCAGAATTCTTGCACAGTTTGCTGGACGGAGTATTGGATTTGCCAGAGTGATTGGCACAATGAGTAGCAGCTCTTTGGGAACATTACTGGATAAATACTAATTCTGTACAAAGTACGGCTGGAAATGTCCTCTGGTTGAGGGGAATTAGTTGAGGGGAAATACTTTCAGAGTGGGCATACAGTATCTTAATACTAGGACTGCTTTGCTGGTGTGTGCGTGTGCACACATGCGCACTTGTGTTGACAGACTTGCTTTGTACTCCAGAATGGCCTTAAGATCTTCTACCTCTGCTTCCTGAGAGCTGCAGTTAAGTTATGGATCATTATGCCGGGCTCTAGGACTTTTTCTGTGGTTGTTTTGTGGCAGGGTCTCACCATATAGCCTTGGCTGGCCTGGAACTTACTGTGTAGAACAAGCTGGCCTCTGCCTGTCAGTGCTGGGATTATGGCCTGTGCCATCAGAGCCAGTGGTTGCTTTGTTTTTGTCTGTATCTTGAAGTTTAACTGCTAAGCATGTGCACCAAGGAAATGTCTAGCAGAACTTTGGTAGGAAGCTTACGATGAGGTTCATTCATAAGGTTTCTATCCACTTGCATGCTGACCATTTGTTCTACAATTCTGAGGGATGGTTTTAGTAGGCAAAACACATCTGCCTTTTGTCTTGCTGTACTATACTTCATATGCTTGAGCAGATTTCTCTGCACCAATTAAACTGAACTAAGTGATTGGAAATTTTTAATTAATAGACTGTGGACTGAAGAAATATGTTTTGTTCTCTACATAGTTTCATGTTCTCTGTGGTTGAAAGTTTTTAGTTAAACATTTCTGTTTATTAATCTTTTTTATTGTATTTCTCCCAGGCCTAAGGAAGTCTACTGGAAGTTCACGGTAACCTTTTGTTTAAAGGTTACAATTTTTTCTAATGTTATGTGTACGAATGTTTTTTCTGTATGCATGTGTGTGCACTATGTACACAGAGACAGAAGAGGGCATCAGATCTCTTGGAACAAGAGTTAGGGATGGTTTTGAGCTGCCATGTGGTTGCTGGGAACTGAACACTGGTCCTCTGCAAGAGCTCTTAGCCACAGAGCCACTGGCCATCTCTGATCATAGAGGACTTTACTGGACATTTGGACCTTGTCTTTTCCCAGCGTGAAACAGCTGTCTATCTTAGTCTTAATCCAGGCTGTCGTTAGTGCTGTATCAGATGAATCTGTGCGAGGCAGTGTCTGAGGTCTGTTCGTTGAAGAGAAACCCTTTTCTGGAATACGGCATACATTTTAGGTCAAGATTGGGTGTGACAGCTGAGCTGCATTTAGAAAAGCTTACATCTCTCTATGCTCAGCTCTTCTTCAGGGACAGGAGTTATGCCAGGCCTTGTTCCCCGTGTGAACACAGTGGTTTCCATACTCCCACTGTTCAAACATATTTGCTGACACTGAACCCTGACCCATGTCAATCTCATAGTTGGCAAAACCCCGTAAACTTGTAAAAATTAAAAGTGTCTTCACAGAGGCAAGCCAGTGTGTATCTTGTTTTGTGTTTATACTTAAGTATACTAATACTTACATGGTGAGAACTGAAATGATTATGTTTTCCTGCCTGCTTGTGATCAAAGAAAGGCAGGCATGGTGGTGTGGTGGCAGAGTACAATTATATTATTTAGTGAATGGAATTAAAAACTGTAACCTTTGGATTCAAACTGGGTTTGTAGAAAATGTGAAAACTGCTTTTCTGTAAGCCAGTGATATAAAATTTCAGTCCTTTTATTTATCCATTCACACTTGCTTCTGAATGCAAGGCTTTCAGAACAAGCAAGCAAATGGCTGCTGAATGCATTCTGAGCAAGCAGGAAATGACAGGCTGTTTTGTCTTCCCAGGGCTTTCTTGTATCCTGTAGTGAGCAGGAGAATATCAATTACCACCTTAAAGAAGAAAGAAGTAGAATAGTTCTGTTAGAATATTTTGGAATGAGCCCACAGCTAAAATATTTATCTAACATCTGAATAGAGCAGGGCATATAGATATTGGCTGGGCTGTGCCTTTGAACTGGCACTGAAGCATCCCTTCCTCCTTCATTAGCTCTCTTAACCTGCCGATATTTCTTGATGCACCAGCCCTCTGGAGCTGGGGAATACAAGTTGTCATCTTCAGTCTAGCATCTTTAAATGACGTGGTTTAGAAACCGGAAATGAGTATGTCCTTTTATCCTCTTAACTATTTGACACTGGAGAGTCTTGTCAAGCATTGATGGCACTTCTCAGATGGCAGCCCTTGACCCTGTGTACCACTCTGATCTGCTGCCACTGTGCTCTGTGATCCATCCTATTTCCATTTCGGGATGTTCAATTCAGAGCTTTTCAGGTTGCAGCCTGATGTGACACCTTTGTTTGGCCTACAGCAGTTGCAAAGTGTGACTTGGTAGTTACAAAACTTGGGGCCTAGGTTACTTGTGTTTCAACCACCAGTGCCCACTATGAGAAGAAATGGAGGGAGAGGCTCAGACTGGAGAGGCCTTTACTCTTCTGTGTTTGGAGAGAGGAAGGAAGTTGAAAGTAGAAGGGCGGTGTCCTCTGTTACTTAGAACCAGGTGTACTGCTGCTTCGTAAAGCTGTTTCATAAAGCATTTTCCTGTGTCACAAATGCCCAGCTTCCATTTGGGGTTCGAGGTGTGAAGAGGTTCAGCTCAGATAGCTGCAGTCATGCCTGACTGAGGCCCTTCATTCTGACAGACATGGCCTGCAGCTGTCACAGGATTGGCACAGGCCCACAGGATTAATTATTCTAGAGTACAGAAGGTCCAGGTCTTGATTCTCACTGTGGAGTGTGAGTGTGGACTCACTATGTGAGTCTGAGGTGCAGTCAGAGAAGCCTGTGGTACTTTTCAGAAACCTGGGGCATGTAGAGCATCATAGCAGCTGCCAAAACATTTAGAAGAAAGAGCCCTTGTCTCCTAAAGCATGTTTACAAGCAGGGCTGGGCTGTTTGTTTAATTCATAGATCAAGGGGAAGATCAGGTCAATAGACTCTTAAGTGGGACTGTGGATTTGCTGACTAACCTTATCAGTATTGCCTAATTTGGTTTATTTCTTGGGATGATATGAGCAGGATAGAGAGGTGCATTCTTCTATTCCTTTTTAAAACACTGTTGCTATATTAAAGCAGGCAGAACAGCATATACTTAATTTCCTCGAGGAAGCAGAATGCATGGGTGTGCTATTCTCTGAGCATGCTCTCCTCTGTTAGGCACTCCCATACTCAGTGTCTTTCAGGCTGTCACAGCAGGGCTGGCCTTTAAAGGAGCAGGTCCTGGTGGATCCTTGAAGGTTTCTGGGCATCTGCAGTGACATTTGGTTCTGTGATGAGGCCCTGAGCTGTCCTAGATGTCTTAAAGTTAGAAAGAAATATAGTGGTGGGCATTAGTCATTCAAAAGCTACTTTTTTGTGTGTGGGAGAGTAGAAGGTTTTTTGAGATAGGGTTCTCTGTGTAGCCCTGGCTGTCCTGGAACTCATGCTGTAGACCAGGCTGGCCTCGAACTCAAGAGATCTGTTTACCTCTGCTTCCCGAGTGCCAAGATTAAAGGCATGTGCTACCATCGCCTAGCGTCAAAAGCTGCTTTTTACTTAATCAGTGCTTCTCAAATCAGGCCATTCTCCCACCCCTGTTTATCTCAGATTTAGAAACACTTTGTTTATTGTTCATTGAGACAGGGTTTCACTGTGTAGACTAGGTCGCCCTTGACCTGTCTCCACCCTCCAAGTGCTGGAATTAAAGTTGTGTACCACCATGCCCAGCTGATACTTTTATAAAATATAATAAGAATGAATCATTAGAAAAAAAGACATGTAAAATGTAAGCTCTGTTTTAAAAAGTTAGGTTCAGTAGGGATAAAATTGCTGTTAGGTTGCTAATAAAAGTTTCTAACTGTATTCATAGTTTGTTTCTTTTTATTTTATGTGTATGAGTGTTTTTCTGTATATGTCTATGCACCATATGTGTGTCTGGTGCCCATGGAGGCCAGAAGTGGGTGTCATATCCCTTGGAATTGGAGTTACAGACAGATGGAATCTGCCATGTGCTGGGAATCAAACCCAGGTCCTCTGCAAGAACAACCAGTGCTCCTAACTACTGAGCCAGGTATTCAGCCTCTGCTGGCAGGTTTTGCATTTCTACAGACTGGGAGTAAGCCATTTGCAGTGACACTCATTTGCCTGTACTATGAGATTTAGTTCTGCCTGCCTCTCTCTTGCCCTCCCTGTACAGGAAAGTGCAGGTCAAAGGCAAGATTAAATTCCTTTGTTTTACTCTAGTTAATGTCAGAGTGGCAAAGCTGAGTTTAATGATCATTTATTATGTCCACATGCCAGCACTTTCTGTACTTTCTCCTTTCCAGCCACCCACAGAGGCAGATGGATGTTTGTTGTTTGTTAACTCTCTTCTCTGAACAGGACCTAAAACCCTCAGAGGCTAGATTTCAACTGTAGTCTATTGACCTGAGTTCTGTTCTTCGGTCTTAGACCCCTAGGTTTTTAATTTCATTTATAGACTAGAGTAGTGAAAGTGAAAGAACAGACTGTCAAGGTGTGTTTGAAGGAGGGGAGCTAGTGGAGTGTGCAGTTGAAGTGTTTTAAGGCCTTTCTCTGCTCACTAGCATATTTCTATACACAGGACTGTTGTTCCTTTCTTAATAAACTATTTTTACTACGTTAAATATTTTGAGGAAGATGTATGATCTTTTAAAATTTAAATTGTACATGTATGTAGGTGCGTACATCTGTGCATTTATGGAGCAGAGGAGGACATTAGATGTCCCCTTCTATTAAACTGTCAGCCTTACTCCCTTGAGACAGGGTTTCAGTGAACTGGGCCAGGGTGGTAGACAGCAAACCCCAGAGATCTGCTGTCTTTGTCCTAACAGTGGTGGGGGTGGGCTTACAGGTGTGTCCATGCCAAACCCAGATTTTTGTATGGGTGCTGGGGATTTGAATTCAGATCCCCATGCTTGCACAGCAAGCACTGCTACCCACTGAGCCATCTTCTCAGCTCAGATGTGCTACTTCTTGAAGGAATGTGGTAGGTATTGCTCATTTTTAAGGAAACTTAGTAGTAAAATAATGTCAAATGAGTAAAAAGCTGGACAACCAAACCTTCATGCAAAGCCCTGCTGGGTTTGGGGAGAGAGGATGTGAATTTTCATGAGGACCAAACCTTCCCATCCAGACAGACTCCAGGAGCTGCTTCCTTGCTAGAATTTCCTGTTTGCTGAGCTGTTACTTAGTTTACTGTCTAACACACAGTCTGTTATTTCTCAGGCCGCTGCCCTCTAGGTGCCCAGTAAAACTTGTATGTAATCCAGGATAGCTTTTAGTTTAAAATGCCAAGTTTTTTGTTTGTGCAGAATAGGTTGTGTGCCACTTCTTGTTTGAGCATCTTTGTTTTGTTTCTGAAGCTGAGCTTGAGAAGGATGATGTTAGAAGCAATTTAAAGGGCACATCACATTTTTACTGTAATACTGGACTATTGATTGTTGACTTATTTGTAGGCCTAATGCAGGCCCATTTCCTTACTTTGTGTCTAACTGGCTATTAAGCTCTGGCAGTGTGCCGGAATGTTGAAATCTTGTATCGCATAATATGATTTGGCTGCCTAAGGGTATTATGTGTGCTTGAAATTTAAAGACACAGACAAAGCTCTCAACTTGGCAAGTATTTTGGAATATACGAAAATTTATCTACAGCAAGATTACTCACTTCTAGGAGACAGGAATTGACATTCAGCAGAACATTAATGCCTGACATCATGTGTGTCATCATCCTCCTGACTTAACTGGCCCTTACAGTAAATACAAACTAAAACCACTGAGTCACAAAGAGAACACCCAGCAGGTAATGGGAAAGGCTAGTGGCCAGTGCACAGGGAATGTTCACAGTTAAAGACTGTGATCAAATACTCTGACAAAAACAATAGAAAGAGTTCATTTGGCTCACAGTGTCGGGTTACAGACCATCCTGGAAGGGAATGCAATTCAGCAGGAACTTGGGAGAACTGGTCGAATTATATCCATAATCAAAACAAAGAGCAGAGAATTGATGCATGTATGCTAATGCTCAGCATGCTTTCTCCATTCCTTTTGCTTGTTTGTTTTTGTTTTTCAGGACAGGGTTTCTTTGTGTAGCCTTAGCTGTCCTGGACTAGCTTTGTAGACCCGGCTGGCCTCGAACTCACTGAGATTCACCTGCCTCTGCCTCCACTTGCGCTGAGATTACAGGTGTGCGACAGACACTGCTTTCTCCATTCTTAAATAGTATAAAACTTCCTTCCTAGGAAATAGTACCACCAACAGTGGGCACATTTCTCCATATCAATTAGTGTAATCAAGGTAATACCCAGACATACCCACAACCCATCATAATCTAGACAGTTTCTCATTGAGTCTCAATGACTTTACATTGTTTCAAGTTGACAGTTAACATTAACCATCACAGTAAGACCTGCTTAATTCAAAACTAACCTGGGGAATGGATCTATAGCACACCACCTTGACTGACATACTGCCTCATACAGTTGTTGGAGATGTTTATTTGGACAAGATAACCATATATTAGGGCTGTGAAAATCCTATTTGAAACAACAAAAAAGGCTGGGGCTATAACTAGGTTAGTTAATGTTTGCCTTGCACATGTGAGGTGCTGGGTTTGACCCTCAGCACCACTTAAGCTGAAGGTGGTGGTACACACCCATAATCCCAGCACTCAAGAGGTGAACACAAGAAGATCAGAAGTTTAAGATCATCCTCTGCTGCTTACTGAGGCTGAGGCTAGACTGGTCTCTGCGAGACCCAGTCTTTTAAAAAGAGAAAAGAAAACTTGGCATGCTTTTGAGAGGTGAGGAATTAGTACATCAAGCATACGTTAGAGATGGTCTGAAATGGCTGTTATTACTCAGAATTGTTTGGTGTTTCAAAAACAATATGTGGTGTTTTATTTTGTTCTGTAATTGAGAAGCATTCCACTATGTGAAAAGTGTGAAAAGGGACACATAGATTTCATGAACAGTCATTGAAGCATTTTATTATCCCCTTCAGACCATTTAGAACTTCTGTTATTCAGAAAATCTCTGCCTTTGCCCTAGTTTGGAAGATTTGGGGGCAGGGAACCAGCCAGGAGTTGTATGTGTACTATTAGTGGTATATCAGAATACTCATGCTATTTGTGTAATCCTTTTTCAATCCTTTGCCCATTACTCACTTAACCCTCACTGTAGTGCTTGAGGTGGTTCAACGATGCACGCCTCATATTTGTTTAGAAATTATGATGTTTGATATTGTCAGCTTGACAGGATCTAGAGAAGCTGGGAAAAGGGCCTCTGGGTGTACCTGTGGGGCAGTGTCTCGTGTTAGTGGTTGTGGGAAGACTTTCCTTAATTGTGGCCAGGAACATTCCCACATGCACACATTGATCCCTCTCTTTCTGATTGCGATGAAATAGGCTCAGCTGTTTCAAGCTCCTGCTCCCTTGTTTTCTCTGCTGAGCCTATTTCATCGCAATCAGAAAGAGAGGGATCAATGTGTGCATGTGGGAATGTTCCTGCCAGGCGTGATGGCACGTGCCTTTAATCTCAGCACTTGGGAGGCAGAGGCAGGTGGATCTCTGATTTCCAGGCCAGCCTGGCCTACAAAGTGAGTTCCAGAACAGTCAGGGCCCCACAGAGAAACCCTGTTTCAAAAAAACAACAACAAAAACGTAATTTGTTCCTATGGCTCCCATGAGCCCTACAATAAGTAATGGTGAGGGTTTCCATTGCTGTGAAGAGACACCATGACAAAGGCAACTCTTATAAAGGAAAACAGTTAGTTGGGGCTGCCTTACAGTTTTAGAGGTTTAGTCCATTATCATCAAGGCGGGAGCATCCAGGCAGACATGGCGCTGGAGGAGCCAAGAATTGTACATCTTGATCCAAAGGCAACCAGGAGACTGTGATTCCACACTGTGCAGAGCTTGAGCATAGGAAACCTCAAAGCCCCACTCCCACACAGTGACACTCTTCCTCCAAGGCAACACCTCCTGGTAGTGCCACTCCCTGTGGTCCAAGCATTCAAACACATGAGTCTTTGGAGATTAAACCTGTTCAAACCACCACAGTGAGCCTCAATTTTTTTTCCCCCAAGGAATACTTTGGAACAGAAAGTCACACTGATGTTTGATGTTGCTGCTGACAGTTCACTGATGTGAAGGGTTTAGCATGTTTCAAGATTTTTCAGGATAAGTAAGTCCTGTGTGCCAAGTGTTCTGGCTAGTGTTATGTCAACTTGACACACAAACTAGAGTTATCTGAAAGGAGGGAATCTCAATTAAGAAAATGGCTTGATCAGATCCAGCTGTGAGGCATTTTGTTAATTAGTGATGATGGGGGAGGACCCAGCCCAATGTGGGCAGTGTCATCCTTGGGCTTGTGGTCCTGGATGCTATAAGCAGACTGAGCAAGCCATGAGTCACAAGCCAGTAAGGTGCACTTCTCCATGGCCTCTGCATCAGCTCCTGCCTCCAGGTTCCTGCCCTGTTTGAAGTCCTGCCCTGACTTCCTTTGATGATGAACGTAGATACAGAAGTATAAGCCAAATAAACCCTTTTTCTCCCCAACTCTTTTTTTTAAGGTGTTTTGTTGTAGCAGTAGAAACCCTAACGAAGACACCAAGTTAATGCAAAGTGGTATACAGGAATAAGTTTGGAACTCTAGGTGGACCAGAATGTCAAGGTTTCTTGCAGGTCATAAGAAAGATATTTTGTTTTTGCCTTTTCCCCTTTGTTTTATGCTTGATTCCCCCCCCCCCACCCCCTTCATTCTTGCTCTCCACCTGTCCTTTGTATTCTTCTCCCTACCACCTTCTCTGCTTGCCTCAGCCTTTTCAGACAGGCTGTCAACAGATGCTGCCACTGCTAATGGAAATGTACCAGACCAGACTCTCAGAGTGCCTGGGGGCATAAACGAGGTAGAGCACATTGAATAGGGTTAGTCCATTCTAATGTCAGAGTATCTGCTGAGAAAGGTCTGCTCTTCCCAAGGCTTCTGTAGTCCTGCAGTGTGCACCTGCCACAGCTGACTGACACAGCAGGGTTAGGGATGAGCTGGGCCTGTGGCAAATGCCCCTTGGAGTTCTGACCTTGATGTCCCCATCTGGACCTTTTTGTTTGTCTGCTGCCAAAAGTGCTCTCTCAATACTAGTTTTTATTTTGTTTTGCATTTGCATCCTTATAAAAATGGAATTTAGTTTAGCCAACATTAAACTCATTTTATTCTTTTCTCTTTTCCTGTTGTTTTCTGAGACAGTCTTATTATGTAGCTTAAGCTGACCTTGAACTCAGGAACTTACTGTCACAGCCTCCCAAGTGCTGGTATTACAGGCAACATGCTGTTATATTAATAAGTATCCTGAAATGTATTTCTTTACTTTTTGGTCCTAGCCCAAATTCTCTGCTAATTTTCTACTCCTGATTTTTAGAGTCTAACTCAACTTATGTTGAAGATCTGTAAGAATTTCCTGTTACCCATAGAGGCTTGGAATGAGACTTTTAGAACTCTTTATGTATGACTTACACGTAAAAGCAGACCACTAGGTAGAAGGGAGGATGAGGAAGAGCAGAGGAAACAAGACTGCTCTCCTCATACTTTGGGAATGAAGCTGTAAATTAATTCACTTTTGACTTCCTGTACAGCAGTTCTTAACTTTGCATGCTAGTGTGGCTTCTTGTTTTTCTGGAAGAAGTGTACTAGAACAGTGATGTATTGCAGAGCCCATAAAGAAGGGCTGGGGCCGTGTGCTTGAGCTCTGTGTGTTGTATTAGCTTCCTACCTGATGTTGGCTTTAATTTCCTTCTGTGTGACTCTCAACCAGGAAACTAGAAGCAAGCTTTTGATTGGTGGTTGAAGTGTGGTACATGGAACAGCAGCATTTCCATCATTTTAGGGCGTCTGAGAAGTCAGCATGCCAGCCCTCATAATGATTGGCCCTGGCATGAGGCCTATACCGTGTATGTAAGTGCTATTGTTTGAGACCAACGGGGTTTTATGAACACAGAAGTCTAGTGTAACTAAACCTTACTTTTTTTTTTTTTAGATGGTTTCATAGCTCATAGTCTACCTGTGAATAACTCCAGAAATTTTTTTCACTAAACAAATTTTAGCACCAACCTATAAAGCAGTTTATGTTTAAAAGTGCTTGAGTCCACAAAAGATTCATAATCATTTGTAGTGGGTTTTGTTTGTTTGTTTCTCTTATTTGCTGCTGCTTTTTGTGTGGTTGGTTTTGATTTTTTGAGACAGGACCTAAGGTAGCCCAGGCTAGTCTCAGACTTATTGTGTTGCCACGGCTGACCTAAAACTATCGGTCCTCCTGCCTCTACATTCAAATGTTGAGATTATAGGTGCAGCTACCATATCTTTAGAACCATCCTTGTTTTTAGCTATGCTTCATCAAGGGTACAGTGGACAAGAGAATGTATACTTCACATATCTGTTATGACTTGACAAAAAACAAGTTTTTGCCAATTATAATTTTTTCGTGAATATAAAATTGAAGCTGTAGCTCAAAATATACTACCTAAGAAGCAGTCATGTAAAGGAGAATGAAAAGGAATGGGAGATAGACATAGGAAAAGGATGTGGGATTAATAATCCCACTTTGGTTCGCCATTACTGTCTTCTGATGCTGTGAGCGGATATGCTATTGCTTCTGCAAGCATTAATAATTCATAGGTGGACTATGCCAAAAGGAAACCTTAAATCTGGTCTCTCAGCAGATTAAATACACTGTCTGCCATCAGCAGGAGCCAGAAGAGATGAAAGATAGACTTGTTTTTTATTCATTAACTTGCTTCCCTCTGCCTTTCTTCCAGCCTCCTTTCTTCATTCTGTTTGCTTTTGCACCCCCACCTCAATTAAATGGATGTCAGGAATCTTAGGCTTACCATAATGTCATTAGATTTTACTTTTCCTTAGCTGCTACTAACAACAGATGCCATGAGAGAAAGCAGAAGAGCAGAATAAAATATCTCCTTGGAAATGTCTAAATCAGTCTGCATATTTGAAAAATGTATTAGAATGTGCAGCTCATGTTTTAGAAAATATTTAAGTGACTTCTCTCTACTTTGAGGAATAATCCTGTAGTGTATCATTTAAAGGTACATGCATTGTCCTTCCTTTAGGTCCAGAGGAAGTTTACCACTTTAGAGAGAAGGAAACTGAGGCACGGAGCAAATGACTTTTGTGTGGTTACCTATTGCTTTCGGGCTTCAACTTCAGTATGTGTTTCATGAGACATCTCTATCACTTGATTTCATATTTGGTACCTTTAATGAGGTACTTGAACAGATTAAATTTTTAATAATTTGTCAAGAAGTGCTTCAGTCTGAGAGACTATGAGTATACAGTGTGGTTTTCACAGTTGCTCAGAGATCTTAAGAACTTCAGATAACAACCTTCCACACCTTACCAGCCAGGGACTTCCTTATGCACACTTCCTGTGAAGGATGCTTTGTGAAGTTCATGTGAAGTCCCTGTGCTCATTATATTTTCAGTGTTTTACAGTTTGTAACAGGATTTGGCTATCCGAAATGCCCAATAATGAGAAAGGGTGTGAGGTGTCAGAACTGGAACTATTTGATGTCCTTGGTTGTTTGCTGCAGATTCGTGTGAAGAAGCATGTTGATGAAACGTGACACCTGTTTTTAAAAACCATTTCCATCATGGCCTTCTAAGCTGGTAGAGAGAACAGTACAGGAGAAAAACCATTTCCATCATGGCCTTTTAAGCCAGTAGAGAGAACAGTACAGGAGAAAAGACTTCCAAATCAGCCTTAAAAAACAAGTTTTAGAATTGCAGATCTTTGTGTCCCTAATTTAGAGATGAGAACCTAACAGTATTTTATTGGGTGACATAAGCAAGCTTCTTGGACTAGACAGGCTTCCTTGAAGTGGTAGGTGAGGCCAGGCCAGGGGTATCTTTTCCATCCCTTTGTCTAAAAACCGCTGTCACTTGGGACATCAAATTTTACTCTGATTTTTTTCTTTTTCTTACTCTTTTCTTCTCCTCCCCACCCACACTTTTTTTCTCTGTGTAGCCCTGCTTATCCTAGAACTCATCCTGTAGACCAGGCTGGCCTCAAACTCAGAGATCTACCTGCCTCTGCCTCCCAAATGCTGAGATCAAAGGCATGTACACCACACCCAGCTTCTGATTATTTTCTTAAGGCTTTCATTCTTAAACATAATTTTATCATATCTTGGTATCAGATACTTTAGGAATGACATTAAGTTTTATTATAGACATTAAAAATAAAAATCACATATAAGTTTCCTTTATAGGATTTTTTTTACAGTTATATTTATGTGTACACCCATACACACACGTACAAAAGTGCACATGTGTAGGTCAAAAGATAGTTCGAAGAGTTGTTCTCTCTTTCTACCTTATTGGTTCTGGGGGTAGAACTCAGGTTGTTAGGCTTGGCAACAAGTGCCTTTACCCACTGAACCTTCTCACTGGCCAAGAAGAAATATTAAGAATGTGTGTTTATGTGATTGAATATGAAATTCTTACCCCAAAATGAAATAAATAGGTTTTTGTCCTGTGTTTAAAGAGTCCTTTGTTTGTTTTTATGTATTTATTTTTCAGACAGGATTTCACTAGGTAGATTTGGCTGGCTTGGACCTCAGACACATAGAGTACCTCTGCCTCCCAACTGCTGGGACTAAAGGTGTGCCGCCATGCCCTGCCAAGTAGTCCTTTATTTTTAACTAGTAACCTAAAAGTAGAAATAATAACTAATAAATGTGTAGCAAAAGACTGAGATGGAAATTAGGCTCTATCTTCCCTTTAAGGTAATAGTAGTAACGTGCTCTGCCTTACATTAAATAAGCAAGTCCACACTCTGAGTATATGAATTTATATACATTAAATAAGCAAGTCCACACTCTGAGTATATGAGTTTATATACATTAAATAAGCAAGTCCACACTCTGAGTATATGAGTTTATATACATTAAATAAGCAAGTCCACACTCTGAGTATATGAGTTTATAAGACAAATGTTGGTATACTTCATTTTAGTATTTCTTCACACAACAGCTCCTACTAAATTTAAAATGGATTCTATTTGCAGTCAACCTGGCAAGAAACACATCTGTTGTGCAAAATACATTGGTAACAAAAATTAGCAAGCTAGAGGCCATTCTTTTGAAACCACCATTATCCCCCATGGTAACGTCAGATTTCCTGAAATCTGGGGCTTAGGCAGTGCCAGTTTTTCTTCATGCACTGTCAGTGGGCAGTGAGCTCTGCAAAGAAAAATAATGTCAAGTCCTAGGCTAAAGCCAAAATCCAGGCCAGGTGATTGCAGGACCCTAGCCAGAACTTTAGTTTTTCTACACTTCATTTCCTTAACTAAAGGAAATTCTCAGAAATTTTATAGCTATGAGTTTCATAAGTCTTCATGTACTTTATTATTTTATTACCTTTTATTTTTCTGTCCTACCCACCCCGCTTTTTTTCTTTGTGCTTTTTCAAGACAGGGTTTCTCTGTGTAGTCGTTGATGTCTTAGAACCCGCTCTGTAGACCATCAGGCCTCAAACTCAAAGATCCCCCTCCTTTGCATCAGAGTGCTAGAATTTAAGGCGTGTGCCACCACTGCCTGGCTTGTTCTATCTCTCTGAATACTGAAGTCTGTTAATGTTAGAGAGAGAAAAAGAGAAGCAGATAGACAAAAAGACAAGAGACAGATGGATGACAAGAGTTCTCATTTTGAGTGTCTTAAAATCAGGAAGCTCCTTAAAGCTGTAATAAATGTCTGTAATCCCAACACCCAAGAGACAGAGGCAGGAAGATCACCAGTGCCAGTTTGAGGCCAGTCTGGTCCACATAGTGAGTCTGTCACAAACTGCAGTGGATTACCTGAAGGAATATTTGTGGAGGATATTTTCTCATCCTATTTTAAACCCATTGGTTACTGTCTTTACTGGGGAATAGCTTAAATCTTCCTTTCAAATTCCTTCCACCTGGAGTTTGAATATATTATATCTATCATATGATATCATATACCATACCCTAGCTCAGTGCTAACGCCCTGCCCCACTATAGCATATATGTGCTGTAGAAGACAGAAAGAACCTTGCTTCCACTGGTGCCAGGAACACTATCTTCTCCAGGAAGGGAGTGCTTGTCTTTCTTTTCTGTGTGTTTTGGCCACTGGGCCAATTGGCCTGAATATGAACAAGAGAGAATGAACCTTGACTTTTTTTTACTGCAAGATAAAGACATAAACAAGTTGTCTTTTTAAATCGACTGCCTTTTATAGTAGTGTTCCTCATGCAGTCTTCTGGATAAAATGTGTGTCATGACTTTGTGGACTCCTTGTTGGTTTTCGGCTGATCTGTAAGGACAAGTGAGCTGTAAATGCCACACAACTAATGTTGGTTGAAAGTCTTCTCATTTCTGCTAAGCCTTTTTGGCTCTATGAAAGGGCAGCTGACTCTGGGAATTGAATACTATGGGGACTGATGCTTAGTCACAGGAAGAATTAGGCTGATGCATTTTTGCATGTTGGCTAAGAACCACCTCAGCATCTGCCTCATCATCTAAGGCTGAAACTGTCTCAGGAATCCACAACAATCGAGAATAATATTTGCTTCTTTTTTCAGCAGTCATGTTCGTCTTCTGTGTGTGTGAGATGTAGAGGATGGAAGTGACTCTTTTGGGCACTTAGAAAATCACCTGGTAGCCATCAAAGATAACTAGATTAAATTTAAGTTCTAGACACCGCCTTCCAGAACCGCCTTTCTGTCTTCATCTTGTCAAGACTAATCCTACAACAGGATCAAAGTGACCAGCTGAATGAGAGTGCTGTGAAATTCTGAATGCTCTAAAGAGCCAATGATGAGTTCTGGGGAGGCTGGAGAATACTCCTTGGAGTAGTTAGGACCTGAATGGGCCTTGAGAGACAAAATGGGTTCAGCTTGCAGAAAATGAGAGAGGAGGATAATATTATAGTAATAACCAAAGGTAGCCACGTGCTAAAAAGTGATTCTTTTGGCCAGTGCATGTGTTTGTGAATGTGTGCATGATGTGTTCTTTTGAAATGACTGTCAGGCAGTGCAAGGTAGGCCACAGGTGCTATTGAAAGTTTAAGAGCAGGGAAATACTAAAAATAAATACTATTGTAATCTCAGCTACCTAGAAACTTGAGGCAGGAAGATAGTGTTTATGGTCAGTTTAGGCTACATGATGAGTGAGACCATAAGAAACAAAGTAGGACATACCCACTAGCAGTATCACTTGATCTTCCCAGCAGCCCAGTGAATGGGGCAAAATCGAGCCCACTCATTTCTGGGTAATCTCCTGCATGTGGTCATTGTACTTGCAGAGCTTCTTCACAGTTGCTGACATGAATAGGATTTTATCTAACAATGCTTATAATTCTATGTGAACTATAGAATTTCAGTGGCGTTCTTTTCTGTGATGCAATCTTACTATGTATATTACCTAATGGTAATAAAAGATTATTGATTTCTCTATGTGCATGTGTGTGTGCCTGCCTAGGTTTAGTTTCACATGCACGCAGGCACCCATGTAGGTGAGGGGGTGTCAGATCACCTGAAGCTGGCATTACAGATGGTTGTGGGCTGCCTGACATGGGTATTCTAGAAGTAGTGCATTAAGGGCTCTTAACCACTGAGTCATCTCTCCAGCTCCTGAGGTCTTGCTTTGTAGCTTAAACTGGCTTTGAGCTTTGAGCTCAGGCTGTCTTTTGAATTTGAAATCCTCCTGCTTCTGCCTCTCTAGTGCTGGGACTGCAAATATGAGCCAGCATTCCTAGTTTTGCTTGTTTTTAATGTCTCAGGCTAAATTAAAAAAATGAATTACCTCATTGACATTTAAGAGTAGGTTGATTTTAATCCCAGCACTCAAGAGGCAGAGGCAGGAGGATCTCTGAGTTCGAAGCCAGCCTGGTCTACAGCGTAAGTTCCAGGACACCTAAAACTACACACAGAGTAACCCTGACTTGAAAGCCCCACCCCCGCCCTGCCAAAAAGGGGGGGGGGGAGGGGAGGCTGGAGAGATGGCTCAGAGGTTAAGAACTGGCTGTTCTTCCAAAGGTCTTGAGTTCATTTCCCAGCAATCCCATAGTGGCTCATAACCATCTACAGTGAGATCTGGTGCCTCTTCTGGTGTGCAGGCACACATGCAGGCAGAATGCTGTATAAATAATAAGTAAATCTTTAAGAAAAAGAAAAACAAGAACAAAGCAAAAAAAGAATGGGTTGGTTTGGGCTTGATTAGAGACACAAGTAGAGATACGTCTTTTGTAAGTGGCACCTTGCCAATATTTTTCTGACCCCCACATTCAGGCACTGAGTCTGAAGGTAGATTAGTTACACCTCTATCATCTCTGCCTTGGAGTCCTTTTCTCCCTTGGAGGCCTATTCTGCAGCTACAAACTGAGCTTCTTGCCTGGTGTCCTTAAAATTTTTATGGACTGAGGGAAAAGAACTCTGTGCTAGTTTAGAATTCATTCTCACACAAAGAAATATCCTCTTAATTTATGTTTTGGATTAGTAAAGAGTAAAAAGTCCAACAGACTCAGTGCAGTTTTAAATAAACAAAGAGGGTTTTCTCATTTCCCTTTCTGTGACCCTCAGGTTTTCTATCAGTGAGGTAGTTTGTTTTTTACCACACTTGGATCTTTGGTTTCTTTTTTCTTGCCCCTTCCATTTCCAGACTGAACCCTTGTTTCTCTGCTTGTCTGCTGTGCTCAATACAATATTTATTTGATAAAATACAAACGAGTTTGCTTCTAGTATGGCTCAGAGAGAGGTCCCCCAGGATTATCCTTTGTTCAGTAATTGGAGCCTAAGCTGAGCCTGGTTAATTTCAAAGCTACCCCCAACACATGCTCCAGCCTTCTTCCTCTGTAGTTCTGAGCTGTTGGTGGTACCTTGTATTGGGTCTGGAACAAAAACTTGAATTGTTGGATGCCAGCAACAACTATTGTGACATGTGCTATGGCACTGAATAGCACTGTTGGTGAAGTTTATTTTAAGTTAGGGTAAGAAAATTAGAAAGCTCTTCAGCTTTATAGCACTTGTTAACAACATACACCTTCAAGGTAGCCATTTGCTGCTGTCACAGTGAAAAATGGGCGATCACGGGCTTCTTTATGTCAGTATCATGGTTCTTTTATTTTTTGACTCAGTGTTCTGATGCCAGTGTGCAGTGTGTTCCTGTGTTCATTTCTTCTGTTGAGGATTTTGATTTGTTCTGATGAGATAGAAATGGCAGAAGCATCTCACTTCTGAGTGTTTCATTGAAGTTTTAATGTACAAAATATACTAATTATATTGTTTTATTTTAGCACCAAATTCTATAACTTGGTTCTGTCTCTTCTCTTAAAAGACAAATGATGATGGTAGATTAAACAACCTTAAGTACCCAAACTCCGGATGCTAAATGGCCAGATTAATATTTATGTAAAAGTACATTATGAAATTGGCAAGTATCCTATATCACTCAGGTTCTGCAAGTGTAGGTGTTGGGTTTGCAGCCAACAGATTGCACTTTTAGGTTCTGTTGTCAGCTTTTCTTTTCAGCCTGTGTGATAATGATGGCCTCTCACTAACTGGTCTGACTGCAGAGGTCTTGGTGCAGTTTCATCTTTGCTGTTTCACAAAAATGCTCCTGTAGTTGCACACTTACTTGCTTCATTGAATTTTTCTTTTGTTACAATGAAAAGCATTGGTATCTTGATCTTTAATTTCTAGGTTATATGTTAAACATAAGGAGAAAAAGTACCCGTTTCTGGCAAGCACCTTAAAAATCTTTGCAGTAGAACGTGAACATTCATTACATATACATCGTATGTTTTTCCCATAAATGTTGTACAAATAAGTGACAGTTGAGCTGAGCATATGTTAATAAAAGGCCTGCATTTCTGTGCCACTGACAGTTTCATTGGCTGTGTATTCTTGAAAGGCAAATAACCTCTGTTCTGTTCAAAGATATAATTAACTAGAATAGTTATTTAGTATCAAAATCTTTTAACTACTAAGAGACCAAGCATTTAAGAAGGTGAATTTACTGTTCTCTCTGAAGGGCAGTGCAGTTGACAAGGGCACAATGATCTGAAATAGTCCTGCATGTTGGAGCTACATATTCTGTAGACTAAAATGGCAGAATCTGCCTGCTGCTGTATAAAGTCTTTTAACTACCATTTATTTTAGCATCATGACATGTGCAGATTCCTGCTGCTCAGTTAAGGGACCAGCTTTGCACAACTGGTGTTGCAATCTGTGGCCACAGCACTGCATCACAATGCAGCAAATGCATTTTCCACCTTAAGTGAACATGACAGAGAAGTGATTATTAACCATGCAAAATGTCGGAAGTCATCAGAAATTCACATCAGAGTAATTGTAGTGGCTTGGGTTGGAGAAAAAAAGTAGCATAGCGTTCCTTGCCTACATGTTGTCTCTCCCCCTCTTTAATCTTAACTTGGTACAGTCCGTTAACAATAAAATACCCTTCTGTAACCTATAAACTGTTACTCCCATCAGTTCCTGCTTGCAAACTGATAGCTGACTTTTCTGAATTTGTGTGGAGCATTTCCGACAGCAGTGCTCTGTGTAGGGGGTCTGCTGTGAACCCCCTGTAAGGGGATGCTACAGTCTCATTGTCTAATTGGACTCTAGTGCTTTAGTCATATTAGCACTTGCAGAGAGGTTGGGTTTTTTTTTTTCCCCCTTTTCTTCTTTCCTCTCTTTTTTTCCCTCCTCCCACTGGACTCTTCAATTCAGGCAATTCAGGGTGGGAAACGCGGAGCACTGGTGCCGGCAGGGTTCATCCCACTAGAAGGGCATGGACGAGGTGCAGTGACTGACATCGGCTGAGCTGCAACTCCTTAAATATTTTGAGAGCGGCAGGTAGGATTTATTGTTTCATAATGAAATTAAGATAAATGTGCCCTGGTATAGAGTGACAGCACATTGCAGTATCTTTGAAAGATAAGATCTTGGTTTGTGTGAAATTTTGAGATAAATTTGGTAGCCGTTAACTCATTTGGTAGAAAAAGTATTTAATTCTTCTGAGAATCACTCAGATTTATGCCTTGCTATTTTAATGCTTTTCTTAAAAACAAAATTGTTTGGGTGGGGCAGAGACCTGTGTAAAGATTTAAAGAGTTGGTTTATTTTTGTTTTTATTTTTTTATGGATTTTCTTTTTAAGTAGCAAATAGTATGGACTTTCTTCAAGATTTTTAAAAGAGGTAGGTGAACTACAGTATTCTTGTATGATGTAAAGGTAGAATTTCTTTTCTTTGATGAAACCAGTTCCTTCTTTAGAATTGAGGTGTGTGTGTGTGTGTGTGTCTGTGTGTGTATCTGTGAGAGAAAGAGAGATCATAGAATCCCATAACTTGTGTTTCCTATGTAAGGAAAAATTACTGTCAGAAATATTTGCAGTTGTCTCACAAAGAATGTTTAGTGTAAGATTTTATAAAACTTATTATTATTATTTATTACAATTTATTCACTTTGTATCCCAGCTGTGGCCCCCTCCCTCCTCTCTTCCCAATCCCAGCCTCCCTCCCTCTTCTCCCCCTATGTTAGTGTAAGATTTTAAATGAGAAAAATTAAATTGTAGCACCTAACACATAAAATCTTAATAGTTATCAGTTATTGGCAATTTAAATTAAGAAAACTATTTTTAATTTCTTAAATTCCAACTGAAAACAGTATGGGTCTTTTATGTGTATTGTACATATATTTCAGATTTTGTGATTTTTTTTTTAATAAGTGAAATGAAAACTCCCTAAGTCATGTGAACAATATCTGAAAAATAATAAGATAATAATAATGTTTTATAGATAATACTTAGTAGCTTGATTAATATCAGAGGTTAACTGTTTGTAATTCAACATTAAATCAGTTCATTGTCATGCCTTAAAAACAAAATAAAAAACAAATATGTGCGTGTGTTCTCAAGAATATGTTTTTATTGTAAGATCTGTAGGGTCTGGACTTTTTTGAAGCTGATACTTGGAAATTGCTCACCTGGTTGAGTGAGGGCTTTGGTCCCTTCAGAGGTGGGACTTTTCTTTACTAACAATAGGAAGCTGGAGAAACTGTCAGGTGGAGAATAGAGGACACCTGCTCAGGAGGGGAGGGAAGCTGTGAGAATTTGGCTTCTCTCAGTGCTGGAGGTCTGGATTTAAAGATTCCTTTAAAGCTCTGACCTGGTGCAACACTGCCTAGAATTGATTTCTGAGATGAGACAATAGCTGTGGTTTGCATTTTGTGAAAGATGGAGGAAACCTCTAACACTGACCCTGTGTGCAGGGAGATGACTCAGTTATCCATGCCTTGGTACAGTTGCACATTATTTCTCTTTGTTTGAAGTGGGTGGATGCCAGTGCCTTCATCAGAGCTTCTTAATGTATGGAAAATGCCTCATCCACCATTTTTAACAATTAGCTGTATCATGGGCAAGGTGAATTGGATTCTGAAGGCAACTGCAGGTCCATTCCATTTACATTAGCTGCTATGGCACAAGAGCTTTGTTACTGCAAAACCAACATTGATTTTGCACACTGTGTAGAAGAGTTCTTTAAGAGAGGGAGAATATTCCCAGAAAGAAAATGGAATCCTTTTGTCTACAGTAAGTATTTCTCAGGTAGTGGTAAAAGGTTGAAAATTTGTCTTTGGTTGAATGGGCAAAATAGACTTTTAAACTAATGCTGCCATTGTAAAAAGTATAGCAGAGATCCTTGGATTTTTCTTTAAGTTCTCTGTCAAAAATCATGTGAGCTGTATTTAAAATATAAGATTCATGAGTGATTTTAGTAAATGACCTTAATTACTCATTAATAATGATAAATATGGATTTGTCACTTATCACAGATGGAAATGATTGGGGGGGAACCTAAGAGTATAGTAACTTTCAAGAGTTTAGTTTTTTTTTTTAATTGTCTTTAAAGGAGTGTTTTCTATTCCTGAAAAGGATTGTTGAATTTTAAAGCTTTTTATTGTTAAAAAAGAAAAGCTTCCGTGTTAATGATCTATAAATACATGATTAAACGGCATAAGAAAAAATGTCTTAACAAAACAAGATTTTGTTCTCAAAATATATATATATTGAGATTTTTCTCTCTTACTCATGGGGACCATTTTTGTGCTTTTGCTTAGTTAAGTAATAATTGTGAATTCAAAGCTACTGATGAAACTCACTTTTTTAACTGTAAGCTTATAAGCCTGGACTGATTCTTAAATGTAGTTGGGTTTGACTTGATTCAGATCTTTGTTCTGTTCTGTTGCTGCTGAGAGGAAACACGTGGATTTTAACTTTGATTTGTGTGTTTATTTTTTAAAGGCTGAAGAATCTTTATCTTTATAACCCTGAAGAATGTTAAATTTGACAGTAAACTGTGCTTGCAGAGCTGGCTCACCAGGCTGGGTGGCTGTTTCAGTTCAACCTTTACAGAATCAGGTTCACAGAATTCTCTTGACTTGAATCAGTTTAGAAAGCCGCCTCCTGTGGGTTGTTGGGGATGCTGTTCGTCCTGTCACTAAGCACTGTTTCTATTTAATACAGTCTTCTGGAGGCTCAGGAGAGAGCACTTTTCTTATAGCAACTTTACCTTGACATACAAGAGTCAGTTGTTACAAGCCCTGATCTGAGTCCTAGAGAGATTTTGTAAATCTCTGCTGATAGAACTCCTCACACAAAAGCCTGGCTATCAGTGTGTTTTTTTCAGTCTTAGGGAACCTGCCTTGAGTGCATTAATTGTTCATATATATGCTGGAAAGGAAAGGGCTCCTTTCCCTTTGATTTCCACAAGGCTTACACTTTGAAATGAAAGTGTCTTTGGGCAGTAAATTAGAACAGCAACTTCATTTACATAGAATATGGGGTAAATGGTTTAAGGGGGCTTTACAAAGCCTTCCTTTGACATTTTTAAAGTACTATTTGCTTGATTCTGTGGGTTCTCCCCTCTTTCTTTCTGTTCCTGGCTTTATAAAAAAGCTCTATGCCAAGGACCTTTTTAGATCAACTGGGAGGTGGCAGGAGGTCTAAGGCTTTGTATTTTCTTTGCCTCCACCCTGATCTACTCAAGTCTGGCTGCTAGAAGAGGCTCCTCTGATACTTGTAGAGTATTCTCAATGCTCTGTAGTTTTGAAGCTTTTCGGTTTTCACATAAAATTTAGCCTTTTGATAGTAAAGAATCAGGGGTTGTTTTTCTTCTGTGACAGAAAATATATTCATCTCACACCTTTGACTGCGCTGGCAGTACTATGGTAGATAAGCAGACATGCCAGCTAGCCTGCTAGGAAGCATCTAGTGGCACTAAGATGGCAGTGAGGAAGGAGTAAAATGGCGTCATCGGGAGCACTGTGAAGAGAGCTGGACTGCAGTTATTTTCTTAGTACATCTGGAGACATCCTTAGGAGTGCCACCTCCCAGTTCGCGGTTACTTGTTAGCGCTAGGAGATAGAAGTGTTTTGAGATTTTCCTAAAGACTCATTAGCACTTTTATTTAGACTTCAAATACCACCTTTAAAAAATTGTATTAACACTTTGGAATGGCCTCCATTGTGTGTTCTTTAATGTAGAAACTTGTTATAAGGATAAATTTTTAGAGAATGCAGAACAGTACTCTTAATGGCAAGGTGAAGTAGCATTTCTGTAAGTATGTAATCTTTGTCTCATTCTAGTTCTTGATGGGCTTTTGTTATTTTATATATGAAATATGCCAGTGCTTTCAAAACAAAGCTTACAGTATTTCCTTTGTGGTTCTGGGTATAGATTATTCTGTAGATAAAGTGTAGTGATGACGATGCTGCTTTTTCTTGTTCCCATCTCTTATGGGTTTGAAATTTTTGGAGCCAACCATAGTGTTTATCTGGCACAGTTAGCACATCTGGGTTAAGTAAAGCAAGGTTTGCTGCAGTAAATAACTTTCTCAAGGTCAGGCATAAGGAAGCAGCTGATGTCCTATATCTATAGCACCGGACTCCTGACCTGTATGATGCTGTCTACATTTAATTTCTTTTTTTTTTTTTTTTTCCTTCTTCATTGGCTGGCTGGTGGATTGAGCTTTGAGCTTTCAGCAAAGTCAGTCTTTCCGTGCTGGAGCAACCATACTCACAGAGGTGTCTGTTTTCAGATGTCCTAGAAATGACTTCCTGGCTGTGCTTAGAGTCTTTCTGGGTTAGTGTTGAAGATGATATGCAGTTATCAATTTGTCTTTTATAAGCACGCATTTAAAAATATCTCTCTGCAAGTGGAGCTCCTAGGTGCATGGTGATGGTTGAACATGAAGGGTAAGGCACTGTATGAGTTGGGATGGTGCTGGCCTCTCTGAAGGCATCCCCAGCAGATAACTAACTCCTCTAGCTCTGCTCTTCTACAGGACAAAAGAATGAGTGAAAGGATTTAGCTTTCTTTTATTTGGAGCAGTTTCTACTTGCAAAATGGCCTTGTCCCATGTTCTCCATTGCTTATATTTTCTATCCTGCTAACTGTATCTATGGTGGCAGTGGTAAGTGGTGCATTCTGCAGTATTTCTCGGCTCTAACAGTAAAGTCAAAAGGTTTTCAGCCTTAATAAAGAGGGTTAGGAGAGAGTGAAACTTCTAAGTACTGTTCACAAAGGAATGTGAAATCGGAGAAAATCTTTTTGGTTGGTTGTTTCCAGATTTTTGAAAAAATAAATTTTTGAGTAAGAAGGAACTGGGGTGAAACCAATGAAGGCTTTCTTTTCTGTGACAGCCACCCCCCACCCCCCACCCCACGGCTGGTGCTCAGATCCCATCAGCATAAGCATTGCTGCAAAGCAGGAGAGGCCAGGATTTTTGACTGCAGTGTAAATGACTGACACTGGGTACCAGGAGGGAATTAGTATGAGTGTGGCTCCTAGACATTGTCCTAACAGCAGTCCTTGTACTTGCTAAGTAGAGCTCAGGATTAATCCTGAGTGCTGCAGAAAGCAGGTTGCTGGCTCTTGGTTGGCACTCTCTGTTAAACCCCTACCCCCAACCCTTGGCTTAGTGTTCAAAGCTTGCTTGTTTTTTCCCCAAAAGGGTAGAAGGCACAAGATCAGATACAGCTCAGCAATCTACTTCTAATCTTTTTTTTTGTAAATAGTAGAGATAACTTGAGTGGTGTTTTTTTTTTTTTTTTTTTTTTTTTTTTAGCATAGGTTATAGGGCCATGGACAGGCATGATGCTTTATAAGCAAGGCCATTATTGATGTTTTCCTATTTATGCTGCAGGGCAGGTTTAGTACCCAAAGCCCAAGATGGACTTGAAATGCTTTTTTTTTTTTTAAACCCCCTCTCCCCCCCCGCAATGAACCCACCTTGTTCCTCCCCTAGAGTAACCATGGGGTCCATTTTTTTTTTTTTTTTTTTAATATCCTGTTCATGTCTTTGGGTGAGGAGAGGGCTCTGCTGCTACTCTTTGAAGCCAGGCACTATTAATATTCATTCCATTTGCAAAGCTAGGTTGAAAAAGTTCTTCCTGCAGAATCCTTCCCTTTCTTGTGTCCTCACAGCTTAGCCCTAGCAAGTGTGCTGCCGTTAAGGGCCAATTGGATGAAGGAGAGGAAGTGCTCACAGTTGTGCTTTCTCTTTGGTGCTACTCAGAGCCAGAGCAGCTGGCTGCCCCCTTCCTCCCTTGATGTCTGCCTCTGTGTTATCCACATTGCTTCCAGCAGAAGGAGAGGAAGGATGGTGAGCAGAGGCCCTGCTTCCACAGTCTGGCACCCCATGCTACATCATGGTCCCTCTCACTGGTTGTAGGCTTGGACTTAGTTTTTGAAACTGGTGCAGTGGCAGCACTGATGATATTATTTCCTCTCTCCGGCCCTCTTGAGATCAGCAAAAGAAAATGCTTACATAGGCCTGAAAAAGTATGTCAGACCTATTTGGGATTTGGAGGAAGGAGAAATCTGTAGAAGAACATTATTGTTGTTATTTTTACCACCAATATCAAAGGAATCGCTGAGTGTTTTACTCATTTATATGATGTCTTCAATACTTGTACCCTCTGTATGTAGGATCCAGAGCCTTCCAATAATTGAGAAGTGTGAGTTGTTTTTCTTTTTTGACTATCTAGAAATGACTGGTGTAAGATGGTATAGGTAGATAATACGAATGCCCCACTGCCCTTAAAGGGACAGAAGTGGCCTAGCAGCAACAGCAGTAGCCTCACTGGGATGCAGTGTCTGGCATGGTCTTCCTCAAGTTAAACAGCCCTGCGTGCCAATCAGCCTCAGCATAATGCCTTGGTGTAGGGCCCTCAGTGCATAGATAAGGTAGGTGTTGTGCACAGCTCTGCAGCCCTCACCACCCACCTTAATACTGCTTTGCTCACAGCTTTACCTGACTCTGAAGTCTTAGAAGTTGGATTTTTGATCTGGAGGTTTGTTTTTTTAGGGAAGTAGAAAGATGGGTAGTAAGGAGAAAATATGCACAAAGTAGAAGTAGAAGCAACAGTAATGTGCCTCTTTAAGGCCTGTGGCTTTCTTGAAAGGCAGTGGTGCAGATGGACTAATACTGACATGACTTTGAAGAGACTAGGAGTGTCAGTACGCTGATGTAATTACTGATGAAACGCAAAAGACCGAAATGTTGCTGGTCTGGAAGGAGGTACCGCCCCATGCTGAGCATTCTTGTGTTTATTAGCGCCCCACTGTGGACATTGAGTTCTCTTCCTCCTGAGGCTTAGAAGACTGTCCTCTAAACCAGTTTGAATTGTGAAAACAATAATTTGATCTGCCTTAGAAGATCCAAATCTGTCATGCAATTTTGTGGCCCTCTTTTTAGCCCAATGCTTGAAGGAAGCCCAAGTTCAAAATGGGATCTGACCTGCTGTCATGAGCTGTGCAGCACCATGTCACTTTCCAGGAGCTGCCACCTGTTGCTTCAGAGCTATCTGCAAGGTGCGCTTGCTGCCACCTGCTGAGAGAGCAGCTAGGCTCAGCACAGATTCATACAACAGCATCAGACAGAAACTTCAAGTGGTGACGTGATTCTTGTCTATCTAGTGTTACTTCTTTATGGGGAATACATGCAGTTTGTCAACGTAATTAAAATTTTCATAGAAAACAAGAAGCAGGGCTTATTTTTTTATTTATTTACCTTTTATGTGTATTGGTGTTTTACCTGCATGTATATCTGTGAGAGTGTCAAATCTTGGGGTTATAGACAGTTGTGAGCTGCCGAGTGGGTACTGGGATTTAAACCAGGGTACTCTAGAAAAGCAATCAGTGCCCTTAACCGCTGAGCTGTCTCTTCAGCCCCCAGGACTTACTTTAAATCTGAGTTGGAGAGTAAAGTTTGGACTTTATTGGAGATTTGGCCTCATTCTATATATTATCACAGTAATCTCTGTCTAATAAAGTAGCCAAAAATGTTTTAAGACATTATGCAGATTCTCCATTTTAAGATTTGGTCTTTGTTTTTTGAGTTGCATCAGTAATGACATCTTTGCACTTGAACAGTTCATCATGAGGAGCCATCAATGTAGACACCACAAAAGGGGACTATGCGAAGCATGTCCACACCACTGTAGAGGCCCAGCTCACTGCTTTTCTTGTTTCCTCTTGGAACAAGAATTATTCTTATTTTTACTTATCCACCACTTACCCCTCTCCCTCAAAGATGGGGGTCTTAATATATAGTCCCAGCTGTCTTTTGAATTCTCTGTGCAGTCAGGCTGGCCTCAAGCTGACAGAGATCTGCCTGCCTCTGCCTCCCAAGTGTTGGATTAAAGGCTTGCAGCACCATGCCCAGCTTTTTCTTGCTTATTTTGTCTTTATATCTTTTGTTTGTATCTTGGCAGTTCATTCAATTATAGTGTTCATTTCCAATACCACTTTTGACTTGTGTTAATATTTTGATTTTGGGGGCCAGCAAGATGACTCAGTGGGTAAAAGCATTTGCTGCCAAGTCTAATGCCTTGAGCTCCATCTCTAGAGTTCATGGATTGGAAGGAGAGAGCCAACCCATAGAGGTTGTCCTCTGGCCTCCACATGTACAGTGGTACACCCAGCCTTGAGAGGGAGCAAAAGATTTTGTGGTCCCCACTCTGTTTTTGCATTGTGTCAGATAGGTTTTGGCAAATATCCCACCTGCTGCAGTGCCTCACCCTCCATTTTGGGTTGCTCATTGGTCTGTTAAAGGAAAGAGATAGAGAATAAATAGTGTTTTGTGTTTTGAGGCATGTAAAAGATGACTGTTACGTTGTACAGCAGCCTCTAATTGCATGTATGTCTGCATGGGTAATAGTGGAACTTTGTATGTTCTTAAGTCAGGCTTATTTGTTGTAGGTAGGAGCAAAGAACTGTAAAAGAAGCAGTATGAAATCTTTTTGTTTTATGTCCTTTTCTGAATAAACTGAGCATGGGCAATCTTCTCATTAGAGACTCTTTTTAAAAGATTATGTTGTGCGCGTGTGTATTTGCACATGTGTACGTGCATGAGCTCTGAGGATCTGAACTCAGGCCCTCAGGTTTTTAAAGAGAAAGCACTTTTACTCGTTGAATCAGCTCCTCCTCAGTGTTGGTAAGCAGATAAGCTAAGAAAATTTGGCCATTAGGTAAAACAGATGTCTGTTTGCCTATGTCTCTTCTCTGGGGTATTCTGAACCCTAGAATCTATAGTGAATAAAATAAGGCTTATCTTCTGAATTGTAGCTACTTACAAGCCACATTGGCCGCGGGGTCCCTGAAATACTGCAGTACTGGTAAGAAAATGGACTTAACCTTGAGGTTCTGGTCTGGATTGTTCTCCATCAGGTACATCACAAGGCAGCCCAGTTCCTCTAGTAAAGACGGACTAGAGAGATGGCTCAGTGCTTAAGAAGTAGGTGGATCTATGAGTTCAAGGCCAGCCTGGTCTTCAGAGTGAGTTCCAGGATAACCAAGGCTACACAGAGAAACCCTGTCTTGAAAAACAGAGAGGGGGTCAAAAAAGATAGATAGATAGATAGATAGATAGATAGATAGATAGATAGATAGA
>NW_026596034.1:10613809-10748304 GCF_907164565.1 Psammomys obesus
AGATAGATAGATAGATAGATAGATAGATAGATAGATAGATAGATAGATAGATAGATAGATAGATGGATGTATTCAATATGGCTATCCTGGAAGAGGAGCAAAGTAGTGTTCCCCCACCTCAAAATCCATCTTCAAGGTCCTGACATGAATTTTAGGTTTAAATAGAGCAAGATGTATGCATAACTAAGCAATGATAGTGCAGTTGTGCTCTTCCCCATCATCATCTGGACTCTCTGACAAATGTCAGACCTGTGTAAAGTTTTTGTCTTGGGGTCAAGTTGCCCCTCTGACTGGCACTAGGCTTCAGCCCTTTTTCTCCCATCATGAGATGCCAGGAGAAACTGGAATTTCTTAGGTGGTCTATTGTCTCAATAGGTTGGTGACCAAAGGGAGGGTGTGTGTTTTTAGAATATTTTCATTCATTACTTTTCCCCAAGGGTGTTGTTCTTTAGCAGAAATTAATCACCACTAGATGGCACAAGATCCCATCAGTACTCTGTGCCTGCTAATTTTTTAAAAGATTTTTCAAAAGATAGGCTGCTGATGTAATAGCTTTTAAAATATAATATGTATAATCTATTCTAATGTTTCCTTTTAGGAGGAATAAAGGATAAAAATCAAAGATCAGAATAAATTTAATTGGCCCTACACAAACATTCTAAAAGAGTCATTGTGTCTGACTTGCACAATGTAGCGGTACAGACCTGTAATACCAGTGCTTGGGAGACTTGGAAGCTTAAGGAAGCCTTGGAGAGAGATGGCAAGACCTGTGGAGGGGTACATATGTGCAGATTTTCTTGTTATTATTGCCCAAATAATATAGTATTGAGCTATTAGCACAGTATTTATGTTGTATTAGTAACCTATGGTTTAAACTGTGCCTAGGTTGCATGCAGCTATTATGCTGTCTGGGGAGAGGTCTGGAACTATCTTCCAGGCATTCTGAGAGATGATTGTGTTGTGAGTTGTAAGAACAGGTACCCTGTGTTCATATGTGGGTCATATCTGAAGTCTGAGTATCATACACAAATACTTAATTTATTTGTTGAGATTTTTAAAAACATAGCCTTTAAAAGACTAATAGCTTAATCTACCCCAATCATTTCTTACTCTCTTTTTTCTATAGTAATTATTTATTTTTGAAATTATAATATAATTACATTATTTGCCCCATTTCTCTCTCTCCAGGCCCTCCAATGTAAACCTCTTTCCCTGAGTTTTCTTAAATTTATGGCCTTTTCCCCTTTAATTGGTGTGGGGGGAGGAATGTATTTTTTAATTTTTTGAAATTTTATTTCTTAGCAGTTGAGGACTCTTTCACAGTGAGAATTATTTTGCTTTTTCTTTTAAGTGAATGTGTTTGACTATTTTGCATTTATGTTATGTATGTTTGTAAGAGAAATATGTTAAAATATGTTAATATGTTAAAATATATAAGAGAAATGTTAAAAGAAGTTAATGTAGCCAGGCTCGGTAGTGCACTTCTGTAATCCTAGTACTCAGGGAGGCAGAGGCAGGCAGATCACTGTGAGTTTGAAGCAAGCCTGCTCTAAAAGCAAGTCCAGGACAACCAAGGCTCCACAGAGAAATCCTGGCTTGAAGAAACAAGAAGAAGAACAAGAAGAAATAAGAAAGTTAATATGCTGACTTGGGAAGATCAGGGAAGCAAAGAAGGGCAAACAGAATATCAGATTTAACTCACATACTGCCCTTTGCATCAACCACAACAGAAAAAGTAAACTGGGCCTTCTCAGATAGTGGCTCCTCCTCCCACCCTGCCCTTGTTCACACTTCCTGACGCAGCAGCTGAGCACAGTCCCTGCCTGCTCGCTGTTTGGCACTGTCCATCCTTGGTAGATGATGCATAGTTTTGCTTTTAAATGGTGACACTCTTAAGTTTTTAATTTAGCTTTAGCCATTGAAGCCCTTCAAGGAAAGATAGCAATAAGTTGGATGCTATAGAGAGAGACCCTGTCTCAAAAAGAGACTTCATAATAAAAGGTTATTGGCTTTTTCCATGAATGACAATGTGTGTATATTTTATAATTACATCATTCATCCCTTTTTTCCTATATGTGGGGACCACTATTAAAGAGGTCTATCTACCCTAACCTCACAGCCCTGTTATCAGTATAGAGTAGTCTACAGCAGATGCTCAGAGCTGCTGGTGTTGTCTTCCTGAGAGGCCTGTTTGCGAGCTGCTGGCCACCTCTCCCCGTGCGTCAGTCAGTCAGGAGTATGAGAGCAGGGGTGGGAAATCACGTGCCAATATATGAGGGATATTGGACATCTAAGAATATTAGTAATGTCTTCTCCAAGTCACATTCCTGTATTGTCCTCTATCTATATTTGTTAACCAGCAGCTTAAGAACAAGGACTATTTGGACAGAGTGCAGTAAAACTACAGTTGTTAAAATATGAGTATTCAAACTAACCATCTCTTTAGAAAATCATCAGATACATCTTAATTGAGCTTATCGTTTAAAAGCTTTTGCTTAATTCTTTTTATTACATTTCCCCAAATTCTTTTTAAAAATCATGATGAAAACATTATGAAGAAAGCAGGTCATTAAAAATTTCAAATGTATGAATAGTACACTTGTCTTACAGAATGTAGGTGGACCTGGGGTGTAGAATAACTTGGAGTCTTCTACATTAGAACTAAGCCTTTGTATCCATACATGAATATATAATACTAATCTTAGCTGTCCTTGTTCCTGCTTGGCTCCTCAAGCCCAAGCTGTGGGAAAGAAGCTTTACGTTTGTGTAAAAGGCAGGGTGTTGATCTGGAGTCTGTCAGTGTGCGTTTGGGCCTATTGTCACAGTCTCTTGTTACCTCTCTCAGCTGACCTCAACTCAGGCAAATAAAGACAGTGAACAAGAACAAGAGGTCATCCTGAGCTACCTTTCCTTAATGCCACCCACATGCCTAGACTTAATCAGTATTAATGATAGAACTGTGTATTGCGCTTTGGGTTTTAAGAACTTGATTACATTATTTCATTATACACAAGTCAACAGAGATTTAGAGTTTGGCTAAAGTCCTGCCATTAGTAAATGGAGGCACGGCCCTTCGGCAAGGGCAGGGAGGGAGGGGAGTACATGAGTCTCCAGTATCCCAGTTTGCCCTGCAACTTTCTGTGTTGCTGAGAATGGCTTTGAACTCCTGGCACTCCTGTCTCTACTCCCTCAATGTCAGAAATTTTAGACATGCACTACTATCCCAGGCTCTTACAGCTACCTTTTGCTCAGCAGTGTGCTTCTGCCTATCTGAAGGTAACCTTGGTTGTGTCCTTTTACCTCCTTTTTTAGGGCTTCCTGAAGAATGAGAAAGATAATGCCTTGTTATCTGCCATTGAAGAGTCCCGGAAGAGGGTAAGAAAACAATGCAAATGAGATGCATAAATGACAGTGTTCTTGCAAGTCCTGGCTGATCTGCTTCCTTTATCTTATCTTAGGGCATGATGGCAACTTTTTTTTTTATTAAAATTTTGTTTCACATTTTCTTTTATGGGGGAGGGGGAGTGGACCCAGAAGATTGGTCCACTCCCAATCTGTGGATTTGTGGATTGGTTATTTCCTTTTACCATGTGGATTTGGGTCTCAAACCTGGGTTTCCAGGTTGGCAACATAAACCCTTGCCCACTGAGCTGTCTTGCTAGCCCTGTATCACCGTACTGACATTTTCTCAAATGCTTTTTGAAGCTGTTCAGTACACTAGATGGTGGCAAATACATCAGCCAGAGTAGTTGTTATACATTCTAGCCTATCTCCACCTCTACAAAAAGCTCTCAACCCGAAAATATCAGAACAGATGGTTTGGAACAGGTGTTTCTGGATGCTTTCATTCTGGGAGTGAATAATAATTGTTAGGTGAGATTCCCAAGAGACAGCAGTACAGAGGTCCATGTCGGATAAATGTGCATATTTCACAGAAGCATTCCTGCAAATGACCATAGGTCATGTCCTTTACTAACGTGAATTATTTCCTCTTGCTTCTGATAAGGGTCACAGCCTTTAGTAACATCCCAGTTCAGAGTAAGAGTTTTTGATGCTCCTGAGAGGTCTTTGCGGAGGGGGGAGAAAAGATTAGCTGTCAGTTTGGACCTGGCTCTGAGAAGGTGGCTTCTCCTGGAAGTACCTGCCAGTCTGCCTGCTGTGGCTCCCTGCAGAGGAATTGGACGAAGGAGCACTGTTTCTGTTTCAGTGTTTACTTAGCTTGGATATCAAGCGGAATGTGTTTGTGTGTTATTTGTAATAAAGTGAGACATGCTCCTGCTTGGCACGCCGTGTTCGCTCAGTCTACAAGGGTAAAATCCTCAACAGGACTCAGCACAGGCACAGCTGCCAAGGGGCTTGCCTTCTCTAGTGTGCAAGAAATGTTCCAATGGCGTTAAGTGACCAATAAGGAAATTCCAAATTTCATTAATTGTTGGCAGCAGTACTTAGTCCTGAAAACAGAGAAATTCATTTGATTTACATTTGATGATGTCTAGAAAAGATTTTTTTTGTTGTTCACACTCGAATTTCTTACCAAAATTGATTGTGCTGCTATAAAAGACCAATGAAATTAAATTAGGACTCTTGAATGCCTCCAAACCTTATTAATCCATTTACCCTGCAGAATGTGTTTCTGAAATTGGCAGTCTCTAAATATTGTGCCATACTGAGACTAAATGTGCAGCCAGCCAAAACATTTAGGTGACATACCACAGCAGAAAATGTGTGCATATGTGTTTATGAGGGAGACATTCCAGTGTTGGGAGCCAGCCTGAGGGGATATCTCTGACTTGGCTGGACACTGGAAAGTTGCTGCTGAGCAAAAATAATTTTCAATTAAAAAATGATTAAAAAAATCAGCAGCTTTTTGGCATTTTGGTGGCAATTTCCTGTCTGAATGACTTGCCAATGTCCCGCTGAAATGCCAGTAAAACAGGCTAAAAACTACAAATGTGTCTTTGCTTTTCCCATTTGGTGCATCCCAGCAGAGACAAGATGACACTCTCAGAACAGACAAAGAGATTCCAAAAGCTGCAACAGCTCAGTAATAATCAGATGTAAAGCCAAAGCATATTGCCCTGTTTCTTTTGGTAAAATGGAGTTCAGGAGCCCCCAACATGTTAATTCAGTTGCACAGTTTGCTCGCTGCCTTCTTTTCTTAACTGTGTTCTACAGGTAATGCTTTCCACATATGACAATAGTAGTGACTCTGCTTTAACTTGTAATGCTTTGTTGTTTTGTTTTTTTCCTTGGTTGGTTTTGCCTTCCCTTTGGTTTTTAGGTCTCTACATTCTTTTTCAACTTACTCTTTACTCTTCCCTTGTCTGCTTAAGGCCTCACATCCTCACTGCCATTTTCTTTAGGTTATTTAAATAACTCTGTTGAATTCTCCTCTTTTTTTTTTTTTCCTTTTTTAAAATTTTTATTGTTAGTTACATTTTATTACCTCTGTATCCCACCTGTAACCCACTCCCTCATTCCCTCCCAAGCCCACCCTCCCTCCCTCATCTCCTCCCTGCCCCTTTCCAAGTCCACTGATTGGGGAGGACCTTCTCCCCTTTCATCTGACCCTGTTTTATCAAGTATGAATTCTCCTCTTTAGTCACCATTCTTTTTTGTGTATCTAGTTCAGTAGTTCAGACTCCACTATAAACCCAGTAGGCCACAGCTGGGCAGATGGGTGGCTGATCATCCCTGATTAGTCCACAAATTGGATGTTCCATTATCTCAAATGTAATGAAGATAAGCTAGGCGTGGTATGGTTAAGAGAAGAGAATTTTAATGTTGGGTCATATTTTTATTTTATATTCTTTATCACAACAAGGATGAATAGGATGACAGTGTTTAGGTTGCTGGCTGTCTATAAATAAGTAGGCTGGCATACTTCTCAGGGACATGTGAGCACTTGAGCCCCCAGAGCTTTCACGTTTCAAAGTTGTTTGGTATCTCTGGAAGTATCAGAACAGCCTAATAAACAGAGGGTGAGGGGTAGTTAATTTCTACTGTTGACACTAACCTGTACCTAATGCTGGAGTTCTGACTGACCCCATTGTCCTTGTTCCTCTTTCTGTGGTGGAGTATTGTCTGTGGGATTTTCTTTTTTAATTTTTGGTCATGTATATTGGTGTATTGATGGTCTGTCTGTCTGTCTGTGTGTGTGTGTGTGTCTAAGAGTGTCCCTGGAACTAGAGTTACAGACAGTTTTGAGCTGTCATGTGGGTGCAAGGAATTAAACTGGGATCCTTTGGAAGAGCAGCCAGTGCTCTTAACCACTGAGCCTTCTCTTCAGCCCCTTGTCTGTGTTCTTCAGCTGCCTTTACTACTGTGCTGTTGGTTATTAGCCAGAGAATATGTCTTCAAGAGAAACCCTGCTGACGCTGTAGTGTCCTGGGCCAGTGCACAGCTTTGCCTTGCAAACTATTACATCTGCCCTGATCTTCCTGCCACTTGACACTTGTATTTTCCTGGGCTGGGAGAACTTGAGGTTCAAGAAGCATTGGTTTACCACTAGAAAGAGCTTTTAAAAAGGTGTGGTGTTCTTGTGTACACATTGTAGGTCACATCTAGGGAATCACCTCTTTCCCCATGTCAACTCCATCTTTCTGATCAGTTACATGTCTCTAGTCAGAATGCACAGCCTCATGTTTTTGCTCATGTGTATGAACAACAAAGGTTTTCTCTGTATGTTCCAACTCCCAGCTAACTGGCTGGCCTACCTCCATACCCAACATCCATGTTGTCTGATTCTCATTATAAGAACAAAACCAGGGGAAGACTATTTTTCAAGTTTTGTTCATTTCTCCCATGTCTTCAGAAGACATTGTAGAAAAGGATACAAAATGTGCTGCCCTTCCTAATCATTTTGTGTGTACCTATGTATTGTATCCCCTGTTCTCTTAGCCTACATTTTGACTAATACTGTTCAAAACTCGGTGCATTTGTTGAAAGAGTATATTCGATGTTTCTAATAGTTCCTTCACAGTTTGTATACATTACTATTATCAGTATAAACTATCTGCATTGTCCCAAATAAAGCAGGCATTACTAATATGCTCTTAGTGCTGCCTAATTAGATACCTTTCTCATTGAAGGTGAGATGGTCTTTTGAAAAGTGGGCCTAAATGGAGTGAAACCTGGTCTATCAGTTAAAAAGTTACAGGCCAAGAGCAGCTTTAATTCAATGAGGCTATAAGCTGTTTTGTCTTTTCTTCCTTTGCTTCTTGCTTTTCTCCCTCCTTCCACCCCTCTATTTTTTTCTCTTTTTCTTACATGCCTTTGTTCTGGGAGCTTCCTGTCTTGTCTCTGTCAGGTGACAGTGTGTTGTCACCAGAGTTTATTGTGATGTTGAGTAAACTACTAGGAACTAAATCCCAGAAGTCTATTTTTTTTTATTTATTTTAGCGCTTTCTTCCTTTCACCAGAAATACCAGCACTTTAAAACAAACAAACAAACAAACAAACAAATAAATGAAATCACTGGGAGAGTCCCTCCTCCTTGATGTTTGTTAAATCTTAATATACCAACGATTCATGATTGTTTTATGTCCCACAAAGAAAAGGCAGCGTAATAGGCAGTATAATTCCAAAAGTTTAGTGAAGACATGTTTTAATAAGCACTTGGGGAGAGATGCTCATCATCACTAGTCTTTAGAAAAATACAAATCTAAATGACAATGAGCTCCTACCTAGCACTCTTCCTAAAACCAACAACAGCAGATAGTAAATGTTGGTCAGAGTGTAAGGAACTAGGAATCCTGATTCATAATCAGTAGAAATGTAAAGTGCTGTATCCTTTATGGAAACATGTAGCCTTAGAACATTAAAAAGAAGATTACCAATATGATGCCAGTGATTCTACATTTGAATATATCTCCAGAATTGAAAACTGGGATTCAGAAAAGATATCTCGATGCCCATGTTCTTAGCAGGGTTATATATAAATGGAAGGAAATTTTGGCACATGCTTCAACGTGATAGAACTTAAGGACTGCTAAATGAAGTAAGTCTGTCTTAAAAAGACAAAGTCATGGTTCCATTTCTGTGAGATAACTAAAGTGATCACATTTAGAAAAAGAGCAGGATGGTGATTGCCAGGTCTGGGTAGAGAAAGCCATGGCTTGTTATTGGTGAGCAGGGACATAGCTTCAGTTTTGCATAAGCATTATAAGGATGGAAGGTGGTGGCCATCGCACGTGTATCATGTCACTGAACTGTGTCCACTTAAAAATGGAAAGCTAGGGTTGGGGAGAGAACTCCGCACTCGCTGGCTGCTCTTCCAGAAGTCTTGGCTTAGATTCCCAGCATCTGGTATGGTGGCTCACAACCATTTGTAACCCCAGTCTCAGGAATCTGATATCCCCTTCTGACCTCTATGGGCACCAGATATGCATGTGGTATGTAGATATCCATGCAGGCATATACATAAAATAGTTTTTAAATGTTAAATCTCATGTATTCTCACACTGTAAAAAAAAAACATTTTAAAACTTTTTTTTGGGGGGGGGTGTTGAGACAGGTTTTTCTATGTAGCCTTGGTTGTCCTGGACTTGCTTTGTAGAACAGGCTGGCCTCAAACTCACAGAGATCCACCTGACCTGTCTCCCAGAGTGCTAGAATCACAGGTGTGTGCCACAGCGCCTGACCATTTTCCCACAATTTAATAAGAGTTTTTAAAGATGTCTTCACATCACTGAAATAGTATGTCATAAACTGTTGTTAGCAAAATTTTTAAATGATAAATTTTTAAATAGATTGATTGGGTCTGTTTCTGGAATAGCGGTCATGGATGGGGCTTCTGTTTTGCAGTTCTGCCTGGTTTTTAAAGGAAACCACAATCACTGTGTCTGTGCTCTCTGATTTGTGTGACAGACATTTGGCATGGCTGAGGAGTATCATCGAGAATCAATGCTGGTCGAGTGGGAACAAGTCAAACAAAGAATTCTGCACACGCTGCTGGCCTCAGGAGAGGATGCCCTTGATTTTACTCAAGAAAGTGAGGTAGGTTGAATCAGATAACTTGAGAATTTTCTTCTCTTTTAAAGATTTAATTAAAAAATAAAATAAAGACAGTGTAGGAATATGGTTCAAAAATTAAAACACCCTATCTCCAGATACCCCATTTTGTTCTCCCTTTGTAATCTGTAAGCCATCACTCTTCCTTCCTTACACAGAGAGAAACTCTATCTTGGAAAAAAAAAAACAAAACACAAAACAAAAAGTTTGAGGACAGTGAGATCCTATCTCAAATTTAAAAATTAAAAAAAAATCTAAAAGTAATTTCAGATAACTTTGAAGAACATATTTTAATTTTTTATGTTTTAAGAGTGATATTAATATTACCAGTGCTTCTTGTTTAGTGTTTTTCCTAGGATTAGTTTGGTGAGTACTTAGCTTTGTTTGTTTGTTTGTTTGTTTGTTTTGACAAGATTTTACTGTGTAGCCCAAGCTATCATCACATTCGCAATCTTCATCCCTATCCTCCCAAGTACTGACTTATATGTGTATGCCCACATCCAGGTGCCTAGACTCTATGTGGAGACGGGGAAGCTCAGGCTCAGAGTTAGAACATGCCTCAAATCCCAGAATGTTGTCTTCTAAATCCTGGCTGTGTTGAATTATGGGGCCAGGATTGGGTGGGTTGGTGGTCTGTAGGACCTGCCAGGTGACTTCTAATGTCTTGTACCTGCACGTGCTCTATTAAATTAATCCCCCACTGACTAGCTGCTGCTGTCTGGTTATTTCAGAAAATTACTCCTTAAGGGCCCTGTCTTATATTTCTTAGACTCAACGACTTCAGGTGAAACAGGCTTTGAGGAGGAAGAACTAATACATTAGACCCTTGGCTAATACAGTGTTTCCCTCTCAGTTCTTCCTGAGTCTGAGCAGATAATTAGAACAACTCCTGGTTTTATAAACTTCATTTTTTAAAAAATGGTGTTAATAGGTTGTGCTCTGTATAGGGATTTGAAGTAATTATAAACTACAAATGAAGTGTTCTTCCTTGATTGCTCTTCTCTCAAAAATAGACCAGTCTATTCAGGAGGCTCTTCTTCCATGACCTCTAGGCCCCTTGGAGAGAGTTGCCCATGCTGTGTGCTTTCTCTGTTGGGGTTTTTGGCAGAGTGAGTAACGTTGCTGTATATTGTTGGCAGGTACACACAGTCTCTGCCATTTATCCAGAGAATTGCCATTTTCTGGAAACTCCTGGGAGGTTTTTGTTTCTTTCTTTTGAGATAGGATTACGGTCTTAATATCGAAGCCCTGACAAGTCTGGTGTTCACTGTGTATCCTGACCTCATCCATGGTGATCCTTCTATCGCACTCTCTCTAGTGTTAGAATTATAGGCCTGAACTTACATACGGTTTATGCTCAGCTTACATCTGGTTTTTATCACTTTTGTTGTTTTGAACTTTTCCCCTAAAGTGTAAGATTTATACAGTAAAGTATAGAAATCATAAGTATGTAATTCAGTGAGTTATTAAAAATGAGCAAGTACTGAAACAATCCCAGCACCTCAGCAGTAGCCTCTGACCTCTGCCCACTCTCAAAGGTCCTACCTCTGTGAACTTTATATAGCCTGAACCATAAAATGTCTTGCTTTACATAACATCTTCTTTTGATAACATCTGTTGATATATATTATTTGTAGTGGTAAGCCATTCATTTTATGGCTGAGCAGTATAACTAGTTTTGTTTGCCCATTCTAGTGTTGATGGACATTTGATTATTTCCAGTCTTGGCTTTTATAAACAATACTACTAAGAGCAATTCCTTTATCTTTTGATGAAAATATATTTGTATCTCTTTTGGGTATACCTCAGAGGAAATTGCTAAGTCAGAGTTTATGTGTGTGTTCAGCTTTGGGGCTAGAGTTGGGGTTCACTGGAAGAGCACTTTAGCATGCACCATGCCCTGGGTTCAGTAATTCGCCCCCCCCCCGCCGCCAAAAAAAAAGTTTAGCATTTTTTGTTGTTCTTTTGCCTTTTTGAGATAGGGTCTTACTCTGTAGCCCAGGCTGGCCCAAAACTCAGTATATAGTCAGTCCAAGCTGCCCTCAACCCTACAGTGATCTTCTTGTCTCCATCTCTTCAGGGGGTTGAGATTAAGACATGAGCCCCCATCCCTGTGAAGTTCAAGTTCACTAGACAGTGCTTCTAAAGGGTTTCACTAGCATGTCCTCCGCTAGCAGCATGTGACGATCTGTTTCATATCTTTTCCACACTTGGTGTTATCTTTCAGAATTGAACCATAGAGCCCTGTGTTTTCACAGGTTCTTTCCATGTAATTTTCTTCAAAATGATGGAAAGATTTATTATCTCCACTTAATTTGTCCCATAGAGGAGACCACATACATTGAAGGATAACTGACAGGCCTCAGAATTAAGCCTGAGCCTGGATCTCTTGTTCTGAATTACCTTGTTTTCTGGGAACCAGTATAAAGCTGCAGCCCAGTGCCTGGTGTGCGTTGCATGCTCCAGGTCTGTTCAGTGTTACAGCTCTATTGGCATTTGGTTAGCTGTACATTGTTGATGTCAATTGTTTTAGTATGGTTCTTTTTCTCTCTTGCTTTATGAAGTATTGCTAAGAATAAAAAAATCCTGGTATAAATAGAAAAATAATAATTAAAGAAGTATGACTTGGTGACTACAGCATTCTTTTCTGTATACCTAATTGTTAGGAATTCTGATTGTTAGGATTCTGATTCTAATTGTTAAGATTCAAAGAGTTGTAAGAGAGGAGGCCTTGGATCATTTGGAGTTAACCTTATATTTTTAAAGGAAAATGTCCAGATTGGATAATTTGATGTAAAGCAGAGCCCAAGGCTTTCAGGGGAAATTTCAAGGCAGAAATGAACTGAAATACGGTAGTCCCTGGAACATTTGTTTTCCCCTGGAGCCTTTCAATAACAGAAGAGCAAAAACGCTGTTAATATCTGTGCCTAGCAAGTTTTAATAAAGCAAATGACACTGTAATAGCATGAAGTTATTTGAAAAATTAATATTCTTAGGATGTCATTGAAGAAAGAGGTAAAACTCCTAAAGGAAGGTAAAAATTGAAAGATTGTAACTTTTCAAGTGTCGCCTATATAAAGATAATGTGCTTTAGCCGGGCGCAGTACCACATGCATGTAATCCCAGTACTCGGGGAGGAAGAGGCAGAAGGATCTCTGAGAGTTCAAGACCAGCCTGGTCTACAAAGCGAGTCCAGGACAACAAAAATATGCTTTAACTCTGAGTCTCTTATAGCCATTCACTCTGCTGTGCTTGTGTCCCAGTTCTTACATCTGGTCAGTGCAAGGACGGTCTTCAGTGTCTATGGCTTGCATGACAAGATGAGTTGAACAGTGTGACAGTGTGGGAATTCCCAGACGTATCTTATCCAACATTTAAAACTGTATTTTGGGGTTGGTGAGATGTCTCAGTGGGTAAAAGTGCTTGCCATGAAAGCCTAATGACCTAAATTTGATCCCTAGAACCCACATAAAGGTGGATGAAGAGAATTCAACCTGTCTATGCATGCATGTGTGCGTGCATGCATGCATGCATACATACATACATACATACATACATACATACTTTTTCTCCCCCATCTTCCTGAGACACACTTTTTTTTTTTTTTTTTTAAATAAAAAGCAGTATTTAAAGATGGGTTTAACTTAGATGGGTTGGATTTTGGCCATGGGCAATGAATGGATGGGTAGATCCCCAAATGAGCTGTCTGGAAAGTGATTCAGTAAGCAACAGGCTTGCTGGAGAAGCTGAGCTGAGGCTTCATTGCAGATGACACAGCTGCTGCTCTGCACTGTGGCGTGTGAGTGTGTGATACTCAGTGAATATTGAGCAGCCACTAATTTTGATTAGAGACTTAATACCATATTTCAACTGTCAATCATACAGCTTTCCTATATTTCAACATCTCTGGAATCACAATGGCTTTTTCAGCAGTGGCTTGTAGTTTGACAGCATTTTTTTCTCCAGCATATAGTTGGCAGGCATGTATGACATATTTTAAATGAAAGATGTAATTGACTTTGTAAAATATAGACTGACAGTTTGAATATGACAGCCCCACACTAGATGATTCTAAGTTGTGCATTGTGCTTCCTAGTAGGTTTCTAAGGAATGGGCCTAGTTCATAGGTTGGGGTTTGAGTAGGATTCCAAGCACAGAAAGTGCTCCACTGCTCTCTGCAAAAGATGTTGAAAACTCTCTGTTCAACAGGTCCTGTGGTGTACCAGATAGAGTTTCTCACATGTACTTTTACACCCCCACCCTGCCTGTCCAGACAACTGCTGTCAGTCCTGTGCATGTTGTTGCATGTAGGTGTGTGCTAGGGCTTTTTGTTTGTTTTGTGGTGCATTCCTTCATAGGAATGGTTCAAGTGTTCTTGTTTTATGCATAAGGTTATACACCAGTGGGCATTTAGAGCTCTACTGCTCTGGTCCTGGGTTTTGTTTGTTTTTCTGTTGTTTTTTTTTTTTTTCCTCATACTCCTGGGCTTTTATAACCAAATTTTGTAAATTAATCAGTTTGATTTCTCTTTGTGTTCATGAAGGCAAACATTCTGTGGAGGAATTCATCTATTTCTTCTTGTGTGGTATGGCTGGATTTAGTTTTCACCCTAGACTTGTTTTGCAAGTGTGTTACAGTGAGAGTGAACCTTCCTTTGGAGTGTTTTACATATCTCTGGTTAAACTTCGCACAATCATGGGTGCTAAAGTAAAAGTTTGCAACTCCATTTTGCTTCATGCCTAACTGTCCCAGAATGGCTGTTTTCTGAATGCTCTCTACTCTGGGAAGCCCATTCCCAGTCTGTGTCTGTGTGTGTATTGGAGGTGGGGGTGCATTGCTGTCTCTTCACATACTTCCATGCTCTTTGTGAACCCCTCTCTTCTCTGGCCCTGTTTACCTGGTTTCTTTGCCTTTCTGGTTTCTGGTTCCCTGCCCCTGTTACCCACTCCGGTATCGTGCTCTGTCTTGTCATACCCAGCATGGCTTAATAGATGAACTGCATTTTTTCCAGTGCAGCGAGACCTGTGTAGGGAACATTGTTCTATACAGTGTGTTACCATCCGTGTTCCTGTTCTTAGGCAGCCCTGTCTGTGGAATTCCAGCTGAATGTTTGCCAGCCGCTTCTACTCAGGAATTACAGTGCACACATCCTGTTGGTGGATAATTGACTTTATGTGTGGTAAAATAGTGGCTTGGCCAAGGGCAACTGAAGGAGAGGTGCTTTTGAAAACAAGAGCATTAGTCAAAAGTCATTTAAATGGAAATTTAGACACTGCAATCAACCACTCTTTAAATGCGTAATTTTTAGAATTAGGTTTTTAGTACTGGGAAATATTTCCTGAGGCTGTTAAAGGATAGCTGAGCCTGTGTCCTTGTAGCAGAGCCTTGCTGCTGTTCTCCTTTCCTCTCTGTTTCCCCAAACCAGGTTCCTCACTTAACAGGTCAAGGCATGGATGTGTTTATGGGGTTTTTATGCCTCGGCTGATGGAGTGCGGTTCTTAACCAATACTGGCTGTGTCTTTATAGCCGAGTTACATCAGTGATGTGGGTCCTCCTACTCGAAGCTCTCTGGATAGCATTGAGATGGCCTATGCCCGGCAGGTGAGTATGCCTTTTAGGAAGATTTAATTCGGGAGAAGGAATGCTGTGATCCTAAGAGAGTCAGAGAGAATAGTGACTTCACAGCAAAGTCAGATCTGAAGCAAGTGGGATTCTCGATCACAGGATTAGTTAATATTTTACCATGAATGCCACTGTTCTCCATTCAGTTAAATAAGGTAACCTAATGACTCAGATAATGCAGGGAAATTGAATTCTGCCCTCTCTTAACCAGGTGTTTCTTTTTACATTGTTGGCAATAGCTTCCTGGGGAATGAAGCCTTGAGTAACTGTAAAGCAGGGCAAATGGAGTTCTGTATTAACTATTACTTGGCTGGCTAATGGTATGGTCAGATCCTTTTACCCTTGTTGAGTGGGATGTTCAGAACCCTTCCTGTCTTGACTATCATGGTGTGCAGACACTACTTAGCACTGCAGTGCAGGTAAGGGTGCTCCTGCTGTGTTGAGGGTCATGAGCCTGCACAAGGAGCACAATCAAGAGAGTCTGCATTGGAGCTATGTGTAGGACTTAGCTTGGAGTTGACTCTTGGAATAAAGCAATGTCAGTCAAGCCTGTGTTTCATTGTAATTGCCACAGAGTCTCAAGATGTTTTGCCTTGCATCACTTAGCCATGAGCCTGAGAGGACGCATGGATACATTACCCCACTCCCTTCCCTCCTGCCGCCCTGCAGTGGAGGAGTTGGGGGCAGAAACATATGGGAGCTACCCAAAGGGAGCAAGGGCTTATCAGAAACTGTTAGACCGACTGGCTCTTCAGCTACTAGTTAATTAATTAATGGATTCTACATTAACTGTGTCACGTATTAGAAATCTCAATTAACACTTCTTGAGAAAAATACCCTAAAAGCTTTTTTAGTGTAAGTGTAGATTCATTTTAAGCAATAACAGAAGCAGAAACTTTAATCCACAAGATGGGAGCAGGTATGAAGTTAAAGTGTCTTTCTTCATACATTGCTGCTTCAAAATCTAGGGAGCTGAAGCCGGCCTCAGTCCTCCAGAGATGATGTCCCCCTCCTTTCACTCTATTTCACCACCAGACTTCATTTCCTTCTCCAGCTTTTAAATCACTCTCCCTCTTTTTCCTATAATCATTCCACATACTCATTCACCTGCTTGATTCCCTTGGCTGCTGTGGCTGCCACCAGCTCAGACCCAACAAAATCACAGATGAATGGAGAAACAGCTTAGCTTCTTCATCTGAAAAGCTAACCTCTGGAGAGCTTACCTTCTGCAGCACCTAGAATCCAGTAATGCCTGCTGTCTGTTTAGGTGGGACTCTCCCACAGAGAGTGGATGTTTATGTACTATGTAGAATACAGCCTTCCAAAGCAAGACTTCTAGGACATGCTCATTGAGTGAGTAAGTACTGCTTGTGGTTCAGAACCCATTAAGTCTTTGGGCCAGCCCTGGAAGCTAAATGACATCAGCATCCTCCATTTAAAGTAGAAGAGGCCGAGGTTCCATGGGGCCATGATTTGTCAGTTCAGTACTCAGTAGATCAAGGACTTCAAAATGTAGAAGAAAGCCTTCTACAAAAGTAGAACTTAGTTTGTAACCATTGTTATTTTAATAATTTATAACCAAATCCAAAGAAAAATGTATCTTGTTATACCTTTAAACATAACATCAAATCCATGTTGTTTTGTTTCTTTCTGTTTTAAGAGAGATTTTACCTGAAGAGCAGAGATTCTTTCTTACTACATGTATTTGCTTTTTTATTTATTGTGGGGCAGTGGTCAGAGGACAGCCAGTGGGAATCACCTCATCTTCTACCATGTAGGTCTCAGAGATTTAACTCAGGTTGTCAGGCCTGGAGGCAAACACTAAGTTATCTGTCTGGGCCCAGAGATGCTTTCTAGAAGTAGATATTCCAAATATGTAGCAAACACTAACAAAGGAGAAGAGAGGCTGTAGCCTACCATGAGCCCTGGCCCTGGGGCCATTCAGTCCTCTGCCCTGAATTTTACCAGAGCCTGCCCATGGTTCTGTACTTTCATCTTCCTTCTTTTGGTATTAGTCTCTGTCCTCAGACTAGCCTGCTCCTTGTTTTTCAGGTGTTTGTGGGGCTGGCCTACTGATTAGCTTTAATGGGTTGGCCACAGCTGGAGACCTGGCCTTGTGGATGATTAGGCACTTTGAGGAAGGGAAGGTTAGCATAAGCCTCTATTGACCACTTGCTGGCTTCAGAATGACTTCAGATCTTAAAAGGAAATTAAAATAGCTCATGCTTTTCACTTTGTTTCCTTTATTTTAGATTTATGTCTATAATGAGAAGATAGTGAGTGGACACCTGCAGCCTAACCTGGTGGACCTGTGTTCATCTGTCGCAGAGCTGGATGACAAGGTAGTGCCCAGAGCCAACTGAGTAGAAACACAAGTTCAGTGTTTAGTTGGGGTCAGCACCTCACTGACTTTGCTGCAGCGCTAAGTGAGACTGTTTTATGACACAACAGTCTTTTTTCCAGCATTTTATATAAATTTTGAGTTACTGTTTTTATGGTGGCTTTGTAAAAATACATCTTCAAAAGGCCCAGCCGGGATTAGTTGGTGGTAAGAGGTCTTGAGCTGTTTGGGTTTTACCATTTTTTTCTCCTCAGGTGCCTGTAGGCTCTTTAAGGAGAGCCAAATGGCAGAGGGTATAGTTTATGCAACCTCGCTGAACGTAACTCATCCACTTTCTTTTTTAATCCCCTCCCCAGTTTTTATTATCCCCACAGTCTTACGTCCCTGGCCAGCTTTCTGCTTTACAAAGCAGAATGGGTGGGGATGGGGGTGCCTTAGGAGGTGCTAGGGAAAGGCAAAAGGAAGGGAAGGCTGTTGCCGAAGTAGACACACCAATACATGGATTTGTTTTTCAAAAAAATGTGCCTTTTTTTTTTTTTTTTCTCTCCCAATAGTGAAATATAAAGCAATACAAACCAGATTTAAAGACAGAAGTGAGAATTCACTAGTCATATTTGCCTGGTATTCTACAGCTTTCACTGTTGAGAGAGGAGCCATGAGAGCCAACTTTTCTGTACTGTGTTGCATTTCTCTGGTTCTATCTTTAGAGTGTTGCCAAGAGGCCAGGAAACATGTTTTTGAAGGAGAAATTCAGAGCCTTGGGAGAGGAGGCCACTGGGTAGGGGAACACAAAGAAATGCCTCTTCCCTGGAGGTACTGTTGAAGAGGAGTGGGAGGGAAAAATGGAAGGCTGGGGCATTGACTCATAAAACAGGCTGCAGAGAGCCTCTAGGAGGACAAAACCTTTGTTATTTAGGTTAAACTCTTATTTTAAGCCTTAAGAAACTTAAATAACCTTGTAAGGACTTGTGTTTAAACTCCTAGAGCTCTGGGTAATTAGAACTGTATTCAGGGCTCTTAAGGGGTGACCTACTGAGATTCTGCTCTTCTTACTTTCGTGCAGTGGTTCTGTCAGGCCTGGCATGATAATTGGTCTGAAAGCCAGCTCCAAGCAGGGCAGGGGTGCTCATTAGTTTTCAGAGCTCTGGTGATTGGCGAGGTAAAGGCCCATCTTCTGTACTGAGTTTGAACCAGGGGGTTCTCAGACATAAAACCTCAGCCCTTCCTCATACTGCCTGCCATTGCAGTCATAGCCACGTAACTTCTCCATCCTTACAGCATTGTCATATGCAATCTCATTTACATGCAGAGCATTTCTGACATGTGGACCATGGTGAAACAAATGACAGATGTGGTATTGTCACCAGCAACTGACGCCCTCAAAAGTCGAAGCAGTGTGGAAGTGCGTATGGAGTTTGTCAGGCAGGCCTTGGGATACCTTGAGCAGAGGTAAGGCAGCTTACTGGCTCTGGCTCTCTGGCGCTCTGGCGCTCTCTCTCTCTCTCTCTCTTTCTAGGGCTGGCTTTTACTTTCCCTAAAGTCACCTGTTTCTCAGTCTTATGTAGTTCTGGGACTGAGTATGTTACAACTGGAATACTTTAAACTGACTAGAGATGAGCTAATTCTGTTATCAGAATACTTATCTACCAGGACTGTTTCTGCAGCTAACAAATCCAAAATGGGAATGATGGTAAGGAGGCGCACAGGTGACATTTTTTATTTCTCTGTTTTCCAGTGTTCAATGTGGAGATGTTCTGATTAGAGCACCATAATCTTGCTTTCTTAATATGGTTCAGCATTCACCCCTCAGGTTCCTTTGTTTCTTTTTCTTTTTCTTTTTTTTTTTTTTAATAGGATTTTAACTCATCCTTGCAATATGAAGACTTTGAACCCTTAGGAAAGCCTATAACTTTACCCTCTGTGGCCCTACCCAGTTAACCCCTGAGTCAGGGCTCTGCATAGGTGCTGAGAGGCTTGTGGCTGTGTCCTCATACCCTGTTGTCCACCTCATTATTAGGACCACTACCATTCATCTCTCTTGCTGGAACTCTGTAGAATTTCAGCAGGGATGGTCAGGAGTGTGCAAGAGACTCTATTTTGGAGACAGGTTGCTGGGCGTCACCCTGCTGGCTTGAGAAGAGGAAGCTTAGTTGAGTATACTAGCTGAATTGCAGCCTTTGCCACACAGTCTCTCCATCTACCAGACTCCATCTGCAGTGTGCTTGCTCTTTGTCAACAAAATATTATTTCATTAGGAAGTTCCCTGAGGGAATTCAGACTTGATGCTACAGGGACTGGTTTTCATATAAATATCATGCTAATTACCTTAGCCGCATGAACTAAGCTTCCTCACTAGTCTCCATTCCTTTGTTACAAGGAATCTGCAACTGTAAAAAGGTGTTGGGTTCTTTTTCTTTGTTGTTCTTCTTGTTGTTGTTTAATTTCTCTAGTCTGTGTGTAAAAGTTTTACAAAATAATTCTTAAGACTTTGGCTGCACTGTTTTTTCCACTTCAATATATATATTTTATTTGTATGGTTGTTTTTGCCTGTATGTGTGTCTGTGTACTACAAGGATGCAGTGTCCGTGGGGCCCAGAAGAGTGTTAAATCCCCTGGGACTGGAGTTACAGACACTTGTGAGCAAGCCACGGTTTGGGTGCTGGAGTTGAACCTCAGGTCGCCTCAAAAAGCAGTCAGTGCTCTCAACAGATAAGCTATTTCGCCAGCCCCACTGGCTAAACTTTGAAGGCAGTTTGGTTATATTGATTGTCAGCCATAAAGAACCTAATATAATAACATTTATTCATTTTTAGTTGGCAAACTATGAGCCAGATTTTCTTACACCATATAAAAATCTTAAGGAATTAAAAATAATATTTTTATTAAAAAATTATTTTTTTTGATAAACCTAACCATTAAACTGGTGCTTCAGCTACCAGGCTACGTCCTTTGTGTATGTATCCCATTTTATTATTTATTCCACTTAGTTTTTCAAAGTGTTGATTTTTTTAATGTATTTATTTTATTTTGTGTGTATTAGTGTTCTTCCAGCAAGTACATATGTGCACCATGTGTATGCCTGGTGCCAGTGAGGTCAGAAAAGGGTATATGGAGTTGTAGACAGTTGTGAACTCTTAACTGCTGAGCCATCTCTTCAGCCCATAATTTAGTTATTTGTTCTTTGTCCTCTAACTGGACTTTTAGAGCTCTCTTGAAGCTCTTGTCCAGTTAACAAAGTCTTTTCTCCATCTCTTGAGTAGCATCACTCTCTTGACAGCATCCTTTCAAATGCTTCCTTATCACCTATTTAGAATAGCTATATTCAGGGTTACAGTATTTCCTCAGATGCTTTTCTGCTGACAGTATACACTTACTGTTTCAAGTTACATAATCTACCAGATGGTAAAGAAGACCTAGTTCCAAATATGTTTTTAGCTATCAGGCCAAAAATGTTGAGAAAATACAGGCTTGGTCTGTCCCTTCCATGTTCCAAGGCATGATGGAGAATATATTTGTCTTGGTTCTCAGGGAGTTTAGCATTCTTTTTTTAAATTGTTTGTTTGTTTGTTTATTACGTATAAAGTGTTCTGTCTGCATGTAGCATGCATGCCAAAAGAGGATACCAGATCTCATTATAGATGATTGCGAACCATTTTGTGGTTGCTGGGATTGAATTCAGGACTTCTGGAATAGCAGAGGTGCTCTTAACCTCTGAACCATCTCTCCAGCCCCTGAATTTAGTGTTCTTTATTTTAGGACCTTGTCAGCACAAAAGTTGTCTTGCTGCAGGTTGGAAGTGGTGGTAGTGGGCATTGTTCTGACTACTACAGGGATCTCTGTTCCCTCATCTTGTGCTTTTAAATACTTGTACAGATGGGGAGAATGCATTGATTAAATTACCTTGGTTAAATTATAGAAGGGTTCTTAAATAGGTGGGAGAACTTCCCATTTAAAGGGGAATCAAAGTAGGTAGCAGTTGGCCTTGGACTTTATAAATTGGGTCTGGGACCAGAAAGAAAACAAACTATTGGGTGCTGTAGCTCCCTATGATTTTAGCGCTTGGGAAGCTGAGGCAGAAGGAGCACTATGAGTACAAAGTGCCTGCATAGTTTCAGAACCACCTGGACTATAGAGTAAGACCCTGTCTCAAGCAAACAAACAGAAGCAGGGCCCTGGGGTGGATTGTGAATATGAGAATAGGAACCTAGTCAGCTCCATTATTATAAAACTTGACAATGGCTTCTGCTTTACATAGTAGTTTGTTAATATTGAGTTTCTGGGTATCATAGTGGTATTTGGGTTAGGTAGGAAAATATCCTGGCTCTTAGCAGGTACATGGCTGAAATATTTGTAAGTTAGGTAGTAATGATTTTTATAACTTTTTAAATGGTTTCTGAAATTAAAAAATGTGTTCCTATGTGTGTTTTGGTACTTCAGGTAAAGGGTGTGATAATATTCACTGGACTGTTTTGACTTCTCATGGAATTTATTTCAAAATTTTTAAAATAAAAAGTTAATTTTTTTTTAGGAAAGCAAACCTGTTAGAGCATTACGTTCCACCCTTAGTGCATTTGAAGTTCTCAGCTATATTCCCCTAGGAATTCTTTGGGGGTTATCTGTAATAAAATTCTGTACAGTTATAAAAATGGAATTTGCTTTGGTTTCCTCTTCTGTATGAGATTTAAAATCAGGTCTTGCCTCTACAGTTCATAGTCTGGTGTTCCAAATGTGGACGTAGATGTGTGTAATACATGTTGTCAACCTTTGCCATTTTTTTTTTTTTCTTTCAAAATGTTTCCAGTTATAAGAATTACACCCTTGTGACTGTCTTTGGCAATCTGCATCAGGCTCAGCTGGGTGGTGTGCCTGGGACTTACCAGCTGGTTCGAAGTTTCCTAAACATTAAACTGCCAGCTCCCTCACCAGGACTTCAGGTACTAAAAACCTCTGTATGGCGAGACACACTCCAGAGCCACTACTTGTTCTCAGGAATTCTCAGTTGAAAAGAAGTCCTGGGTGGCAGAGAGGCCAGGGTTGAGGGGACAGTGCTGTTTCATGAGGACCCTTTGAAAACTAGCCATGCAGGAATCCTGGGGAGAGGTAGGAGAGGGAGGCAGCATCAGGTCTCAGAAGCATTTAAAAAGTTGAGCTGTAAGGATTCTCTCAGAAACACGTGGGTATGCAAGACAAACTGAGGGATATGTCAGAAGTTTAAAGCAAAACAGCTGAAAGAATGGCATTGGTGATGGTGATGGTTGTAATCCCTCTGCCCAGCTTGCCAGGCAGCTGAGGAATTATTTTACAGTGTCTTACAGAGTGTATAAGCTAAACTGGAGCTTTGTGCCAAGAGATTGGGAATATGAAAGATGCTAACTTCACAAAAGGTCATACTCTTAAAAAGCAGGGGCTCAGCCTCCTGGGGCCCTGGAAGGCTATTCCAGGAGGAGAACAATGTGGACAAACGAGAGAAAGCAAAGTATCTGGAGTAGTAGGTACATGGTAGAGCTTAGCAAGCTTTGGACTAGCTGGTAAAGAAGTACCAAGTGACACTATGTGATGTCAAGTTTATGAAGATTTTTGCCACAGAGGTGAGTGCCAGAAGTTCTGAGGACCACTCCTGAAAGAATTGCTGAAACACAGGACAAGCCCAGGACTGCTACATGGACAAATAATAAGTAGAGTGGGTGGTTGCATTGTTGAGAGGGTAGAGACAGTCACCTAACAGCTTCTGATATCTAGACAACTCAAAGGTGTGAAGGGACAAGGAATGAATGACTGTTCAGTAGCAGTTAATTTAAAAGCTCAAGTGGATGACAGTATCCCTCACTGATCAATGATATCTTTAGCCCTCGATTTGTGAAAGTCAAACAAGATGGTCCTATTATTGCTGGCTATGAGAGGAAGCACAGGGCTGTTGTGGGCAGATGGGCTCTGTTCTCTTCAGAGTAACTCTACATTCATACTGCATTGCCACTCCCACTTTTCCCTGAGCAAATTTGTTTGCAAAGTACAAGGAGTAGGGTACTATCAGTGGCTTTTAACTCATGTGGTAATGGTGGGAATTAAGTGCCTTAGCTGATGTAGCTTTTGTTTGTTTGACTCTGCCTTTTTTTTCTTCTAGGATGGAGAGGTAGAAGGCCATCCTGTCTGGGCATTAATTTATTACTGCATGCGCTGTGGAGACCTGCTTGCTGCATCACAAGTTGTCAGTCGAGCCCAGCACCAGCTGGGGGAGTTTAAAACCTGGTTCCAGGAGTACATGAATAGCAAGGATAGAAGGTACAGTGAGTGGGATCGCTTCAGTTGCTATGCTTTGCCTGCACTTGTTGACTGTAGTTACGGTTTTCTGTCAGTGGAGGACTGCGGGAAACATGGAGTCAAGGCTGCTTTATGAAATAGAGCCCATGTGAATAAGGGAATGTGGAGGCCCAAGGGTTTAAGACTGTTGAAGGAAGATGTAGGTGCTATTTTTTAAAAAACTATTTTTCTTAATGCCTCTACCTCCCTTCCAATACCCCCCCCCCACACACACACACACACACATACCCTTGGTAGGAGAGAAAAAGGGTTAGTGGGGAGAGGAGGTGTAGTTGTCTTTAGCTACTTCCTACTGGCTAGGGAAGTAGCTTCTTGGGGCAAGTCTGATCTTCATTTCAGGGTATCTCCAATTTCTTCTCAAACTGTATCAACAGTAACCGGGGGTGGGGGTGGGGCGGGGTCAGCACCAGCCTTCTTTTTCCTAGGAGCCTCCTTTCTCTCTGTGGGCTCTGACCTTTATTCCCTCTCCAGAGTCCTCAGAATTAAACTATCTGGAGCTGGCAAAGAGCCCCTCTCAGAACCCACATGAGGCAAATGGTTTGTTGCTGTGGACCATCTGAATCCACCCCATATCTCATACTGGGGATTAAAACAAAACCATGTTTACATAACATAACTGACTTTTTAAAGACACCAAAACTTTCCAGTAAAGGAAGATGTTGGAGAGCTGTCTCAGTAGGTAAAGTGCTTGCTGTGCAAACCTGAGTTCAATTCTAGAAGCTTTGTTAAGCATGCCAGCACATGTTTGTGATCTCGAACTGGTGAGGTGAGGAAAAAAGGATTTCTGGGACTCGGCCCAGTCAGCTTAGCCTAATTGGCAAGCTCCAGACCAATGAGAGATACCATATCAAAAAGACACCACTTGAGGAATGGCATGAAATGTTGACCTCTGGCCTCTATACTGCACACAAATGTGCATTTAGATACACATACAACAACCGGACAATGAAGGGAAGGACCCACTCTGTCACTACTTGAAGGATGTGGCATGGGGTAGAATACTAATCCCTAGCATTTTCGACCTTCCTCAGGAGGTCTCAGGACTGGAGCAGGCTGATGGGCAAAGGACATGGTGTTAGTAGTTACAAGTCAGGAGAAAGTGGTGGTACAGGCAGACAGGACCTGTGACCCTTAGTGAAGGAGAGGCTCCTAACTGTTCTGTGGGTGCTTCTGCTTGACCTCTGAGGATCTTTGCTGAATCCCTGTCTCTCTGTCTCTGTGTGTCTTCAGATTGTCTCCAGCTACTGAAAACAAACTCCGGCTTCACTACCGCAGAGCCCTCAGGAATAACACAGACCCCTATAAACGAGCTGTGTACTGTATCATTGGCAGATGCGACATCACTGACAACCAGAGTGAAGTAGCAGACAAGACTGAGGACTACTTATGGTTAAAAGTAGGTACAGCTTCCTTTGCCGGCCTAAGTTCTCCATGTTCTTCACCTGCATTGTGCATGATGTTCGTGTGGTGATCAGGACAGGGCCAGTGAATTTTACAGCTGTCAGCCCTGTTTTTTACTGTTTTTTTTTTGTGTGTGTGTGTGTGTGTTTATTGTGTTTTAATTCCCAACTAATGACTACACAGTTAATTTTTTCTTTCCTTTCCCTTTTTCCATCCCCCTTCCTTTTTTGCATTGCTGGGGATGGAATATAGGGCCTTGGGCATGAGCTGAGCTATGACCCAGCTCCAAGAACCACAGTATATCATGTAACCTCCAGCTCCCAGCATTGAGCATAGCTGCTAGGTAGCTACCACTGTACATATGGCTGAGGTTGTACTTTGTACCAACATGTGTGTTTCCTTTGGGGATTTAGCTGAACCAGGTGTGTTTTGATGATGATGGCACCAGCTCACCACAAGACAGGCTCACTCTTTCACAGTTCCAGAAACAGCTACTAGAAGACTATGGTAAGATCCTGGACAATCACCTTCTCTATTTTTGGGGCACATGGTTTACCATGCTCAATCAGGTAGAGATCATGCACTAAGAAATATTTATCCTGTGGATACATGAGAGACTGAGGCAGGAAAATCATGAATTCAAGGCCATCCTGGGCAACTTAGTTAGATTTTTGTCTCAGAGTACAGTTGTGAAGTACTTGCCTGATATTCCAGAGACTTTAGGTTTGATAGATCTCTGGCACTACCAAAAGAAAGAAAGGGAAAGAAAGGAAGGAAGGGAAAGAGAGAGAGAGAAAAAAGAAAGAAAGAAAGAAAGGAAGGAAGGAAGGAAGGAAGGAAGGAAGGAAGGAAGGAAGGAAAGAAAGAAAGAAAGAAAGAAAGAAAGAAAGAAAGAAAGAAAGAAAACCATGACTTCCATGGTCATAAACCATAAACTTTTTTCTAGTTTTTACTTGGGAGGGATGTGAATGAGGTCTTAGTCACTCCCTTGTAGATCTTGCTAGAGGTCACATCTGATTACAAAGGAGAGAACAGTAGCTTTTCCCTTTGACCTCCTCATTGTTAGGCAACTCTAGAAAGTAGAAGGTCAGTGACTACAGCTACTGTTGCTGACGTCAGAGTTCTGCAAATCATGTGCACTTCAGCTTCTTTGCAGTTTCTATCTCTGTCCATATTGAAGACAATTTGTCATTTTAACATCTTTAACTATTTCTCTCCTCTGATGTAAAGAGCTTAGATTTTTATAACAGGACCTCCCTGCTTGTCAGTCATGTAGTGAGGCCTAGAGAAAGTAGAGGAACTGGGTCTTTTTGGTTTGTTTTTGTAAGACAAGGTTTCTCCCTGGCTGTCCTGGAAATCATTTAGTAGACCAGAATGGCCTTGAACTCACAGAGATCCACCTACCTCTGCCTTTCTATTGCTGTGAGTAAAAGTATTAGAGGCATGCACCGCCATGCCTGTCTTTGAGTCATATTTCACGTAGTTTACTGTGTCCAGGGTCCCTTCAGTTAGTTTAGGCTCATATTGATGCTTTGTTTCCACCTGAACAAGGCCAGTTGATACCCTGGGTCAGACAGCTAGTGGCAGCTTCTTTCTGAGTAGGTTTTATCTCCTCTCCTTCAGGCGAGTCCCACTTCACGGTAAACCAGCAGCCCTTCCTCTACTTCCAAGTACTGTTCCTGACTGCGCAGTTTGAGGCTGCCATTGCCTTTCTCTTCCGCATGGAGCGGCTGCGCTGCCATGCTGTCCATGTGGCCCTGGTGCTGTTTGAGCTAAAGCTGCTTTTAAAATCCTCTGGGCAGAGTGCTCAGCTCCGTGAGTATTTAGGCCTTAGCTGCCAGTGATGTGACCACAGCACATCATGGTGGAATGGCCACCACTCCAGATTGTGGTCATTTTAGATCATTGTAGATACTTGAGCTTTTGTATTAGTGTTAGAGTGCTTGCCTTTAACCCCTTGGCATTTTCTGGAGTGTTAAATGGTTATGCCAGATGCTAGTTTTATGGCCAGACAAAGCCATTCCAGGAGTCATGAATATGGTATTCATTAGTGATCTGGCTTTTAAGACCTTGGAAATGCCAGCTAGCTACCTATTTACCTACCCAGGTGGTAGAGGCAGGTAGAGAGCCAGGTAAATGTGAGTGGCTGGGTCAGCACATTCTCCCCAGTATGTGAGCCTTGATCAGGTACATAGTCATTTCCTGTGAAGGCCATCATGCTAGTCATTCACCATATGAGACATTTTCTTCTGTCTGTACAAAGGAAAATGCAAGGCAGTGGTGAACTCACATTGGGAAATATACATTTAGTTTCCATGGATACTGGGCTGCAGGGGTCCGAGGGGCTATGAGAATGTGAGCCCTTCTGTTCCCATGTGCAGTCAGCCATGAGCCTGGTGACCCTCCCTGCATGCGACGGCTGAACTTTGTGCGTCTGCTCATGCTCTACACCCGAAAGTTTGAGTCCACGGATCCAAGGGAAGCCCTCCAGTACTTTTACTTCCTCAGGTGAAACCTACTTTTGCCTTTTTACTTAACTAGCTTTTATTTCTTTATTCTGACAATAACTGTTAGAGACTCTGACTCCATACCGCAAACCACTCAAGCTATTCTTGTGCTTTTGTAGGGATGAGAAAGACAGTCAAGGAGAAAACATGTTTCTGCGCTGTGTGAGCGAGCTTGTGATAGAAAGTCGAGAGGTAGGTCAACTTCTTCTCTCCCTGGCCGGAGTTGTCAGTGTGTTCTCATGCTACACTCTGTGTGAATGTACATGGCCTAGAACTGGAGGTAGAATAGGCTTTCTTTGGTTTCTTACAGTGAAAATATTGATCTCAGTCTCACTGTTTCCTAGTTTGTGTAAGATTCCTCTTATGCACCCCTTTTCCCAAAAGAATTTTGTGTTTTATTTCTTTGACCAGTAAACTGAGTAAACTTTTTTCCTCCACAGTTTGATATGATACTTGGGAAATTAGAGAACGACGGAAGTAGAAAGGTGGGTTAAATGTATTCCTGATTTTCAGAATATAGTTACATTGTAGGATTCACATCTAGATACAGTCATTTTTAACAAGTAAAGGATGAAATATAGGCCCAACTGATGACTTTGCTTTTACACACACTTTTCTTTCTTTAAAATTGATAAATTTGTGATTAGATAGTGTTTTCATATGTTCTAAACGTGCCTGCCGTTTTTCTTAAAGTTAAGATGGCTATATTTTTTATTATGAAAACAAATGATTACTATGCCTAACTCTCTCCAGATAGAAAAGTTAGAAATGCACTTTGCCTCTAAAAAGGCAAACCCTGAGTCCTTTGGACCCCTCTTCCCAACCAGCCCTGGAAATGCCATCTTCTGGGAGCCTTAGTAGTTCTTCTAAGACTTGCCATGCCAGGGGCACCATAAGAGAAGGGCAGAAGCCCCATGTCAGGGCCCAGTCCTGACCCTGGATCCCCAGAGGTACTCACTTTCCTTTATAAAACTGCATGGTTTGGCCTAGCATCCCAGATGAGGGGCCTGATGTACTACCCCATTTTCATAGGCATTGTGTCAAGTGCTTTGTGTAGTTTTTTACTCAGTTATGACAATCACCAACAGAATGAGAACCAGTATCTTCTGTTTCCCAAATGAAAAAGCAAAAATGAGAATGTGTAAGTATTTTCTTCAAGACCACACAGCTGGAATCTAAATGTACACATATCATTGCCTGAGGCACAAGTCACCCGATTGGTCCAGTCCTGATAGAGCATTAGCATGGACAAGCACAAGTGTTGTGCAGTCCATCGTCCCTCCCTGTGTGTCCTGGGGCCTTTCAGACTCTCCTGATGGTTTGCCTACTTTTGAGTGGTTATAGAGACCTTTTTCAAGGTCCTCAACACCACTTCCTTTGTATTTGTTCAGCATCTGTCTTACGAAGCAAATCAAAAGTTCTTAAAGTATTTTTTTTACAACTTCCTGCACGCCAGCAAATTTAGAAGCACTCATAATTTTACCTACTCTTGGTCATGTGGGAAATCTTTGAGAAACCACAAACGCACCATGGTCTTCCATTAAATGTGCCCTGTCTTTCTTTCCATGGTTTTGGTGTGGGGCTTTATGTCTTCAAAAGAGTTCCAGTCTGGCAGATGGAACATGTATTGATTAGGGCAAGCATTTCCAGTTCCAGGGTTCTATGCCACAGTTGTTGCTGAGTGTTGAGTCTCTTCCTTCCTTGATATTTGTTTTGTCAGCCTGGAGTCATAGATAAGTTTACCAGTGACACAAAACCTATTATCAACAAAGTTGCTTCTGTGGCAGAAAATAAAGGCCTATTTGAAGAAGCAGCCAAGCTTTATGACCTTGCCAAGGTAAATGTGCCCTTTTTGTGCCCCTTTTCTTCTCTGTGCTTGATAAATTGCCGGCCTTGTGGCATAAATGCTCAAACTTTTCAGCATTGTCTTTGCTTATCACTATCCCTACTGAAGCATTTTCTCTAGCATGGTGATGGTTCATTAAGGGTGAAATTTCCACTTTACCAAATTCTAACTATCCACAGACTATATCTGGCCAAAGAATGACATAATGAAAGACTATCCTATAGGCGTTGTCGAAGCCACTGTAGTTGGCTGTGGTAGCCTTCTACAGTGGCCAACAGTCTAAAGCCTAGGTTAAATGCTTCTGCCTAAGAATATGTGATGACTACAGATGACTTAGGTGACCTAAAAAGAAAGGCTTCCTGGGGCTGGAGAGATGGCTCACTGGGTTAAAGGAACTTGTTGCTGTTCCTGAGAATCTGGTTTGGTTCCCAGCACCCACATGGTGGCACACAACCATCTGATGCCCTATTTGGCTCTGCAGGTACCAAGCATGTACCTGGTGCACATACATACATGCAAGATAAACACATATACTCATAAAAATAAAAATAAATAAATCTTTTTTTTTTTTTAAATAAAGGTTTTCCAAATTTAAGAATGTTGTGATTGAGGTATAATTAGGACATAGGAAAGTATGCAGGTGGTGAGCGTCCATTGGATGAGCTGTTTACAGTTGTGTCCACACAACCCAAGTCTCAGGACATAGAGCAGTTCAGTTCACCCCCCTCCTCAATAAAGATGCTGTTTTTATTTTGCTTATTTAGTTTGTCCTTTTGTTGTTGTTTCCTTAATCTTAAAAACTTAAACAGAATGCTGACAAGGTACTGGAGCTGATGAACAAGCTGCTGAGCCCTGTTGTTCCACAGATCAGTGCCCCACAGTCCAACAAGGAACGGCTGAAGAACATGGCCCTCTCCATTGCTGAGCGGTAAGGCCGGGCTCAGCTCAGTGGGGCACAAGGGGGCTAGGTCACTGTGCCCCCCTACTGCATGTTCAGCTTCACTGGGTACTAGCAGCTTCCCAGAGGTTATACTAACTCAACTTCTTTTATAACATCCTGCGATGACAGCAACGAGGGGTTCTCAGGTTTTGTGGCCACTATTGTAGAATCTACCTTGCTCCCAGCAAAGTCCCTAAGTTCCCAGACTGTAACCAGCTTAACTCCAGAGGAGAATGGGTTTGGGGTGCTTTTCTACAGCAGCACAAAAGACATCCTTTAAGCAAATGAGTCCTCTCCACGGAGGCAGTAGTCCCCAGCCTTCAGGATTTGTAACCCATGGGGTCCTCTTCTCCTTCATAAAGACTTGGCTGCAGAATTGATGGTGGATGCTGGAGAAGCATGTTTCACTCAGAATGTGTGTAGGTAGAGGATCCACACTGGTCAAGCCCTTCACAACTTCAAAAATGAACTGTTCTCCACTTCCTAGTGTCCCTCATCCAGAGAATTCAGGGTGTTGATGCGTTTAGATTCGGATCTGTGGAGATCCATCCTCCACCCTTGTTTCCCTCAGCACCCCTCTTTTTTGTCTTTCAGGTACAGGGCTCAGGGAATAAGTGCAAATAAATTTGTGGACTCTACATTCTATCTCCTCTTGGACTTGATCACCTTTTTCGACGAGTATCACAGTGGTCATATTGACAGAGCCTTTGATGTAAGTTTATCACCAACATGCCTGTCAAGTAAAGAAGACAAGTCCTAGGAGTTCAAAGAGTCTGTGTCCTGCCTCCCCCAAGCCCTTTTTTTTTTTTCTCTCTCTCTCTCTCCTTTAATCAAGAAACAGGCTTCTAAAAGAAGTAGAGGTCTCTGAATTTTAGAATTGGGTCTGGAAATGAGGGTAAAAATCAAGTTAGTAAGTTATCAAAGCTTTTTTTTTTTTTTTTGGTTTGGTTTGGTTTGGCTTTTGGTTTTTCGAGACAAAAGTATCTCTGTGTAGCCCTGGCTGTCCTAGAACTCACTCTGTAGACCAGGCTGCCCTTGAACTCAGAGATATGTCTTCCTCTGCCTCTGCCTCCCAAGTGCTGGGATTAAAGGCACCACCACCACCCATCAGGATCAAAGCTTTTATGTATAGGAAGAGCAACATTTCTGTTCTTTTTGAAGAAGATGACTGGCTTTGTTTGGTGGTGGGAGGAGAGGGGAGATAATGTAACTATAATGGCGTTGTCATGTGGCTGGTGACGTTTTGTTTTAAACAGATCATTGACCGCTTAAAGCTGGTGCCTCTGAATCAGGAAAGTGTGGAAGAAAGGGTGGCTGCCTTCAGAAACTTCAGTGATGAAGTGAGTCTTTCTCTTTGTTCATTACAGAATTTCTTTTATACCTTCCAGAACCAAAAGCTTTATTTTTTTTAATGGGGTGTGTGTGTGTGTTTCTATGTTATCATGTGTACAGGCACATGTGCATATGAAAAGCCCACAGAAGGTGATGGGTGTCTTTCTCAGTTGTTTTCCACTTTATATACTGAGGCAGACCTTGGAGAAGTGGGGTATAAATCATAGGTTATGCACCCTCTAGAAGTACTTAAGTATTAAAATATCCTCTGCTGTATATAGACAATGAGAGAATTAAGCCAGAATTAAGGTTCAGGTCAACTAGAACCATTTCCTCCAAGAGCCATTGTGTGAACTCACAAAACACCACAAGAGCTGAAGTTGTACCCATTCTAGAAAAATCCAGTCTAGATGGCTGCTAGAACTACACCTTTCAGAGCTGTTGGGTATATTACAGGCATGGTAGCACACACCTGTAAGCCCAGCACTCTGGGAGGCAGAGGCAGGCGGATCTCTGTGAGTTCAAGGTCAGCTTAGTCTACAAAAGCAAGTCCAGGACAGCCAAGGCTACACACAGAAATCCTGTCTTTAAAAACCAATAAAATAATAATAATAATAAAAAGCTAGAGCTGGGAAGGTATCTCCGTGGAAAAAGTGTTTGATAGCAAGTATAAGGACCTTAGTTTGGATGCCCGATACCTACCCAACAGTAGGATATAAAAAAGATGAGCATGGCAACAGTATCTGTAACCCCAGCAATGGGAGTAGTCGTGGGGTTGCTAGCCAAAATGCTGGGCTCCAGGTTCAGTGAAAGAAACTTTCTCAAAATATAAGATAAAGGATCACAGAGAAATATCTAATGTTAACCTATGGCTTCAGCACATGCACACATGGACAGGCATACCCACACGTGTGTGAATACAAATAATAAAAAAAAATTTTTTTTTAAGAAGCAAGTGCAGTGACCATAAACTGTTATCACAGAAGCCCAGGTTCACTGCCTCTACAGGGCTTCAAGCTGGTCTACTGTAGCTCAGGGTGCTCTCTTGGGCTACATATGGAACCACTAAGAGAGCTTTCAAACTCGTGCCATCCAAGCCATGCCCCACAAGATTCTGTCTACCTTGGTGAGGCTACAACATGTCCCTCCTTTGGTCCATTCAGGTAAGAAATTTCTTTAAAGCACAGATACTATACTTTGAACCCAGCTGCCTGGGTTAGCTTTTCCACATAAAGAAGACATGACTGTTGAGACCATTGCACAAAAGCTCAGAAAGTCATCCTCCATTGTCCTTTACCTCACACTAAGAGGATTCTGCTACTAGCTGTTGTTCCTGTGTTAATTCTTACCCCATCCCCCCAGATACAAGGTTTATTGCATCATGGCCTAAATTCTACAGGCTCTGCCCCTGTAGAATTCCAAGGAAAGGCCAGTGGAGGCAGGCAGGCCTGAGGCAGTAGGACATTGTGGGGAACTGGGGAGTCATATGCATTTCTTCACCCTCTAATAATACTAGGTGGTTTTTCTGGTCTCGTTATGCTGACCTTAAGTAAAGCCTCCGTGCTTGTAGGTAGCGCCTGTGCTTTTGGCACACTACCCCACCAAAGTATCATTATGGAGCAGGGAGAGTGACCAGTGAGCAGCAGTTCCACTCTTGATATCACAGTGCCACCAGTTCCCTTTTGCTGACAATCGTTCTCCATTGGCAGCTGTGGGATGTAGCATGATGAGGCAGAGGTCGTGCTCCCTCCACTTGTTGCTCCTTCTGGGGCCTGGCTCCATTTCCCTTATTCCAGGTGTTTTTCTCTCTGTAGATCAGGCACAACCTCTCAGAAGTCCTCCTCGCCACCATGAACATCTTGTTCACACAATTTAAGAGGCTCAAGGGAACAAGTCCATCTTCAGCGTCCAGGCCCCAGCGAGTCATCGAAGACCGTGATTCTGTAAGAGCCCAGCATTCCGGAGACATTGCTGAGAACACCTTGCTGGTTTGGAATCCAGTTTCCACCCTCTTTGGCCATATGATCTAATCACCCTTTTCCTTTGGGACCTAGCGCTAGTGTAAACCTTACACGGAAAGCTTCTGGGAGAAACGCAACAGTAGGATTGCTGCTGTTCTCATAGGGGTAGGAGTGGGGTAGAAGTCAACCAAAATGCTAATTTGTAATTGGTTCCATAGGATTTTCTGCTCATTTTAACATACCAGGTTACTCTGAACATTTTCAGCAAAATACTATACTCCACTTTCAATCGGTACAGTCTTTAATACAAACCATTGTTTCTCCTCTCTGAACCTCACAGTAGCCCCTAAGAAGTGATTGGACAGCATTAGGACCCCCGTTACTTAGAGCTGAGGAAACTGAGACCTGACATAGGGATCACTTGTTTGTTCTCGGGCTGGGAGGACCTGGCTATGACTCCACGTGGGGTGAGCATGGGCAGGAATGCTCACTCTGACAGATGGAGGGAACAGTACCTGGGAGTTGGTCCAGTGGTTCTCAACCTCTCTAACACTTTGATCTTTTAATACAATTTCTTATGTTGTACTGACTGGCAACCATAAAATTACTTTTGTTGCTACTTCATAACTGTATCTTTACAGTTTATAGCAACTCTGAATCATAATGTGAATATCTGATATGCAGGATAGCTGATGTGTAACCACTATGAAAGGGTCATTTGACCCCCAAAGGGGTCTCAACCCACTTTCAAAGGTTGAAAGCCACTGAGCTGCTCCATGCCAACACCAGCTACACCTGGGGAGTCGAGAGCTTGTGTTCTCAATAGACCATTGGTAGCTCACTCTACCTAACACTTGGCAGATCGTTCTCTGGCAAAGGAGGCAGTGATGTGTTTTCATAGGTCAGAATGACCCTGCCCTAGTGCACTGGGCAGCCGCTTCCCTCATCTGGAGGGAGCCCTTTCAGCATGTCTTCTGAGTGCAGTGTAGTTGAACACCTGGTGCAGCGTGCAGTCCTGACCCAGCACTGCAAGGGAGAGAAGTTTTTACATACCCATGAGTAAAGCTGCTTTCCTGTCGTCCTCTCACCTCCCATTCTGTATTTCCTTCCCTCCTTCCCTCCTTCCCTCCTTCCTTCTCTCTTCCTTCTCTCTTCCTCTCTCTCCCTTTCTTTTTTTTTATGAGACTGGGTCTTTCTACATAATCCTGGATGTCCTGGAACTCACAGAGATCTGCCTGCCTCTGCCTCTGCCTCTGCCTCCTAAGTGCTGGAATTAAAGTCATGTGCCTCTACACGCAGTCTATTCTGAATTTCTTTATTTTATTTTATTTTATTTTTTTTACAATTTATTCTGTATTTCTTATTTTACTTTTTCTTGAGAGGTAGAGATGGATTACATGAATAGCAACTCATTCATCAAAGCTGCTTGCCAAAGAAATAGTTTCCCAATTTAAAGTAAAGTACTATCAAATCCTTTTGCCTGAACTTGTCAGAACTCATTTAAGGAAACCAAATGGGCACACTAACTTAGGTGCTTTATTTACCGCAAAAGGAAATACTATCAATGTTCTCATCACAGAGCACGATGTTATTGTTGTTGTTAGGACATTAAGAACACCATGCACAGTTTTATTTCACACATAAGGCAAAAAGTTCCTGCCTTTCAGTTTTCTGAAACAGTCCTTGAGGAAGCTTGGTAATGACCCTTGAGTTTGCTCTGAAGTTTCAATCCTAGCTGAGAAAGGTGTGACTTTTCTTGTGTCTGATTTGGATTGCTTCCTTGGTTGCTAGTATGAGAGGTACATCTCAGCATGAGCAATCTGAGTCCCCAGAGGCCAGCATCTGTTGCAGCCATCTGACAGGAGTCATTCTCCCAAGTCTAGTCTAGTGCTTGCCCCCTCCTAAACTTCTATTCTGTGTTCAATAATTCACCACTTGGCAATCACGTTCTCTTTTTTTCAGCTCTTGGAAAGGCCTGATTTTAAATTTGTAAGGTCCTCTTTTTACCCCCTGTAACAATCTAGAAATTTGATAAAATACTGTGTTTTCAGAAGAGTGTCGTGAGGGAGAAAAGGAGGATAATGGGAGGAAGGAATGGAAAGAAGTGGCTCAAATTGCAGAGATACAGCCTGCAAGGTTGCATTGCAAGGGCTTTGTGGGGCACGAAAAAGTCAGATTCTCGTGGAAGTGAGAAACTAGCCAGGAGAGAGGGAGGCTCAGAATGCTGGAGCAGGTGTTCTGAAGCCTTAGCCATGTAGAAGCTAACCAGGTGTGTTGGTGAGACAGGGTTACCAACTTTTGTTCAGCCTTTGTTCAGTTCTGACACCGTGTGCAGTGGGCCCCCAGTGGACAAATTTTGTTAAAGGCTGGAGTAAAGTGGCATTGGAGGCTCAGACATTCCTGATACCAAGTGTGCAGCGTAGAAGAGTCTGATGGTCTGTGTCTCACCCTGGCCTGACAGTTAACCGGTTTTCTTGTCTTGACCCCTTTTCTCTCAGCAACTCCGAAGTCAAGCCAGAGCCCTGATTACCTTTGCTGGGATGATACCGTACCGGACTTCTGGAGACACTAACGCCAGGCTGGTGCAGATGGAGGTCCTCATGAATTAAACATCATCTTTGATGGGGTCTGGGACTGCAGATTGTCAGTATATTAGGGACGTGGGCCAGGTGGGGTGGGCTTTGCAGTTTTGTTTCTGTTGTGTTGTGTTCTGTTTTTTATATTATGTATTTTTGTCAATACCAATAAATTTCTTTGATTTGTATTTCTTTTAAACATTTTTTCTTTTTTTTATTTTCTTTAAAATTTTCAGTTATTTTCTTGTTTTGGTGGTGGTGGGGTGTGTGTGTGTGTGTGTGTGTGTGTGTGTGTGTGTGTGTGTGTGTGTCTGTGTTTACTCTGGAAATGTTGTCATCAGTTTTGGGGCCAGAGAATGATAGGTATCTGTAATTTGGCCAATGTGACTTTAAATGATTAAAAAAAATTACCCATCATGAGCAAGGAATCAAAGCCTTTGGAGTCCCATTCACTCTGATACCATAATCCATAGCAGAGTCACAGTGCATTTTCCTAAGTCTAGTTGAGTGTGAAGCCAGCCTCAGCCTTGGGTCATAGAAAATCTGTGGGTGGAATGCCAAGTGCTACTGTCCTCTCAAGTAGTCTTTAAGGTCACCCATCACTCCTCAGCCAAGATTCCAAGTGATTGTTGTTCTGCAGTGCCAGTGGGGGTCAAAGCATGGGCTTGGGGCTGCTAGAATAGAAGATGTGCAAGTACCCAGCTCAGGGTGGAGAGCGGTGAGCCCATCCACTCCTCTGCTCTGCTGAGAGCTGACCTGCACACTCCCCTGTCATTAAGAACCTTTAAGCTTCTCTCCTTTGGCATTCAGTTGATCTGCTTGGATGATCCCTTCAGCATTTATAAAGGCAAGATCATGGGGTCATTCTGTATGTCTCACATGGAGAAATCACTTGGCATCTGTGTTCTGGACATTTGGTCCCTGAGTAGTAGTTGTCATCCATTGCTGACCTGACCCTGCATCTCCCATAGGACAAAGAGCCACGACTAGAAAGATGGAAATGACCGTTTGCTCCTGAGTGAGCCAGTTGAGCAGGCTCTGCTCTTCAGGTTGTTGGACCACTCTTGAACACACTTTAACATAGACTCCCCAAAAAGGGTTTTGCTTCTAGGGAGAAATCTCTTATCATTTCATAGTCATTCCCATGTCTTGTATTTTGAAAAAGGGCTGATAGATTGGTAATGGACACAGATTTTATGATACATAAAGGGAATAACGTGAAGGTCCCCCAGATTGTCTTCTGTCTTTACTCTCTGATCTCATCTTGTTGGTGGGACCCAAAACTGAGCTTACTTTGAAGTCTGAGACGGCAAGCCCGCGTAGGGGGGTTAGCTAAGCAAGGTGTATTTCACTTCCGTGCACCAAGAACTGGCATTGTGTTTTCACAGTGCCGTCATGAGAGTACTCCTGACTTTCAAAGTGCATAACTGACTTTATTTCTTAAATTGTCTTCTTCACCATAATTCAAGAAGATTGGGTTTAGTTTTGACCTCTGTAGCTTGTCTCTTCTTCACTCCGTGAGAGCTAATTGTAAATTTGTCTTTGCCTTATGCAGTTCTGGCTTCACATACGAGAACTGCACATATGTCCTGCCAGAAACCAGATGAGACCAAAAGCCAACAAGAAAGAAAGGTAGCTGCTCGGGTAGTGGTGTAGTCAGTGGCCAGCAGGGTAGGACTCGGTGTGGGGAGACCTTTATGGAAAGAATGAGATAATTGCACCAGAAGAGTCAGGCCTCCCCCAAGAAAATTCCAGTGCTGTTCTGTAAACTGATTCTGTGACTGCATGTGGCATGCTGGGCCGAGCAGAGCCAACAACCTGAATTTGCAAGGCATGGTATCATCAGGTTCTCATTTGCCCAAAAGTCATGCATGCATGTTCAATGACTTCATGACCTCATGACAGATTATTAGCTTACAACATCCCTCCACTCATTTCTTCAGAGAACCAAATCCTTTCTTGATACATTATTTGTGATTTCATTGTTTACCCAGAGAAATGAGAAAATGGTTCCTGGATGTTCTTGTTTTCCAGAGTCAATACTCTAGACTTGAAAATCAAGGGTGCTTTAAGACAGGGTTAGAGTCTGTCTCAGTATCTTATAGTTAACCCTTGGGGAACCTCCCAAGGAGGTTAAGAAAAAGAGGCTCAGCACCTTTTTGGGCCTGAAGATTTTATTTCACCTGTTCTTTTCTTCAGTTTCTTTGCTCCTGTTCCTAAGTAAAGTTAGGTAACTTCAGGGGGCAGTAAAATGGAACTGGGGGTCTCTCTTAGAGCATGTCTCCTGGTTTTGTGGCTCCTGAGCTGAGAGTCATCGGAGGATTGAAGCGTCACTTCTTCACATTGGAGGCAGAAGGCAGACCCCACCCCTGCCCGAGGAAACTTAGGCTAGAGCCTGAAGGCGTTCTGTGGTTGCTGCTGTGATACTTTAGCCCTGTCATTTTAAGTCCTAGTGTTTAGGATATTTTAAACAAAGAATTGTGGGCCCTCCCACAGTACCCAACATTGGCTGATTTAAATAGCAAAACAAAACTGGGTCTGTTCTTGCTTTGGTTTTCAGAATTGCCTAGTCTAGTGGAGTAAATGCTCCTGGCCCAAACCCTGGAGGTTGAATTAGCTGGGTTTGCCAGCACTCATGTTTCTTCTTGGGCATCAGAGCCTTTGTCTCTAGTTCATTGGGTACTTCATGTCACTTGCCAAATTCCCATGGCTCCAGTCATTCTGTCCATGGCATTCATGCCTGGAGCTTGCTGAATGCTATGCTACAAATAGCCCCAAGACTGGCATGCTGCCCCTAGGCTGATAAAGTGTGGCTGTAGGGTGGATGGGTACCTCTGGTAGGGTGGTGGGTCTTCCCTAAGACTGACCCAGCATTGCTTTGGCATGTTTTGTTCCTGGCTGCCTTTCCCCTGGAGCATGTGTTTCTTGGGCATGGGGCAGGTAAAGACAATTTGCTTCTGAGATTCATTGGCTTACTGCAGTAGGAAAGGAGTTGTTGCAGCTCTGGAAGGGGCATCTAGCCTCAAAGTCCATGTCTTGTAGTCCTCTGGTGGCCCCAAAAGACCTGGTTTAGCCTTTTTAGTAGCAAAAGGTTGTGTGACTCCCTTCACTGGGGACAGATTTAGCAAAGGAAAAACATTGGGTCACTTCTGGATTAAAGATAAGCGATGAGCAAACCGCAGTGTCAGTTGTGCTTTGTCCCGTGTGCCTTTGGCTGCTGGCATTCGCTACCTGGAGAGTGAGGGCCTGGCACAGGCTGTCAGCTCTGCAGCTACTTGGATCACCCTCCTTTGCTGCAATTTACACTTCAGAGGTAGCAGAAATGGCAGCAAGATGAGAAGGCAGTCACTGGCATTCAGACAGCCTGAATGGGATATTTGGGGGCCACAGTGGGTCTCAGCTCCTGTCACCTGACAGCTGTTTGTCCAAATGCTGAGTATGCTCGAAGGGGGAAAGCGGCAAAACACAGTTAATTCTTATTTGATGAGGCTTTTGTGTTGGGAATGTGGGGGCAGATTCTCTGTTTTAGTTGGTGGCATGGATGTTTTCCTTTCTTTCACCTTAGCTTTTCTGATGTCATGCTTGTGTTTGTGGGGAGAGGAAATAGTGGGAGCGTCAGTGTATATTCTATGTTCTCCCCTCCATGCAGTAACATCTGTGTTTGCTCTGTTCAGGACTCTTCTTCACCTCCACCCCTGTCTCTGTCCAGTAAATGTTCTCCCAATGTGCTGTGTTCTTCCTTTGTTCATTTCTTCAGTGGACTGGGGACTGCTTAGCTGAGCCTCCTCAGAAGGCAACAGAAGTGCTTCTCCTCGCCTCGGGGTAAGGGAGCTCCTCTGTCCTCCTTGTATGGAAGGCTCCCAAGGCCTGCCTGCTCCCTAGTCTCTGGGTCTCGCCAGTCACAGCAGTCTCGCTCTGTAAGTATAGGACTTCTGGAGTCCCAGCTCGGAAGCTCTGAAGTCACTATGGCCACAGACCCAGGCCTTTGGCATCTGAGGAACTTCAGAATCAGATGAGTTGTGGTAGACAATAAACAGCATTTTGGTGACAAAGCCAGTAAGTGGCATTCTGGGACTAGGGCCCGTTGAGACCCTCAGTGGGAAGCATTGGAGAGTCAGTAGTGAGGACTGGCTGTGTCTCAGCTGATGGCAGGAAAGGTTGGGCCTGCCCAGGGAACAGGTGTTTCTTGACAGTATGTGCTAAATTTTTAACCAAGGACACTGTCAAGATCTGGGCTCTAGTGTTCATTCTGGGGATGTGTAAATGACCAGCAGTGCAGGTTGTTCATGTCTCTCCTTGGGGCTTTGTTGAGATGCTATGAGCTCAGTCTGAGGGCCTCCCAAGTTGCTGGGGCCCTCAGCCGCACAGTTCCCTTGGAGGCAGTGTGCTGATCTCAAGGTCTTACCCTGTACCCGTGCACTCAGACCCCTCATAAGGTTTCACGATGTTCTGGACTCAGCACCTCCTAGGACCAGCCTGCCAAGGCTGTGGGCTTTGAAGGGATACTGTTGAGATGAGTGGAGTCAGACAGGGACTGCTGGAGGCCTTTCTCAGAAGTGTCTACTCTTTTCTCATAGAAAAGTTCTTAATCTGTGCTTCCAGCTACTTGGGAAGATGACACAGGAGAATTACTTGAGTTCAATTCAAGACCAGCTAAGACCCTGTCTTTATAAAAAGGGTGTGGGAGGTCATTGCTGACCCACCATGAATGTCCAGCTCTTCCCTGGAAATGGTCAGGTTTCAGCAATAACCCTTGATAGAAGCAAATGGACTGGTGCTGTGGAGAGAGGCCCAGAGGCTAGAGCTTCGTAGCAGCACTGTTGAGAGCTGTCCCAACTGTTGTGGAGACTGTTAGGAAGTTCCTTCTCAGTTGCCTCATGTGTCTCCTCCTCCAACAGTGCCAGACTGGAGACATCATCCGGCCTAGCCTCTTCCACACTTGGAATGACATCTTGCCGTGAGCTCTCGTGCAATTGGGCTGGCTGGGGTTTCTAGAAAACACTTTTTAAAATATTTTATTTTTAATTTATTTATTTATTATAATTTATTCACTTTGTATTCCAGCTGTAGCCTGTCCCTTGTTCTTCCCCAATCCCGTCCACCCTCCCTCTTCTCCTCCCATGCCCCTCCCCCACTGATTGGGGGGTCCTCCTCCCCTTCCATCTGACCCTAGCCTATTAGGTCGCATCAGGACTAGCTGCATTTTCTTCCTCTGAGGCCTGGTAAGGCTGCTCCCCCCTCAAGGGGAGGTGATCAAAAAGCCAGCCCCTGTTCCCCTTACTAGGGAACTTAGGGAACCCACTTGGAGACTGAGCTGCCGTGGGCTACATCTGTGCAGGGGTTCTAGGTTATCTCCATGCATGGTCCTTGGTTGGAGCATCAGTCTCAGAAAAGGCCCCTGGGCCCAGATATTTTGATTCTGTTGCTCTCCTTATGGAGCTCCTGTGCCCTCCAGGTCTTACTATCTTCCCCTTCTTTCATAAGAGTCCCTGCACTCTGCCCAAAGTTTGGCTATGAGTCTCAGCGTCTGCTTTAATACCCTGCTGGATAGTCTTTCAGAGGCCCTCTGTGGTATGCTCCTGTCCTGTTCCCTGTTTTCTCCATCTTTGGAGGTCTAACCAAGGCTGTCCACTCTCTCCGTATTTCTTCAACATAGTTCTTGAAGTCTCTGCTAGAGCAATAAGACAATTAAAAGAGATCAAGGGGATTCAAATCAGAAAGGAAGAAGTCAGTATCACTATTTGCAAATGATATGATAGTATCCATGAGTGACCCCAAAAATTCTACCAGGGAACTCCTACAGCTGATAAACACCTTCAGCCAAGTGGCTGGATACAAAATCAACTCAAAAAAAAAATCAGTAGCCCTCCGGTATACAAAAAGACAAATGGGCTAAGAAAGAAATTAGGGAAACAACACCCTTCACAATAGTCACAAAGGACATAAAGTACCTTGTTGTAACTCTAACCAAACAAGTCAAAGACTTGTATGAAAAGAACTTCAAGTCTCTGAAGTTTTTAGAGAACTTTAAAGCAAACTGAATTTTCTTTTTTTAAATGGATATGTGGCATGTGGCCCTTTGGTGGTAACTGTAGCCATTCATAAACTGCCTCTGAGGGATGTGAAAGACTTCTTGCCAGAGTTGGGTGAGGCACTCTGAAGAGCAGAGACCTGGACACAGCAAATGTTGGGAGGGAACATTCCCACAGCTCTGGAGCTGCAATGTGGCAGAGGCCGGGAGCTGGGTGAAATTCTTCTCTACTTGGGAGTCACTCTGACATAGCTTGCTGCAGGAAAAGTAGGGGTACCAGTTCACTCATCCTCAGTTCCTAGGAAGAGTTAGTTAATCCAAGTGATTCAGCTACCTGGAGCCATCGCTTGGGAGGCCCTCAACAGGTAAAAGTCAATTTGGGTTCCTCTTCTCCCTGCCTTGTATAGATGGCTCTCAAAGATGATGGGTGTTTGTTTGCCTCTGCTGTTTGCTTATGTCCTTCACAACAGGGTTTCCCATGGGTACAGGTAGAGTAGCCCATATCAATGTTGGCTTTGGTTTCTTCTTTTAAGACAAATTTAGGTCAAAGTTGGTAGGTCAATGTTTTGCTCTTGGAGGACAGATACTGATATGTCAAGTTCAGCTGGTAGTTCCTGTTTTCCAGTGACTGCTAATTGGAGAATGTAATTAAGCAAATATTTGAGAGCCTGCCTAAGGCCAGACAATTGACTCAGCTTATACTGTGTCCCTAGTTTCTAGGACATAGTCCTAAAACAAAATCACTCCCCTCTTAGGGGGTAAGCAACGGTGAGGGGTCCCTGGCAAGTGAGTCTCCTGGTTGATTTCAAGCCTTTCCCAACCTCCTTGAGCACTAACTAGGACTCTCCCCACCACCGAATCCCCAGATAACATGCCCTGGGGCAATTTGTGATGACAGCCTCATTTTCTGAGGAGCTGGATATATAGAATAGGCCCAGGAAATGCCACAAGAGGGGATACACAAAAGGATGAAAATGGGTAGTGCACACCTATAATCTCAGCTACTTAAGCTAAGGCAGGAGGATTGCAGGCTAGAGGCCAGTCTGGACAACTAAGTGACCAGACCTTGTCTCAAAACATAAAAGGACTGGCTGGGGTTGGGTATGTCAGTGGTGAGTGCCTGCCTGACCCCTACAGGGCCATGGGTTCAATCCCAGCACTGCCCTCCAAAAAGGGGGAAGATGGAAGGCAGGATTTCCAGAACTGGGGGTGGAGGACCTCCCTGTATGTGACATGGATTCAGACCCACAGGGACAAACAGAAGGTCACAGGGACAAACAGAAGGTGAGTGTGGCACCAGGATGTTTATGCCCTGCTCCCACTTCTCATGCTCCAGTGGCGTGGCACATGTGTTCATGTTTCTGTGGCTTGAAGCAGCAGAAACTGAAGAGAACCTGCCAGAGGTCACAGGCCTCATGTTCTGCCCTTCCCTGACCAGCCTGGATTATAGGATACCAGCTTTGTCCAAGAGGTATGTGGGGACCAGGAGGGCACCAGGGAGGGTGGCCCATGAGGCAGAGAGATTAGCTGGGCTGTGTGATTTGAGGACACACCAGTCATTGCAAGGCAGCAATTACCATGCTGAGGCAGCAAGTCTAAGCTCAAAGGCCTAATGGCCAGCTTGTGTCTTCAGTCTCTAACTAGAAGAAGAGATCTTCAAAAGCTACCCATAACATAAAGGATATTTTTGAAAACTTCCAAGTCATCATTCCTTTAGCCAGAAGAGCCAGTTTCTGGGGTGCCACACCTCCTCCTGTCAGTTCCAGCCCCGCAGCCCCCCCTCCTTTCTTCCCGCCCTGATGACCCCTGAGCTTCTGAACTGTTGCTCTTGGGGTCTTGCTGGGTCTGACTCCAGTGGCCTGGGGAGGGCCTAGATCCTGGCTGGTGTTTTTCAGAGTTTCCCAGGTGGTGTTCCCCCCCCCCCCCCCGGCAGGGTCAGGAATCATCATTTGGATTGACTGCAGGGAGTGGTAAAATAGGCCTCTCAGCCACTAGTCCACATAGCCCCTTCCCCCTTCACAGCACAGCAGTTTGTTCAGAAAAACCTATGAGCTGTAATAAAGAGGTGAAAATTCAGCCTGGCCAGGAAGAAGTTCACCAGGCCTAGGCCCATCAGGTCACCTTGCTGTTGTCCCTACCATGGTCAAAGACAGCCCATCCATGTGGTTTTAAAAATGGAATTAGATGTAAAAAGTCACTGCGTAGGAGCAGAGGAGTCAGTTCATGTCTTCAGGACATTACAGGTGAGTGACATCTGCTAACCTGTGCTGAATTCCTAGGCCCAAACCCAAGATGTCCACCTGTTCCTGCCTTCTTGTGCCTTGACTGAGGCTCTTCAAGAGCCTTTTAGTGCCTGGAGTGTGAAGTCCAAGCTCTCTGGTCCAAGAGCCCAAGCTTGTTCTCTGAAGGCTTAAGTAGCTTCTTATTGGGACTTTAGGACTTGCCCCAGCCAGCAGGGACCAGTGTGGAGCCAGTGCCCAGCTCTGCAGCCCTAGGTGCTGGAGGCCTCTGGTAGGAGAGCTTCAGGAACTCTACTTGGAGAGCTCAGGGAGATGGGCAGGTCATTCAGGCATCATGTGAGCACCAGGCCCTGCACTCCTAGAGTTCCAAGTGTTTTCTGTCTGTGTGCAGCCTCCCAACTGCAAACACAGGCAACTCTGTGTTCTACTTGGAGCCTGAACCACCTTGTCCTGCCTTTGCAGCTGCTCACCAGAAAGCATGCCTTCAACTAATCAGATTACCCATAACATAAAGGATATTTTTGAAAACTTCCAAGTCATCATTCCTTTAGCCAGAAGAGCCAGTTTCTGGGGTGCACTTTTCTGGGAGTTGATTTTCTCACACCTGTTTTTCATGGTAACTGGAGAGCTGAGTCCAGAAAAACACAAGACCTTTCTGTTTGCAGAACACTAGGAATGTCCAAAGTCCCTGCTCAATGGTCAACCCACAGAGATAGGGTTCTCTCTATTGTCAGCCAGGTGGTGAAATTAACACCCAGGTCTCAAAGTATGTGTATGTGACATGGGACCAGATCCTTTCTCTCATCCTTCCTGTTCTCTCTGTGGCTCCAGGACCAGGCTTGGCATAGAACTAAAGGGGTACTGGGCTTTTAAAAGCAAATTTGAGGTTCTGTTTCCATGGTCCTCATTGCAGGAGCAGGTCTTGGGCTCCTGGGTTCCAAAATCTTGAGACCATTAAGCTAGGTGACACATGCCTATGTTTGGGAGATTGAGACAGGAGAATTGCTGCAACTTTGAGGCTAGCTTGGGCTTCATAACAATTACCAGAGCAGCAATGGTTATATTGCAAGACTCTCCCAAAAATAAGTTAAAAAAATTATGAAAGGTTTGAACCTGTAATTCCACCTGTAATTCCAGCAGTTAGAAGGTAGAGGGAAGAAGATCATGAGTTCAAGACCACCCTGACTTAAAAAGGTCATGTGAGCTACATAGTAAAACCCTGTATTTTTGTTGTTGTTGTTTTGTTTTGGGGGAATTTGGTCTAGGCTTGCCTGAACTTACTATGTAGCTGAGGATAGTCTTGAGCTCCTGATCCTCTGGCCTCTGCCTCCTGAGTTCTGATTACAGGCTTAGGCCACCACACCCAGTTTCTTAATAAACTGTTGTTTAGAAATGAACCTTTGGAATTCAAAATGAGACAGATTGACCATGTCTCCTCTCCTGGTCCCTGGGGAAAGTTTCCCAGAAAGTTAGAAGGCTAAAGATGTTTCTATAATGAAAGTCCAGATGTCAGGGAAGCAAACAGCGCTGATTCATTGGTTTCCTGGCAGAATTGCTGGGATGGAAGAATTTACATTACTGGAAACATGAGCTCTCACTAAGGTTACTACTTTAGTTTATGTAGCTGCAGCAGCACTGAGCTCAGACCAGGCCTGCATTAAGAATTGCAGCTAAGCCTGTATGGAGGGTAAAGGTTGATGGAGACTTACTGCCTTATGAGACAAAAAAATAGAAAAAAGTGAAATCTCACTCAGCAGATACTGATCAACTTAGTCAGGGTTCTAAGTCAGCTGTTTGCCTTGGCTGCCAAGAAGCTCTAAGCTTAAATGATTGTTTCTCTCTCTTTTGTTTGAGATATTAGAAACACCTTATAGCATCATTGCCCCAGCCAGAGGAAGCCTCCCCTTTTCTGAACCCACGTAATATTTTATCCAATGATCTATTCTTTTATGCCTGAGTTGTGGCTAGTGGCTTTGGGTCCTGAACTGCAAGCATCTGAGGACACTGACCATACTTTGTCCTACTTAATCTCCAAAATAGTTGCATTAAGTCTAATGCATTGCTCATACTTGTGGAAACCCATCGGGTGAATAGAATGGTGGCTAAACAGTTTAGTTTCTTTTAAATCTGTCCATGAAGGAAAAGAAGCCAGCAGTCCTTCCTCTCCTTGATCTTAGCCAAAAGTCCAAGAAACAATCAAGTGCCCTTTCTTTAAACATGCAGATGTCGTAATGTCCCCACATTTTCCTTTTTGCATCAGCTGACCATAGCTTGGAGGCATGTTAGTATTCAGTTACTCTAACCCTAAGTACAAAGAACAGAATTACAGCAGGTACACCCAGGTGCTCCTCAAGGATTCATGGGAATCCCGGTGATTCAGCCCTGTTTCTGGCTTTCCAGGACTGTCCTGGTCCTGGTAGCTCTGTACTGTCTCTGCTCCTACACTGAGTAGGATTTGGATCTGTATCTCTTCTGTGGAGTCATCAAGTCTGTAAGCCCCTAGAGGGCAGGGATCCAGCTCCATGTTTGGCACCTCTAGGCCTCTGTGCTGTTCTGACCCAGGGTAGCTCCGGGCCAGGGAAGATGTTTGCATGGGTTTTCTACTTTCTTGGAACTGGAAGAGCCACGCCCCCAGGAGGAAGCCTCACAGTTCTGGTATGGTTGCTGCAGCTGGTGTTGTGAATCAGGCCGACGAGCAGCGCATCCTCTTACCCGGCTATTTCACGACACCAGGGTTGCATCCTACCCATCCTCTCCAGGGAAGCCTCGTGGAACCGCAGGACTCAGGAAGCTGGGGACCGGGTGGGTTGGGGCAACTGATTGTGAAAGATGATGTGCAGCAGCTTATAGAATCTCTGCCATACAGCACCTCATAGTCACCTAGGATGCTTTAGACAAATGCCATTGTCTGCCTTCCCCCTACTCTGCCTAAGCCCATGAAGACTCAGAGGTGTGACCTCAGAGTCAGATTCCTAAGAGGTTCTAATCCATGTGCAGCAAGAAGGAACCAGGTAGGCCTACAGCTCCCCTGTTCTTGTCTGACCATGCCATGGCACCTGCTGGCCCTCCCCAGCCCCACTCCTTTAGATTTGACGTATGCCATTTAATTGTTCCTCCCGGCACCAAGACACAAAGGACAAAAGTAGCTTCTTATCCAAGTACCCCAAGGCTGTCAAGGATTCCCACGTATGAACATTTGCTATCTCCTGAAACCTGGCCTCACACAACTTCACCTCAATGTTAATGTTATTGTCTCTGTCTTCAGGACACTCTACCATCTTGCCATTCTAAAGTTCCTTTCAAGCCTGGCCGCCTCCACTGCGCTTTGAAGCAACCCCTGTCTGGTCCCCCTTAGTCCACATACAACTGCCAAAGTGATCAATAAAAATTCCATCACATAACTTGCAACTTGTAAGTTGGTCTATGAGGCCCCAAGTTCCCTCTTCCATGTATACACCTTGCCTGCTTCGTCCTAACACACAGGCCTTCCTGCTCTGTTGGAAGCCCAAGTCACATTTTGTCCCAGGGCCTTTGTTCTCTTCCTGCCTATCTCCCTACCTCTTGCAGTTCCTGCTCACATATCGGTAGCCAGTCTCAAGGTTTCCATCCTCAGAGAGGCCAAATGACCCTACCTCATAAAAAACTTTATTTTCTCCATAGCATGAATTTTGGCTATCACTTGTCTGTTTGTCTGTCTTCCCTCTAGAATGTGAGCTCCCCGAGAGCAGGACTTTGTCTTGTTTGGGGGTGGGGGAGGCTTGCTCAGCATAGAAAATAGTATGTGGTAGTTACCTAATAAATGGGGTGAGATGGGGCTGGAGAGATGGCGCAGGTTAAGAGCACTGGCTGCTCTTCCAAAGGTCCTGAGTTCAGTTCCCAGGAACCACATGGTGGCTCATCTAGAATGTGATCTGGTGCCCTCTTCTGGCATGTAGACATACATGCAGGCAGAATATTGTATACATAATAAATAAAAAATTTTAAAAATAGTGTGGTGGAATTAAGAAATGGCCTTTTCATCCTAGTATCCTACCAGCTCTTCCTGTTCTTCCAGCCAGTCCCCCTCTTACCATGCCTACCTTTCCTCTCAGCACGCATCTCCTGTGAGGTCCCCTCCTCTGCTGGTGCTACATGCTCTTGGCTTTCAGGTCCAGGGCCTTGTATACATGTGGAGGTCCCTGTGGCCATGAGATAGCAGGTCCTGAATTGGGAGGTTGCAGCCTGCCCTCCTGTTTTTGTGGCTCAGCCACTGTAGAGAGGATTTTTTTTTTTTTTTTTTTTTTTTTTTTTTTAAATTTCTGTGTCTGTCTGGTCCTTAGCTGCTCTGCTCCTCCTGAGAGCCAGGCTGAGGCTAGGCAGGAAGGATCTAGATGGCCCTGATACCAGTGTTGTCCCTTCCTTGCTGCTGTAGTAGCTGAGGCTCACCCAGTGGGGAGAACTACTCAGAGCCCCCCCCCCCAAACAAACAGAATGGTAACTCCTTGAGACCAATCCCAGGACTGTACTCAAGGTAAGGGTCCTGTGTCCCCTCAGGAGCTGAATCCAGGATGTCAGGAGTCGTGTGGCCCAGTTCTGTGTCCCTGTCAGAAGGAGCCCCTCTGAGAGTTTATTAGATAGACTGCATTCCAGCAGTTAGAGCGTTCCCTTCTCAGGGTCTGTGCTTTGGCACAAGGTGTCAAACAGTCACTAGCTGTCCTATTGATAAGCTCCGCGAGGGATCCTGCCTACACTCCATCCTACTCCAGGGAGTGCAGTGGGGCAGGCGGTTCTGGAGAAGGCCCCACACCCCTTCCACCTGACCCTGGTGCTTTGAAGAAAGGAAGAAGTGATATACCAAGGTCATTCAGCAATTTCATAGCCTCTTACTCCTGGCTGAAAACCAGCCCTGCCTGGCCTTTCTATTCCAAGATCTTTATCAGGAATTTTCCACAGCTGCCAGGACACAGTGTTTTGGAATGGTGTGGGGATGCTGGCTGGCTGTGATTTCTGCCAGGTCGCTGGCAGTTTAAAACTCAGAGGATAAGATCTGCCCTGTGGGCCATCGACCTGTTGGGAGTAAGTGGGGGAGGCTTCACAAATCTCACTGTCCCTGCCAAGAAGACTGACCCAGAGGGGTCCTTGGCCTGACTCCTTACTTCCAGCCATCAGCCCTGCTGGGATCTGGAGGGCAGAGAAAAGGAACACGTTCACTTTTTAAAGTTTTCCTCTCCTCATGGCTTAATGTCCAGTAGAGGCATGATCTGGGTCCTTTCATACCCCAGGGCACTGTCCCTGCAATGGCTTAGGCGCCTTCATTGATCAGACCTCCTCCTACATGTCTCCAGGGAGGGAAAATACAGTTTCCCTGGGTTCCGTGGACCACAGCCCTGTAGGCTAAGCCTATGAACGTGTAGTTCAGGTGTGACACTATGCCTGGTTGCCCTAGAGGCTCATGGCCAGCATCACGCCCTCAATGTTTGTCAGCCAAGAGGTGGCTGCAGGTCTGGCTTGAGGCTGTTAATCATAATAATTCATGTATTTTGAAATGTATCAGGAAAGAGACACTGAGGCATTGAGGGATGGAGATTGTTAGACAGACTTCCTTTTTTATATGCATGTCCTAAAATGGCATCCATTCAAAGTAGTAAATAAAAGGAAAGCCACACGCTGTGACCCAATGAGAAGACTGTTAACCTGCAATGCAGGTACTTGTAGCAGGCCTTTTCTGGGTCCTCTCTCATGACTGCTGCTTCCTGGGTCCTAGCTGCAGAACCTCTGCTACCCTAGGCCCAGAAGAGCTACTGCAGGACTCAGCCACGTGGCTTTGACTAGCCCAGCCCTCCTCCTCCAAAGTGGCCTCTATGTCAATGGTCAAATAAATGAGGGCAGGACAGAAGTTGCTGTGCTCCGCCTCCTACCCTGGCAGAGACCCTGCTCACTAGCCATGGGCGGTCTGGGTCAAGCTCCCGCCTTCTCCCAGCTGCTGCCCAGCCTATAAAGCCACCCTCAGTGTCCTTGCCCACTCTGCCCCCCTCCCTTGGAACCCAGATCCATAATGGCAGAGCTGCCTGTGACTGAGATGCCCGGTGATGCTCTGTGCAGCGGGCGCTTCACCATCAGCACACTGCTGGGGGGTGACGAGCCCCCGCCAGCCGCCTGTGACAACAGCCAGCCCAGCCACTTGACACATGGCAGCACCCTGTACATGCGCACCTTTGGTTACAACACTATCGATGTGGTGCCTGCCTACGAACACTACGCTAACAGCGCGCTGCCGGGCGAGCCCCGGAAGGCGCGGCCCACCCTGGCTGACCTGCATTCGTTCCTCAAGGTAAGCACCGGTTCAGAGACTGGCCACTTCCTGCCTATGTGACTTTGCCCTGATTACCCAACATGTTCTGTCATCGGGGTTCTAAAGATGGCTGGGCATCTTCCTCAAAGGTCAAGATACCCAAATGAAATAGTGGACCGAGGTGCCGTGACGCTTGGGGCACACTTAATACACATTGCCCGGGCGCTGGCAACTTGGATATAGCATAGCATGGCTGCTCATGTTCATGCAGGCCGCATACCCCTACGAGAGACTGTGAGAGGGAGCATGACAGGCCCTCTCAAATATCGGCTTGCTGGCTTTGCTGGGAGGCCGGAGGGCCCAATCCCTGTGACCTCATGTTTTCAATGACAATAGGGTGGTTCTGGATCTGAGACTCCTACTACTCTTCCCTGTTTCAAAGCAATGATCCAAAGGGGCCAAACAAGACCCCTTGTTCAAATAGGGATGCTGTGATGAGGTGCTGGAAAGTAAGGGAAGAAGGCCCCAGAAGGGGCTGCAGTCAGGAGGGACATGAACCAGAAGACTGCCATGCTTAGGTAGTGGCCTGGGTTCAAGTACATCTGTGCCAGACACCCAGTGTGTGGCCTGGGACAAACTACTTCACCTCTTGTCCTATCTGCCTTCTCAGACTTGTCCGATCTCAGCAGTCTGCCCTAGAAGGGGTGTGGCCTCCCTGAGCAAGAGCACTATGGATGCTCAGCCTGCTCTCCCTGATGTCTTTCCAAGCTTCAAGCAACCTTGTGCCCATGAAGCTGTCCAAGGGCTGCCTGTGTGGCAAAGTGGGGCAGGCAGGGCTGAATGCAGACACCCAGCCCCCACCCCCATTTCCTGACTCCTACTGGTCTCTGGGCCCCTCAGGAAGGTAGCCACCTGCATGCCCTGGCCTTTGATGGACGGCCAGGCCGTGAGCTGACCGACGGACTAGTGGAGGACGACACAGGCACAGACAGCGAGAAGAAACCGGAGGAGCCTGTGCGCTTCGGCTGGGTCAAGGGGGTGATGGTGAGTGGGTGTGACCTAGAGCTTGATATCTAGAAAAAGTCGGGGTAGAGCTCTTTTAGCCTCAGCTTTGATTCTCAGGTCCTTGTGGGAAGGTTAGACTCAGTTAGACTCAGGTTAGGCTCAGTTTGGGCCTCAGTTTCCCCATCAGCCGTGCCCTCCATTTTTATTTGGTGTAAGCTTCCCAACTTCTTGTGTGCTCTTGGCCAAGACCCAACCCTGGGAAGATCTCTCCTTAGCCACGCACTAATGTAGCCTTGGGAAAGTTACTTAGCCACTCCCTGCCTCAGTTTCCTCACCTGTAATGTTGAGCATTAAATTAGTTTATAGGTGTGAAAATTCTTGGATCAAGGCCTGCTAAGGGGATTCTTAGAAGAAATTCCTCCATAGAGCCAACAGAGGGCAGCACCAACATACAAATCTACAATTCCTCCCCCTCCATTCTTGTACCAGGCCACACCCTCATGGAAAGGAGTGTTCGATGTAGCATGGATCATAAATAAGCCTCCGGGCAGTAAAGAATCAAGTGACCTTGACTTTGAAAGACACTATAGGGTTCTACAAAGGTGATGGGATGGAGTGCAGGAGAATGCAGAACTGAAACCTTCATCTACCTGTGGGGGCTTCGAAGTCAGGGTTGGAGCACGCCCTGATCTGTACTGTCCGGAACCAGCCACACCCTAGTTTTCATCTCAGCAGACGACAGACCCAGAAATCTCAGGAGTCTGAAGGTCACATGTCCCCACCTGGCCCTAGTAGTTAGCAGGGCCAAAGGCCATATCATGCCCTCCCACTTGGAATGCCAGCCCCAAAGATGACCTCTGGACTTTGCCTCTATTATGGAAGCAACTGGAACTTTGGTTTCTGCCCTATGTGGGGTGCTGGCTTTTGCTGCTATTTGCAGAATACCAGGCCCAGGGCCAATAGCTGCCCCAGGCAATGGCTGGGACCTGGCAGACACAGGGCCTTGGGCTTGGAACAGGCTGAATGGTGGCAAGGCTGAAGCCCATTCCCAGGCCTCCATGGCAGGGTGGGAGGAGGTGGGAGGAAAATCTGTCCTCCCCTCCTGTCCTAAGCCAGGCAGCCTGCTCCCACAGAAGGCGGAGAGCAAGAAGCATCCGTAGGTGTCCACAGGCCTGAGAACAAGCCCTTGAGGTTTGGCCTTGGGCATCTGGCCCTCAGGAAGCCTCTAACCCCCTCTCCTCCCAGATCCGATGCATGCTCAACATATGGGGTGTGATCCTCTACCTGCGGCTCCCCTGGATTACGGCGCAGGCGGGCATTGGTGAGTGCCCAGGGGAAGGGAAAGTGCATGTGCTTGAGTTCTGGCCCAAGCCCCTTGCACTGTAGGGCCCCCAGGCTAAGCCTGCCCCTCCCTGGCACACCCTCAGATGGCAGCAGCCACAGCACATCTTTGTATCTGAATGTGCCTCTCCAGAGGAAACCTCAGCCATCCACCCTGGGAGCCAGCCACCTCTTTTGAGATGGGTCATCCAGTGGCGCAGATCTCACCAATTAGGTTAGACTGGCTGGCCAGCAAGCCCCAGGGATCCTCCGATCTGTACCTCCCAATACTGGGGTGACGCCTGAATTATGTGGTATTAGGGCCCAAACCCAGTCCTTGTGCCAGGCAGGCAGTCTCCCAACTAAGCTACATCCCCAGGCCTTATTTTGGGGAGGTTATATTTTGAGGGTTTGTGGGGGTTGTTGTTGCTTGAGGTAGGGTCTCTCTGTGTAAAACTGGCTTTTCTAGAACTTGCTATGTAGATCAGGCTGGCCTTGATCTCACCGAGATCTGCCTGCCTCTGCCTCCTGAGTGCCGCCTCCTGACATGCACCACCATGCCCAGCCCCTACTTTCTGTTTTGACACGGGGCCTCTCTTTATATTGCCCAGGCTGGCCTTGAACTGTCCACCTCTCAGACACTGGGATAACAGGCCTGCCCCTCAGCCTCTGGCTGAGACCCATTGTTCTTCAGGTGACAAAGCTGAGGCTCAGGGAAGAAAAAGGACTGAGTTCACATTAGGACTTAGGGGGCTGACTCAGGCTTCTCTGTGGATTCTCACCTGAGGAGTGCATTGATTGAGTTTGGGGGTATTCACATTCACCCCCCTATAGTGCTGACTTGGCTCATCATCCTGCTGTCAGTCATGGTAACATCCATCACAGGCCTTTCCATCTCAGCCATCTCCACCAACGGCAAGGTCAAGTCAGGTGCGTTGTCCCGGGCCATCTTCACCTGGATGCCATGCTTTTTCTCTGGCTCTCTGAGCTAACACCCGACCCCTGACATACTCCATCAGCTTGTGTAGCTTCAGATGGGGACTTGTGGGAGTTCTCTACCTCTTAAGGTAGTCTCAGTTACCCACCTTGTGGCCCTTGGTCCTGCCACACCCTCCCTTGAAGTACACTGTTCTTTCTCTGGCTTCCTGCTCTGGCCCTGCTAGGTGGCACCTATTTCCTTATTTCCCGGAGTCTGGGCCCAGAGCTGGGGGGCTCCATTGGCCTCATCTTCGCCTTTGCCAATGCTGTGGGTGTGGCCATGCACACTGTGGGCTTTGCAGAGACGGTACGGGACCTGCTTCAGGTGAGGGGCCAGGCTTGGGGCAGAGGGAGCAGGACAACCTCTCCACACTGCTCCGACCACTGGACCAGGCCTTCCTTCTCCCACCTAATCTTACCTATCCTTGACCAAAGCTACGTCTGGTCACTTTGGGTGACAATAAAGTTCTCATTAAGTACAGACTGTCCTCCACAAAACCCCTTTGGGATATATGTTGCCTTTGGGTCGTGTTGTCTAGGCCCCATGCAGTAGCTCTTTGGGGGTTGTGGGCAGGTAAAGCATCAGAGTATGACCTGAATGAAGCGGGGATGGGGGTCTGGAGGGGCAGAGGCGAAGACAGGACACACAGCTGGTCTGCTCCCCCCAGGAGTACGGCACACCTATTGTAGACCCCACCAATGACATCCGAATCATCGGTGTGGTCACTGTCACCGTGCTGCTGGCCATCTCGCTGGCTGGAATGGAGTGGGAATCCAAGGTGAGGAGGATGTGCTGGGAGTGAGAGGGTGGGCCTGGTCGAGTTTTGCCTCTTCTTAGCCTATCAGCTAGGATTAAAGTGCTGCTTCGAGGACAAATGGACCCTAAGACAGACTTTGTTTTCTGTCTCCTGTAACCATCCAAAGTGTGTGGTTTAGGGCTAGCATAGTGGTTTTCATGGGAGTGGGGAGAGGCATGCAGATTCCTTCCATGTTGTGACCTTCCCATCCCTGAGTATGGCCTTTATTCACCTGGTCCACAATGGCCACTATCATCATGTCTGTGGTCCAGGCAGAGGGAAAGGGGAAGGGTGAAAGGAGGAAAGGAGGGAATTCCCTATCACATACATTTAAAGTAAAGCCAGTAGTTGTAAATATTTCTTCTGCTCATACTTCATTGACCAGAACCTGGGCTGCCCATACATAGGTGCAAGGGAGGCAGGAAAATGTGCTCTTCAATACTGCTGAATCCTGTATCTACCCAAATGTCAGAGGTTCAATACCATGAAACAAGAGAAGAATTGTTGGGTTATGTCCAGCAGGCTGGACCAGAAGGGAACCTTCAATCATCTTGTTCACTGTCGTATCCCTGAATCTTTACTGTCTGACTGAAATGAAGAAGTGGTTGTATGATTAAAGGAGTGAGGGACCACAGTGGGACCCTGCAGGCTGGAGTTGCCATCTGACCTCCAGTGTCCTTTTCTCCAGGCCCAGGTGCTATTCTTTCTTGTCATCATGGTCTCTTTCGCCAACTACTTGGTGGGCACACTGATCCCAGCATCTGCAGACAAGGCCTCCAAAGGCTTCTACAGCTACCATGGTATGTGAGGTCAGGAACTCACAGAGGTTCTGTGGGTGGGGACAGCTGATCTGTGTATTTGATTCATTAAATGGGCACAAGACGCCGGCATCTCCTCTCATGGCCAGAGGCTTCTGGGGATCTGACTGCTGGTTTGACTGTGCCCAGCTAGGTGGCCAAGCCCTGTGGGTGGCTTTGACTTAGGCATTGGTTTTCCAGGGGACATTTTTGTTCAGAACTTGGTACCCGACTGGAGAGGCATTGATGGCAGCTTCTTCGGAATGTTCTCCATTTTCTTCCCTTCGGCCACCGGCATTCTGGCAGGAGCCAATATCTCCGGGGACCTCAAGGTGAGCAGAACATATTCTAACTGTCTGGTACCTCAGAGGACCAGCCTCCCTGAACCCTGATATCATCCCAGGGTCCCAGCTCTACTCACGACAGGCATTTGACTAAGAGACTTTGTATGTCCTGTTCTTCTGACTTTGCAAAACTTCTGCGCCCCTTTTAAATCCCTCCTGCAACATTTCTGCCTGGCCTTCCATTGTCCAAGGTGTGTTTGCAGCGTAAGATGTCAGCCCAATGTCTCTGGCTCTATTTCCAGCTTAGAGTCAGACACAAGCTAGGTGCTTGGTGTATTTGTTGATTGAATGGTAATGAAACGGACTCAGAACAGCAGGACAAAGTGGGGGTGAGGACAGAAGGTCCAGCAGAACCTCTGGGTGGGAATGGGGCTAGAGCCTTCATCAGGTGAGATAACTGGAGGGCTTTTGCCAGCAAAAACCAACGAGATGGTGGTGTGCCAGGCAGTGGGCCAATGAAGTACCTGGCATTGCGTTGAACTCAGAGCTGACTCTGAGCTCACTCTCCTTCCCCCTTGGAGGTGTGGCTCGGTCATGCTCCTCATGGGCAAGCTGGGCATGGTGGCTCAGGCTTAGGATCTCGGCACTCACAAAGCTGAGTCAGGAGGAGCGGGAAACTGAAGATCATTCTTGCCTACACAGTATGTTCAGAGTCAGCCTGGGCTCTGTGAGGCACTGTCTTGTAAAACCAAACCAAAACCAAGAGCGAACCCAGATGTTCCCAGAGACAGTGCAGAAGTTAGCCTGCTCAGCTGGCTACGCTCTCTTATTGTGTGAGTGAGGCCTGGAAAACAGGGTCCTTACTTACACATTTCTCTCAAGCCAGCAGCTGGCCGGCACCTGGGGTGCCTACCTTCAGGTCGTGGTTAGGCATGGCCTGTGTTTAGACAGCCTGAACCCTCTTCAAGCCCTATTAAATGTCACTGTCGTCATGCTTCTCCCTCCAGTGCTCAGCATCAGGGCCAGCAGCTATCCGAGAGCTGGGTTGGTTGGCAGGTTGCTGTGCCCTTCTACCTTGGGCCTTAAGTTGACTCTTGGACTTGGCTCTGCCCTTCCCTGTGGGACTGTGCTCAGCAGCGGAGTCCCCACTGTGAGACTCTGGACAATCTCTGTAAGCCTCACTTTCTTCAACTGTAAAGTGATACTGCAGCAGGTGTCGACTCAGAGGGCTGATTCTTGTAAAGTGCTTAGAGCAGAGAATGTGTAAGTGGGGAGGGTGGCCTTGGGACCCTAGGATTACAGATGCCCACTGCCATGCCAAGCTCTACGTGGGTTCTGGAGATCTGAGCTCAGATGCTCATGCCTACACAAGGGGTTACTAGTCTTGGTGGGAGGTCTCTGTAGGTGAGGTGAGTCAGGGTGTAACCGTGCCAGAGGAGGAAGCGGCAGGTACTAGCTGATCTTTGTACACACAGGTCACTCACTTGTACTTAGACTCCCAAGTAAAGCTTGGCCATCCCTTTTGGGCCTCGCCTTGGTAAAGCTTAGCCACTCCTCTAGGGCTAAGGCCTGGGAGTCCTTGACACAGTCACTCAAGGCTTCACTCAGCCAAGGCTTCCTCTGCTCCCTACGAGAATGACCTTATCTCTACTTACGCCTCCAAGGACCTCTTTCCAAATAAGGGCACATTCTGAGGTACTAGGTGGATATGGCTTGAGGGGGACAGAGAATGCTCATCACCATAGTTATTGGGTTAGGACTACAGCTTGAGGCCTGGGAAATCCTTATGGATGAGAAACCCTGACAGCTCTGCACTCAGGTGGCCAAGGCCTGTTGGAATTGGAGCCAGGCCCTCACTACACAAGTCAGGTTTAATGGGCCTCCCTAGGAAGGCTAGGGTAACAGAGACCTCAGCAGTTTCAGGTCTCCCCGGGCTGTAGCCTTCTTCCACTCCAGACCTCTGTTCCCATTTCTCTCCAGCCTGTCAACCCACTTTCCACACTGATCTGTCTGCTGGACTTCCCAGAGCCCTAGGAGGTTTTCAGACATTACTTCATGGCAGACACTGGCCTTCCCCCTGGGTTGGGGTCTGTGCCTCAGTGGAGTGGAGCAGTTATTGCACTCGCTGTGGAAAAGCAGCCTGTGCTGCTGTTCTGGGACCAGCTCCTGGAGTCTGAGGCTGTGGGGCTGTGGGGCTGTGGGGCTGTGGGGCTGTGGGTCAGGACTGCAGGCACCACAAGCTCTGTACACCACTCTCCTTACATTCTTGGTACCCTCACCAGCTGGGTGGGATTGCACAAGCCATAGCTCTAGAAATTCTGTTTGAGAAAGGACCTAGAAGGGGGAGGCTAGGACCTGTGGGGGTAGGGGTAGGCAGGCAGGGAAATGAGTGCTGTTTCTGTTAGGAAAAATCCCTTTCTGGGAGCAGGAGAATGCTTAGGACACATCTTCTGTCTCTTTATTGCTGGCCAGCAAGACAAATTAATTAGTTGATGGTGATTTACTGTGACACACAGTGAGGTGAAGGGGGTCTGGGCCACCATAGCCGGCTGCTGCCACTTCTTAAAGATGACTCTGAGGTGAGAGTCAGGTGCAGGCTCCTCCCACATCCCTCCCTGCACCCCGAAACCTCTCATGAGCCTTGCCAAGAGTCTTCTGTGGGTGGGATATGGAGTTGATGAGGTTTCTCACCTTCATCAATTTCAACCCTGGGATCCTGGGTTGGTGGCCATCTTGTAGGTCTCCAGTCATGGGCCCTCTTCTTCCCATGGGCTAGATAGGTTCTGAGGGTCCCAGGTCACGGTCTGTTGCTCACCCCTACCTCTGCCAAGGCTCAGAGGCCTAAAGGAACCCCACGGGTTGCCTGATAATACCATGTCCTCCCACAGGATCCTGCTGTAGCCATCCCAAAGGGCACACTAATGGCCATTTTCTGGACCACCATCTCCTACCTTGCTATCTCGGCCACCATTGGTGAGTGGCCAGCACAGCACAGATGGTGAAAAAGAGAAAAGTGGATTCCGCCCTGTAGTAAGGCTAGAGGAGGCTGCAACATGAGGCTGGCTTCTCACAGGGAGAGAGAGCTCGGCAGGGAGAGCCTTGAGCCCTGCTTCTGGAGCACCTGTCCTCTCTGCAGTGACAGGACATCTTCACAGTGAGGGAGGCCAGACCAGGCCCCTCAGGCACCTCAAGACATTGATGTTCCACATTCCTGTGTGAAGACCAAGCAAAGGGCAGACAGCGCTGCTTTATCACCACATTTCATCCGGCACCGCCTTCATTTTAGAGGAGAAACCCAGAGCTCTGAGGGGCAGAGGGACCTGCTCAAGGCCACACAGCTCCAGAGTGGCAGAGCCAGGCTCTGAACCTACCTCAGCGGTCAACACCTTCCTTGAACTGAGTGCCTTTGGGTACACTTGCTTCCAGCCTTCTCCTTGGAGGCGAGCTGCTCACAAGGGGGCCTGGGGATTTGAACTTCCTCATGGGCACTCGGGGCTCAAGGGCCAGGTCTCTGCTTTAAGGACATAGAGCAGGTCTCTGCAGCTCTCCCTGCCTTGGTTCAAAGGGGATGGGAGGGCAACAACAAAAATAAGAGTACTGACTTGCTCAGATGGTCAGGTGCCCCCCACTACTCCCATACCTGCCACTATTATTAATGTTATCACATGATAAAGGAGGAGCCAGCCTGTCTGCAGTGTCTTACCCTTTGAGAGGTGGCCAGCCTTTGGGGAATGGGAGAAGGGTAAGGCAAAGGACAGAAGGGGAAAAGGGACACATGCATACACACACACACCCCTTAACACACGCCTTCCTCCTCTCAGGCTCCTGTGTGGTGAGAGATGCCTCTGGGGACCTGAATGACACCATGACTCCTGGCCCAGGCACCTGCGAAGGGCTAGCCTGTGGCTATGGCTGGAACTTCACAGAATGCTCCCAGCAGCAGAGCTGCCGCTACGGCCTCATCAACTACTACCAGGTATAAGCAGCAGTTTACCCAAGGCCAGAGAGGAGACTGTGGGAAGCTGTTGCCCAAGGCTGGGGTAGCGCTTCCTGCGCTACCAGGTGGGGCTCTTGCCCTCAAACCCCTGCCTATGAGTAGGCTTTGGGTCTCTGAGCTGGGGCTGAGGTGTCAGGTCCACAGCCTGCTGTAGAAGAGGGATGCCCGGCAGGTTTCTAGCTCAGCCCTACACCATTCCCACAGACCATGAGCATGGTGTCCGCCTTCGCACCCCTGATCACAGCCGGCATCTTTGGAGCCACACTGTCCTCTGCCTTGGCCTGTCTTGTCTCTGCTGCCAAGGTCTTCCAGGTGAGCTTGCAGAAAGGGGCCACTGGGGGTGATGGTTATGGCAGGGGAGAGCTGAGCAGAAAGATTTCCTGGGCTGCCATGAAGTGGGTTGTGTGATGGGTCTGGGTGGAAGAGAAGGGGAGCAGGCTAGCAGACTCTTAAAGGAAGCAGCCATGTCTCTGTGGGGAGGAGAGGCCTGGGTTTTCTCCTTCCCAGAAATAGAAACCTGCTGAGGTCATAGAGGGTGCCACCCAGGGTCAAGGGCACAGGTGGCCCTGGGAAGGAGAAAGGGGCAGGCCCAGCCTGGGGTAGAGCATGGTGTACTCTGTCCACAGTGCCTGTGCGAAGACCAGCTATACCCTCTGATTGGCTTCTTTGGCAAAGGCTATGGCAAGAACAAGGAGCCTGTGCGTGGCTACCTGCTGGCCTATGCCATCGCTGTGGCCTTCATCATCATTGGTAAGAGGCTCCTTCCCCAGTCATCTATGAAGGTACTAGAAATCCCTCCTCTCACTCCTGGTGTCACTGGGCACTTGGAGAAGAGCGCTTGTTTGGTGAACTGACCAGGACCAGGCTAAACCAGGACATACTAAACACTTGTTTTACCCAGCCCCAGGGAATAACTCTTGAGTGGATGAAGCCCTGTCTGGAGGGCCCTTGGTAGGCCACATGATCCTTTTCCACCTCCAGGCAGGGTAGCTACCAAGCCATACAAGGTAGTGGGCCATTGTGCTGTCAGGAGGAAACTTCTCTGCCTTTCCTGCTTCTGCATTCCAGTGTCTTGACAGCTGGGACTCCACCTCACCTCCAGGATACCAGTGGAGCTGGGCCACGCTGATAAAAACAGCTATTCAATGTTTTTACAGATACATAAAACCAGCCTCTCAGCTAAAAGACAGTCAAGTAGAATGACCTCTGCTGGTTTTGCCCTGCTCCTGCTGTTTGACTGTTGATGAGTCGTTTCTCTGAGCCACGGTTTGCTCATCTGGATTATGAGGTGGGGGTGAGGGGTACAGCACACAGTTCATAAGCCACAGATGGGCAGGAAGAGAGCCTGTGGCACATGCCCACACAGATACGCACACACATTCCCAATGCATCCTGGTTAACTCGGCCAGGGAAGCAGAATTCGATGGAGAAGTGACTATGCTATAACATGATATTCCCTGTCCTGGTCCCTATGCAGAAGTGGAGGCATATGGTCTGTGGAGACCCTGTGCACAGGTCTCCCTGTTACAGCCAGATCCCTGCTGCTCAGGCTGGTCCCCTCACCTCCCACCCCCAAGACCTGCCCTCACAGTCTGGTTGCTGTCTCCCAGGGGAAGATTCTGGATACTAGATCCTGCATCGTATGAAGAAGGGGACAGAGAAGTCTAGTTGGCTGGCCTCCTCAAGACTCATCCCTGTCCCCTGCTGCCCAGGCTCGGGGCTATTTCTTATAGCTGAGGATGTATGGGTAGTACCTCTGAGCTGATTGATGGTTCTGTCTTGGCCCAACTAAGGACTATGACCCTTGATACTCAAGGGGACCCAATCAAGGGGACCCGATGGAATTATGTGCAGAAATACTTGTCCCAAAAGAGCTGCTTGAGAGACCCTAAAATGTAGCTTGACATGCACAAGTTTATCTGGGTGTACTGGGGCCAGGGACAGCCGGAAGAGGAAGGACCACTGTGGACAGAACTGCAAAATGGTCTCAGGGGACCTGGGTCACATTGTCAAATGTTTTCCTTATATTAATTTGTGCTCCAAGAGAGTCATTTCCACTGTCTCTGGCCACCCAATAACCTGAGAGAGTCCATTCCCATTGTCCTCTACCCTCCAAATATTTTTGCACATTTGTTATGGGGGGGGGCACACATGCGAGGGTCAGAGGACGGCTTGCAGGACTTCCCTCCCACCACACAGCTGACTGATCTTGCCTGCTCCCTCCGTCTTTTTAAAAACTGACACTTAGGCTTTCTGAGGCGCAGCCCCTTGGCACTTCACGGGGCCAAGGACTGGTGAGGAGGGTGAGGTGACTGAGCATAGGACCTGGCTGTGCTAGGGGCCACTCTATGAGTGTGGGTGCCGGGCAGTTTCTGTGCTGGAGCCCAACAAGTCGCCCCTCTCTCCCTGCGTTCTTTGAAGCTGAGCTCAACACCATCGCGCCCATCATTTCCAACTTCTTCCTCTGCTCCTACGCACTCATCAACTTCAGCTGCTTCCATGCCTCCATCACCAACTCACCTGGTAAGCAGGTTCTCCCAAATACAGGAAGAGGTGCAGAGGATCTGGGGGCGAGAGGAGGAGGCTTGGGTGGAGGTGGGCAGTCCAATATCTTAATTTAAAACCACATGAAAGGAATGTCTGTACCCTAACAAAGCCAGCCATCCTTTACGGAGCACAGTGCATCCTTTACCGGGCATGGAGGCTGTTCTTGCTCCACCCTTGAGCAACTTCTCAGGAGTCAGAAGTCTGACCCCTCAGAAAGAGACCAATTTCCCAGTAGCAGAAAGTGCAGCCGTCTGCGCGCAGCTCGTCTCTAGAGGGCGCTGTTCATACTGAAGCATAGCTGTCTCTGCTGCTGCTACTGAAAACCTTCTAGCAGATGGCAGTAAAGAGAGTAGAGGAATAATTTTGCTAATGGTTCCCAGATGGATGGGCCTGTTATCCCCACACTTTCCACACAAGCCATAGCGCGCCTGGCACTCTTGCAGATGTGCCATAGTACAGTGGTCACCAGAAGTGGCCCTAATGTGGTACAAAGCCAGGAAGAATCAAGTCTTCCATCCCTTTAATCCTCTGGTCTCCACAGGACCCCTGAGATCTAGCACTGTTGACATTGGGGCTGTGTTTAGCCAGGGCTGGACGCTCCCTTCCTGGTATAGCTTGTCAGCATGGTGAAATAAATGCCCAGCAGGCAAGGTTGTGGTTCTCCTTAGAGGCCCCTACCCAAACCCTAGAGTTAAGGCTGGGATGGCCCTAGTGATTCCTGGCTAGTGGGGTACAGGGCCAGGACCACAGCACTGGGTGTGGAGGAGGGACCTTGCGGCAGCTCGGGTAACGAGAAGGCTCCTGAGCTTGGGCATGCACACTGACCTGGCCCTGCCCAGGGTGGAGACCCTCCTTCCGATACTACAGCAAGTGGGCAGCGCTGTTTGGGGCAGTGATCTCCGTGGTCATCATGTTCCTGCTTACCTGGTGGGCGGCTCTCATCGCCATCGGAGTCGTCCTCTTCCTCCTGCTCTATGTGATCTACAAGAAGCCAGGTGTGTGGCCGAGGTCCCTCTCGGGGCTCCACTCCCTGCCTGGGTAGCGATGCAGCCAGGCCAGCCCCTCATCCCAGCTGAAGCTTAGCCTTGGCCGTCCCCTTAAATGGGATTGAGGCTGGCCTCCGCCTCAACCTTCCTGAGCCAGGTGCTCAGATAGCCCCACCCAGAGCTAGACCTTTACTGTCAGGTACCTAGAGGGGCCATCTGCTATGGCCCAGACCAGGGTGGTATACAGACCAGGGTGGCCACAGGTGTGCCAAGGTGAGGGACTGTCCACCTGCACGCAACAGGGTCCTGAACTGACTTCAGTCCAAGGGAGGTAACCCTAGAATTCTACATCTGAATGTGGCCTTGTGGGTGTTCTCAGAGGCCTGCTTGTCAAGTAGGAGTTTCAGCACTCTGCTACACGCATAACCTTGAACTAGGTAACCATATATGTGACACTTGACTCCAGACCTGCACTCATTAGGAACAAGGTTGCCAGCTGTCCATCCATCCGTGGCCTCCAAAGGTGCTCTGTGCCCACGAAAGGTGGACATTCCCTCTTCCCTCGCATGACTGGTTTCTTTCTGCAGTTTTGAGCCTTGATCTCTCTCTCCTCTCTGCCCTCAGAGGTGAACTGGGGCTCCTCAGTGCAGGCTGGCTCTTACAACCTGGCCCTGAGCTATTCCGTGGGCCTCAATGAAGTGGAAGACCACATCAAAAACTACCGGTGAGCAAGCCTTCTGGGCCATCTGGGAGCCTGGAGCCAGCCATGGTCCTCTGCCCTGGTAGAGCCAGGGTGGCAGCACCAAGGTGGAAGAGCTGCTGACCACTGGAGGGCTAAGGTTGGCGTTGCCCAATAGAGACAAAGCGAGGGAGAGGTCCTCATGTCTCAGCTCCCACAGTGGAAGCTGTCCTGCCCCAGGGTCACTTGGTTCAATCCTCATGACACAATCCTGGGTTGCTGGCAGTGGCAAACCTGTGCCGGGCGCCCTTCAGAGTTGGTCCTCAAAGCTAGTGGTGAGGGGAGTCGCTCACCTTCCAACTTCCTCCCACCTGACTGTATTATAATCAACAAGATCGTTTATGTTCCACCTACTGTGACCCACATACGCACGACACGCCTCTGAGACCCACAGAAGTACTAACCTCAGACACAGGCAAGCACACATGAGGTTTGGAGACATTAACTACCCCTGTTTGCTCAGCTGGTAAATGAACCATTGAGTCTGGCTTTGACTGGCCGAGGTGCTTACCCTGTGTAGACTCACAACACAAAGGTTCAGGCACCTGGCCAAGGTGCAGTGAGTTTGTAAACAATGGCTTCCTCATGACTGATCTTTACTCTGCTTTCTGCCACGCTGGGCTTGGCAGGGCAAAGGAAATATGTAGGCTGCTGGGTCTGGTGACCTGAGCAAGAAGGACAGAAATGCTTGGTATCATGGCCTCAAAAAACCCCGAAAGAGCTCTTGAGTCACAGCTGGAATGATGTGTCCCAGCGCACACAGTCTCACCCGGGGCCAGCAGGACCAGGAGTCCAGGGGCACCTGCCTTTAGCATGAAGGCCCGAAGGGCTCTCTCCTGACGTCTCGTGCTGTGTTCCTCCTCCTAGCCCCCAGTGCCTGGTGCTTACAGGGCCCCCCAACTTCCGCCCAGCCCTGGTGGACTTCGTAAGCACGTTTACCCAGAACCTAAGCCTGATGATCTGTGGCCATGTGCTCATTGTGAGTGCTCCCAGGGGCTTGGGAGGGACATCTCTACCCTGGAGTGGCCGGGGGGGGGGGGGGGAACCTGGATGCAGTATCCACCCAGGGATAGGAGAGGTAGGGGAGCTAGCAGAGGCTGGTCAGGTCCCTCTTTCAGAACGTGGTCTCATGAAGCTCAGGCTGGCTCAAGTTCACTGTGTCTCTGAGGGTGACCCTACCTCTATCACTCAAGTGCCACAATGCCAAGCTTGCCTCTCCCCTTTTCCTTCCCTCCTCTACTCTAATCAAGAGCTGCTCCAAGTGCTTCCAAGTCTTAAGGGAGCCGCTAGGACAGGGGAAGGGCTGAGTCAGACTGGACGGTGAGGACGGCCATGATATCACCTGTCCCTCACCCACAGGAACCCCGCAAGCAGAGAGTGCCCGAGCTCCGGCTCATTGCCAGTGGGCACACCAAGTGGTTGACCAAGAGGAAGATCAAAGCCTTCTACTCAGATGTGATTGCCGAGGACCTCCGCAGTGGTGTCCAGATCCTCATGCAGGTCCCGGCCAGGCTTCCTGCAGGGCTGCTTCAGTGAGGCAGCTTGCGAAGCAGAACGTCCTAGTCTAGCTTAAGCTTCAGTAGCTGTAGTGGGGGTCCCCCCACTTTCTTCTGTCTCAAGCTGTGCTAGCTCAGAAGTACCCAGGACCCCTGGGAACCTGTGGAGACTGCGTGGCTTCCCCCAGATCCTGTTTCTATTTTATTTTGGTTTGGTTAAATTTAGTTTAGTTTCAGTTTTTTACAGTATTGTGCATGTGAGATAAAAGCTCTACCATTGATCTACATCCACAGACCCCTTTGTACTTCAAAAGAAGTGTTTGAGACTGAGTATCACTTAGTTGTCCGGGCTGACCTTGAACTCACTCTTCAGCCCAGGGGGGCCCGTGATTTGCAATCCTCCTGCCTCACCTTTCTAGTTAGCTGGGAGTACAGGCCTGTGTGACTTGAGCGCTTCCACCCTTTTATGTATTTTTTTTCAGATATAATTTACATTTAGTGAAGTGGAAACCATAGTGACAGACACACAGTGGTGTCCAACCATCACTCAGATTAACTTCTAGAATGTTCCACGGGGCAGTGAATTCACTGCTCCATATTTTCATGTGAAACATCTGAGAATCCTTTTTCATGGTTTTAACTGTTTCTCAACTTGAAAAAAAAAAAAGTGAAATGTGTGAGGCCTTTCTTGGGTTTTCTGAAACCATTTTAGAAGTAGGTAGAGGTTGGTGACGTGATGAAGCATACACGTGGGGCTTTTTTTGTGTGTGTGGTTTTGTGGGTTTCTGTTTTGTTTTGTCTTGCTTTGTTTTGTTTGTTCTGTGTGAGACAGGTAACCACTATGCAGAGCATGCTAGCTTCTGACTGTTGCCTGGTGTGCTCCAAACTCTTCAGGCTCATGCAAAGATCCTCCTGTCTTACCTTTTTTGGGGTGGGGGTGGGGTGGTACTTGGAGATCAGGTACAGGGCCTCGTGAGTATTAGGAAAGTGCTCTACCATTGAGCAAAACCATTGTCTGCCTTAGTTTCTTGGTAGCTATGAGTAGAGGCATGTATACTATGCCCAGCTTGATATATATAGATATATAGACAGATAGATATTGTGTGAATTTGCATTTATTTGTTTTGAAGAAATGATTAATTTCTTTTGGAGACTGTGGCCCTGGCTAACTGGAACTATCTATATAGACCTCCAGGTTAACCTCTAAATCACAGAGATCTTCCTGTCTTTGTCTCTTGAGTGTTGGGGTTAAAGGCCTGAGCCACCATACCCTACTCTAAAATAATCGATTTACTATGTTGATTTCATCATAAATGTTTTAAAGTTTTTCTTGATATGGAAGGGGGGAAAGTGAATAGAGAGACTGGAAAGAGATGGATGGATAGATGGATGAGGAAGGGAAGGAGGGAAGGAGAGAGGGAAGGGGACAGAGAAGAGCCAGTCAGGATGTGACCTTCTATAAACTCCCACACTTTGGAGGCAGAGGGAGGAGGATCAAGAAAAGAGAAGGGGGGAGAAGGAGACTAGAGGTAGGGGGAATAGAGAGATAGAGACAGAGAGAGAAAGAATATATAGACCAGGTGGTCCAAGAGACATACAAATTCAAGTCTCTTGTTTTCTGGATGGACAGAACCCTGAGCCCCTTGAAGCATGGGTGGGAGGGGTGGCTGGGATGAGCAAGAGCACCCCCCCATCAGAGCCCCTGCTGACCTGGTGCCTGAGCACCTTCTGACTTTGCTCTTCTTCCCTGCCCCGGCAGGCCTCGGGGCTGGGAAGGATGAAGCCCAACATTCTGGTGGTTGGATTCAAGAAGAACTGGCAGTCTGCCCACCCGGCCACTGTGGAGGACTACATTGGCATCCTTCAGTGAGTGGGCACCCAGGGGCAGCCTGGGAGCTGTTGGTTTGGGTTGCCGGGGCTTCCTGGGCACGGGGGAAGCAGAGCAGAGGCAGGGTAGACATCCAAGTCACTTGGTGAAGGCTGAGGCGGAACCAACAGAGGGTGTCTCACCTTGATCTTCACTGACACTGAGGTCAGCGGGGGACCAGGCAGGTGGCACAAAGAGTGAAGTGGGCCAGATCTGGGACTCTGGGGAGCAATGGGGACTGTGGCAAGCTGGAGAAAGCACCGGCCAATTGTGCCTCTCAGAGTACAGGCTCAGGGTTGCCGGAACTTTCAGCTTTTCAGAGTAGCTGAGAAGGGTGGTTTCTGAGCGATAATCCTTGGAGGCTCACAGTTGCCTGGCTCTCAGCTATAAGGTGGGACACGGGGCAGAGGTAGGGAACTAGGCCTGAGGAGAGTCCCCAAGGGCTTCAGCATCCCAGAAAATGCCTCTCTGTATTGCTTTTCCCATTGTGCCACGCAGAGGGAAGGGCCATGAGAAAAACGAGGCTCTGGAACTAGTCCAGGTCTGCTGTTAACTCACCATGTGACTCGGATATCACCCCAGGTGCTTCTAACACAATTATGACATGGGGTAGAAAAGTTGGCCCAGCTGCTCCAGTGTCCAAGTCAAGTCTGGATACGTGTAATTGAAGGAGTCTTTTGAGGGCCAAGCTCAGCCCAATGGGTCAGACCCTCAGGGAGGGCCTTGGTGTTGTTAGTCAGTCAGTAAATACCCTCTTGGGTCAGAAGTCTTTCAGACAACCTTTACTGCTGATCTGTCATGTGTGGCAGGCCATTCCTCCGTGCACACCTGTCCATAGGCTTATAGTCCCAGCCATATAATCCTAGTCCCAGCTACTCAGTTCCTTACTGTCTGACCATAAGGAAGCTGCCCCAACCCCAAGACAGGCTTCTCTGTGTAAAGCGGAGGTTAGAGCCACCAAGCCCCACTGCTGTGGGCAGAGAGGTTGATGAGATCAGCGGATGAGGAAGAATGACTATGACATGAAGCAGGGCCCAATTTGCCTATATACTATATACATGGGGAAACTGAGGCCCACAGACCGATGCTAGACATTGGTTCGCCTGGGAGCCAGGTCACAAGGCCAGCGGCTCGATCCCACATGTTCTTTTCCAGTGATGCCTTTGACTTCAGCTACGGCGTATGTGTCATGAGGATGCGTGAGGGGCTCAACGTCTCTGAGGTGATGCAGACGCACAGTGAGTATGCGCTTGCGCTGCAGCTGTGAAAACCAGCGGCTTTTCTAAGCAGTGGAGGGAAAAGAGGGGGAAGATTAATAAAGGCGTGGACTTCAGATAGCCAATTCTCAATGGTTTCCACATGGAAAAGAACCCTAGAAAGGGGAAGCGATTCAAGGTCTTGCTTCCAGCTAGGGGTGGAAAGGGGATTAGAATTCCCCAAAGTCTCTGCTGGTGCTCTGAGGACCAGGTGGGTAAAGAGACTCTGTCAGAGGAAAGGCAGAGGGCAGAGGAGTCTGCCCACCCAGAAACACCACAAAGAAAATACCCATAGGCCACAGATGCTGGACCACTGGATCTCAAGTCTGTCCTAGGGGCTCAAAATAAGAACTAGTTTTACAGCATTTGGAAGTTGTACGTGACTGTGATGGCTCTGAATTAGTGATAGTTAGATATAAAAGGAAGACAGAGGGTGGTCAGGACTGGCAGTAATGCAGGCAGGACTCTTCCTTGCAGGCAAGAGTATTGTCACCAGGAACTAAGGACATGCCTTCCCAGAGCATCTAGACAATATTTATGCAGCCACTGTGACAGGGTCAGCAGCCAACCTAGTATGGCTGCTTCCGTCAGCAGCATGGCGAGCCTCTGGGACAAAGCAGATGCTCAGCCTGGTGGATACACAGGTCATCTCAGACATGAGTGTCCTCAGATGGATGCCCAGAGGCCTCTCTGAGGACAAGGGCTGCTTGATGCTGAGGAGGACAGAGCTGGGGAAAGAGTGGTTCAGGTTTGGGCACCCTCTACCCTGAGGTGGTGTGTCTTGTGGAAGAGCAAGAAGAAGTCAAAACAGCTGCCTTGACAGGGGGCCAGGGCAGGAGTCAGGGCAGAGAGTAGCAAGCAGCATCTTGCTTTCCCTTGTGACAGTGGTGTCCTAAGAGCCAGGTCCTGTTACTGTAGGTTTTGGGTTCCTGTTGAAAACGACCAGTAATGAATTTGGGGCTGTGGTCTAAGTCTCACCCCTTGTGAGACACCCTCCCGCCAAGAGAGGAGGACCATGCTGTTGGCTTCCTTCAGAGACACCTGGGAGGTGGGGAAACTGGCAGCGGGCACAGGGATGTACTGCTGCATTTGAGGGGAAGAAGAGTGTGTAATACTTAGCTTTTGAAATTATTGTAATATCTGTACCAATAAAGACATGGGAGGTGTAGATGGAGGCAGAAACCTGCTAGCTCAGCGAGGTGACTTCATTTTCTGTACTATATACAAATCATCTACTTACAGGCCTGATTCTACAACTAAACTGCTAGCTCTTTAGAAACCTCTTTCTATCTGTGTCATTCTACCTAGCCAGTCTACCTTTCTCTTGAGTTTCTCCAAAGCCAAGAGGGCTCCCTAGCTCTTTTTCTTAGAATTCTGTTTTACTTGTGTCCTGCCAGGTGCTTCTCTGTTATTTCTGGAAGCTCAGAGGAAAAAAAAAAATCCTTCTCTTTCTATGAGGGCTCTTTCAAGCCAAAACAGAGTGCTCTCAAAGGTCCAATTGTTATATCAGTAGTCTCTAGCTCCAACTCTACCCCCTTGGCAGGCTGAACCATTGGCATGGTCGGGGGAGGGGGAGAGGGCCCCAAGCCACGTTGGTAGCAGTGAACCATTTCACCTCTGCTGTGGGGCACCCAGCTGACTTTGTCTCAGGTTATAGGGCAAGGACCATAAGACCTCTCCCAGGCAACGTGGCTTAAAATAGGCAGGAACTTTGCAGTCTTTAGCATTCTTAGCCTATGGAGGCTTTCAGAGCCACACCCTAGCTGAATCTCTTCAGAACACACCCAACTGCACCTGAAATCCATATAAGCTTTTATATTTTGTTAACAATCAGGTTTTCTGTGTATAATAATCAAATATCCTGCAACAGAGGTCTGCAGAGAAGGCAGGCCTCATCTGAACAGGGATGCTACAGAGATGGAAGAATGTACTCCCAACCCATAGTCACTTCCCCAGTGCCCATTAGCATCCAGGGAGAGAGGAGCTGGGAGCCAGGAACATAGCACCATAGGAAGCATGAGGCCGGGTGGTGGTGGCGCACAGCTTTAATCCCAGCAGGCAAAGGCAGGCAGATCTTTGTGAGTTTGAGCTCAGCCTGGTCTACAGAGTGAGTTCCAGGACAGCCAAAGCTACTCACAGAGAAAAACAAACAAACAAACAAACAAACAAAAAGCATGGGAAGGGATATTGGCTGCTGGTTCTGCTCTGCCCTGCCCCTTCTTCAGCAGCTCCGGAGGCATTGGGCCAGGAGGAGCAGGCCAGCACCATCTTCCAGTTGGAGCAAGGCAAGAAGACCATCGACATCTACTGGCTGTTTGACGATGGAGGTCAGGTCCCCTCAGACCCATCTCTGTCCCCTAGGGTTTTCTGTCCTCAGGGTATCTGCCTCTCCTGGCCTGCCCTTCTGAGTTATGCCTGCTGAGGCCTTTGGTGGGACCCAGAAGCCAACAATGGGGACAGAGGCCTTAGCCTGTCCTGGTTTTAAAACACAACTCTCAGCTTTAATGATGCTACCTTTGATAGAGTCAGAAAGAGACCACAACACCGCCCCAGCTGAACACGTCAAACCCTTTCTTCTGACGGTTCCGTGTAAGCCCTGGCCTATTGTAAAAAAAAAAAAAAAACACCAAAAAGGAAAATCATGTTTGACCAGACATGCACACACTGATTTTCCTGTCACCGTTCCCTGCACGTTAAAACCCAGGAGCACTGTTCACGGTGCATGCTCTGTGGCAGGAATGGTAGGAGATAACCTGAGGGATAGATAAAGACACAGGTAGTTTCCACACAGATCCTACCCCACTCTATAGAAGGTATGTGGCACCTGCAGAGGTGGGCACCCGAGGGCAGGTCCTGGAGCTAATTCCCCTGTGGATATCCAAGAGTAACGGTGTAATTCGTTAATGATACCTGTGCATGTTGGGACAGATGCATCTATACCTGGCAGCAAGTGCTCTTGTGAGCTAACCTACTACAGTCTCTTCCTCTGCCAGTAAGGAAACTGAGTCACAGGGGAGTATACACAGGTTGCATGATGCTGGGCCTTGGCCTTGTATGGAGAGATGACAAGGAGGGATGGCTCCTCCTCACTGGTCAGATGTTCAGTTTTCAGGAAAAAAGTGAACATCATCCTGATGTTTCCATGCAACCACCCACCACACCTCTTGTGCCAACTACTTGGTGCCATCTTGCTTGCTTAAAACCACCCCATTAGCCGGGTGCAGTGGCACATGCCTGTAATCCCAGCACTCTGGAAGGCAGAGGCAGCTGGATATCTGTGAGTTCAAGGCTAGCCTGATCTACAAAGTAAGTCTAGGACAGCCAAGGCTATAGAGAGAAACCCTGTCTCAAAAATAGATAGATAGATAGATAGATAGATAGATAGATAGATAGATAGATAGATAAAACCACCTCAGTGGCTGGACATGGTGTCACATACCTACAATCCCAGCACTTGGGAGGTAGAAGCAGGAGATCAAGAGTTCAAAGCCAGCCATAACTACATCATAAAACCTTGTCTCAAAAAGGACAAATAACAATAATATTGAGAAATAAAGAGCCGAACTCCTGCATTAGCCAAATAAACCATAACCCACCAAGCACCAAGGGCTGTGGGTTTAGTCTGGTATGTTCCTCCATGGGTGAGGAGCCAAGGTCCAGAGAGAGAAGGGTTTCCCTGTGACTGTGTTGGAGTGTAAAGACACAGAGGGCTCTATCCTGAGTCTGTTCCTCTTGGCTCCTGGGGAATCATCCCTGCCAGGCCTCACCCTCCTCATCCCGTATCTCCTGCACCGAAAGAAGAGATGGGGAAAATGCAAGATCCGAGTGTTTGTTGGGGGCCAAATCAACAGGATGGACGAAGAGAGAAAGGCGTAAGTTGGGACCACAGGGGCTGCACTGGCCGGATTCCCTGTCCCCGTACTTTCCACCTCTGCCCCCAGGTGGCCCTGAGATTGTCCCCGAACCCAGGCCAGCTCTCTCCAGCCCACAGCAATGGTGGCTGGGGCTCAGGGAGGAGCTCTCTCCATTTCCAACGTGTTTGCTTCCCCGCCGACCTTAAGGAGATACAGGTGCCCCGGTGTTTTCTCCGATAGGAACCGGTGGTAAGTGCTAAAATCCTGATCCTCATCAGTGAGAGACTCATGGAAACGTAGATCAGAGGTAAGTGGAGCAGGATCAGAATGTCCCCAGAGGAGGGGACATGTCTCAGGGAGACAGGCAACAGCGTGGGTGGCCAGGAGATGCAGCAGCAAGTAATCAGAAAGTCTCGCCAAGTCTCTTGATGAAAAATCACTTTTAATTCTCTCTCAGGTCGCTGGCTGATTTGGCAGGAGATCTTGGTGTAAATCTGACCTATTCTTGAGCTCAGTTGCACTGTCTAAGCAAACAGAGGAGGCCTGGCTCATCGGCTTGGCAGGCAATGCCATCTGGCCAGAATTTGTTGGCACTGATATATTTGTATGGGTTTTCATTGTAACCTCTTCCTGGCAACGAATGCCGTTTTCCGTTTTAATTAGGAGCTACAATTGGCTTCTGAAATCTATCTTAGCCCCTTTTTAATGACTATAACAAAGACCCAAGGCAGTCTATCCCATAAAGAAGAGGTTTTAGCTGAGCATAGTGCCGTATGCCTTTGATCCCAGCACTCGGGAGGCAGAGGCCAGCAGATCTCTGTGAGCTCTGGGCCAGGCTGGTCTACAAGGAGAGTCCGGGACAGCCAGGGCTTGATACACAGAGAAACTCTATCTCTAAAAATAAACAAAGAGGCTTCTTTTTGCACATGGTTCCAGAGGTTCAGTCAGTGCTGCGCCTGGTGATGACCTTCTTGCTGGAAGATACCTGCGGTGATGGTGACACAGAGGGTATCACGTGGCAAAATACTGGTGGTGGTGGTAGAGTGTGTGGTATCCTTTTTCATATAAAGGCACCAAAGTTCAGTTCAACTGTGGGATACAACCTCAGTGACTTGGGTCCAATCCTAAAGATGTCCCAAAGGCTCTGCCTGTAAACACCAGAACAGTATCCCCCCCCCGCCCCGCCATGGTCTCGCTCCCACACACTGGGCATTCAACTTTAGCCCAAGTGTGGGGTAAACTGTATGCAAATCACAGCACTAAGGCAGAATGTGGCTTGCCTTAAGTAAACACAGAAATACAGGGAGAGGTGTCAAGCTGGCATGAGTTGAAGGAGAGAAGTCGGGTAGGGGTGACTTCCCAGCAAGTGGAAGTAAGATTAAAGGTCATAGATGAGACCTGCTCAGACAAATGGGGGCAGTTTGTTCAAAAAGAAAAGCCTGGTGCAGGCTCTAGCACAACCACATGATGCCCTGAGGACAAGCTATGAGGTGACCCCTGGCCTGTACTACTCTTCCGACACCAGGATTCCACCCCTGTCCTTTTTTCTAGTCACCCTGTGAGCTCAGGGAGGCCCAGTGTGTTATCCCTGTCATCCTCCTCAGTCCCCTGTACCATGTGAGAACTCTACCATCAAAGACCCTTCTGACAAGGCCAAAGATGGCGTTGAGGACAGCAGCACCTGGCGTTCAGGACCTTGAAAGAGTAAACAGACCAGAAGGAAGGCTCTGGGCAGTCTCTGCTTCCTGTCCCACTCAGTTCTGGGTCACAGCTGGGTTCCATGAGGTTGGCTTAACTTGAGGTGGCCCATCTGAAAACAGCACACCCTCCTTACCGTGGTAATAAAAACCCTCTGCCCCAACTGCCACTTAGTGAGTGGGTCATGTGATCTGTTGTTGCTATGACCCCAGGCCTGCTGGGCTCCTGATACACACTATGATGAGGCTGCTAGAGCCCTGCTTTTAAAATCCAGCTTCCGGGAGTGTAGTACAGCTGGGTATGTGTGTTGAGTGTGCATGAAGCCTGGGTGTAGACATTCAGCCCTGCACACACAGCATGTGGTGCTAAGTGCCGGCGGAGGCAGAGGCAGAGGAGGCAGAAAGTCAGGGTCATCCTTAGCTATTCAGTGAGTTGGGAGACCAGCCTGAGCATCGTGAGACTTGGTTTCAAAAAAAAAAAAAGAAAAAGAAAAACCAAGTCAGGCCGTGCTGGTGTACATCTTTAGTCCCAGCACTCAGGAAGCAGAGGCAGGCAGATCTCTGTGAGTTCAAGGCCAGCCTGGTCTACAGAGCTATTTTCAGGACAGTCAAGGCTACACAGAAAAACCCCATCTTGCAAAACAAAACATAAAACAACAACAAAGCCAACAAACAAAACAAAGGAATAAAGGGCTGAGGGGGCTGGAGAGATGGTCCAGCAATTCATAGCACTTGCCGCTTTTATGCCGTATCACAAGTTGGAGTTCCAGCACCCACACTGGGCGGCCTGCACTGTTTAGAGCTTTAGCTTCAGGGGTTCTGACATTTTTTAGCCTTTCTGCACACCCCTACACACACAGCATGCACACACAGAAAGACACACATGCTTGTAAATAAAAACTAAATCTTAGAAAAAAAAAATTAAAGTCCCACCCCTAAGTTCAAGACCTAGCAGGAGCCTGGGTGTGGGGCCCAGCCTGGGCCATTAGGCACCCCTTCCCAGCATCCCTCATGCCATCCCATTTTTTTCATCCCCTACCTATGCTCACTGACTTCCTCCTCCAGTGAGCCCAGTAGGCCTCAGCTTGGTGGGCACAGCCCATCCCGGTGACGTCATCCAGTCCATGCTTTGCCTAGGGGTTCTGACCCAGCCCTGGGCTGGGGGCCCACAGGTGTGTTCTGCAAGCTTCTTGGGTGATTCCAGCGTGGACATTGCCTTGTCTCAGTTCCTTGGGTTAACAGCAACCGTCTCCTTCATGCACTAGCCATCCAGATGGCTGCTTTCCCTGCGAGGCCTTTGTGACTGCACAGACCACAGTGGGCTTCTCCATTAGATGCCAGAGGTGCCATCTAGCAGCAGCCCCCACTTTTCTTCTTAGCTCTGTGTGTCGTTGCCTTTGTACCGCCCCCCTTCAGCCTCGTCTTCATCTCCCCCTTCCTTCTACCTTCCCAGGCCTGGCAGCACCCCAGGCCCCACTGGGGCCAGCTAGCACTGGCTCAGAGTCGGCCAGCAGACACTTGGGAAATTCTTCAAATATTTTTCCATATTGCTTGCCACTCTCTCCTTTACCCTGCCCCTATTTCTCACTCTCTGGCTCCCTGGACCCCTGCGTTAGCCACATCTGTTCCGTTCATTGCTATGCATGCAGCAGGTACCTAATAAACATCAGAATGAGTGGATACAGATTTTGTATCTGTCTTCCAGGATCATTTCTCTGTTGAGCAAGTTCAGACTGGGATTTCACGAAGTTCACGTCCTTCCTGACATCAACCAGAAGCCCCAGGCCGAGCAGTGAGTTCTGTGTTGGGCGTTCTAGACAGAAGGGCCGGCATTGGCCTTGTAGACTCCTTTGCTAGCTATTCCCTTCTTCTAGCCCCGCTGGCTCCTGTGCGTTTCACATGGGCCAGACACACTGTGCCTCAGGACCTTTGCACATTCAACTGTTTCTCCACCCAGCACCTTCCACCTTGTGCCTCAGAAGGTCACACTTCCATCAGCTAGCAGAGAGGCCTTCCCCACCTATTATTCCCTGTTTCGGGACTCAGGGTATAGCTTCCTAAACACTTGCTTATTTATGTTTCATTTGCTTGTTATCACCCAGCTGACCAGGAGTTCAGTGAGAATGGGGTCCAGTCTGTCTTGCAAAGGAGGGGTAGCTGCACTTATTGCTGCTTCCTGAGTGGGGTCAGGAGGGGAGGGTCCAGGTCAGTGGACAGTGTGTGGACATTTGCTGAATTTCAGACGTAAGTGTCAAGGGCTGACATCACATGTGAGCCATTTCATAAAAATGGCAAAGTTGAATGAATTCTGTCTGAATAGTATGTTCCTGTGGATAGTATCCCTAGGTACCCCTTGGGCTTCCTCCAAATCTCTGGCTCCCCTGGGAATAAGGCCATGTCACCCAGCCTTGTGTATTTTCCTTCCTAGCACCAAGCGTTTTGAGGACATGATTGCACCCTTCCGCCTCAATGACGGCTTCAAAGATGAGGCTACTGTTGCTGAGATGAGGAGGGACTGTCCCTGGAAGATCTCAGATGAGGAGATTAACAAGAACAGAATTAAGGTGCAAGAGAGGGAAGGGGCTCACCAGGGTATGGGGGTCCAGCATGTGTTCCTATCCTGAGCTTTTGGAATCTCCACTTGGACCCATGCTGCTTTCCCTTCCCAATATCTGAGATGTCCTTGGGCCACATGAGATGGCAGAGCCCCATTCCGTCCTTGGTGGGGACCCCCCCCCCCCACTCCACCACTGTGTAGCTGATGCTGGCCATCAGTGGGCTGGAGACCTTCTTCCAGAGCTGTGTGTATGGCAGGCAGGAGGCTCTTTTGACATTAGCTGCAGTGGCAGTTTTAAGTGGAGTGAATAAAAATGGGAGGGCCAGGCACCCAAGGGCAGACCTCATTTCTCCTCTCAGTACTCCACATCAGTAGCCCTGAACTGGGGGCCATTTGCTACCCTCCCCACGGTGCGACATTTGTCAACTAAGATATTTTTGGAGGTCACAACTCCGGGGATGTGTGTTACAGCTGTCACATATTCCATAGAGACCAGGGGCACTGCTAAAGGTCCTACAAGGCACAGGGCAGCCCTCACAACCAAGAACTGGGCAGCCAAGATGTCGACAGTGAGACAGTGAGAGTTCCAGAATGGGTAAATGCACTTGCCTTGAGTTCCTTTCCCAACATTGAATATCCATCCACCACCCTGAGGTCCCAGGAGTTGACCTCATTTCTGAGGGACTCAGAGACAGCCTTAGATTAAGGCATTTCCCTTAGCCAGCTCCACACACCATGGGACTTTGGAGATTTTCCCAGCCAGGGAAAGAGCCAGGCAGCAGCTGGCTCTTCAGAAAGTACTGATTAAGCAGGGTGTCTGAAGAAAGTCTTCTCAAAGTCTGCCACTGGGGAGGCAGCCAGAGCCAACCCCTGCTCTGAGTCCCCCAGGCTTTTATACAGAAGGCCTTCAGTGCCAAGCCCTCCCTTTACCTGGCACTGAGCTCTGTGAGTTAGCTCATTTGAATTCTTCCACAACCCCGGAGGAGAACATTATCACACCCATTTTGCGGAGGGGCACGGTGGAGCTCAGGTAGGCACTGTACATTGCCCAGGCTCTCTACCATGAAGTCCTGGGGCTCATGTTTCAGCCTAGTTAAGAGCTTTCTTCCCATTATGATGCTGTGCTGGTCATGTCAATAAAGCCAGGCAAGGGGAAAACAAAGCAACAAATGAACAAACAAAGAAGTACATTTGGTGCTTAATTCCCACAAGGGTCTTTTTATTCCTGGGGCTGGGAAGTCAGGAATTACTTAGGGGAGCAACTCCGCATCCAGTTGAACTGGGGTGGGCGCTGTTGAGAAGGTAGGAAGTGACCTTGGCTCTTTCCCTGGCCCCAGTCCCTCCGGCAGGTGAGGCTGAATGAGATTCTCCTGGACTACTCTCGGGATGCTGCACTGATCATCCTGTAAGTCAGGGTTTGGCTGGTGGGGTCAGGGGGATGGGGGAAAGTGGCCTAGTGAGATGACCATAGCTGCTCAAAGGGGTCCACAATGCTGCCGACTCAGCCTGGTAGATTCTCAATAAAACGCGGCCAGTCCAATGTCTGCCTCTGGTCCCTGGCCTGAGTGTCAGCTGGCAGGTCACAGGCCTCACGTGGTCCGGACATTGTTGATCTTCCTTGCTGCCCCTTCCTTGTTTACTCCCTTTCCTGCCAAACAGTCTTGGCATGAGGAGGCAGCTCAGCCCAGAAGCCAGTGTGTCCCCTAGTTTGGAAACTGCCCAGCCCTCGTTGCCTATTTGCCTAATGATTTGAGTGTCTAACCTGGACAACAGGAACAGAGGCTGCTCCGGCTGTTCTGTTCCCCCTGGACCTAAACCCGCTTCCATGCTGCCCTCGATGTTAGCCAGGGCAGAGCAAGTAGACAGGAACAAGGAGGGGGTCTCCATGTGGTCAGTGACTAGAGCATGCTCAGCCAAGACCTCCACATCTGTAGCTTAGGATAACACGTGGATTTTGTTAGGACCTTTTTCATGCTTGCTGGGAGCCAAGCTCTCGCTCGCTCAGGCAGGACATTTCATTTTCAGAGCTTCTCGTACAGGAGAACTTAAACCCCTGGCCTAACATTGGAGCTTGCTATGAAGCCCCAGATGGGACTCAAACCAGGAATCCTTCCACCTCTGCCTCCTTGGCAGTCAGCAACAGGGAACATGTCAAGAAGTGGCCTTCTTCTCAAGGCATGTTCCAATGTAGAGCACAGGGGATCTTTTTCTTAAAATCCTGAGGTGGTGGCAAGGAGGAAGGCCAGAGGCAGACTTCCTTGATAATAGGATGGTCACTGTCACGGACAGGTGATGTGTGTGTGTGTGTGTGTGTGTGTGTGTGTGCGCGCGCGGGCGCGTGTGCATTTAGCATCCTCCTTTTAAGTGTGTGTGAGTCTAAACACCTTGTCAGACCTGCAAAGTGTTATCTTCGCTAGAAAGGAAGCCAATGTCTGCTGACACGAGCAGTACAATAGGGTTTCTGGTGGTGTGGTAAACACCACAACCGAAGGCAAGTTGGGGAGGAAAAAGTTTATTTCAACTTGTTGTCTGTCATCCAGGGTTGTCAGAGCAGGAACTTATAGCAGGAACCTGGAGGCAGGAGGTGATGCAGAAGCCAGGGAGGATGCTGCTTACTGGGTTGCTCTTCATGGCTGGCTCGCTCTGCTTTCTTATAGCACCTATGACCACTGGCCCAGGGACATCATTGCCCACATGGCCTAGGCCCTCCCACGTCAATTATCAACCAAAGAAATGCTCCACAGGCTTGCGCACAGGCCAATCTGAGGAAGACGTTTTCTCAATTGTGGTCACCTGAAAAACTGACTATTGCTGGGCAGTGGTGGCGCACGCCTTTAATCCCAGCACTTGGGAGGCAGAGGCAGACAGATCTCTGAGTTCCAAGGACAGCCTGGTCTACAAAGTGATTTCCAGGACATCCAGGGCTACACAGAGAAACCCTGTCTTGAAAATCAAAAACCAAAACTGATTCTAAGCTGGGCACATTGACACCCACCTGTAACACAAGCACTCTGGGAGGCAGAGGCAGTGGATCTCTGTGAATTTGAGGCCAGCCTGATCTACAAAGTGAGTCCAGGACAGCCAAGGCTACTCAGAGAAACCCTGTCTTGAAACAAACAAACAAACAAACAAACAAACAAACAAAAGAACTGATTCTACCTTGTAGCAAACTGACCAAAAACTAACTAAGTAGTAAGTATCAAAGGCTGGTTGTTTTTGTTTGGTTGTTTGTTTTTGTAGAGAGGCCTAAAACTTAGTACCATACTGGGTTTAGAATTCAAAGGCACTCAAGGATGGTCTGTTTCCAACCTGGATACCACCTAGCCTCCATAGGCCATATCTGACGTTGGATTCACAAAAAGAGACTGCCTTGAGGGTCACAAGAGGAAATGGGGTCTCTACTTCACACATTCAGGACGGGGGTGGGTAGCATTGTTCCTGTCAAGCAATGTAAGTGGCCCTTTGAGAAGACTGGCATTTTGAAGCCTGAGGACAGTGCACCGTCAGAACCCTGATCCCAGAGGGGTCTACCCCTTCAGTCCTGTCTACAGACTCATAGGGGTTCAGATGGCGGCGGCCGGTTACTCTGTGTGGAAAGCACTGGTGCTTTTATTTTTACCAAAGGAGTTTTCTCAGCAGCTAAAGGTTAGACTGATGGGAAATCTGCTGAGGTATGGCCCAGGCCAGACTGTGTCTTCTTGGACAGTTTTCAAGCTATACTTCTGGGCACTACTCAATCATGTGTTTAGTTTACTCAGAACTGTGACAAACTAGTGCACCCTGGGTCTCTTATGAGCAACAGGAACTCATATCTCAGAGTTCTGGAGGACAGGGCGCGGGGTGTGTGTGTGTGTGTGTGTGTGTGTGTGTGTGTGTGTGTGTGTGTGCTGTCTAATATAAAGATGTCAGCAAATTTGGTGTCTGGTAAAGACAGCCTTCTGGCCGTAGATGAGATTCACCTGTCACTGGGAGACCCCTTGTCACTTGTAACATGGTGGGGCCATTTTGTAAAGAGGGTGCTAACCTTTTGGCCTTATCACCTCTCAAGGCCCTTAAACCTATTTCCCATCAGCCCCTAGCACAGAGGGAAGCTGAATTTTAGCTGGCCCTGGACGTATATACTTAGACCACAGCAAATGGCTGGCTTTATTCCCGTGAGTTACAAGGGCAGAAAGACATGCAGGATCCTTACTAGTTCATGTGGTCCTGTGTAGAGTGGTGGTCAGGATCTCCGAACTATTAGCATCAAAGCATGGAGCAGCTTCCAGTCCTTCTCTGGGCCACCCAGAGGACAGACACTAGAGCTTATATATGCCTCAAGGCCTGGATTCCTGTATTCAGCTCTCAGCTAGCCAGCAAGTGGTGTCTTGGAATGCCCTCCTGTGTGGCTTAAAGCATTAAAAAAGAAGTGGAGTCTTTGACCCCGAGGCATTAAACCCAGTGTGGACCCTCTGAGCCTAGGGTGCTGCGTGACTTCACACCTCTGTGGTGGCCTGCTCACTCATTGCTGGGCACCTCCCAGGGCCTGCAGGAGCTCGTGTTTTCCTGCTGAGAAAGTGCCGAGGGAAAAGGGTTTGCTCCTTCAGAGACTGTTCCTAGGAAAGGTTGGGCCCAGGGTGTGGCCTGAGTCAAGACAGTGGAGGTGCCTCCAAGACATCTAACCAGTGGGGAACCCGAGGTGTGACCTTTCCAGATGCATGGCTGGGACAAGCTGCAAGCTTCCCTAGGGCCTCTCTCTCCAAAGAAACAGACTTGCAACGTCCACCTGCTGTTAACTCACTGTGTGGCCCTGGTGAGGAAGGAAAGTCTCTCTAGCCTTGGTTTCCCTCATGGCCACGGAAGCAGCTTCGAGATTCTCTTTCATAGCGCTCTGATCTCGTTTATTTGCTATTAAAATGGATCCATCTCTCAAGGGGTGGGGTGGGGACCCCTGTGATGAGAAATTTTGCCTGAGTGGCATCTCCCCCCTCCACCCTCCTCTCTTTCCCCAAACTCCAGGAAAAATCAAAAGCCCACTAGTTAATCTTGGCAGGATTAGCTGAGGGCAACAGTGGTGTGTCCAGTCACCCTGGGAGGTGACAGCTACACACCCACCATAGCCAGGTGTTCCCCAGTGGGGCTCCAGCTTCTGGGCCAGCTGCGCTGGGAGGACAGCGCACCTGGGTATGCGTCACAACCCTCCTAGCTGGAGGCCAGCCCAGATTTCTCAAGGTGGAGTGGAGGTCCGCCTCATTAGACTTGGATTCCCACAGTCTCTTCCAGAAGGGGGCTGAGAAGGGGCTCAGGACCCTTGTCCTCAGACATTCTAACACCCAAGCAGCAATCCTCTCTGGGACCAGGTACAGTGGACATCTAGTCTAGTGGCAGTTTGGGGCAGAAACTGGCTCTGTCTGTCTACTTACTCAGTAGCTTATCTGGTGAATCAGCCCCCCCACCTCCACCCATGTGTGTGCGTAGCTACAGCTGCAAGGTGTTGGGCGGGAACCCTAACAATCCCCACCCCACAGCCTCTGAGCAGTTAAGAGCCTGTCCCCTTCGGGACCAGGTACCCCTTTTCTCTACAAGGATCCCCTCCAGATTGCCAAAGAGACCTCGTGACCAGCACATGTGCTAAGGAGGTTGCTGAAAGCATGGACCTTGCTGTAACGAAGTTGTGTTTCTTAAGGCAGGGACAATGTCATAGCAGTTGGGTCCCCTTCTCAGGACCCTCCAGACAGGGAGTGGACTGGCACTCGGTATGATCATTGGTTCTGTTCAGGGACTTAACTTCTGAATCTAGCGTTCACCAAACATTGCCTTGCAATTTCAAACAGAGGTTGCTTTGTTGTCAGCTTTGTTCTAAGGATCAGTGGTTTAAGGAGAGCATATCCTGTTGGCAAGAGTAAGCGTGTCATTGGCTAGTGCTGGAGTGCATTAAAGGTACTGTCCCTGGGCCTGGGCCACAGGCTCCACTGAAGGAGGAAATCTCATGCTGCAGCTTGCTGCAGGAGCTGTGGGTGTTCCTGGCTCGCAGCAAGCAGGCACCTGTGCCCTGTGGCCTTTAAAGCTGGTGAATTCGGTTCCCCAAAATAATGTAGCATTTCCCAGATGGCAGAGTCCTCAGCCTCAGGAGTGCCTGTGAAATCTAAACTCGCCCTTTCCCCTCTCCTGTGTCCTTTCCCAGGAAGATCACTGAACACTTCTGAATGAAGAGGACAGTTGCTTAGTGACATACACATCCTTGTTCCTTCTCTGCTCCTTGGGACCTCACTTTGTAAAAATAGGGCAGTGGCTGCCCCACTGATGTTCTGACCCCGAATTTCAGTGGCCGCCGGCTCTTAACGGGCATGGTGAGGTGGCAGCAAGCACACGCAGCTGGTAGAGAGATCTAGGAACCTGGATTGAGACCGATCTCTACCGCCTGTACCTTGTGTGAACCCACAGACAGCCAACCAGGGTAGTACCTCTGTCACTTTACAGAACTCTGAGGCTCAGCACCAGCCAGGCACTTTGCCAAAGCTACGAAGCTGGGGACATGGCAATACCAGCACCCCAGGGAACTTGTACGGGGTCAGATTCTGTGCCAGTGCCTGCCTGGCTGCTCTGTTGGGACGCTGTGTACTGCTGGTCTGTGTCAGTGCCTGTGGAGGGATCATGAAGGGTGTGGCCAGGTAAGCTCTAGGGTCCCAGCTTCATGCACCATAGCTGGTTCTGTGGGATGCTGTATTTCCCAGAAGCTGAGCCCTAAGCACTGGTACGTGGTCCTGGTGCATTTTTAGAATTCTTACCATGATAGAAAAGTCGATTTTGGGGGTGTTTTGTGAGACAGGGTTTCTCTGTGTAGCATTGAATGTCCTGGACCCATGTCATAGAGCAGGCTGGCCTTGAACTCATATCGACCCACCTGCCTCTGCCTCCCTGAGTGCTGTGACTACAGGCATGTGCCACTGTGCCCGGCAGAAAGTCACTTTCTCAATCGCCAAACATGACTGAACAGCACTCTAGGATATCCTGTTATTTGCGTGGTGGTGTGCAGTTGGGACAGTGAGCCTTGAGAAGCCATGCTCAAGTCTACCCTGACATCCTCCATGGGCCAGAGGGCAGGACAAGGACACGCAGCCACATCACGTGAGCACATTGCTCGGTGGCTTTAGGGAAGGTGTGCGGCTGGAAAGGCAAGCTTTACCTGGTGCTAAGTGAGCTGGTGGAGTGACCTCTCCCACTCAGCAAACATGCTTTGGACCTGTCTGTCTCAGAGTGTATTTAGGCACAGAGGGCAGAGGAAAGGATAAACTCAGCCTCCAGGGGGATGGACGCATATTCCAATGTGGGAGACAGACAACAAATAGACAAGACTAAAGATGCCTTTAAGATTGTGCAGGGCTATGAAAACAGTAAAATGGGGATTGGATGGAAAGGTGTGGTGAATCAGGGGAGCTGCCCTCAATCAGAAACCTAGATGATTCCAAGGAGCCACCTAGAGCTGGGTGTGGTGGCTTACCATGTGTCAGGAACGAGCTCGGCATTTACCACCGTGTCTGTTCAGGGTAAGCAGGGTTAAGAGAGGTTAGAAGAGTCGGAGAGGACTGGATCATGAGGGAATGTGCAGGCCACGGGTCTGCTAAGAAATACTTTGTGGCTGAAGATATTCTTTGAGGAACTGTAAAAGACAGGGAGGTTTGGTTTTTTTTGAGACAGGGTTTCTCTGTGTAGCCTTGGCTGTTCAGGACTTGCTTTGCAGACCACGCTGGCCTTGAATTCACAACTATCCACCCGCCTCTGCCTCCCTGGTCACTGGGATTAAAAGTGTGTGCCACTGCACCTGGCGGTCGGGAGGTCTTAAAGTGAGTGGAAAGGAGTGGCAAACAAGCAGCAAACTGATGTACTGTTCAGAAAACAAGCCCTGGGCTGGGCTGTGTCGGAAGCCCTGTGCAATTCCTCTGCTGCCATTCTTCCTCCTACAGTACTCTGCCCATCGGAAGGAAGGGAAAGTGCCCCAGTTCACTGTACATGGCCTGGCTGGAGACCCTGTCCCAGGACCTCAGACCTCCCGTCGTCCTCATTCGAGGCAACCAAGAGAACGTTCTCACCTTTTACTGCCAGTGATGCCTGGTGTGGCGGCTCCTGCCTGAAGCTGAGGGCTTGGGGGTGGAGCTGGAACCTGTCCTCTCCAGCTGGAGACAGAGGCTTCATGTTCTGCTGTATATTCCGTCATCACACCTGCCGGTCCCTCTGCGGAAGATGGTGTTTCCAAGCTGGCTGAGCCCCACCTGACACACTTTCTGGGCCTTGAAGTTGCATGGGAAAGTCTCTGGAAAATTCTGTCTCTTTTTTTAAAAAGGTTTTATTTGTCTTGATGATCAAGTATTAAACTTCAGTCTTTATTGAGCCCCAGCTCTGGGTGTGCATCTTGACAGTCTCTCCAGACCATCCCTGAAGCCATCCCCAAACTTGTCTCATTTCCCAGGACAGGAGAGCGGGAGCCCACACCCGAGGACCTGTGCTGACCTCTGATGACCACAGGGTCCTCTGAGCCTGCATGGTAAAGCATGTTTCTCAACAACGGCAGGGAAGCACCACAAAATAGTACTTCTCACCCTAGGGGGTGCCCTCCAGGATTCTCTGTTCCACTTCTCTCTCCTCGCCCCTCTCCTTCATTTCTTCTGGTGGAGGCTCATGTTGCCCCAGCTGGCCTTGAACTTGCTCTGTAGCCAAAATAGCTTCGAATTTTTGATCCTCCTGCCTCTACTCCAGAGCACTGGGATTCCAGGCACGTGCCAACAGGCCTGTTTTCTCTGGTGCTAGGGATCAAATCTGCGGCTTTATAGATACCAACACTTTACCAACTATGCTACCTGACCCAGTCTCTATTCTGCTTCTCTCTAAGGTTGGTTGCAATCTACCAAATGATTTTCAGACCCACCACTGCACAGTGATCCATGAATTGAAAAACAGGCTTAATTTCCGCAGGTTGTGCCTAGGGTCTATTGCCGGCTAGTTTCTTTGTTGTTTGGGAGGTTTGGTTTTGTTTTGTCAATTTGATACAAGCTAAGGCCATCTAAGCAGAAGAAACCTCGATTGACAAAACGCCTCACTCTGATTGGCTTGTAGTGACTGATGTGGGAGGGCCTAGCCCATCTGGGTGCAGTGCCTCCCCTGGGCAGGTCCGGGGTTGTATAAGAAAGCAGGCCGAGCAAACTGCGGGGAGCAAGCCAGTAAGAAGTATTTCCTCTGTGGCTTCTGCTTCAGTTCCTGCCCTGACCGTGTGCCCCCCCCCCCCCCCGTCACGATTCCTGTGAGCTGTAAGATGAAATAAACCCTTTTTCTCCCCAACTTGCTTCTGGTCCTGGTGTTTGTCACAGCAATGGAAACCCTGACTAAGCCTGGGCACTGCGGGCTTCACTGCCATACCCCGCCTATAACTCAGGAAGGAAAACAACAACAACAAACAAACAAGCAAAGAGCAGCGAAGCAGGAGGGGCCTGGATGGTGGGAGTGTTGAGAAAGACAGATGAGAAGACGAAAGATTCGAGGAATCTAGTGAGTGTTGCGCTGTGGTGGTGGAAGGATGGAATGCACAGATTTTAAAGTGGGGAGGCAGAGAGGGTGTGAAGATGGCAAGAAGCATGTTCTCCACAGCCCGGAGCTGGAGGGATCCACTACCCCAGATGAAGGAGGGCAGGTTGACAGATGGCCAAGTGAGTGAAGATGAGATCGGGTTGTTGTGGGAGCTGGGCAGGCGGTAAAAGAACTTATACCTAGCTGAAGGGAATGTGACAGGACTGCTGCAGGTGGCAGCTAGCCTGTATGAGTATAGCAAACAGGAGCGTGCATTGAGAGTAAGACACGGGAACAAGTGTTGAGACACCAAATACAAAATGCAGTGGGCTCTTCTCTGTTGACAGACAGGCAGAAAGTCCAGTTGTTTGGTGGTGTGGCTGGGCCTGCTCTTCTAATGCTGAGGAAAGTACCATGCTAGAGCATCCTTGAGTTTTGTCATTCTCCAAGGAGCTGTCCCCTTCTTGACGTCTTCTCCCTCAGAAGCAAGGGCTTCAAGCTGTGAGGCTCTCATAGACCCCTCACTGTTCTCTGGTTACATCAGGGTTTGCTGAACAAGAGTGTGGCAGTGCTTAGCAGGTGTCACTGCTCTGCGGCCTGGGAACCGTGTGTCCAGTTTCCAGCTCTATAGAAAGCACGGCCTCCACTAGGCGGTGTTGGCTCCTCAGGAACTCCATGATAGCAATTTCCTGGCAAATGCTTTCTGCCTTCAGCCCCCACAGAGTGCTTAGCTTGAGATTACAGAATGCTTTAGCTTTGGGTATTTAAACAAATTTTTTTAATGTTAAATATGTTTGTACTGGCTAGTTTCACATCAACTTGACACAAGCTAGAGTCATCTGAAAGGAGGGAGTCTCAACTAAGGAAATGTCTCTATTAAGATCTGACTGTAGGGCATTTTCTTAATTAGTGATTGATGGGGGAGGGGCCGGCATATTCTGGGTGGGGCCATCCCTGGGCTGGTGGTCCTGGGTTCTATAAGACAGCAGGCTGAGCAAGCCAGAGAGAGCAAGCCAGTAAGCCACACCCCTCCATGGCCTCTGCATCAGCTCCTGCCTTCAGGCTCCTGCCCTGTTTGAGTTCCTGTCCTGACTTCCTTCTCTCATGGACTGCCATGGAAGTGTGAGCCAAATAAACCGTTTCCTCCCCAACTTGCTTTTGGTCATGGTGTCTCATCACAGCAATAAAAACCCTAACTAAGACAATGTTTAACGGTAATAAAAGTTCTATTTTAAGAAAAGAAAAATAATGAGAAATTTATTTATTTATTGGCACAGTTTTACTCTACAGGTTAGGCTGGGCTTAGGACTTTTGGTCCTCCTATCTCAGCTTCCTGGATGCTGGGATTACAGGAGTGTGCTTTCCTCCCCCAACCCAAAAAAGCTTTGAGTAACCATCAAGGTAACCATGACAAAGAACTTGTTTAGAAACTGACCATTTTTCAACTATGAGAGGTGATTTGAAAAAAATTAGCAGTTTTGTTGTTGTTTGGGTTTGTTGTTATTGTTGTTGTTTTCTTCTCGCCGTGGATGGAACTTTTCTCTTGGTCCTTGAGGTCAGATGGTCAGTTTGCTTAGGAATATTCACAGCTGTTTCTTTTCCCTTTGCTCCTCTTACACATGTCTGCAGTCTGTTCGCAGGGGTACATGCTTCTCAGACTCCCAACACTACCCAGCAACCTGGGTCTTGCCTCAACTGAGAGGGAGGGTAAGAACAAAGACCTCCAATGTGGCCTCCTGAAAAGTTGGATCTGAGTTTCTGACACTCCATTGTGTGACCCCAGATGCACTTCCTTGATCGCTCTGGGCCTCTGCTTACAAAACGGGAGAACTGTGTCAGCAAGTGTCCCCAGACAGTTTTACCAGCTATGCCACTTCCCTGGTCACAACGCTTTGGGCCTCATCAGCCCGTAGAGAGTCCTACTCAGAACTGAATTCTCTTTCAAGTACCTGCCTGGCCTCCCCAGTGTGGTCAGGGTGAGGTGGGTTTTGCAGAAATGAGACCTCATGGAATATTCCAGAAGAACCAACTGGCTAGGAAGCCCCTAGAGCATATGCAAAGCAGCCAGACTGGCCTCACACAGCTCAGGTGGTCAGCAAGCAAGGCTTCAAGAATGTTCACAGAACACGAATCACCAGTCCCACTGCCTGGCCTGGTGATAGCCAGCGTGTGGGAAGTTCAGTCTGCAGCTGAAGGCACAAGGGCTGCTTCCTGAAACACACTGTCGCAACTCACTTTCTGAAAACACTTAAGAGCCACTGGCAAATAGAAATCCTCTGGGTAAGAAACAGTGGCGAGTGGCAAAGGCAAGCACTTCTGGAAGTTACAAAGAAAATGTTCCAGAAGCAAAAAATACAGGAACATTTGGAGACTATGGAAAGAGGCGTGGAGAGCTGGTGTAGTGCTGTTAAACCCACCGATCTAGAAGAAAACCACTACCATAATTTTTGAGCCGAATTTGACGCAGGCTTTAAGTATATGCTGGCCTGGATGACACGCTCTGGCCAGGACCGTTCCGGGGCTCCCAGAAAATGGCCACCAATCACATTTTGCAGAAGCTTACAGACACACACCCACAGGCTACCACATTTCCCACCAGGTCCAATCAGGGGCAGGCATGTCTCCTGACAGATTTCCTGCCTACATCCAATCAGGGGCAGACATATAGTCTGATCTGTCTTCTGCCTACATACGTCCCGCCTACATGTGGTCAAGCACACGTGGTACAGTTGAGTCAAACAAATTTGCTTATGGAAGTGAAAATGTGGTTTATAATTTTCCATAAGCAATAGCCTTCAGCATTTCACAAAGCAGCTGTCCTTGGGCAAGAGGCTTACAGGTTAGAAACTTTTTTTTTTTTTTTTTTTTTTATGAATCTCTTAGGCACAATGATTAAAGCTTAAAACGTGAACTTCGGAGCCTATTCTGTAATCCCAGCTCTTGGGAGTCTGGGGTAGGAGAATTGCCAAGAGTTTTAGGCCAACCAGGACGATCGAGTGAGACCTACTCTCAACAGTCTCCCACGCCCCCAACCCCATAAAAAAGAAGCCTTGAAAGATGGGTGGCATTCAACAGAGGGAGAAACCAGAGCTGGGGATGGGAGAAGTGTGCTGGCAGGAGAAAGAGCTTGAGCAAGGGCCCGCAAAAGAACAACTCTATATTTGCTGGGAGAACCAGAATTAACCAGTTTCCCTAAAGTCTGGGCATGTGCACCTGGGAGAGCAAGAACAGAGGTGGGGGGCATCACGTCCAGGCTGGCAATGTGTAATGCTGGCAGGCAGCTGGGTATGGCAGTACATGCCTGTAATACCAGCAGAGGCCCAGGCAGGATTATGAGTTCAAGGCTAGCCTTCCATATGTAGAAGACTCTAGCTTAAACTCCTCTGGGTGAGCTTCTAGATAACCCACTGAGGAAGTCGAGGGCCGAGCCAAGCTTCAGGAAGTATGTTAGTCAGATGGTGAGAGTGGGAATAAAACAAAAACACAAACAAACAAACAAACAAACAAAAAAAAAACAGGAGGACCTGGGGGAACCTAAGTGGAACCCTGAAGTTGACAAAGCTCAACATTCTAAGCAAGGCAGATGGAAGAGAGATGAGGAAGATGCCAAACAAGAGGAGGAAGAAACAGGAGTGGATTGCCTGGACGCATCCACGAATAGAGACAGGGTCCAGATGCTGAGCTGGGACAGTTCTAAGAATGAAGGACATTGGGAGTGTGGGGACAGGGATAGACTTCATGTCCTGGAAAGCGACTTTACAGGGTTGGCTGTGCTGTTGTACTGCTCACTTTTCTCAGTGATGTGACAGAATCTCTGACAAAAGCAACTAAGGAAGAGTTTTAGCTTTCCACCTGAGTAGGTAGTTAGTCTGTCCTGGCCCGGAAGGTGTGTTAGCAGGAGTTGAGGCGGCTGGTCTGAAAGCAGAAGGAGATAAATGCCAGTGCTCAGCTTGCTTTATTGTTCTTAGTTAATCTGGGAGCCCAGCCCAACCACAATTCCAAGTGGGTCTTCCTCCTTCATTTAAACTTCTCTGGAAACATCCTCACACACCCAGAGCTTGGTCTCTTAGGTAATTTGTTTTGTTTTGTTTGAGACAGGGTATCTCTGTGTAGCCTTGGCTGTCCTGGACTCGATTTGTAGACCAGGCTAGCCTAGAACTCACAGCAATCCACCTGCCTCTGCCTCCCCGAGTGCCAGGGTTACAGGCTTAATCATATCAAGTTGGTGGGCAGGATAAACCATCCCAGGCATTTTATGTGTGAGCACAGACAGGTCGTCAGAACTCTGACCTGAGCTCTGGAACTGCTTGGACATCTCACCGTGGCTGGAAGCTCTTGGAAGCAGTGAGCTAAACAGACCCAAAAGACACACTTATCGTCAGGATATGGAAAACACAGCCAGGCATGTAAAGCACATCTTACATGAGATTAAGAGAGAGAATGGGGAACGGAGGGCAGAGGACAGAGCTTGGGAGGGGTTTCATTTAGCAGGCAGGAGGAAGGGGAGACTATTAGGACCAATGAAATGATGATGTGCACAGATTTTTTCCGCAGAGGTTTTTTTGGATGGAGATAGAGAGAGAGAGAGAAGGAGAGAGCGAGACATGATAGGGGGAAGGCAGGGGACGCCCTGACAGAGAAAGGGGAGAGAGCAAGAGGGCAAGAGAGCGACAAAGTGGCAGCTTGGTCCTTTTAAGGAGCAACTTAACCACGCCTGCCAGGTGTGGCTACCTGGCGGGTGACTCGTGATGACATCATAGGTTGCTAGGCAACCCAGAAGCAGGCTGCCTAAATACTAACAGAGACAGCCATCAGAGGATCTTTCCTAAGAATGTTAGAGGGGCTGGAGAGTTGCCTCGAAGGTTAAGAGCACTTGCTGCTCTAGTTAAGAGGACTCTGTTGGGTTCCTAATACCCACATGGTGACTGAGCCTGTAACTCCAGTTTCAGAGGATCTGACACACCAGGCAGGCACAGGGTATCCATACCCACATGCAGGAAGTCAGACATATTTATTTTTTTTCAAGACAGGGTTTCTGGGTAGCCATGCCTGTCCTGAAATTCCCTCTGTAGACCAGGCTGGCCTCCAACTCAAACGATCCATCCGCCTCTGTGTCCAGGGTGCTGGGATTAAAGGCATGAACCGCTACGGACCGACTACATATTTAAATTTTTTAAATGCTTAATAAATTTTAAAAATTAAATTTAAAAATCCAAAGAGCACTGGTCAGGCAGTGAAACCAGGCGGTTTAGGAGACCCCAAAGTAGGAGCTGAAGGGGAGGCACACAGCGCAGCTGCCTTCTGAAGCCGCAGGCGGCGATGCTGCTCCCGTGGTGCCCTGCAGAGAACGGTTCTGTGAGACGGCAGGCTGGGAGGGGACTGAGGAGCGGAAATGCCCACCCTTCCATCCCTGCTTTGCCAGCTCTGGGGCTGGAGAGCATGCCGCTAGGGTCTTCACATTCATATCCTTATGTGGTATTCAGGGGCCTACCTCGGAGGGGTAGGTCCCTCAAGACCTCCTGGCTGATTTGTGACTTTGAACTGCACCCTTAACCTCTGCCTTTTGGTTCACCGTTCCCTTCTCTTCCTGGACTGAGCCTCTTACCTCCCCTGCCACTCCTTTCTGACTTAGCAACATCGTCCAGCCTCTTCTACTAACCTCTACTCTGGAACAGACGCCTGTGGTCGGGTGACTCTCCCCGCCCCTTGCCGTTGGGTGGAGCCACGCGGTCGACTCAGTTAATGGACTGTGAGAAAAGCCCCGCACTGCCTGCCGGGTTACAGTAGGAAGGCGGAGAACACCACCCTCCAACTTGCACCTTTTTCAGTGAGCAGGAAGCTGCTGGTTAAAGCTGGACTTCCCAGATGAGAGCAGCTTTGATAATGGAGCCTGAAGTGGCCCCAAGAGCTGCCTGACCAACATAAAAATTTTTGGAAAAAAGAAGGAAATGTTCTGCAGGCCACAAGCGCCTGGCAGGCCACTTGCTGCTGCAGAACAAACTGTCACCCTGATTAATATGCTCTCTAAGACAACAGCGACCCACTCACCTCCCTGTGAAGGGAGAAGCTCCTTTGGGTCTCTACCTCAGTTTCCTCATTCTCTCCACTGCTGGCTTACTTGGACATAAAGTTGTACCCATGTCTTCTGTTTATCTTTCCTTCCACGATTTCATTTCCTCACACAGGTAGACATTCAATAAACATTCTTGCAGTGAATGAATGAATGAATGGAAAACGAGTGGATTACACTTTGAAGGGGCGGGAACAGATGTCAGCAGAATGAAGGTCAACAGAGCAGTGCATTGTGGGAGCAAGTGACTAAGTGAGCACCCTGAAAAGAGTCCTAGAGGTAAGTAGATTATGCCTGTAGAAGGGTAACCCTTCAGGGAGACAGACATACACAGCATCAGCTGAGAGGCCACGACAGAGAGCCGGGGTTATGTGTGTAGAGCCTCCTTAGTGGGGGAATGTTCAAGGCTCTTTTCTTGGAGGAAAGAATTTGGTTAAGGTGGAGAGGTTTGGGGTAATAGCTCACATGTACTAGTCAGCTTCCCATCCCTGTGACAAAATACCTGGGGCAATGAACTCATAAAGGGGAAAGGTCTATTTTGACTCCTGGTTTTAGAGGCCCCAGTTCATGGTCACTCGGCTCCCTTGCTTCTGGGCCTGTGGTGAAATAGAAGCATGGTGGGGAGAGTGGAACACAGCAAAACTGGGAAGCAGAGAAGTCTGACCGACCGGAGGGTCACATTCCCAGTGACCCCACTTCCTCCCTCTAGGCTCCAGCCCCTAAAGGATACACCACTCATCAGTAGCACAATAGGTTATGAGTTTTTTGTACATGGCCTTTGAGGGACAATTACAGCCCAAACCATAACAGCCAGGCACAAAGGAAAAGGAGCCGAGTCTGTTCATGAAGACCCAGACCTGGGGCTAATTACTAAGGACCAAGTTGTTAGGAGAGGAGTTAGGGCCTGAGTGGGCCATGAGGGTAGAGAGAGAAAGAGACAGAGAGAGACCGTGGGAGAGTGTAGGAGAAGAGAAAGAGGAGCATGGTACCTTCCCCCCACCCCCAACCCAGAGAAAAAGTCAGAGAGGAAAAGGGGAGAGAGGAGAGAATGAAGCTGAGAGAGTGGGTGGGAGTGGCAGGCGGGTTATACCCGGAGCACCTGGCCCGTGATGACACAGGACGCAGGTGGTGACACAGGACGTTGCCAGGACCCTAAAGGTCCCTGAGGGCAGGCCAGCTGAACTGCCTGCACAGCAATTGCCTGCCCTGACCACACCAGCAATGAAAGACACAGAGGAGCAGGCAGAGGCCTTGCTTGGGCTGGAAAGACAGGAGGGAGAGTCCAGGGTTGAGAGGACTCAAGCAAGCAGAGGGAAACTCAGAGAGCATTTTGAAAGGTCCTACCATTTTAACAAAAATGGTGTTTGAGCTGTTTCTGTGGCCTTTAGTCTTTCTGAAGGCCTGGGTCGAGTGTGAAACTGGTTTCAGGAAGGTAGGAGTCTCTTCCTTGTTTGTTTGTGGTTTTGGCACGGTGAACACTAAGTGTGTGTTCTATCATTGGGCTCTGGCCCAGCTGGAAATGGGACTTTTGCTAGGGTAGAGGTGGGTTGGGGGGAGAAAGAAGCCAGTGGGCAAATTTCTACTCAGAGTACAGAAAACACTGTACTGGAAAAGACACACAGCATTGCAAACAAATGGCTTTTATTTCTATCTATTTCTCTTTTGTTTGGTTGGTTGATTTTGTTTTGTTTTGTTTTGTTGAGACAGGGTTTCTCCATGTAGCCCTGGCTATTCTGGAACTCACTCTATAGACTAGGCTGACCTTGAACTCACAGAGATCCACCTGCCTCTGCCTCCCCAGTGCTGAGATTAAAGATATGCATCATCCCCCCCCCCCCCCATTGTTTCTGTCTTTTTAAAGTAAAATGCTGAACAGGGGTTGTTACGAGGTGAAAGGTAAAGTTCTGTGGTTACCTGAGGCTGGTTGCAGCTGTCACCCTTCCCCGGATGGTGGCTGGAAAGCAGCATCCATGTGACTCTTACGTGTCATGCAGCCAAACTTAGGCAGCCAGACCAGGAGAACTGTAATCCTGGACCTGGACACTCCTGCAGCCTGAGCTGGGACAGCAGCTACCTCTGAGGGACAGGCATTCTCCTCAGACAGACCTGCCCAGGACTCCCTCATGGTGCAGTCCCCTGCAGGAGGAATCCATCAGCGTTTCCTTTGTGGCAGCTGTTATTTTGTCTTCACCTCTAAACTGGAAAGGCTCGGAACTCAGATCCAACAAAACAGCCCACTGAGCTGCTTTGTTGCTATTGTTGTTGGTTTTCCCTACTGTGGTTAAAAAACAGAAAACAACACACCTCTTCCACTGCTTCCCAGGGGACTCAGCACCTTGCCAGTGCTCAAGAGCTCTCTAGCACCAAGGGTTTCATCACCCTTTCAAAGGAGTTCTGGATAGGCCAGGCAGTCACGCCCAAACCACTCCCTGGCACCAACCTGCTCTCTGTCTCTATAGATTTGCCTATTCTGAATAGTTCCTATAAATAGACACAACACATGCCTTTCTCTGTCTTCCATCGTTCGTTCTCTTGCTGCACTGTTTCTGAGGGCCGCCCACATCACAGCGTGGAGGCACACTTCACTCCTCCCCATGGCTGGTTAGTATTGCCGCGTGTGGCCCCCTCACATTTTACTCACTGATCAGTCTGTTTCCACTTTGGGAGCTGTTGTAAATCCTGCTATAATAAATATTAATGAATTCATATAATGTAATGAATAAGCAAACTGTTTTTTTGTTTTTTTGTTTTTTTTGTTAAGACTGTTTTCAGTTTCTTGGATGTAAACCTAAGAGTGAAATAGTAACATTATGTTTGACTTAAAGAGAATTCTGGGTACGTTTTTAAAGAAAGTAAAGGTGGAGGGCTTTTGGAGGGAGCTTAGTGTGTACATTTATATGTAGGTGTGTGTATATAGGGCCAGAGGTCAACTTCACACACCTTGTTTTTGGGGGCGAAGTCTCTCTCTCTCAGCAAGGGCCTGGAGCTTCCCAATCAGGCTATCCTGGGTGGCCAGTGAGTCCCAAGGAGCTATCTGTGTCTGCCTCCCTGTTGCTGGGGTTGTATGTGTGCCCTACCGTGACTAGCTTTTTATGAATGCTGGGAATGAAACTCAGGTCTCCATGCTTGGTTAGCAAGCCCTTTGCCGTCTGAGCTACCTCCCAAGTGCAAAAGTGGAATTTAATACTGAGCTTAACCTTAATCCCCCCACCCCCCACCGCAACCCGTACTGGGGTTCCAGCCCCAGGGCCTTGCATATGCTAAGGAAATTATTACTACTTCCAGTGCCCAGGGTGGAGTTGGAAAGCCCAGCGCTAGGCTAGCACAGCTTGCCCATGTATCAATCTTAACTATCTACACTTCTTGGCTGGGGTTCTCCCATACACTTGATACTTTTTAAAAGCCAATTCACTGAAAGTTTTCTTTAGTTTATAAAAGGTGTAAGACAAGCACTTTTAAGAGATGGGCAGGGGGCTGGAGAGATGGCTCAGCAGTTAAGTGCCCTGGCTGTTCTTCTAGAGGACCTGAGTTCAATTCCCAGCAACCACATGGCAGCTCACAACTGTCTTTAACTCCAATTCCAGGGCATCCCACACCCTCACACAGATATGCATGTGGGCAAAACAACAATGCATGTGTCAAATGTAACAAAAATACTTAAGAAGAAAAAAAAGAGATGAGCAGTACTGTCATGAAAATGACAGGAACTTGAGTGTCACAAATCCAGTTCTTTTTAAAACTGACATTGTGTGTGTGTGTGTGTGTGTGTGTGTGTGTGTGTGTGTGTGTGTGTATAAGTGTACCTATGGAGGCCAGAAGAGGTATTTGTTAGCTGCCCCATGTGGGTCCTGGGATCTGAACTCTGGTCCTCACGATAGAGCAGCAGGTGCCCTTAACCACCAAACCATCCTTCCTCACTCTCAAGTGGAATAGTTGCCTAGCCCTGGCCACACAATGTTAGGAGGGGGATCTGACTCCAGAGTGGGCTCTGGCAAGGCAAGAAAGCTGCTCTGGTTATCATGGGTGGGGGAAAGATGGCTTTTAAGAATAGGGAACATGATACCTTCTTCCTTTGCTACGGAAATGCTTTGGCAAGTGGTCCTGCTGACCTCAGAAATGACCATAAAAGGCAAAGTTCTTGGTGCTGTGATTATTTAGGGGATTTCTAGAAACCAAATAAAAACAAGAGTTCCAAAAATGAAATGCAGAAGTTCAACCAGGCCTGCGACACACCAGATGGTCTGAAATAAAACACACGCATGCTCAGTCATGTTCTCCCAGCTCTGGTTTTGTGAAGACCTCTTCTGGGTCTCCTGCCTGATGGTACATGAGACAGCCCTTGGTCCCTTAGCGCTTTCTACGCATGCTTGGAATGTAAACTGGATTAGGTCTCAGCACAGACAGAGCATTGTGATAGGGCCCCCACAGTCAAATTCTAACCGGCCACAGCCCTTTCATTTGCACTGATACCATCTAAAAACACGGATTTCTCCTCCGCTTGCTGACTTTCTTTCCTTGATCCACTTGGACTCCTATCTCTGAGGGGCACAAAAGGAATATGGACTATATGATTTCGTTTATACATGATCCACTGCAGTCGCCAGAAAGCAACCAGTGATGGCTGAGCAGGGGCATGGCAGGAGTCAGGAGGTTCAGTGGGAAGGGATGCTGGGGTGTGTGTGGGTATGACAGGAATGTTCTGCGTTATGGGGACAGAATGGGTTACATAGGCAAATATAGTTGCCAAGATATGTGTCAATCATACCTCAGACTTACCTAAATACTAAGTTTAAAATTGCTGCTACTATTCTCAGTGCTTTGGTTTGACTGGCTGTAGGGGTGGAAATCCTGACACCGTACTCCCTAAGGCAGTAGTGGGAGATTGAGAGATGAGGTCCTGCATGGTCCCTCGGGCTGTGCTATGCTGCCAGCCCTTGTCCTTGGCAGCTGTTATCTTTACAATTTCTATGCAAAAGGCAGTCTTCACTGTCAAGGCTCCTCCAGCCCTGGTTTTGCAGTGTCTCCCCACGGTGTTAATCCACCTTACCGCAGATCTGTACCTCTTCTTCCTTTGACAAGCAGGGTGAGCCAGCCTCAAGTAGGTCCCCACTGTGATGGCTCTGATCCCCACTACCCCAAGTTCCCCACTGCTCACAGTTCCAAGAGGGACCACAGTCTTTGCTGAAGTGGTCCAAGACTTCTGTCCATTCACAGTCTCACTGATATTAACATGGCTATTACTGTTATCTAAAAATAAACCCTGTGCTCATCACGCCTGGCCTGTGAATGTCTATCCAGCTAAGCGTATCAGGCTAAGGGGGTACACAAACATCTGCCCTTTGGGGGGCAGTGCACAGGGTCTCATTATGTAGCCCACGCTGACTTAGACTTGAGACCATTCTGTGTAGGCCCCCAGAGTTCTGTGTGCCACCATACCTAACCCATCTGTCCTTTGTAAAGTGTGTATACTTTTAAACTGAAGTTACATATAAATGCACAAATTTTATTTATTTATTTGGTTTTTTTCAGACAGGATTTCTCCGTGTAGCCTTGGCTGTCCTGGAACTCACTCTGTAGACCAGGCTGGCCTCAGATTCACAGAGCTCCACCTGCCTTTCCCTCTCCAAGTGGTGGGATCACAGGTGTGCGTCACCACTGCCCAGCAATGATACAGAAATCCTAAACACATAATTTGATCATTTTGTTGGTTTGCTTACTTGCAATGCTAGGGCTGGAATGCAGGGCCTTGTGGGTGTCAGGTAAATGCTCTACCACTGAGCTATACCCCAGCCCCAATTTTATTAGTTTTGGCAAACTTAGATGCCAGTTTAAGCCACATTCTGATCAGGGCAGAGGTTATGTCCTCCCCTAGATGTGTCCCAGGTGCCTTGTATGCTGACAGAATTGCAGCTTCGGTGCCTTGGAAAAATACCCTGATGTTCTCCAGCGCTTGTGACCTCCCTGCTACTCAGCCTCTGCCACGGTCAATCTGCAGCTCTCAGAATTGAGAGACCCACAATGAGTCTTTATGAGCCAGGACAATTGGGACCATAACTGTGCCCCACCCAAGCCCATGTCTGCTGCCTATTCCCTCCCAAGGCAGCTACCATTTCCTATAACCCTAGGAGACTTTTGTTTCTTAGAGTTTCCTCTGGATGGAATGAGGTAACATACACAGGGCCTACATTATCCATTGTACCCATGGAGAATTTGTTCCAGGGTCCCCTGTACTGAAATTTGTGGATGTTCAAGTCCTTTACACAATTGGCAAACACGTGTGCAGAACCTGCGCATGTCCTCCTGGAGACTGGCAATCCTCTCTAGATTAGTTAACAATGTGAGGTCACTGGGGCCGTCTAAGGAATGGTGAGAAAAAAATTCTGTGCAGTTCAGTACAGGCACGAGATATTTTGGTTGTGTTTTTTTGTTTTTTATTTTGGAAACAGGGTATTTGTTTGTAGCCAAGTTAGCCTTGGACATGTGATCTTCTCTCCGCTTTTCAAATGCTGGGATTACAGACATGTACTATTGGAGTACATGTGGCCAAGGCTCCGGACACAACTTTTCAAAAAGATGTTTTTGCTGGTCACCCCAGGCCCCACTGCCCAGTCGCCCTCAGCCACCGCACACTGAGACAGACCAGTCTGGTCTGTCTGTTGCTTGGGGCACCTCTGGCTGCTCAGGTGTCATGGAGTCTCTGCCATGAAGAAGGTGTTTTGGCAGCTCTGGCTTGGAGCGTTTCCAGGCGGCGTCAGGCTTGAATCGGACACGCTGCTGGCCAGGGTGTCTTCAAGTACAAGTCCCGCCAGACCCAGAGAGGCTTTTCGCTTCTGTAGTCACGTCTTTCAGAGGTTTATCAAATCACTTTTCACGAACCAGTGGATATTCAAGAGGACTAATCTTGAAGCCTATTCTAAAGCTTCCCTATAACATATGTGGCACGAAACACAAGCTTCCGTCAGTCTTCAGCCTCTCTGGGTTTTCATGGATTTCTGGTCCATTCACCTAGCAAGATTTAACTATTTTATATACACTGGATATAGCATACAAAACAACGTAGCATACGAAAAAGCACAAAAATGTCCTCGCTGAAGTTTGCTGGATCCATGAATGCAAAACTCATAGAATCTGAGGGCTGATCAGACTCATTGTGCTTGGTTCTTTCATTCAACATGGTTTTAAGGTTTGTTCTTGTTGCTGCATGTGTCTGTCATCCATTCATTTCTGAGTAATATCGAATTTGTGAAAACCACCTCATAATTTATCTGGCTTCTTGGAACCGTTCCCAGTGCTGTAAAGCAAACTGTCAGAACAGTCTTGTGTAAGTCTCAGTACAGATGTTAAGTTTTCTTTCTCATGGGTCAGTGTCTGCTACTATCACGGCTGGGATCTGACATGTGTGTGCATGTGTGTGTGTGTCTGCACGCATGCAACTTTATAAGAAAATTGCTAGGCCACATTCCACAGGGCTGTACTTTGACTAGCTGTACATGAGTACTCTGTTGGGCCATGTTGGCCACCGCAGGATCTTCGTGTCTTGGTCCGTTTGATGCTGCCACTGTAACAAAAGCATCACGGCCAGATCAGCTTACAGCGAGCAGAAGTGTATTGGCTCACAGTTCTGGAAGCTAGCAAGGTGTCACCTGCATCGGGGTGACAGTATCTGGAGAGAGTCTTCTCATAGTGTCATAACATGGAAGGAAGCATGACAGGGTAGAAGAAGAGAGAGAACAAGGGAGCAAGAGTGAGAGCATGAGCATGGGAGGGCGTGAGCCCGCAGGGACACAGGGAACCCACTCCTGTGATCAGCACATCGCGTCAGTTCACGTCATAGCATAATCAGCTCTTAAAGGCCCCACCTCTCAATATTCTCCCATAGCAGTTAAGTTTCAAGAGGAGTTTGGAGGAGGCAAACTTTCAGAGGCTGGCACTTTGCCTTGAAGAAGAGTCCTTTGGGTGGCTATGGTTTCGGAACCAGTGCGCTGAGTTCTGTATATAAATTTAACTGGCCCCACTGTTATTAATCACTAATTGTTATTATTTTCAGTCAGATACATTCATCCTTTGCTCTCTTGCCCTCATCTCAGGGAAATCATACCCCTCTGAAAATGAGTTTGGGGTTGGAAAGATTCCTCAGTGAGTAAAATGCTTGCCCCTCAAGCACAAGGACCCGAGTTTGAATCCTCAGACCTCATGTTAAGCCAGACACTGTGTTTAGTGTCTGTAACCAATGCTCCGATGGAGAGATGAGAAGTGGAGACAGAAGAGTCCCTGGAGGCTCACCTGCCACCTGGCATAGGCATCAGAAACAAACAAAGAACAAAAACAAGCCAAGAGACCCTGTCTCAAAGAAGGAAGGTGAAGACCATCCAAGGTTGTCTTCTGACATAAGTGTCATGGCAGGCACATGTCCACGTTCACACACATGAATGAGTACATATATACACACACTGATAATGATGGTAGCACACACTTGTAACTCTAAGAAGCAGAGGCTGGAGGATCACAAGTTCAAGACGAGCCTGGGCTACCTGGCAAGTCCCTGAATTCAAAACAAAATACTACTGAGGCTTTTACATTCTCTTTTGTATTTCTGTTATCACGGCCCCCATGGCTGCTGCCCGGGAAGAGCAGGGTCACATTGTGTTTATCTTTCTATCCTTGGCAATTTATTAAGCTAAGCTCAATGCTATAAGCAGAAAAAGTCCTTCAGAGAGAGCTATCATAGAGAGATAATTCAAGACAGAAACAAATTGGATGTGCTTTTCTCTGTGGGTGAGGGGTTGCAAAGTCAACAACACACACACACACACACACACACACACACACACACACACACACATTGAGGCTCAAACCAAGAACCTTATGCATGCTAGATAAGCATGCATCCCAAGCCCCCTTTTCCCTGTGTGGTACTGAGTGGAAATAGACAAGCTATCTTAGGGACCCCGGGGCTTGTTCCTGAAGGCAAGGGGAAGCACTTTGCAAGCAAAGTTCATTTGCCAATGAGGCCCTTATTTCTAGCCTGACTGTCTCCCCAAGGTCTCTGCTTGCCTCATCTGCTCTTACCCCACTGGTAGTTTCTAGATAGCAAGCCTACTATATCACAATAGGTTATATTTTCCTACCCAGAAGTGGTAGGAAAAGCTTCATAATTTGTGAGGCCTAATGCGGGAAGAAAATATAAGGCTTATGAAGAACTCTAAGAGGGTGGGGCTAGAGAGATGGCTCAGGGGTTAGGATCACTTCTTCAGAATCCTGAGGATTTGGATTCAGTTCCCAGCACTCACCCAACAAGCTGAGTAGCCCTCAGAAACATGAGCCCCAGATTCAGGGAGAGACCCTGCCTCAAAGGAAAAGTGGAGAATGATGGAGGAGAGCCTGTGACACTCATTTCTGGACTCTGAACCATCATACCAACCTACATATAAGCATTCAAACATACACAAATAAAATAAATCTTTTTTTTTTTTTTTTGAAACAGTGTTTTTCTGTGTAGCCTTGGCTGTCTAGGGACTTGACACTCCAGGCAATAAAATAAATCTTACAAAATTAATTTTAAGAGAGAAACAACAGGGTATTAAGTGAAATATGAGGCCCCAATGGCAGAGATCACATACCCTTGGAGCCAGCCTTTATGCAAAGGTTCAGAGCCCTCCTTAGCTGTCCTCCAATTAATTTCTGAAGACCTGCCTACTTCTGCCTCCAGATGCTGGCATTAATTTTGTACCACCACACCTGCTCCTCCTTAACACAAAAATCTGAGAAAGAAAGCAGCTGGTGTTCTGTGACATGTTTGTGGTGGAATCCTGGCAAATGCCCAGCTGTGGCGAGATGCAGTGAATCCTCCAGGGAGATGCTTAAGTCTCAGCCCTAAAATGTGATGGCATTTACAAACAGTCTGCAAGAGATAATTGTTAAGGTCTTTAGCCATTACAATAAGACTGATATCCTTATAAAAGGGGGAAATGGACCGAGATACAGATAAAGATGGCGCAAAGATACGTACGTGTATGTGCACGAACACACGGAGAACCCCACGTGAACAGAGAGGTCGAGACTGGAACACCCCGAAGCTGTTCCTTTCTCCCCCAAAAGGAAGCAATACTGCTCCACACCCTGGTCCCAGACTTCCAGCCTCTACAGCTGTGGAATAAATTTCTGTTGCTTGACCACCCCTCCTCCCGTTCCCCGTTTGTGTCACTTCCTTAGGCCTGTGCGGCAAACTCACATAAACAGCCCCAAACAGGCCCCTCCTGTTATCCCTCTGACGTCTGTAAGCTCTTGACGCGACTGAAAACCCAGGTGTCCCAACAGGATTGGAACAAAGACGGCGTCAGGGCAATGCCAGTTTTGTTTTTCTAGCTTAGAGGCAACAGTGGAGCGCTGACGATCCTAGAGGCCTCTGGTCAGGTTTCAGGAATCTGAGACCACTGCTGTCCTCGTCTCAACCCCAATTTAAAAGCAGCAGATGTTGTTAGCCTATAAAAGATGCCCCTTTCCACTGTCTCCTAGAGGGCTTGTCAATCAAAAGGCGCTTGGTGCCACTCATAATAAGGGGTATGCCCCACTCTTAGCGCAGTGTTGGCCATCAGGGCTGCAGGCAAATTGGAAAGTGCCCGAATATTCCATCCGCAGCTCAGGGCAGCACAGGCCTGCTTTCTCTTCGCCTCTAAGGCGCCAGCCCAGCCCGGCTAGCTCGGGAGGAAAGGCGTCCCTGGACGCCAGGATGCGAAGCCGCCGGGGGAAAGGCGAGGGGACAGACGTGTGCCGGGGGGGTCAGAAAGGGCGGAGGGCCGCTTTGTGAGGGAACAATTTGCACAGCCTGCTAGGCTGGGAGTCAGCCAGGCCGCCCGGGCTCGGGCCCCGCACGCACTCCGCGCTAGGCTCCCCGAACAGGACCAGCGCCCCGGAGGGCACCCCGACATGGCCGCCGAAGCCGGGCTCCCGCGCCGCAGCCGCGGCTCGGGATGACGCAACCGCGGCGGGTTGCATCAGCCCGCACCCTCACGCTCAGCCCGTCCCCCCGCCGCCCTGCCGGCGCCGATTGGGCCACGTTGGGCATTGACCTCCGCCTCAGCCAATGGACGGCGGCCACAGAGCGCGCCGTCCGCGGAGCCCTGGCGCGGGGCGCCCATAAAAGGTTCCCGAGACGGGGGCGCGCGTCCCAAAGACGCCGAGTGTCGTTGTGCCGTCTCGGACGGCTGCGTCGCCGCCCGCTTGGCATCCTTGAGCGCAGCCGAGGCGCCAACGCCGCCAACATGGAGCCCGAGCCCCAGCCGGGGCCACAGCCCGAGCCGGTCACGCTGCTGGTGAAGAGCCCCAACCAGCGCCACCGCGACTTGGAGCTGAGCGGCGACCGCGGTTGGAGTGTGAGTCGCCTCAAGGCCCACCTGAGCCGAGTCTATCCTGAGCGCCCGGTAAGGGGGTCCCCGAGGTGCCGGGCCTGCAGGGCTGCCTCAACTTCCCCATCACGGACCGCAGATCGGATCCCCGTCCTGCCCGGTCGTCCCCGGTGCCCCCCCCCCCCTTGCCCCAGCGCCTGTCATCTCTTCCGGCTTCCACCCCTCGAGCTTGCTCGCTGCCTAGACCCTTGTCACTTCGCCTCCCCGTACTCCCCAACTCGTAGGGCTGTCGCACATCTGCCCTGCGTCCCTACACCCTCTCCTCTCCTCATCCTTCACCACGCCAGGGAAACAGTAATTTGACCTTGGATGAGTCATTCCCCCATCCAAGCCTCAGTGACACCCCCCCCCCCTTCCCAGCGAACTAGGTAACTAGGTATCCCCAATCCGGCTTGCGTCCAGTAGGTAGACAGAGAAAAGCAAACGCTGCCAAACGAGACTCCTGGCTGCAGCGAGGACAAAAGAGGGCATGTGCCAGCTGTGGGCCAGTGGCGGAGGGTGGGGGTGCGTGCCCAGTCACCAACTTCCGAAGGTCCCACGCCCAGAAGCTAGACGTGGCTCCTCTCCTGCCACCTTCCGTTGGCCGCCCCTCCCTGTCGCGCAGCGCTCCCGAGGCGTTGCTTAGTCCGGGGAAGGAGCCCCCAAACTTTCTAGCAGAGTGTGATTGAGAAAGGACGCCTGCAGCTGGAGGAGCCCCGAGTCCGAGTTGACGGATTCCGTGGGTCCGTTAGGAGATTTTCGTTTTGGTCTTTTTTTCTTGGGGGGGGGGGTTTGACACAACTGTCAACAGCGCCCTTAGCCCCGCCCACCCCTCCGGTCCCTGCCACGTGACGGAGGCTGTGCTCTTGGACCTTCCTGTATTTACTTTGTACTCCGATGTTATGTAAGTGTCCACGGGCGCAGTTCTGGATCAGACGCGAGAGGGCCATCGGGCGGCTACAGATGGGGAACTTCCAGCAGTTGCCTTCGGGCGCCAACCGTCAGTTGGCGCGTGGGCTTCAGCTTGGTTTCGATCCGTGTTGTCGGGAACGTAGACAAGACTTTCCGGTTAGAGTTGGTTAGGAGCTTTCTTACCCTGGGTGTAAGGTTCCAATCCAGCGTCTGCAGCATCTCCGTGGCCGTTTCCAAGAAACCAGGTGTCCTTGTTGGGAGACACAGATGATGCTCTTGTCATCTCTGGTTGCATCATTTGTAAAAGGCTGTGTTTTGAGGCCTGTTTTCCTCAGGCAAGGAGCGTTGGGCCTCTTGGATTTGAAGACCTAAGATGGTAAATACTGGTCTCCTGGGTAATACCGATCTGTACCTTAAATCCTGGGGAAGGGTGTAGCGGTGTGCTTCCGTAATATAGCAGGACAAGCCAAGGCAGGAGGATCATGTTTTGCAGTTGGGCTACACACATTGAGAGCCTCTCTCAGAAATTAAGGAAGAAAGCATGCTCATATTTTCCGGGCAAGAACCCTGCCTTTAGAGTAGGTTTATCTGCTTAACATTTAAGTTTCAAATTGGCCTTCCAGGTGAAGACAGAGTGTCAGTTTGGGCCTTTAAAGGAGGAAAACAGTTCAAACCCACAGGCAGCTGGTTTTTACACATTTAGAATAGCATTTTGCAAATTGATGTGTATAGCATTTACCAGTAAAGCCAGTCAGACAACAGCGAACATAGCATCTGATGTTTTAATTTTAGGTACAGTATCAAAAAGTCCCTATGGATGTTGATAAGTAGAGGTGTGTATTGTTATTGTTTTGAGGCAAGGCTTCCTAACCCAGGCTAGCCTGAGCCTGCTCTATATCAGAGGCTAGCCTTAAACTCTTGATTTTGCTGCCTCTACTCCCAAGCACTGGGCTTATAGGCATGTGCCACGCTGCCTAGCTGGGTGCAGTTTTCCTGGTTTTTGGGAGGCAGTATTTTCAGATAGCCTCTCTAGCAGAGGCTCACCATAGCTCACTCATATCCCAGTCTGGCCTCAAACTTCTGCCTGAGCCACCTTCCTGCTCAGTGTCTCCATATGAGCTCAGATGGTTTCTTTCATCTCAGGCTGTTCAGAAGGAACAGCTTAACGCCAAGATTTGCCTAATGGGTTTATTCTGGTGTGCAGGCTGGCGATGGTCAGGGTGGTGTCTGTCATTTGAGTCTGTTGCTTTTAAGTACATACTTCTAAAAGTGTGGTTTAAGAGAAACTTAAAAATAGATTTTAGAAATAAGGATTATATGAAAGTGTGTGGACTCTTCATGTCTGGGAAGGCGCTGGTGAGGGGGAGCATATGGGTTTGAATCTTGATTCTGGTAGCAGTTGACCTCAGCTGGCGTGGGTGAAGATTGACCAAAAGTACATTGAGTTTTCTCTGGTTTTAAAGTTCATTGCTACCAAAGCCCTAAATCTAATTTGTGTTTTTAGTAGCAGAAAGCAGTGTCCGTCTGAGTAAGAAGTAAGATATGTGGCCATAGTTCTTACGGACAAGGGGATCATTTACCTACCAAATTTATTTGCATATTTGAGATAGAAAAAATGAAGCACTTTTCTAAATAAAAGTTTTGCATATGAGAACTTAAAAAAAAAAGTCTTTCGGTGGTGCTGGGGAAAATACTTGTTGGGATCTGTGCTGATGTGTGCTTTCCTTTCTGTTTCCCATCAGCGCCCGGAGGACCAAAGGTTAATTTATTCTGGGAAGCTGCTTTTGGATCACCAGTGTCTCCGAGACTTGCTTCCAAAGGTATTTGTAGCACTTAATTAGCTTTGGGGTGTTGTTAAGCACTTACAGTTTGAATTCAAGTCCTGAGGTGTCTCTCATTACATTTAGCAGGAAAAGCGACATGTTTTGCACCTCGTGTGCAGTGTGAAGAAGCCTTCAAAAATGCCAGAGGCCAGCACAAAGGTAGGCGTCTTTCTGGGATAGTAGCTACTGTGTCTCGGATTCCAAGGGGAGGGAGAAAGGAAATTGAGTACAACTTAAGAGAGATTTTATAGTGTTTCCCTCCAGTCACACCAGGACTTAGAGGCTGTGTTCTCAGTACAGTGAGAGTTGGGTGTAGTGAGCAGACTGCTGGGTGTGTGCCGTGTGCAAAAGCACAGTTGCACCTCTGGCCTGAGGTCACTGTGTGCCCAGAACACAGCACCAGAATCTCTAAGGAAATCTACTTATTTATTTGTTTCTCTGTGTAGCCCTGCCTGTCCTGGAACTCGCTCTGTAGATCAGGCTGGCCTCAACTCACAAAGATCCACCTGCCTCTGCCTCTCGAGTGCTGGTGTGAAAGGCGTGCACCACAACCGCCTGGCTAGGAACATTAATTTTTGTAAAGAGTAAAGAAGTAATTATATTTCTTATAGAAATCCCTGTCATGATTACTTGGGTAGGAGAAGGCCACAGTCGTCATTACATGACCTGTAAAGACCTTTATTTGACAATTAAATGCATTTGTTTTTCCATTTCACAATGTTTGCTTAGGTCCACACTATAAATATTCTGGTGTGATAATGGACTCAAATTTGTATCTAAGTTGTATTTCCTGAAGCTTCTGAGTATTGCATAGTTAATTCTCTTTGCATTGCTGTCCACCTGTATGTGCACATCTTTTTGGTCACATTTAATTTCTAGACTTACTAAGTTTAGCACCATACATTTTAGTATGATCAGGAAGCTTTCTCACTAATGACAACTGCATTTGGAAGATTTTCCTAGACTATACTAGTTATTCTTAGGGAAACAAAAATGTGGATTATCTTTTTTATTTATAGTGTGTGTGTGTGTGTGTGTGTAGATATTGGTATCTTGTATATAGAGTTTTTTCTGCGGCTTTGAACCCAAGGCCTCATGCAGACAAGGCAAGAACTCTGCCACCAAGCTATATTTCTAGTATCTATATGTTCAAAAGTGTTGCAATGAACAAATCAAAACTTTTTAAAATAACATTGCATTTAATTTTGTCAAGTTGGGGGTTGGGGTGGGGATATAGGCCACTTGTAGCAAAATAATTCTCTCAGCTTGATTGCAAACAGTTGCATCAGGTCCTTTGTTCTGATGTTTGTTATTTAGGGTGCTGAATCCACAGAGCAGCCGGGCAGCAGTAATCAGGTGCAGTACCCTGGGGGTCCCTCAAGCGACAACTTAAGGCAAAGGGAAGTTCTTCGGAACCTTCCTCCCTCCGGATGGGAGACCGTCTCGAGGTGAGTGCTCATGAAGAACACAATTATACTTCATTTGTATCAGTTTAAGAATAAAGTGTGCTTAAGCTGGGCATTTTGTGGTGCCCAACTTTAATCCCAACAGTCAAGAGGCAGGGGCGGGTGGATCTCTTGAGTTGGAGGCCAGCTTGATCTCCATAGTGAGTTCCAGGACAGCCAGGGCTACACAGAGAAACCCTGGCTTGAAACATGAATAAGGTTTGTTTATACAGGCACAGTCCGAGCTTCAGGATATATAAAATGGCTTCATTTTAAAAACCTCATGCGTTTATTTCTATTACTATTAGTCTCCTGGGATATATTTTAAAAAGTAGATATAACGAAATGAAAACACAAGCCTTTTAGCCCCTAAATGGTTGTAGTTCCCAATGGCTGCTACCTGGCTGCAGTCCTGTCTTTGTGGCTTCTTAAGTGACACTGCTCGAAGTACATAATTTCTGACAAGATTTAAAGATAAAGAAAGATGATGCAGTGTATAAAAATTAAATAAAAATACACAACTTTTTTTTTTTTTTCCATCTTGGAGAATTTACTTTTGTAAATGAAATATTTTGAGGTGCATTGTTTGATTCAGAGATAAGAGGAAATAAGGACTGATAAGCTAAACTACAGATCAGGAACATTCTGGCCCTAAGCAAGATGGATTATTGTTCTAGATATTGTTATTTGTGACTCTTTTTAGGAATAGAAGCATTTCTGTCTATGCAGTTTTTCTCAGTTGTGTTGAGGTTTCTTGATTCCTACCTAACAAGGAGTAACAGGTTCTGGGGTGTGGACCCTACCTTCTCCTGTCCTTTTCTGTCCTGTCTTGGTTGTATAAGAAGTACGTAGGCTGACAGGCGGTGTGGTGACCTCATGCCTTCAATATCAGCACTTGGGAGGCAGAGATGGGCGGCTCATGGAGACCAGCCTGGTGTACAGAGCAAGTTCCAGGACAGCCAGGGCTGCACAGAGAAACCCTGTCTCAAAAAAGAAGGGAAAGAAGGAAAGGCAAAAAAAGTCCATGCCCCTTAGCCTCTCATGCTTCCTCTGGGCAAGGGAAGGCTGTTGTGTGCCTGAAGAATCAAGTCTGACCCAGTACCAATGTATCTGAAAGTCCAGGCCTGATCCTTTGGTTCGTGAGGTTGGGCAAGTCCCCTAGTTTTCTGAGCTATATTTGGGCTTTCTCTATAATTAGGGTGGAATCTCTGTACCAGGCTATTGGGTATCCATCAACCTGTGTGGGACACCAGAGGATCAGTAAACACCCAGGGAGGATGTCACCGTCACACAGAACTGCCACAGGGTCGATTCTGACCTGGGCTCAGGGAGGAAGGGAGCTTTCTTTCAGGAAGGGCTTGGTAATGTGGCTTGGACACTCCCCTCTAAATCATGATCAGATTTAATCCTGAGTGAGAAGACCTGTGACGGAAAGCGTCAGGCTGTTTGCCCACTTTGCAGAAAGTTTGCAGCATCTCCCTGCTGACAGGATGAGAAGCCAGGTCAGGACGGCACTCTGGTTCCCGATGGGATCCGATGAGCTGCAATGGGAGGCTGTCATCAATGCTCAGTGCACAGGGTGCATCATCATAGAGTTAACTATTGTGATGTCTGTCCTGGACTCACTTTGTGTAGACCAGGTTAGCCTCGAACTCAGAGATCTGCCTGCTTCTACCTCCCAAGTGCAGGCATTAAAGTTGTGCACCCCCACCGTCCAGCTGTCTCTTTGACTTTTATTGTTGATTATAACTTAGTAGTGCTCTTCATCCCCAACCAACTCCCAAGTGTGCTTTTGTTTGAATCTGCATACAGGCCTGAAGCTGTCCAGCAGACATTCCAAGGCCTTGGGCCTGGCTTCTCTGGCTACACCACCTACGGGTGGCTGCAGTTCTCCTGGTTCCAGCAGATCTACGCAAGACAGTACTACATGCAATAGTGAGTCCTCCTGTGGGTGTGGCCTGGCTGCTGGGGATGGACAGAAATTCCATAAGGTGCAGAATGGAGAGAGGGGTGTGTTCTCCTGTCTCCTAGAGACCTATTCCTTGTGGGTCTGTGATGTAGTAGAGTGGAAACGATAGCAGCTTTGTGATTGGTGTATTGATGTAGAATTAGTTGCAGGTAAGCTTTGCCATATAGCTCTTCTTAGAGAAGACATTTTACAGATGTGACGTTTAGTACTCTTAGTGGCTCTTACTTATTCACTTTAATCCCAATATTTGGGAAGCAGAAGCAGGTAGATTTCTGTGAGTTCAAGGCCAGCCTGGTCTCCATTAAGAAGTTCCAGGCCAGCCAGAGATGCATAATGAGTTTAAACACACACACAGTTTAAAAATAAAGTCCTTCTCTAAAGTGAAGATAAGTTAGGCGTATACATTCCTAGTCATAGTTGTTGGCAGTGAAGCCCCCGCCTAGTCTGCCTGTGTGCTGCCGTGCCTTCAGCAGCATCCGCTTCTGTTTTTATTTTAGCTTAGCTGCCACTGCTGCGTCAGGAGCTTTTGTCCCCACACCAAGTGCCCAAGAGATACCTGTGGTTTCCACACCCGCGCCGGCCCCTATCCACAACCAATTTCCAGCCGAAAACCAGCCAGCCAACCAGAATGCCGCTGCTCAAGTGGTTGTTAATCCCGGAGCCAATCAGAACTTGCGGATGAATGCCCAGGGTGGCCCCCTTGTGGAAGAAGACGATGAGATAAACCGAGACTGGTTGGACTGGACCTATTCCGCAGCGACGTTTTCCGTTTTCCTCAGCATCCTCTACTTCTACTCTTCCCTGAGCCGATTCCTCATGGTCATGGGCGCCACCGTTGTCATGTACCTGTAAGGGATGGGGTCTCTTCTCTCCTTTACTGAAAATGAGACTACATTGTTACCCGAGTACAGATGTTTTCTTTCAGCCTGTGGTCCCTAAAGGAAGAGTACCTGTTCGTTTTGTCATTCTGGCCCTTTGGGTGCTGGGAGTAACTCAGAGGGCTGGAATCCTTTATTAGTGCAAGAAGAATATTTTCATCTTCTAGATAAGTGGATAAATGACCTCTTAGGCTCATGGCCTCATGGAGCATACTGCAGAGCCATACTTCGGCATGAGAGGTTGTATTCATTCCCAGAAGGACAGAGTGTTTTATCAGGACAAAGTTAAGACAGTGTTGTTGTAGCCACAAAGGGCCGTAACTCTTTACACACTTACTGTTTGCTGCAGCTGCCAACTGGAGATAATTCTGTGTCTTCCCTCAGGGGACATTTGGCAGTGTCTGAGGATGTCTCAGAGAGCTGGTCGTGATTGAGCAGGTGGCAGCAGGGATGTTTCTAAGAGTTTCCAGACCTGTGCAGGAGACCTCAGGCCTCGATAATCCAGTCCAAGAAAGTTTGGCATAGAGGGAAAGGTCTCTGGTTAGAATGGAAAAAAAGAAAGTTTTCCTGTATAGTAAAACGGGTTTTAATTTATTTTTTAAATGTCAGAAGCACAAATGTTAATATTTTGTCTTGAAAGTTGAATTTTGTTAGATTTTCCAGTTAAAGCCACTTATCAAATATTTTTATCTCTAGAATCATTATTTATGTGACCAAATTTAGGTTATTACTATATGATGTATATGATTACAGCTTTATATATGATTATATTTCCTATTTCTGTTGTGTTAGGTTTGTTTTGATTCTGCAGGGCTGAGTAGAACCCTTTCTCATCTGGGCAAGCGAGCATTTTTTCATTAAGTTATAGTCTTGGCTTTTTTTGTTTGTTTGTTTGTTTGTTTTAATTTTGAGACAAGGTCTTGTTGACTTGACCAGTGGCATTAAACTCACTCAAGCCAAGACAGGCTTTGAACTTCGGTTCCTCCTTCCTTAGCCTCCCAGAGGGCTGGGGTTACAGGATTACCAGGCCTGTGCCACTACATGCTGGCTCTATTGAGGTTTTCAAGTGCCAGGTTTAGTTCCTATCAAGAAGCATTTATTAGCACATACTTCATGCCAGATGTTAATTCGTTGCTGGTGAATAAAACCCAACTCCTGTCTTTGAGGCCCAGAGGCCTGTGAAAGTCCAGAGGACTTACAGGCTGTTTGTGCAGATGATAGTGTGTGAGTTTCAGGGACTTGAGGTTCTTGCGTAGCTCCCGCAGTGACTCAGCGGAGGCATGCCTGTTTGTGCTTTCTTCAAAGGCACCATGTTGGGTGGTTTCCGTTCAGACAGAGGCCAGCTCAGAACTTCCCAGCTGATGGTCCTCCTCAGGAAGCTGCCAACCAGGACCCCAACAATAACCTCCAGGTACAGGCCTCACCGCCCTGCCATGCGTGCTCTAGTCCTCAGCCTGCAGGCTTTTAGTCTGGTGCTTTGCCATTTTTAAGGCTAAGTATTTTATGGTTTCAAAAAAGTCTATTGTTATAGCAGCTATTTTTAAGACTTTGAATATTCTATAGGCATATGGCAATTGCAATTTTTACATATGTAGTGATGGGGGTTGGCCCACATTTTGAGAATAAGACACGTGACTGTGCGTTTAACTATGGAAACTGCTGATGGATAGCTATTCTAATTTACTGGGCATGTAACCACATCTCAGGATAGACTTCCTGAAAAACAACACATAGACACAGGCTCTTCCTAAGGCAGATTAATGCATAGCCCTAAATAAATCAAAATCTTATAACAGAAATTGCCTCTGCAGCCTGCTTTAGAACACCGAGTTGCCAGCTTAGTTTTGTAGCTCAGGGCACTGCCAGAGTTGGGGGACTCACTAGTGTGTGGCAGGGTTAATTACTCTTTGGTAGTAGTCGGAGCTCAGGGTACTTGACCTCCTCTGGCCTCAGAGGAGTGTTCAGAACTGTGAAAGGTCAGCTGCAGAGGTGCTGTAGAAGCCGAGAGCTGCCTCCTGCCGCCAAGGACTGGTCCCCAGGGATCAGTCGGCCTGCCAGGCTTCACCCTGACCTCTCCTCAGGACAGGTGTTCCTCTAGACCCTAATCCTTTCTTCTCATTGTGTTTGCCTATAGGGAGGCACGGATCCTGAAACAGAAGACCCCAACCGTCTCCCCCCAGACCGTGAAGTGCTGGACCCCGAGCATACCAGCCCCTCATTTATGAGCACAGCGTGGCTGGTCTTTAAGACTTTCTTTGCCTCTCTCCTTCCAGAAGGCCCGCCGGCTCTAGCAAACTGATGGCATTTGTGCTCCGTCTGCGAAGGCTTTGACAGCTCGGACTGGATCACCTGGCTCCGGCTCATTTTCCTCACCTGGTGTTGACTCAGCAGAGTCATTGAAAACCCACAGGTGATGGTGTGCTTCTGTGCCAAGCAAAAGCACAAACTAAGACATGAAGCCGTGATACAAACTGAACAGGGCCCCTCATGTCTTTATTCTGAAGAGCTTTAATGTATACTGTACGTAGGTTCATAGGCACTGTAAGCAGAAGGCCCAGGGTCGCATGTTCTGCCTGAGCACCTCCCTAGATGTGTGTGCATGTGTGCTCTACATGGAAGTCATAGATGCAGAAATGGTTCTGCTGGTTCGATTTGATTCCTGTTGGAATGTTCAAATTACACTAAGTGTACTACTTTATATAATCAGTGAATTGCTAGACATGTTAGCAGGACTTTTCTAGGAGAGACTTATGTATAATTGCTTTTTAAAATGCAGTGCTTTACTTTAAACTGAGGGTGACTTGGCAGAGGTAAAACCTTTGCTGGGTTTTCTGTTCAATAAAGTTTTGCTATGAATGACTGTGGCAGAGACTCCCATTGTCCTGGCAGTTTGCTGTGTCTTTTGTCACTGGAGAATCAACAGTTCAGCTGCTGATTCTTAAGTAACCCAAATACTTCTTTTCCTGAAGGGCTGTTTGCACCAGTGAGGGGTGAGACAGTGAGGCTTAGGGAAGCTCTTGTTAAGTAGGGCTGTGCTTTTATAAGTTCCCATTTCCTTACCTAAATGTCATTAGCTTGTGGAGGAATCCACCAAGATTAGATTCCCCCAGATTCAAGGCCAGTGGCATTAAGTACTGGGTTTAATTATTTCTTCTGAGAAACTTCATTTTCAACCAAGAAAGGAAAGGATTGGGCTAAACCTTCCCAAGGTTCCTCAAGAGTGATTTGAAAGCTGTGTCTGCCCTGAAAACAGTCAAGCCTGAGTAGCGATAGGAGAGGCTGCCAGAAACCAAGCCCAGAGTCCCATCAGTGCATGGGTTACAAGGCACGGTGTTCTCTGGATGCGAGAGTTGGGTTATGACAGCAGAAATACAAAGGGGGTTAACCTGGGGTTTTTTGGTGTGAGCCCACTAAGCAGAGATTTGGATTCAGTGCTTTGGCACAAGGGGTTAAGAAGAGCTGTAACCGGTTGATTGACAAGAACATGGCCCCAAAGGTGGTCTTTACCAAATGAAACAGAAATGCTGGGGCTGCCTGAATATATTACAGAGGAAGGGACCAGAAACCTTATGGAATCTGCAGCGTTTAGAGGGGACTTTTCAAGTATCACTCCATCATCAAAAGGACGTGGTGTGTATATGATAAGGTCCCATGCCCATGGTCCTTGCCCCTGATAAACTCCCGTCTTTCTTAGTCTCCACCTAAGGCCTTATGCAAAGTCCCTATGATTGGCTGGCAGAGGAAGAGACCATAGACCCGGTTCAGTGCTAGTTCTGCATGATATGTAGGCAGCAGCTAGGATAGGACAGCTCGCAACATTCTATTCTCTCTGAGACATCCGAAGGGCAGTGGTGTAGGGAACTCGCTCTTGTGGGCACCATACGCTTGGGAAGAGGCGGTGTATGCTGATTCGACCGTGTTTGTAATTATACTGTGGTGTACAGTGATTATATTGTGGTATATGCCAATTCTGTATATATATGGGTTATGGGCTGTGGCTGGTGGTTTAGCTGCTTGGGCAAGGACTTTGAAGGGACATGGGTGAGAAGTTGGTGACAGGAGCCCCGGGGAGAGGCATGCAGGAAGTAGACCTCTGAACAGACAAGGGCATCTTCGTGCTGTGAGCTCAACAGTGTTTTTAGAAAGTGGCTAGGAGGACCCATCTGTGCATGCCAGCCATGCTCCTTCCCTTGCCCTTCCTCCCATCATTTCCCCAAAAGTGTCAGGGTGACATGGATGGATGTCTCGGCTAGATTCAGGAACATGGACTTGAACTCAGGGTGAAGCTGCCTGCAGCCACTACTGTACAGTCAGCCCACCAATCACAGAGGTGCTTATGAAGGCCTTTGCTTCTGTGGGTGCGGAGTGTCTTCTCTGGGCAGTGAGTGTTTCAGGCCAGGGCTGCCCAGCTTTGTGGTATTCCTTGCAGCACCACTTCTGATCACGTGCCTCCTTCCTGGCCCACGCAGGGGAAGCGGGTCTATACTCAGTAGAGTTTGCTACCTCATGTTCCCTGTCACACTGGTGAACGTGACCTGACTGGGAAATGTAGTTTTAACAGAGATAATCCTCATGAAGACAGTCATGCTGGACAGTGTTCTAAGAACAGGGGAGTCTGAACACGGAGGGGGGGGAGTTCTGTGAAGACAAGCTGAGACTGGATGGACTTATGCTGCCTGACAACGCCATCAGAAGCCAGAAGGAGCAAGAAATAATCTCCCGTGGAGATTTCAGGAGTGCGACCCTGCTGGCACTTTTAGCTCACTTTCCATCCCCTAAGCTGCGGGAAAACAGGCCTGTGCTGTTCTGCGCCACCGGCTGGTGATGACTTGTTAGGGAAGCCTGAAGAAACAGCCTGTGTTCTGAAGCAGCTGGGGACCGGCCTTCTGAGGACTCAGTCACAGCACCACCGTGTGGCCGTGCCTTGCAGATTGGGGACAATGTCCACTGAGGGGTTATATGTACTGAATCAGCCAGGATTGGGTGTGATAATGCCCTAGCAAAACCTTTGCACCTTGGTCCCGCCTCTGCAGGGCATAGGTCATATGGAATAGTAGATAAGATTTCTAGGACTTTGTAAGAAACCTAACCCCCAACCAGGTGGCAGAAATACAGTCTATGGGAGTTCTGGAGGCTTGGAGTCTGGTGGTGTCAGGGTGCTCCCAACATGTCGTTCTGATGGAAAATCCATCCCAGACTTTCAGTGTCCCATCCACGTCTCCATGCATCTTCAGCTGGCTCAATCCCCTCTTTCTGTGCCTCTGTATCTTCATATCGTCTTTTAAGGGTACCAGCCGTTGGGTTTAAGATGCCCCATTTCCACATAAGCACACAGTCTGAGGTTCTGGAGGACTAGGTAGAGGGCTCATGTCAATCAATCAGCCTGTGACAAACACCCTCTCAAATTCATCTTAGCAGCAGGATATACTTTGGCTAATGGCTTCAGGGCGTTCAGACTATAGTTGGCTTGGCCGTTGTCTCCAGGCCTATGGTAAAATGAAACAGAATGGCAGGGGGTGTGAGGAGCAGAAATGTTCATATTGTGGAGTCCAGGAAGCAGGGAAGAGAGATGGGGGAGGGAGAGAGCGAAAGGGGGCTGTTATTAGAAGGAAGAGAGGAGGTTGAGAGAAGGAGAGAGGGAGGGAGGGAAGAGAAAAAGAAGAGAGAAGAATAGACAGAGGCCAGAGGTAAAATATATCCAACCACCAAGGGGCTCTCTGCTCTGGGATCAGCTTCCTCCAAGTAAGCCCATCTTCTACAGTCTAGGTCGCTTCCAGCAGCCCAGTAAGTGACGAACTGAGCAATGGGCTTGTCCACCAGAAAGGTCAGTGTCATGATTCAGTTACTTCCCAAAGGCCCCACTTCTGCACTGGGGACCAAGCCTTCAGTGTGAACCTTCTGTGAGGCACTCAGGATCCAAACATATCTGGCCTCTCTGGTGTCCCCCGAGTACAGGAAAGTGTGTGCGCCGGGGACAGAGGTTCTTAACGATACCAAGGTATGGCAGCCGCTGCTGGATGGCCAGAGCGTAACTATGTTCGCAGTACTGCCCACACTCAGCAGCCAGCGCTGGTAATCCCACTTGGGGTTTATGTCTTGGTAAATTAATAGAGATTGCACGAGGGCACACGAAGATATAAAACACGGGAGGAAGAGGAACTATGATTGAGGGAATAGATAGCAGTGATTTGGGAGGGCATTAGACAGAGGTCAGGGAAGGCCTTGAGGAAACTGAACTGACTGAAGAGCTGCAAATGTAGAGGCCCTGGGGCAGGAATGAGCTTGGCATAGCACTCACCCTGCATGATGGCATGTGCTTAAAGCTGAGCCAAAAGGAGTGATGGGACACGAGGTCCAGATGTAGGTAGAGCAGAAGCAGGCTGGGACAATGGGAAGAGCTGTGAGCTGGGAAGTTTGATGGTGGTGTAGTTTAAGAAGGGGGGGACTGGGCCTGGGGCTGGGGCTGGGGCTGGGGCTGGGGCTGGGGCTGGGGTTGGGGCTGGAGAGATGACTCAGGAGTTAAGAGCACTGGCTGCTCTTCCAGGGGTCCTGAGTTCATTTCCCAGCAACCACATGGTGGCTCATAACTATCTGTGAGATCTGGTGCCCTCTTCTGGCATGCAGGTGTACATGCAGCTAGAACCCTGTATACATAATAAATAAATTGGAGGAAGAGGAGGAAGAGGGACCAGGTGATGATGGCACACACCTTTAGTCCCAGCATTCCGGAAGCAGAGGAAGGCAGATCTCTGAGTTTGAGGCCAGCATGGTCTACAAACTGAGTTTCAGGTCAGCTAAGGCTGCACAAAGTGGGATCAGGGTGGGACAGCAACACAGAACTCAGATGGTGTGAACCCATGCCAACTGGTGGGAATGGTGGGGCTAGTGGCTGCAGAGACCCTAGGGGCATTGGAGTCATAAGGATTTGCTGTCTGCTCCTTTGTGGAAGACATTTGCAGCCCCCTGCTGGACCTGGGAGAAGATTGTGAAGATGTGTAGAATTGCTCTCAAGGTTTTTGCACAAATGACTTAAATGAACATAGTCCTGATGTAGATGCTGTCCTTGGAGTAAGGACCAGAGTCCCTAAGGAGGTCAGCTTTTCATCTGCTGTTGCCACTCACAGTTTGGATCTGGGGTCCCAGCCTGGGGCTGGGACTCTGAACCCTTCTTCCACAAAGCCTTCTTCAGCCTGGAGCCAGACAGACAGTATCTGAGAGAAGAGAAAGACACAGTGCCCACTTTTGGAACTGTTGCACAGATGGGAGTTCCTCTCTGGAGCATTCGGGAGCAAAGAAAGCCTCAACCAGGGCTGACCCCAGCCACTAGGTCCATTTGACCTTTGCCTGTCCACAGCCAACATCCTCTCAGATGGAGACATCAAGGTGGACATTTCCTTGACAAGATCACCCATCATCACAGCCACCTACCTTGAGTCCCATCCCAAGTCCAAACTGTTATCCCATGGAAGGCAAATAATTCCTCAGCACACCTCCTTAAGGCATGTAGGCAGAAAGGCAGGACCTCCATCCACATGCCCATGCCCCCTGCGGGTATCAGGGTGCCCCACCCCCTGTCCAGCACTGGCTCCATTACACAACGCTCATTTGTCTTCTGTTGTCCTCCACGGCAGTCACTCAGGGTAGCTGCCAACCCCTCGGAGGGTCTGACAAAAGCTCTGGACCCCTGTTTCCTGAGGCATGGGTTGTACTACTGCAACAAGGAGACCCAGGAGGTCAGCTTGAAGCCCACAGCTGCCCAGCTTCCTTGGCGGAATGGCCTGGGGGATCTGGCCGATGCACTGTCGGTGTACCTAGCACAGTTCTAGTGTGACCTGAGCGCTACATCCGCTCTTCTCACACCCCGTGGGCCTGGCCTCTGTCACATGGTCACCTAGCTGCCAATGAAGCTGAGAAAGTTATTCCAGGAAACTGTGAGCCTGGCTAAGACCTGGGTAACACAGAACTTTGAGAGAGAAAGAGAGAACGGGGAGGGAGAGGGAGAGAGGGAGGGAGGGAAAGAGAGAGAAAGAGCCACTAACATCGCTTCAATTGCGGCTTTCCCTAGAAAAGTGAACCAAGGGAACACTTCAGGGAGGTGTGCACGCTGGTGAAGACGCTCTACAATGGATGTCTGTCATCAGTGGGTGTGGAACCAGGAGTAGCTTGCTGACCAGGAGTAGTGGCCATTGGCTGTCAGCTCCCGAAGGCACAGGCGTGGTGGTCAGGGTGGGAGCATGGAGAACCACAGTCCAGCTGCCCTGACTACCATCCTGGGAGGAGTTTCAGCCTGGAACGTGGCCAGACCCGCCTGGCTCACCTCATACTCTGAGCCTACCACGCGCTTCAGCTGTATTCACTGAATGAGTGGATGCCTGGCTGGGAGGAAACTGAGTGCAGCTGTTCCTCAGTTTCCCCACCTGTCTTCGACTGGACATTTTGCTTTCCAAAGCTCTACTCGTCTCCCCGAGGCTGACTCGGGGAAGAGTAGCCAGTGTACCCGTTTCTTCTAAGGTCATTTCATCTACATTTCATTTCTTCTAAGGTTATTTCATTCTTTTAAGGTCATTTCGTCTCTGAGGTGCTCCCCCTCTCTGTCTTCTCTTCCACGCTGCTGGAAGAGAAGGCTCTACTTCTGGTTCTCTGAGCAAGTCCTCGACTCCTTAGCGGAGGTAGGCTTCTAGGATGGTCGCCTCCAGCTCAGCCTGGCAGAGGCAGAGTTCAGGGTCAGCTGGGACAGCCATGTATGCCTACGCCGTGGTCTGTATGCATTTGTGCCTACCCACGGGGAGGGATCCTGGAGGGAACTCTGAGTGTCAGTCAAAGAAGCCACGAGCCACTGAAGCTGCAGCCATCATATTAAATCCTAGCATTTATTGGTGCCTGTCAACGAGACAGTAGACAGGCAGATATAAATACAGACATTTTTGGCACAGGGCAATTATACAAATAAATAGAAACTGCTTTTAACATCAGCGCTGCTGCCGTTTTTGTTGCATTTGCCGTAGGTGGGTAGCATTGCCGCTTTCAATATGCAAAAGTCTTCAAGCAAAATTAAACACAGAGACACTTGATTGATAGGCCAGGGAACTTGTCCGAGAGAGCTCAGGCTAAAAGAGGAGACTTATAAGCCAGCGTCTTCCACAAACGCTTAGCTGTCTGACAGTCCACACCTGCCAGAGTATCAGCGGGGGAAAACTGGGGCTCCTAGCGGGGAAAGGACTTCTGCCTGCTCCCACTGCCTGAGTGTCACAAGCCTCCATCTAGGCTGGGGTTTCTTAACCTGCCTCCTTCCCTGATCTCATCTGGGGGCTGAGTTTCAGGAGGGGTCCAATTCATTCCATTTCATTTCATTCATTCATTCATTTCATTTCATTCCAATTCATTCCATTGCCCCCCACGCTTGCCGTGCACCGTCTATCTGAGGAGTAACTTCCTCACCCACATCTCACCCTGTTCTCTTGTAGGCAGCGCTAGAGACCTGGGCTTCAACCTCTCACCAGGGAATCATTCCGGAAGTAAGTTCTTGCAGCTTGGGTTTAGCTTATGCACCCCGCTCCTGCAGCTGCTTCAGGAGCTCTCCTGTGCCTGGCCTATCTCGGCAACAGTGACAAGCAAATGAGCTCGTGAGTGTCCAGCCCAAGCTAAGGCTTTCTGCCTATCATCTCCTTTGTAATTTCATACAGCCCCGAGAGCCAGGCACTGGCTCACCCTGGCAGCCCAGTGAACGGCAGGGGTGCATTTGAGCATGCCATGGTGACTCTAAAGATTGTGTCCCATACTCCTGTTCCATACCAAGTTCATAGAGTCTGGGGTGGGGGTGGAACCCCAGGATTAATCCCAGGCTCACTGAGAGGGGCTGGGCAATAGGTTGTGACTACTCACTACCGACTCTGAACCCAGCCTCAGATAGGCTTCAAGACATCACAGCTTCTGCTAAGTGGTGATGGTGTCTGTAAAGCTGTTTCTCAAGAAGAGGTGCTAACCTTACAGGACTGTCCTCCTTTCTGGGTAAACTCCTTCAGCTTTTTCACAGACTCATTCTCACCCACTGTGGTGGTTGTGTGGGTTTTATCATACCACCCTAAATTCTCCATATGCTCTCCCAGCTTCTTACCACCTCCCTTTCTACAGACTCAGTTACCCTTGAAACTGCTTCTCCCAGAGTGAACGGAGCTTCCCACTGCTGCCCTTCCCCCCCCTGTCTCCTCCTGCTCCTCCTCAGGGTCTTCCTGGCCTAGCAGTGATGACCCTTTTCTTCTGAACTTCTTATTTTCCCTTCCCAACCAGGTTCACTTCCTCCTTCCAGAGATGCAACTCAGAACCGTAGGCAAACCTTTGACCTGTCCTCCCTCGTCCCCACACTGAGAGCCATCATGACATGCACTATACTGTAGACTCTGTCCGTGTCTCCTTGCCTCCATCCCAACCCAAGGCCCAGCTACCGTGGAGGTCTCTGAGACCTCAGTGGATTGCAGAGAGATGAACCATGGAAGGCCAGGAGGTGGTTTGCTTCAACATGACTTAGCAGTAAGTGCTGGTCAAACTTCTGGAGTCTGACCCTGAGCACTTTTAAGCACAGCCCAATTTGATGAACACTAGTCTGGTGATAATTAACTCAATCCTGAGCGAGCAACAAGGCATACTTTGTTCCTTGAGGAACAAAGTAAGCTAAGTACAGATCAGATGTGGCTTGGTTCTGTAGATGGACTGAGAAAAGGAAATGATGATAAGGGTCTGGGGATGACAGAGTGCCGGAAAAGTCTCTAACCACACAGAGAGTGCAAAGATCACCACGAGGCCATTAAGTACATCCTCTCCCGGCCTTCTGGATGGATAGCAGGTATTGCATTCATTCCCTTGAAGGAACAACCCTGTGCGTCTAACATCCCGGGTTCCCTGGTGCTTACCTGTGAGCACACAGACCTCAGTGTTTCCTGTAAGCTACCATTATACCGAGGGCAAACCCATCCTCAGCTTTCTTGTGGGTCTCAAGGGCAAGTCTCAGGCACATCTTCCTGACTACCTCGCTATGAGTTTGTTTTGTGATGCTCAGCTTAAGATCAATGTCATTTATCATCTCTGGAAACTTCTTAGCATCTGCCCTTCCGCTGCCACCTCTGTATTCTGTCTCTCTTCTTCCATGCCTGGATTTCCATTAGGCACCAATTAGGCCCTCTCACTCTGTCTTCCCTGTTCATCACTCTGTTGTATATGTCACCTCTTCGTGTCCCCATGCTTACCTCTAGCTAAGGCTGCAAACATCCCTTTCAACTTATGAATTCTCTTTACAGCTATGTCTTGGGTATATAGACATTACTTAAGCACTATTTCTCTTACTTATCTCTTCAGTTTGCAGTGCTAAGGATGGAACCCAGGTCCTTCTGCCTGTCAATCAAGTGCACCACCACTGAGCTTTTAAAAATTTTAATATCAGTAATTTTTTTACTTCTGAAATTATTTAACTCATTTTCAAATCTCTTATCTCTGCTCCTTCGGTGCTGTCGTCTCGTTATGGCTCTCATTATTTAGATGCATTTGAATTTTCTCTTGTACTTTCTTTTAGGTCGTCCTAAAGGTCAAGTCGTTGGCTGCTTACCCTCTCAGCTGGTTGTTACTGGCAAGCCGCAGGAAGTGGTGGCCTCCCTGTGTGGTTATCACTCTTCTTTATGTCTTCTTTTAGTGGAGTTTGGGTTTCCCGTGGACAGATCTGCTCCCTGGATTAACTAGATTTTCTAGGAAGAGGATTTTGCATTTATTTGTGGCAAGGACAGTAAGATATTCAGCAGCTGGGTGTGTTTTTAGACTAAATGTTTGGCTCAGGAAGTCCTGCTCTGTGCCAAACTCATTTATAAGTATGTCCTTCCGTCCCAGCACCCACGGATTGCTCTTTGCTCATTACTCTTTGTGTTGCTGCTGTTGTTTGGAGACACAGCTTCACCACGTGGCTCAGGCTCACCCAGGCTGCTCTGAAACTTGTGATTGTCTTGCTGCAGTGTAAACCCCCCCCCCCCCAACGCTTGGTTATTTAATCTCCATCCCCCACCCCACCGCAAACCTCCCCATGGCTTCCTTCGGGGAGGGTAGGTTTCAGTGTTCTCTCCACAGAAAGTCTTACTTCCAGCTGAGCACATCAAAGCCCGGAGACAAGTGCCTGGGTGCCAGCCACATCCTCTGGTGTTTAGGGCTCTGCCGCACACAGCCTCACCTCTCAGCTGTTTACCCAGAAAGCCTGTCTCTAGAACCTAGGGTTGCCCCTTTCTTCATTTTGAGCTCAGCTGTTTGTTAAATAAGGCTTCCTAGCAGAGGCATTCACTGGGCTCGTTGGGAGAAGCTGCTGGCGCAGTCCCATAGCTGTAGGTACTCCTGCAGGTCTGCCCAGCAGACCTGCCACCTGCAATCTTAAACTCTGCCCACAGGGCCTTTGCTCCCTCTGTGCTCTCTGCCCAAGGTGCTCCCCCCCTTCCCCATCTGACTCTGCTCCACCTACAGGGTAGGCCTCGCCCACCCGCCTACTGGTCTATGTCAGATCCTCTGCCTAAGACTCTTGTCCCCAGCCTGGTGTCTCGCTCTCATTTCACAAACTCTTTGGTTGCAATTGTACATTTTGTTTGGAGATCCTCTTATGGGTGTTGAGCTTTGCTGGCAGAGACCATGTGTGTTTGGCTTCTGCTGAATCCAGCTCCTGGTCAGAGCTGAAGTTAGTAAGGTCCACACAACTATCACTAGAAGCAACAACAGGCCAACAAAATCTCTTTCAATCTCTCTCTGGTATGTGTGTGTGCCCATTTTTGTAGTCCTGGCTGTCCTGACACTCACTCTGTAGACCAAGCTAGCCTTGAACTCAGAGATCTGTCTGCCCATGTCTCCAGAGCTTTAGGAATGTAAAGGGTATATACCACCATGCATGGCTAATTAAAAAAAAAAAGTCTCTATTCTTTTTACCACCTCTGCTGGGTCCCTGCAGAGTAGGACTAAGTGTGGGTAATCTCATCTATTCCTCACTGCTGTCACCCCTATTTCACAGACTAGGAAAGTGAGGCCCACAAAGCTAAGTGAATGTGTCCCTCCCACTCCCCTCAGGTGGGCAGGAAAGCAATAGTTTTGCTGTCCCCCACACAGATGACAAAACTGAGGGCCTGAGGGGGCAAGAGTCTTAGCTTCTTTTTAAATTTGTTATGTTTATTTAACTTCATTTTTATATGCATGAGTGTCTTGCCTGTGTGTGTGTGTACACCATATGTGTGCCTGGTGAACATGGAGTTCAGAAGAGGGAGTCAGACCCCCTGGAACTAGAATTACAGACTATCATGAACCACCATGTGGGTGCTAGGACTCAAGCCAGGGACCCCTGGAAGTGCAGCCAGTACTCTTAACTGCCGAACCATCTCTTCAGCCCAAGTCCTAACTTCTTGCTGCATCATGTTTATTGATTGGGGTACAGCCCAGAGCCTGAGCCATTGCCCCAAGCTGCTTCTTGCCCACCTGGAACCCCGCTCAGCCTGATCCCTCTTGTCTCTGAGGGCAGTGGCCACAGCCCTTCTGATGTCTTCTTCCCCAGTCACAGGATTCCCGTCTCCCCACAGCTGTAAGGTGGCTTCCTCACCAGCCCAGGCAGAGTCACTGTCCACTGCCTGAGGAAGTCCACAATCTCCTGCCAGAACAAGGGTGTCCTGATCACTCTCCTGTGGCGATGGGATTTCTCTTCCCACACAAGGATGGACAAGATTCTGTGGCTCACACTTTTGAAGAGGTGAGATGGGTGCAGGAGTTTGGGGTTACTGGAGGCCGTCCAAATCTACCTGTTCTTTTCATCACCTCTGCTGAGATTCATTGTTTCCTAACCATCAAAATCCTGTTCATCAAAACCGTGGGGTGTGAGCCAGGAGATGATGGCCCACAAGATGCCCCAGCTTAAGTGGGGCACCGGCACATATTTGCCATTCAGATCTCTACCACACTGCCACTATCTGCATCTGTCCACAGCCGCCAGGGCCATGTGACCATGTGGATTTTAGGAAAGAGGCACAGTGTGTGTGTGTGTGTGTGTGTGTGTGTGTGTGTGTGTGTGTGCGGGACGTCACTGAAAATCCCATGTAACGTGTGGGGTGGCACCCACAGTCAGGCACACACTGACATGTCTCCTTGTGTCATACCCACATCAAGCAAGACCAATACCAGGTACCAAGCTCCCTCTGGGTGGCTAGGTTTCAACTTGGAAACACAAGCCGGATGCTGGTATAGTCGTAAATAAGGAATCTAGGGTCGATCTGGCCTCCAAGGCTCTTCAAGATCTCCTCAACATTTTTTTTTAAATATATCAAACTCTAAAGGGAGCAGGCATGGCATCTATGCCTATAATCTCAATGTTGGGAGACCAAGCAGAGGGATTGTGAGTTAAAAAGAAAAGTAATCCTGGGACCTCTGAAAAAAAAATGCCCAGCCTGCCCCCCAAACAAAACAATACCTCCCAAAATTCTAAAGACGAAAGTAGTGAAAACCTGTCCTAGAAATGCTGACGTTTGAAGGAGGAAGTGTAGGAGATGGCAGGCCCAGTGCCCAAGACAACATCCTCATCTCACTACGGTGCTCCTGATGAGTTTCTTTCTTGGAATTCCCTTAAAAACAACAAACCAATTCCTTAGTTTTACATTTTATGTATTTATCTATTTGCGATTTTTCAAAACAAAGTTTCTCTGTGTAGTCTTGGCTGTCCTGGAACTTGCTCTGTAGACCAGGCTGTCCTTAAACTCACAGAGATCCACCTGCCTTTGCCTCCCAAGTACTGGGATTAAAGGTGTGTGGCACCCCGCCTCCCTCCCAGCCCCTGCTCTTAGTTTTACGTTTTAATTTCTTAAAGGTGCTTAGGTAGCTTTAAGTCAACATCAAGGCTCTTTGAAGGCCATTTGGTGCCTGGGTCTCACACAGTGACATATGAGCATAACCCAGGGAAGCTGGCAGGGCACAGATTTCTGGGGGTGTGGGCCCATCTCCCAAGTATCTGGCTCATGGTCATTATGTGAGACCCAAGAATGTGCACCCGCAATACATCCCTTGTTCCTAGTGCTGGGACTCCTGACCATGGAGACCTTGCTGGAAGTGCAGCTCTCCAGGGTCCTGGAGCTCCAGAGTGTGGACATGCAAACACGTCCAGCTACCAGCAGAGGACAACACCTTGGCTCTCCTGGAAGACGGCTTTGCCTTGGAGGTGGAGGATGGAAGCGATTCAGAGGAGTACTGGTCATTGGCTGTTTCTGACCTACCAGGAAGAAGCAGCTGGACGTGTGCACAGGGGACAGGGTCTTAAGTCCCTGCAGGTGTGCTGGGGAACTTTCTCTCTCTCCATGTGTGTGCATATGTATGTGTGTGTCCAGACGATGGAGGTTGATATCAGTTACTTTCCTCCACTGCTCTGTACTACCTTTTTGTTTGTTTGTTTGTTTGTTTGTTTTTGAGACAAGATCACACTATATAGCCCTGGCTGACCTCCTGAGCACTGGGATTAAGAGTTCGTGGCACCACACCTGGCTTGTTTATATATATTTATATATATAATATATATATAAATATATATAATTTTTTTGAGAGAGAGGATCTCTCACTGAACCTACAGTTCACAAAAACAGCAAGCTCCTGGGATCCTCTATCTCTGCCTCTCAGCGCTGGGATTCCAAGCATGTGTGGTCACGTCCTGCTTTTAAAATGTGTGTGCTAAGAGTCAAACCCAGGTCCTCATGTTTGCCCTCCAAGCACTTTACCAACCGTGCCATCTCCCCAGCATTCTCTTCTTTTCTCAACACAATTGCTTTATAAGATGTATTTGTTGTAAAAGGTCTCATATTGTCATCTTACTGTCACTCAATTCCCTAACGTGGTTTTCTTTAGCTCTTCGCTTTGAAGTCTTCTCCTGCTGTCTGAGCACCACGGAGGTGATTACTGGCTTTTTACCCTGTAAATTGATCTGTCTTCTTTGTGACTCATGTCCGGTTTTTAATTTCCATTTGTAGTACTGAGGCCTGGGGCATGCCAGGCAAGCACTCTGCCACTAGCTATGCCTCCAACCTTCCATTAATTGTCAGAAGACGAGTAGCTTAGCCTGCTCCCATAATTCCTCGGGACCCGCTGCTCCTCATGCCTCTCTGATTGTTCTACGCAGAGGGGAAGGAGCTCTGTTTCCAGAAGGCCCCAGCCCACAGCCTCTGGTTTCCCTCCCTAGGATATTGTTGCTACCACCCAGGCCTCCTATTCCAAGAAAAAGCTCTTCTGAAGCCTTGTGGATTTCCAGTATGCTCTGTGTGTGTGGGGAAGGAGGGCAGACTTGGCAAACACGTCTTGGTTCTGTGGTGTCAGGCATGGCGTGCAGACCTGGGTAGGGTGCGGTTCCTTTGAGGACTTAGGAGTCTCTTCAGGGAGAGAAAAGCCCTCCCCAGGGTCAGCATTGGGAGGAAGCAGCATCAGCGTGGAGAGAGGGCCTGGCATTGGGAGGGCTTACCTGTGCAAAGGCTTTGTGGGTGGAGGCAGATTTTGAGAGAGGGTACAGAAGGTTGAGGCCTTGGCCATAAGATGAGAGCACAGAGAAAGACCCAGAAGTTCCATTCCTTTTTTTTTAAGACAGGGTCTTGCTGTATATCCCAAGATGATTGAGGCAATTGCGATCCTTCTGCCTCAGTGCTGGGTTTCAGGTATATGTCAAAATGTTCCCCTAAATTGGAGCTTTTCTTTTTTTTCAGAGACAGGGTTTCTTGGTGTAGTGTTGGCTGTCCTGGACTCACTTTTGTAGACCAGGCTGACCTTGAACTCACAGAGATCCTCCTGCCTCTGCCTTCCAGAGTGGTGGGATTACAGACCTGTGCCACCACACCCGGCTTAAATTGAAGCCTTTCTAACTTCTCCTGTCTCTTGATTTTAGGATTTAATCAAAGACTACCTCCAACATGGCTGAGGTAGGTGGTCTTAAAGAAATGAGTCCTGAGGATAAGGAGGAAGAGGCTTTAAAGGAAATTGGTCGATAGGAGCGTCCTAGGTCTCTTGTATAACTTTTCTCCTGCTGTCTGACAGAAGAAACGTTATTTTTGCAGAAATGGGATCAGAGAAGACTTAAAGAGAAGGCAGGGGAATACTGGATAAGCAGCCTCTCACTGAACTCCAGTTTCCCCTCTGGAATGGGATGGCAAACAGCCTAAAAGAGAGCTCTGGGAAGGAGCATCTGAGTTCAGATGCGCTTTTTTTTTTTTTTTTTTTTTTTGGCTTTTTGAGATAGAGTTACTCTATGTGTCCGTGGCTGTCTTGGACTGGCTTTGTAGACCAGGCTGGCCTCAAACTCACAGAGATCCACCTGCCTCTGCCTCCCTGAGTGCTGGGATTATAGGCATGTGCCACCACGCCCAGCTCAGATGCACATTCTGATGGGCATGTGAATGAGTGTTTGCTGGTGGCTTTGTGGCCATCTGTCTCATGGTCACTTCCATGATCTGGGGAGACTCACCACAGGCCTGTGATTGACAGGGCAGCTCCAAGTCCATCCAGAGCTTCCTGCAATTGGTGCTTTCCACGTAGACATCCCTGAGGTCATGTCACATAAGCGTGGGCTCCAGGAAAGGATGGGGTGGATGTCAGCTTTACCTTGTCCCCACTTCTAGATTCTTCACTGCAGAGCTCCCTCCCAAGCCGGAGCCCGAAGAGCCTCTGGTTCTCAAGCCAGTTGGGCATCCTCAGTCCCTTTCCGGTGGCAATGGGTAACCGTGGTGATTGGGTGCAAGGACCCCTGATTCTTGCTCACGTTGCCTCTGCCACCTCACTGCTGGCTAAGCCCACTTTAAGAACACAGGCCTCACCAGGCGTGGTGGCTGCACCTTTAAACCCAGGACTTAGAAGGCAGAGGCAGGTAGATCTCTGTGAGTTCAAGGTCAGCCTGGTATCCATAGTGAGTTCCAGGACTACGCAGAAAAAAAAAAAAAAAAAAAAAAAAGCTAACAATAAGAATACAAGTCTCCCAATGGCAACTGGATATGTCAGGAAAAAAAAAATCCTGAGAGGCTGCCACGTGGTGGGAGCCTAGGACCTGCCTCAGTTTCCCCTCTTATAAAATGAGAGCAGCAGATCTGCTGATTCCCAGTGACCCTGACATTGTCCACCTCTGTACATATGCAGCTATGCCAATGGTGGCATCACGCGGGGGCACGCAGAGGGCACTTTGAACAAGGGCCTTTGGGGAACTTTCTTCCACACAGGGATATTTAGGAGGCTGCATCCTCAATTTGAATCCTAAATTTGTGGTAGACACAGAAAAAAAAAAAAAAAAAAGAGGAACTAGACTTAACCTGACTGCATGTCTTGATCTCTTTCAGCCTCAGCTTCCCCCGTCAATACCATGATGCCAAAGCTATAGGAAAACTGGGTATGATAGGGCAGGCCTGTAATGACATCTATTTGGGAGGCTGAAACAGGAGGTGTGCAAGAGCAAACCTCTGTCTGAGTTGCGGAGAGAGTGCAGGCATTGCCTTGGCAACTTGTTGAGAGTTAGTTTTAGAGAGAGAGAGACAGATAGACTGACAGAGACAGAGTGACTGCAGTGATCGAATGTTTGTCCAGGATGTCTGAGGCCTCAGGTTCAACGACAAGTACTATAAAAACTAAATAAATGAAAAGTACAGATGAGGCTGTAGATGGATAGGGAGGGTTTCCTGTGTGAGACGTGACCACGAGGGAGTGACTGCTGCACCAGGGTGGCTAAGAGTGGCTCACAAAACATCATCAGCTCCAACATTTCCCACTGCGGCTACCCAGGTGCTCCAACCTCAGCCTGGGCTTGGCCCTGCTCCCTGAGAAGAGCTGTCTTCCTCCCCTGCCTAGGGCTGGAGGCATCACTACCAACTGTCATGAGCAGCAGAGGCCTGGGCCTCTTCCACATCACTAACTGTGGGGTCAGTATGAAGCCGTCCCTAGCCCCATCTCTTGGGAAGACATTCAGACAGCTGTCTGTTGCTGTGACGAAACACTCTGATCAAGAACAACTCAGAGGAAGGAAGGTTTCCTTCAGCAGAGAGGTCACAGTCCATAGCGGGAGAAGTCAGGGCAGGTTGAGGCAGAAACTACGGAGGAATACTGCTTGCTCAGTCATTCAGGTCCATCAATTAACAATCAAGACACCTCCCCACCCCTCCCCACCCCTCTCCACCTCTCCCCACCCCACCCCCACTCCCAGACAGGCTGTTCTGCTCTAAGTCATTCCTGGTGGAGATTTCTCTCAGGTAACTCTGGACTGTGTCAACTAGACAGCCATCTTGGAGTGTTTGGTAGCTGCTAGAAAGCATCTCTCTGTCTTCTGCAGGGCTTCCTGCAGCTGTGGGTAGACTTTGGTTTCCCCGAGCACCCACTAGCGGCCTTCCTGCAGAGCCTGATCTAGGAGGCTTTCAGATTCAAGGCCAACAGGCCCAGGGTTGAAAGCGTAAACCCAACTCACAATGAACAGGAACATCAGAATGCTGGCATCTCTTGTGTGGGACTCACAGTGGTGGCAGAGATGGGGATGGCTCCTTGCTTCCCTGATTCCTGCTGCCATTAAATGCTCTGACCAGGATAGGAGAATGTACTTCTTAGGAAAGGAACCTAGGGGGCAGACTGCCCATGTGTTGAACAAATCTGTGACAGTACCCTTCTGGTAGGGTCCCCTACTGGCAACCCCTCAGAGGCCCTTTCCCCAAAGTTACATCAAGGCCTTCCTTCACACAACCTGTGGACATTCTCTCATCCTCCAGCAACTGCTTTCCTAGCTCACACCGTGCACAGTACACCACCCAAGGCCCTTGATTCAGACTGGCAGCTCTGATGGACACCAAGCGGCCAAGACATATATAACACATCCATCAGTGTCCGCAGGAAGCAGGTATATACTCCAATCTGGAGGCAGAGTAGAAAAGGCAGGGGGCTGGGGGCTGGGAGTAGTTCAGAGACTGGGTGAGCAGAGTACCACAGTGGCAGACTTGTCACGGTGACATCCTGGGGTACCCAGCAGGCAGCAGGAACCCCTCTCCACCTGAGATGTCATTAAGTATCCCATTCCGGCAGGCGTCCACTTCCCTTCAGGGTCCAAAGTCCTGACTGACTAAGCCTGGGTGAAGGGCTCAAACCCTGGCTCCGAGTTACTTTGATGGGCAGCAGGCTTTCATACCAGGGAAGATCACAACCAGGGTGAGGCCCACACCTGAACACACACCTGATCTTCCAGTGGCCAGTTGCTACACTGACTCCAGAAAGTCTGTGCTATGCAAGCATAAAATTATGCAAACAGACGAGAAGACACATTTCCTATGGGAATCAGCTTCCAGGAAGTCCCTAGCAAGAACCCTAGCATGGCCATCTAAGCCAAAAGACGTATTTTAAGTCCCACACTTATTTGGTTACAAGACTGGAATTGATGAGCTCCTTTTTTGCTGTTTTCTCTATGATTCTTGAAACAGTACAATTAACTATTCAAGGAAACATTTATAATAGATCACTAAAAACTTTAGCAAATAAGAGTAGAAGAAAAATAAAATTTTAGGAGAGGTAATAAATCAGATTCAACATCAGGAATTGCTTGTGAAAAAACCAAACATTGTAGGTGAAATGACAAGAGTAGTAAAAGGACAAGAGTTTTAGGGCTTTCTAAAGAAAATGTTTAATCAGGATCTGATAGGATAAATGCTCTGGATATTCCCACTGCAGTAAAGCTACTACAAAACCATTACCTAACACAGGTGTTTATGATGAGGCAGAAAGAAGATAGACAAACATAGGAGGTCGAAAAGTTTTGTATTATACTGTAAGTTTTATGGACAGGCTAGCTCAAGCATCTTATCTAAGGAAAGGTTGTAAATCTTTAGCCGACCTAGTTCGGAGGATTATTTACAACCCCTAATTAACTAACAATAAACTACATAAACACACCACAAGTTTAACAAGCCCCTGGCCCTCTACTCGCTAAACTGGCAAACAAGTCACTAGTTCTATGTTTGCTCTGCTTAAAAGGCTGTTAGGCCAAGATTTTTTTAGACACTGCTTCTACCAGGTTACTCTTTTCATTAAAATATAAACTTTGTAAATGTTCCGGGGGTGTTTCTTTGTAAGATTACTATAAAAGTGTTGGCTTGACTTCAGTAGAACGCAGAAGATCCAAATCAACTTTACGTGGTGTGGTCTCTGTCATTTCGCCTATCTGTGCCTTCCTTGATATCTGAATTCTCTGATTCTCCCTTGGACATGGGCACCCGAGGGGGCCGGTCCTCCTCGGCAGCCAGTGGCAGGGGGGCTACTTAAGCCACATTTTAAAGGCTGGGCAGGCCTTGATGAAATAGCCATATGAGAAAAGGTGCCAGAGGCAGATGGGAAATGTGGGGTCCAGAAATGTTCATTCACTCCCTGGCTTGGTGACACAGTCTTTTCATTCACTGACCTCGTCATTTTTATCCTGCCGATTTCTCTGAGGAAGCCTGGGTGCTGTCCCTAGATTCCTCAGCACATCCAGAGCCGCACCCTGGTCAGGCAAGAGCATTTCCAACCCTGGTCTCTCCCTGCCTCAAGGATGAGGGTTGGCAACCTTTTGTTCCCTACCACCAAAACTCCCACACCCATCTCCGGACCAGTTTCCTGCCTGAGTCCAAATGGAGCATCTGATTCATCCCTTTCGTGCGGTTCCCAAACTGCGGGGTGAGGGAGGCAGGAAGTGAAGTGGATGGGAGAATCCAAGGTCGGTAAGGAGCATGAGGGCGTTGTAGAGGTCTGGTTTCTCACAGAAGAGCCTCTGAATAGACCAGTCAATCCAACTCTAATGCCAAAAGGAAGGTCTCCTCTGCAGGTTTTCAGCCCCAGCACAGAGGATTCTTCCGTCTCAGTCTTGGAAGGTTTTCTCCTGGCCTGGCCTCTACATTGGACCAGTGGGATGGTTGTCCTGCCGCCTCACACCCCTCACAGCACACATTGTGGCAGTATTGAGAAGTGGAGCCTTTGAGAAGCAAGTGGGATTCCTGCACTTTTCAGAGACTCGGTTGATTCTCAGGGTTGTGAGCTCCTGATCAATCAGGAATGGATTGGTGAGTAGACTGTTATAGAGTTGGGCCACCCCTGTCTTCTGCCCCCTCCTTCTGTGCCCCCTGGCCCATTTTTACTTGTTGAAGCAGCGTGATACCTTCTCTGATGCCTAAAACTTTTCAGCCTCCAGAACAGGCTATTATGTTTACTGTGAGACAAGAAAAGTCTTTCTCCAAGTGGGCTCCCTAGTAAAGGGGCAGGGGCTGTCTCTGGCATGAACTCAGTGGCAGGCTCTCTGATCACCTCCCCCTGGGGGGTGCAGCCTTGCCAGGCCACAGAGGAAGACAATGCAGCCAGTCCTGATGAGATCTGATAGGCTAGGATCAGATAGAAGAGGATGAGGACCTCCCCTATTATTGGACTAGGGGAGGGGCATAGGAGAAGAAGAGGGAGGCAGGGATTGGAGGAGACGAGGGAGGGGGCCACAGCCAGGATACAAAATGAATAAATTGTAATAAATAATAAATTAAAAAAACTTTTAATGCATGTACAGCTGAGTGCAGTGGTGCACACCTGTGATCCCAGCGCTTGGGGAGGCAGAGGCAGGTGGATCTCTTTGAGTTGGAGACCAGCCTGGTCTACAGAGTGACTTCCAGGCACGCGCGCGCGCGCGCGCACACACACACACACACACACACACACACACACACACACACACACAAAGCACTCATACATAAGATAAAAATAAATCTTAAAAAATGGAAAGAGCTTGTCAGCCCCAGAGAGCTAACAGGAATTTTATTCTCTGCAATGTCCTCTAGGGCAGCAACACTAGTTAGAAGACACAGTGGACCAATACTTCTCCCTTAAGGATCCCCAGGCCTAAGGCCTTCCCCTAATGTCACAGAGCAAAAGCAGGAGAGCTTGCCACCCGGCAGCTCCCATCCCATGCCCAGAAACTGTTGCAACATTCCTTAGTGAGAACTCTTTTAGAGTGTCAGTCTTGCAGACCCCACATCCTAGCTGAGACCCTGGAACACATCCTTATGCCATAATGGAAAGCGGATGTAGCCCCCGGTAGCCTCCTGTCATTGCAGAACAAGTCTCCAGGTCTCTGTTCGGGACTTAGAGGTCACCAAAAAGGGCCAAGAGAGCATGTAGCAGGACCTACGGCAGCCCAAAGAGCAGAGACTTGTTAGAACAGAACAGACCCTCTCGCAAGCCTATGCCACTGCCAGTCCAGAAGCTCTATGTGGCTGACCGCTAAAGACCAGGACAACCTTGGCCCAGGCCAGATGTTGGCAGACCTGATTAGAACCCATTGCCTGGACACTGTGCCTTCTGCACCTTCCAGACAGCAAACAGTGCTTCTCCCACCCCACCAGGGCTCTGAGGAGAACACCTTATCAGCTCAGCTGCTGATCCCCAGGGTGAGTGGACTAGGCCTTAGGTAAATGAGGGGGGCTTTTTTTTTTTGCCTAACAAAGAACACTTCCTACCTCCTTGGGGTGTGGGGACCCACTTGTCTTACAGTCCCCTGAGGAGTACTTTTATCTTTAAGTGTAGGTAAAAGGTCCAAGCCCACTTGTTGGTTTGAAAACCTACCGAAACCCACCAACCCCTGAGCATAAAATCATACCCGTTCCAGAGCTCAAAATCCCACCAATCCCCATCCTGGAAATTTCCACCCTGGAAAACTTCTTCCCAAAGTAGAATCAATCTTTCTTTCTTTCTTTCTTTCTTTCTTTCTTTCTTTCTTTCTTTCTTTCTTTCTTTCTTTCTTTTCTCTATTTATATCATCTATATCTGTCTATGCATACAAATGTGTATATATGTGTAGTATATATGTGATATATATATATATATATATATATATATATATATATATATATATATA
>NW_026596034.1:10748314-10772258 GCF_907164565.1 Psammomys obesus
TATATATATATATATATATATATATATATATATATATATATATATATGCCTGTCTCCTGCTCAGTTCCCTGCTGCTTTTCACCTGAGCAGAGGTAGCCACCCTTCTGTGTCTCTCCCAGTAAATCTCTTGTGTGAGGTTTGTTACACGCAGTGTGGCTTTGGCTCCAACTTCCAGGATACCTTTCCCTTCGGAGCTGTAACAGTCATACTGGGGAAACGTTCCCCCTCAGAGCAGAGATGTAATACTTCCACCGGGGAAGCCTTTCGTCTCAGAGCTGTACCAGGAACTCTACTCTGTCCAAGCCTGGGTCTGCTCACCTTTCTTCCTTCTCCTGGCACACTGGGCCAGTTCTCACACACAGGCACGCAGCTCTCCAAAGCAGATCCATGCAAGGCAGCAGAGAAGAACCGTGTGCACTTTGGCCAAAGGAACCTGGTGTTCGTGGAGGTTCCTGGCCATTGGTTGGGCTGTTGTGAAAAGCCTTTCCCTGGGGAGATGTAGCAACACCTATCCCTTCCTCCTGATGTCCTAGTTACAAACTAAAATTCTGGGTCACCACAGTTCAGCTGTGCGTTCAGCCAGTGAGTTTATTGGTCTTCTTTACAGAGCGTCTATGACCCCAAAGTGGCCGCACTGGAGAGTCTCTGCCCAGCATGGATGATGGCTTCCGCAGAGCTGTACAGGTGGAACCTTCTCCCCTCGTCCTTCCCAGTCTATATATTCTTGCCCCTCCTGGGCAGTGACCAATGACCTCATACAATTAGGGCAGAATTACCTGCTGGTGGCTGGGAGGAGCAGCCAGCAACTCAGGTAAGGGTTCAGCCACCCTCCCTGCCTTCTGATCTCATGAAAATTGGCAGCATTTGGACTCATAGGATGCCTTATAGCACAGGCCAAAGGGTACTGGGTTCAAGGCGCCGCTCTTCTCATTGTCATGTGACCCTTAGCTCTCGCTTGACCTCTCCGGATCTCATTTCTTCTTGTGCCTGATGAGATGTTCACCTCTGTCCTGCCCCCTCATGAGGACGTGTGCCCTTAAGTACATTGTGCTTGTCTCTCTGGGTGGCGGCTACTTGTCTGTGCCCACCGACACCCCTCTGTCAGCACAGAAGGGTGTAGGTCCAGCAACAGGTGGCAGTTGGAGGGATTTTGGACTGAGCCCTACTGTTGGACTGCAGTTCCTCTCATACGTACAGCCAACAGCCCAACATGTACCACAGGCTGGGATGCTACCACCTGACAACAGGAAACGGAAGCTGGCTAAAATCGAGGCATTTGTTAGAGGTCAAACTAGGCAGGCTGGGAGCCACATCCAAGCAATTACTGCAAAATAACCCTGCCATCTGCTCCTACCTGGCTAGAACTTTCTAGATTTTCACCTTTGTCCTGGGAGGAAGGAGGTTACAGGGTCACAGGAATTCAAGACCAAAAGAAGGAGGCCAGAATACAAGGGCTTCTTAAGAGGCTCAAGTACATAATAAGGACATTTGCTCAACCATGTTTGTAGCAGCTTTATTTGTAATAACCAGAAGCTGGAAACAACCCAGATGCCCCTCAGCTGAGGAGTGGATACAGAAATTGTGGTACAGCTACACAATGGAATATTACTCAGCAATGAAAAATAAGGAAATCATGAAATTTGCAGGTAGATGGTGGAAACTGGAAAGGATCATCCTGAGTGAGCTGTCCCAGAAGCAGAAAGACACACACGGTATATACTCACTCATATAGACATATAATATAGGATAAACCTACTAAAATCTGTACATCTAAAGAAACTAATCAAGAGAGAGGACCCTGACTAAAATGCTCAATCCTCATCCTGAAAGGCAAAGAGGATGGACATCAGAAGAAGAAGAAAACAGGAAACAACTTAGAAACCTGCCACAGAGGGCCTCTGAAAGGCTCTGCCCTGCAGACTATCAAAGCAGACGCTGAGACTTATGGCCAACTGTTGGGCAGAGTGCATGGAATCTTATGTAAGAAGTGGGAAATAGATCTGGAGAGGACAGGAGCTCCACAAGGAGAGCAACAGAACCAGAAAATTTGAACACAGGGGTCTTTCCAGAGACTCATACTCCAACCAAGTACCATGCATGGAGATAACCTAGAACCCCTGCACAGATGTAGCCCATGACAGTTTAGTGTCCAAGTGGGTTACATAGTAATGGGAAGAGGGACTGCCTCTGACATAAACTGCTTGGCCTGTTCTTTGATCACTGCCCCCTGAAGGGGGAGCAGCCTTACCAGGCCACAAAAGATGACAATGCAGCCACTCCTGATGTGATCTGATAGACTAAGATCAGAAGGAAGGAGAGGGGGACCTCCCCTATCAGTGGACTTGGGGAGGGGCATGCGTGAAGAAGGGGGAGGAAAGGTGGGACCAGGAGGGGAGGAGGGAGGGGTTTATGGGGGGGATACAAAGTGAATAAAGTGTAACTAATAAAAGTTAAAAAAAGAAAAAGAGTTTCCAGTACATGCTACATCTGCCCTAACTTCTGGTCTTCCATTCTTACTAAGGAATAGAAAGGCATTGTCATGGTCCGCAGGACAAAAGGCAGAGCTGAGACTCAAGGGCCAAACCTTTTGCCTAGGGCAGTGGTTATTAACCAGAGGGTCGAGATCCTCTGGAGTCAACCGGTCCTTTCACAGGGGTCTCATATCAGGTACCCTGCATATCAGATTTAGATTATGATTCATAACAGTTACAAAGTAGCAATAAAAATGATTCCATGGTTGGGGGTCACCACAACATGAGGTAAGCAGCCTTAGGAAGGTTGAGCACCACTGATCCAAGTTGATATAGCCAGAACTTAAAGAGAAGGACTTGAGCCTGAGGTGTTGGGGTCATGGGTGTGCTTCTAACCCTCCCCTTCAGTGCTCAGACGAGCTTGTCTCTCCACTCCTCCCCAGAGCGGTCTAGGAGAGTTGCTTCACTGTGGGATGTCACAGAGACCTCTGTATAGAAGACAGAGCCATCCTCAGGAGGAGCCTGGCCTCTGTTCTGGGACAAGAACAAGAGGCAGGGCAGGATGAAGAACTTGGAACAAACACAGGACCAGTGGCTTTCCAGGACTGACCCTGCAGTCTCTTCCTCTCAGCCCACCGCTTTCCATCCTCCCTCACCTCTGCGCTCATCTTTCTTCTGTAGATAAGGGAACCCTTGCACCTGTGTCTTGTGATTCCGCAACGCCTGGCAGAGACACACCTGGAGATCCTGCTTGTCCAGGTCAGGTCTCAGGTGATGAGCGGATGTCATCCTGCAGCGCACTGGAAGCCCCAAGTCAGGACCCTGGACCCAAGCGGCTCTTCTGCCTCCTTCCTGTGGTCTCCGGGGAGGCGGGGAAAGGAGGACTGTGTGGGTCCTGGGGCGCTCTGGCTCCACCCACCGCCGGCAGATGCCCACCTTACCCTGCGCACAGTGTCCAAGGCTGCGATCGCCAAGCTACGACGGATTCCTGGCACCCTCCCCGCACGCCCTGGGGTTGGCACTTTGAATCCACGTGATTTCTCGGTAGCGGCGGCGGGTTCCACGAACAGGCGAACAGCGCAGCCACTTTCAGTTTCGTGCAGAGCGCGGCGGAGCCGGAGCTGAGCTGGTGAGTTACCTGCCCAGGCGAGGGCGCGAAGGGAGATACGGGTTTGGATTCTGCACCTAGATGGAGGAGGGGGTGCCAGAGGCCAGGTGGATGGACACATGGACAGACGGGCGGGTGAGCACTGGTGGCTTAGCAAAATGCAATCGGGCGCTCTGCAGTTTGGAGGCAACAGAAAGTGTTGAGTTGGGGAGTGACTCAGTTTGAGAAACACGCCTCTTCTAGAGCCACACTGGTCATCCCATGGAGCCATACTTTCATGCTTTTTTGATTTTCTTTTTAACTTCTATTGCTTTATTAGTAATCACAGAAGTCACCCTGTTCGTTACATGCAATTCCGAGTTTTCAGCCAAAAACAATAACAAAAAAAATCCCTTTCGTTATACAGTAGTAGGAGGAATAGAATTTGGATGAACCATAGCAACTTGCTGTTTTATAGAACAAAACCCCCTCCTGCCAGTCTCCAACAGTCGCCAACCTCAGGGCGGTGGTTTCTGGCTACCAACTTTGTTTTGAGACAAACAACAGATAGAGAATCTCGACATGAATCTTTTTTTAAAAGGAGAATATTGTGTTTTAAAGGAAAACTGTTCTTTAAGGCCGTCTCACCTGCATTTCTAATAATTATTGAAACTCACCCGTCACAAAGGTAGGCCTGGGCAGCTTTTTGTCCCTGGCTTCCTACACTGGCATGCGGGTTACAACTCATTGTCTCACTCAGGAAAGCCAGAGCTGGGAGTTGCTGGAGGTTCCTGGAGAGGGCTGGGTCTTCGGGACTGTTGGCATACACTGCGGGGTTCTTCTGAAAAGATGGGTTTGGGGGCTTCATACAGAAAAAGGTATTTTGAAAATCGGCTTTCCTGATTAGGAAAACAAAACAAAACAAACAAACAAACAAACAAACAAACAAAAAAAGCCAAGGAATGGCCAAAACTGGGGATAGCTGAGCCATACCTGGAGTTCTCTTTCTGAGTCACTCCTCTCCAAGGGACAAGGAAAGCTGGAAAAGCACCAGGTTTCCTCCTGGGTGTAGCTCGGTGGTAGGGCAGAACCTGTGTTGAGTCCACAAAAATAAAGCGCTGGCCCGGATCTCCACCAGGGAACAGTGGGGTGAGAGCTGGTGACCTGAAGTTCACAAGGCCCCTTGCTAGGTACTTTCTCCAGACCAGTTGCCAGAAGTTATGCCTGTCTGCCCTGTCTCCGGGACCGGCACCCACCAATTCCTGGAGTGGGGACCTTCTTGGGCTCTCAGCACTGTGCACTTGCTAGATGACCCTGAGCTCAGGATTGCGTCTCTTGGAAGCTTGAGTCCCCATCTGTAATTTAAGCATAAAGGATAGTTCAAAGTTCACCTCATGGATTGAACGCGATAAAGTAGAAATAGTGCTTGGCCACAAGAATGGGGAGCCTTGGGTCCTGATGGGACAAACACCAAAGCTTAGGGAATGCCTGGTCAGTGTCCATGTACCCCCAGCACGCCTCCCTCTCACCTCTGAAGATCGCCCAATGAAACTTTGCAGACTGTCTTCTCCCATCTGTTTTGCTGTGCGTTGGCTCCCCTAAAGAAGACATGAAATCCTCATCTCTGAATGTGACCTTATTTGGACATAAGATGGCTGCAAATGAGGCTGTAGGGTGGACCCAGTAAGACTTCTCCCTACTAATGGAGGAAATCAGCATGTCAAAACAGATACCTCAGGGAGGGCAGCCATGTTGGAGTGGCAGAGACTGCAGCCTCAAGCTGAGGGACACAAAAATATTTTAGCAACTGTGCCAGTAGGAAGAAGAAGGGCTCCTTTTCCAGCACCCTCCGAGGGGCCTCTGCCCACTCTGGATGCAGATGTCCGGGTTGCAGCCCGGACAGAACAAACCACCGCTGTTACTGTTGGTGGAACCTTGTTACCACATCTGAGAGCTCATCATCCCAGCATCTCTCCTCTACCACGTGCAGAGAAGTGCAAACACTTAAGTTTCAGGGGAGGGGTGTGGCTTAGAGGTCAAGAGCTCTGCTTAGCCCGTAGAAGATCCAGGGTTCCATCCTTAGCACAGAAGACAGATCAAAAACCTCTGTGAAACCCGGTGTGGCTGGAGCTAATTCTGCAGAAGAAACAAGCTTTAGAAGCAGAAACAGACTAGATTCCGCTGGCTGCTGGTGCAGGAGGTTCAGAGAGCAGGATCTCGGGCCTTTCCACACCCTCTCGGAGTCCTGTGTAAAACCAGGTGGTGCCACTGATGGTTTGTAGGACCTGTCACCCAGAAATGGGTGTGATTTTATAACTCGAAAGTTAGCTCCAGTTTCTGGGCCCCTGAAATCTGGTAGAGGTCGCATGACCCCTCATTCTTCTCTTTAGAGGAGCCCTGAGTCTTCCATTCTGTGGATTTCAGAGATGGGGTGGGGGACTCCGTTCTTCTGGTCACCTGTGACTGCTGGCTCTTCCTTCCTCCTCGGTCTCTGCTCAGACCATAGCATGGACAGGGTTGGGAGGCCAGAGGAAACCTGACTTAACTGGTTCTTCCCGATGACTTCACTTCCCAGGTGACGCTTTGAATAACTCCTTTCTAACTCCTCCTAGGGGGCTCTTCTCCAGGGGACTGCCTTCTGTCTGGTTCACCCTGGGCTTTTGGCGCTGGGAATTACGAGGGGCTGATGTGCAGAGCCCCTCTAGCACTAGGTTTTCCCCTGTGTGTGTATTCAAATTTTAATGAACTCAGATATTTTTTTAAAAAATGAAATTTGTTAGGGTGGGATTGGGAGGGAATGAGGGAGCGGGACACGGCTGGGATACAGAGTTAATAAAATGTAACTGATAAGAAAAAAAATAAAATTAAATAAAAAAAGAAAAAAAAAGAAATTTGTTAAACTAAACAATATAGATGATGTTAAAACAAAACCAAATCCCAGTAATGGTATCACAAACCCAGAACTTAAGTGGCTGAGGCAGAAGGCTTATGGATGGTGGAGCCCAGCCTGACTTATGTAGCAAGACCCTGTTCCTAACTTTTTAAAAAATAAATAATTTAATATAATTAAGTGACTAATACGTTCATATAGTAAAAATCTAGTCACCCAGACGCTTTCTCTAAAGACAACCAATGTCATTGGGTTTCTGAGTCTTATTCCAGAGTCTAACTGAGCCTTTACAGACAAAGGTATCCAGTGTTTTTCACACAGTTTCAGCTAAATAGACTTTAGATCATACACACATATACATACACAAGTATACAGACATGTATGTATGTGCTTCCATGCCCATATACACACGCATACACATGTATTCCCTCGCTCATAATGAGGGTGTAATTGAATGGAGTGTGCACTGTTTTGTTTTGTTTTTTTCATTGAATGCAACAAATGATCTTTTTTTTTCTACATATTTATTTTAGTGATGGGGATGAAACACGGGGCGCCGGGCATGCCAAGTGAGTGCTTTTCCATTGAAAGCTTTTCCAGCCCTCTTTCTGGGTATATACTCTCTGTGCATACAGAGACCAGTTCATGCAAGTGTATCTTAACATATGTTAATAATAACATGTAATAGAATAGCAAATATTATATATAATAAACTAATCAATAAACAATATATTGTTATATAAATTATATATTTTATAAATGTATTTTTATATTATTTGTGCATCTACATACAATCCAGGATCCACAAAAGAGAGAAAACATTCCATATTTGTCTTTCTGAGTCTGTCTTATAGTCACTTAACCTGGTGATCTCCAGTTGTGTTCATTTCCTTGCAAACACCATCATTTATTTTTCTTCGTGGATGAGCAAAATTCCATTTTGTGTGTGTATGTAGGTATGTATGTGTGTGTGTATTCCACACTTTCTTTGTCCATCCCTCTGCTGATGGACATCCAGGCTGATGGCACAGCGTGGCTATGGTGAGTAGCGCTCGCTGCCCTCCACATGGACAAGCTGGTGTCTCTGGGGTGTGTTGGTTTTGTATACCGGAAGTGGTACAGCTGGGTCATGTGATAATTCCAATTTTAGCTTTTATTTTTCAGCACCTCTGTATTAATTTCTAAACTGGCTAGCCTACTTTACATTTCTAGCAATTTTATATAATATATATTATATAAATATCATATATTCCCTGTTCTTGAATCCTTAACAGCATTTGTTGTTTTCAGAACAATATCTGTTCTGATTGGGGTGAGATGGGATTCATTGTTGTTTTAATTTAAATCTTCCTGATGGCCAAGGAATTGAACTTTTTTTTGTATGTGGATTGGTTTTTTGGAAATGTCTGCTCATTTGCCTATTTATTGACTGTGTTGCTTGTTTTTCTAGTACTTAGTTGTTTGAGTTTATATATATATATAATTTTATATATATATGTATATATATGTGTATATATATATACAGATTCGCATTGAATCTGTAGATTATTTTGGGTAATGTAGCAATTTTCCAGTATTAATTCTACCAATAGCTGAGAGTAAGAAGTCTTTCCACATCCTAATGTCTTTTGGTTTCTTTCTTTGGTGTTTTAAAATAATCATTGTAGAAGTCTTCATTCCACTGTCTTGATTAGATTTATTCTAAAGTTTTATTTTTAAAGCTATTATGAATGGGATTTTTACAAATCTCTTTCTCAGCATGTTCATTATTGGCTACACAGCCTGCTGGCTTCTGTGTCTTCGTTTGCATCCTGCCACTTTGCCCAGTATTTATCATTTCTAGGAGCTTTCTGATGCATTCTAGGAGCTTTCTGAAGCATTCGGTAGGGGCTCTTTTGCATGAAATCATGTCATCTTCAAACTGGGACAATTTTACTTCTTTCTTATTTGTGTCCCTCCCCCGCCACCCCTTTGTCTTATTGTTTCAGCTAAGACTTCTAGTGCTAAGCAGATTAGGAGTGGAAAAAGTCGACATCCCTATCCTGTCCCTGATTTTAGCAGAAATGTTTTAAATTTGTTATATGATGTTGGCTGTAGGTTTGTCACGTATAGTTTTATATGTATGTATAACTATATATGTCTATATTATGCTGAGATATGTTCCTTTTATTTCTACTTCTTCATGTTTTTTTTTTAATCATGAAGAGATGTTGGATATGTCAAAGGCTTTTTTCTGAACTTATTGACATAATTCTGCAATTTTTGTTCTTGAGACTATGGATGTATAAAATTTATTGATTGTGTTTGTTGGATCTTCACTGCATACTTGAATGAAGACAACTTTAACACAGTAAATGTGCTTTTTGATGTGTTACTGACTTCGTTTTGCTATTATTTGTTAATAAAATTTGCACCTATGTTTGTTACAGAGATTAGTTGCTACTTTTCTTTTCTCTTTCTTTCTTTCTTTTATTTTTGTTCTGTGTTTTTATAGGTTTGGTATCCAAATACTTCGGCTTTTGATTTTATATTTTGAGACAGGGTCTAAGGTTTTTGTTTGTTTTGTTTGGGTAATGAGAATTGAACCTAAGCCCTTATCTATGCCAGGCAAGTTCTCTGCTACTAATCTATAGCCCAACCTCGTGCACTTCTTTTCTTTATTGTTTTGGGAAGCGTGTGTGTGTGTGTGTGTGTGTGTGTGTGTGTGTGTGTGAACGTGTGCTGATACTGGCTTTTGAAAGTTGGAAGGTGTTCCTCCTCTTGCTGTTTTATGGACTATTTTGAGGAGTGTTGAGGTTAATTTTTTTTTAATTTTATTTCTTTTTATTTTATGTGAAGTTACATTTATTTCTGTGAAGTTACTAGATCTCCTGGAACTGGAGCTACAAAGAGTTGTGAGCTGCCATGTGGGTGCTGAGAATTGAACCTAGGACCTCTGGAGGAGCAGACAGTGTTCTTAACCACTGAGCCATCTCTCCAGCCCCCATGTTAGTTCTTTAAAGGTCTGGTGGATTCCGGCAATGAATCCCTCTGAGTCTAAGGGTTTTTCAGTTGTGAAACTAAAAAAATATATTCTTTCATATTTGCCTTGTGTATTTAATTTTTATGATGCTTTGGTGGGCAGGTTATTATCATTACTGTTACTATTGTCATCATAATTTGTGTGTGCACCACGCACGTGCAAATGTACACACGCGTGCGCATACCACATGAGCACAGGAGCCCTTAGAATCTGGAAGAGGGCATCAGATCCCTTAGAGCTAAAGCTCCAGGCAGTTGTGAGACCCCTTACAGCATGCTGGGAACTGAACCCAGGTCCTCTGCAAGAGCAGTAAGCACTCTTACCCACTGAGCCATCTCTCCAGCTTCCTAATCCACATTTCTAACACAGTTTACCCTTTCCCGTGGTCTCATGAATGTGCTTATTTCCCTCGGTGTATAGAATTCCTTCAAGTGTCTTCTGTAATGCTTGTATAGTGTTTGTTATACAAGGTTTTTCTTTGTATTTCTCCATCAATTTTGAAGGATGGCTCTGCAGGCTTGGTAGTAATTGTTCTGCAAAGCTTGAACCATAGCATTCCATATCTTCCCGAATTTGAGAGTTTCTGTTCAGAAATCTGTTATCCGGTGGGTTTGCCTTTTTACATGGCTTGATGATGCTCTCTGCGGCTTTCAGTGTTTTTCTTTTGGTCTCTACACTCAGATCAAAAGTATAGTATAGTTAACTATACTATGACATGAGGAGGCTTTTCTACCTGAATGGCCATCCCACTTCCTATGGCTTCTTCTTTGATTTTCTTGGATATATATTTTTTTCCAAAAATCTCTGTATTGATTATAATTGTGTGTGCATATGATGCACACGTGGGCGAAGGCCATAGCACATGTGTGGAGACCAGAGGACAGCTTTGTGGAGTCTGTTCTTTCCTTCCACCTTTAAGGGGGTTTGAGGATCACACTCAGTTCATCAGACTCATGCAGCAAGTGCCTCTCGGCCATCTTGCCGGCTCTGCTTTCTTTGTAAAAATAATTTTATTCACATAAAGTAATTCTAAATAATAATGAGTTTCATTATGACATTTTCATGCATTTATATAGTATATTTTGTTCACACACACACGTACACACACACACATACAATCCTCCAACTCCCTTCCATCCCACTAATCACTTTCTTTTGCTCATAAGAAAGTGATTTTCTTCTCTCTCTCTCTCTCTCTCTCTCTCTCTCTCTCTGTGTGTGTGTGTGGGGTTTCCATCCCCAATGAGGTTCATTAAGGTTGTTTACAGGAGCATGTGCGAGGGTTTGTACACAGCAGCACTTATCAGTGACTATCTCTGACGAGGCACCCCCACCTGCCCTTAACTGCAGAGGGGTGTGGCCCTATCAGCACACTCCTCCACCCCCTACTTCCTCTGACTCGCTCTTTCCACCCCTTCTTTCACAATATTACCTAAGCCTCCAAGTGAGATATAGATCTCCTGTTTATGGCTGGGCACTCGACAGTTATTTTTTTCTCAGTCCATTGGCCAGTGAGCCCCTCCCTGCAGTCACCACTGACCACTGTAAAATAAAGTTTCTCTGGCCACAGCTGGACTCTTGCCTTCCTTCCCCAGCTTCTAGAATGTTCCATTCTCTTGATTTCCTATGCTTTTGGCTAGTGCTTCCTCCCCGTCTGTGTCCATGATTCAAAAACTTAGTTGTTTTTTTTTGTTGTTGTTGTTTGTTTGTTTGTTTGTTTTTAACACTGAAAGGCCTGGGGAAGTTTGTGTTAGGAAAAAAGACTGGATATAGCCTTCTTATGAGGGTCACTTGGAACATTTGAAAGAGGCAGGAAACGGTGAACCATGGTGACTGGAGGATGAAAGAAGAAAGCAAAGCGAATGGCAGAAATGAGATCAGGGGAGTGGAGAGAATGAGGAAGAGGAGTAATGTCCCAGGTTTGCTTATGACTGCTTCTGCTGTGTGATTTTTTTTTTTTTTTTTTTGCATGTACTCTTACAAAGGAGCAGCACCCTGGGCAGTGGCAGGCAATGTCACCACCCCTCCCCACATGTTCCAGAACCCTTGTGGAGAGGGCACAGCCCCCTCTGAGCGGTGGTGTGGTGCATGGCTTGGTCTCCCAGTGCACCTCTCCGTCTCAGAAAAGGCAGGTCCAGCCTGCGGCCATCCAGGCATAGATGCGGCTACTGTGAACATCCCCTAGAAGCCAGACCTCCACTCGGATGCTCGATTACTTCCCCAGGCTGGTTCTAAAGGCAGACTCCTCAAGGGAGAGGCTGACCGTTGCTTTTTCAAATATTTGAAACTGTGTTGCTAAATCCTGAAGACTGTATCAACAGATTGCTGCTGTGAGCCGCCCAGAGGGCCCCCCTACCCTCACCCGGTTCCCCAGTTACCCATCTCATGGGCAGAGAGATGGAGCCTTGTCCAGGGCGTGGTGTGAGGAAAGAAATCACTTGGCTGTTTTACGTCCTCTCACTGAGACAGAAAGTCAGTCTCTAGCTGAGGACTCACCCAGGAGATGGCTGCAGGGCTCAGAAGGCTCAGGGATGGGGCTTTGGGCTACATCTAATCATAAAGCAAGAAAAGTGTTCTCTTTTCAGTTCCTCTATCCCATATCCTGATTGTCACGGCGAAATTTCTCAGCCAGGTGTCTGGTAAGGGCAGCCTGACCCCTACCTTAGGTCTACACTAAGATCAGCAACGCCACCCCCTCCAATTCTCCAACCTCATTGTGGTTTCTGGGGGGTTTCTTTAGGGAATTAGGTCAGCCCCTGATGAATAATACTTAAAAAAAAAAAAAGTTAGAAGTAAGATGGTTTTGAGACCTTTAAGAAGCGGTGCTCTCTCTGGTTGTCACGTAAGGTAGCCTTTGTATGACAAACAGGTAAGAAAAAAAAAATAGGAAATTGCACACATCCTTGTTGGGCTGTGGAGGACATCCTGCTCCTTATTTCTGCAATTCACAGAACTTTCCAGATTATTGAGACTATGCCAATAAGCAGGGAGTAATAATTTGCTGAACAATCATTTAGTCTTAAGAGAAGAGCATCAGTTGACAGCAGCATGGCGCTTCCATTCAGGCATAACCCAGGTTCATCCCAGGGCTTACGCTCTATTACTTTCCTATGATGCTGGAGATTGAGCAAGAAGCTGGCTAGAATGCCCGCAGATGGCACACTGTGTGTTTTTACACAGCATAGCTCATTTGGGAGGACATTCTGAAGACAGAGCTGTGTCTGCCCGAGAGCCATCACCTTCCCACCCATAATACCACAGCATGGTAACAGCCCTATGGTGGATGGCTGGGTTGTTCAAACACCGCTACCCTAATATCCTTAGCCCAGCATCAGGTGCCAGAGTGTGTCTGGGCATTTCGGTAAGGAACTGTCCTACTCCTCTGGACCTCACCCTGGTCAACTAACTGCCTCCCCCAAATCCTCCCCAAACCACTGGGGGTAGGGTTTCAACATACAACCTAGGGGATAACAGAAACTAGTGTGTTCACAGTCCCACGTGCTCTAGCCATTTGGCACTGTCTTTGTCTTGCTTTCTGCGGGGCTCAGTCAGCAGTGAGGTCGTGACAGTGTGCCTAGATGTTAAAACTAGCAGACAATCCTGCAGCTGAACCTACACCTGGGAATGCCCTCTCTCTGTCATTTGAAACTTTCCTTGTTCCTTGCCTAGCCTCCCACAGCAGGGCGGCCAAACTGACTCCCCACCCAAGGGAAGCTAAGGAGGGGATTTCCAAACTTTAGTTTCATTTTTGTGTGTGTGGCATTCTGGGCCCTAAATGCCGGATAGAACGGGACAGAGCCACTGTGTAGGGACCTGAGAGAAACAGAAGGGAGGTTAAGGGGGCATCTTCCTCAGAGACACCCTGGGGGTCTTTATGTGGACATAGATGCCCACAGGGCCTTCTAGTCCCCAGGGCCTTTGGAGCCTCACTGAAGGTCAGCATAACCAGGACATGGATTGATGGAGGAACAGTACAAGGACAAAGAGCCAGTCTCTTTCCAGCAGGAGTGGAGAACTGGTGTCATCACAGTCTGGCCTACTGGTCAGTGATAGGTCAGTGTGGCAGCCTCCTGGGAACTTTCCAGAAGAGCAGTTGACTGTACCCCACTCTTGAGGTTATGCTGACGTATAGCTCAGTGGACTTGCTAAAGGATACCCGCCCCCATGTAATTCAAGGGTGCAGACAAGATGGGGCCTCTGGTCTGGCACCCAGAAACATGTGGGGGGGCCTCTCTGGCCACCAGCCACTTTCTCTAGCCCAAGAATCCAGGACTTAGTGGTAGAGACCAGACCTCCTCAGCCATCTGCTGTGCTAGCCAGGCTGGAGACAGTACCCCAGTTCCAAAATAGGGCCCCTCTGGGTTCCCTAGGGGCTTTCGGTGGGAAGTGGCATGTGCTGAGCTGGGAGCCAGATTCCCGGGCTTTATTGATGGAAATGGTAGGTTGCAGCCTAGGTCTGGGGTAAGGCAGAGCCTCTCTCCAGATGGCAGCGGGTTCTGAGGTGAGAAATGTCTGTTACTTGCAGCTCTGAGGCTCAGGCAGACTGCCTGAGAGGCTTTCTTTCAAGACAGGCTTCTACTCACCTCCTCTGTAAAGAACTATGATCATATAGTTTAACAGTAGGATTTTTTGGTTAGCTGCTTGATTTGGGGGTTTTGGTTTTATAGTGTATTACTGTGTAACTCAGATTACTCCCTCCCTCTATCCTCTATCCTCTATCCTCTATCCTTCCTTTCTTCCCTACCCCCAAGGATTAAACCCAAGACCTTGTACATACTAGGCACGCATTCTAGAACACCAGTATCTCCAAACTCTGTCTCCAAAGCCCTGTCCTCAAACTCATTTTTCTCCCTCAGCCTCCTTGCCTAGCTTCATAAGCAAACCTGGAGACAAACCCAGCTCATTCATTTAGGAGGTGATCCTATAGGGACAATAACTATGGGGACAGGAAATGGGGACAGGAGAGGTGGACATCCCAGGTGTGTGTGTGTCATTGAGCAAGTTCGCACTAGGGTTAAGAGGAGTCTGCCTAACGAGAAGGGAGTAGGGTGTTTACACACCAATTCTCAGCATCCCTTTGCTAAGGAGACAAATTAAATCATTGGCCTTCAGCTAAGGCAGATGGGTAGGTAGTCAGATGCGAACCAGGTACAGCCAGGTGAAGCTGTGGGACCCTCCAAAGAAAAGGAACCATAGACTCAGCCAACTGCTTCAGGGAGAATCAACTAATCCCTGGTCTTCGACTCTGTGGCTGGGAGAGCATGGTACTTTACAGGTGCTGATAATTTACAGCGCTTTTCCCTGGAGGACTTTTAACAAGCCTCTATCGATAAATGTAAAGCATACGTGTATTTGTTTTCCCCTAAATGCCGTCCTTTGTCATATTCTCAGCATAGTTGTCTTTTCCATGTTTTGTTGGAGTCGTTGTTCTGTCGGGGAAATCATATGCCTCATATGTAACACCCTTTTCGGTGTACTGCTTTCGTTTTTATCATTGTCTCTTTTTTCAAATAGAAAAATGAGCAGATGATAAAGACTATTTTATTATAACACATTTGTTCACGTAGATTGTTTCCAGTAACTTTATTGAGGTGTGGAGCACTTCAGTATGAAATTGAACAATCCTGGTCTAAACATCAGGAACCAGTTGTGTAGGGGCAGTATTTTCACATCTCTTGGGTCTAGACCTAGGAATGGCTTAATTGAGTTTATGGTAAAGTTCCAAACTGATTCCAAAAGTAGCTGTATCATCCCTGCCAGTCTGCTAAATATTCCAGTTCCTCTAAATATTTATCAACGTAGTCCATCTTTTTCCTTCTAGCCAGCCTATACTCGTGTGAAATGCTATGTTCACAGGTGTGCAAGTTCCAAGAATTTTTAAGCTATTTGCTTGCTTGTTTACTTATTTATTAGAGAGCACAGGTGTTTGATGTAGTAAGCATTTGGGGCGCCATGATGACCAAGTGGAGATTCGAGGAGACTTTGTAGAGTCAGTTCTCTCCTTCCACCTTTACATGGGCACTGGGAATCAAACCCATGTGCCTGGCAAGTACAGTTAGCTGCTGAGCCACCTCCCCCACCCAAAGCAAAACATTTAAAAATCTCTTAATTAAAAATTATTATTTAGGGGCCAGCGATGGCTTGGGGTTTAAAAACACTTGCTGCTCTTACAGAGGATCTGAGTTAAGTTTCTGAACTCATGTTGGGAAGCTCCCCAGTGGCTGTAACTCCAGCTCCAGGGGATCTGATGCTCTCTTCTGACTCCCGTGAGCATCCCACACGCGTGTGCATGCGTGCGCACACACATCTTGTACACATAAAAAAAGCAAAATAAATTTTAGTGATAGTTCTTGTAGGCATATATTTTTATGCTACTTTATTTGGGTTCTTATATTTACCATTCTTCTTCCCCCCAATCCCTTTCAGTACCCCAACACCAGGTAGGAGAGACAGAAGGTTAATGGGTAGAGGGGGCATTGAGTTTTTTGGTTTTTTTTTTTTTTTTTTTTAGACTACTTTCTGTTTACTAAGGGTGTTGAGTTCCTTGGGGCAAGTCCAATCTTTGTCTCATCAGGGTATCTCCAACTTCTTGTCTCTTTTCTCTCAACCACTTGGGAAACCAGCAACAGCAGGAGCAGGAACCAGAAAGGAGAACAGTCTGGCCTCTTTTTGGGCTCTGGTCTTTTTATAGACCCTCTGGAGTTCCCAGAACTAAACTGTCTTCCGCTGGCAGAATCACGCCCCTGCCAGAGCACACACAAGGCAAATAGTCCGCTGTCATGAGCAATCTGAAGCAGCCCCATATCCCTGGGATTAAAACAAAAACATGTTAACATAGCATAACTGGGTTTTTAAAGACACCAAAATTCTCACTGCAAGTTCTTTAACTGGCTGTGTTGTAAAATACCACGGATTAGTGAGTTTTATGTGAACATAAAGCTCATTTGGGCTCTATTCCATTCATTTTGTCATTTTTTTTTCTGTTTCTAACCCAAGTGTCTTACAGTGATGGTGACTCTAGCGTTACTATATTGTGAAGCTTTCCCCACACGCCCGCCTGCCTATTCACAAAATGGTCTTTTATGAAATTGCCTTCCGTTTTTCTGTCTTGTGTGTTCCTGTGAGTTGACCCCGGGCTCTTGCACTTGCTAAAATCCATGCATATGTGCTCTGCACCAAGCCGCAGCCCAAGCTCTTAATTACCCAGTTCTAACTGAAAATGCCCCACACTGTAACGTTTGTACCCAATAGCCAGACGGTTTTCCCTTTTCTCCAAATGACTGTTCTTATCATCGCACCGAATACACTGGAATGTCGTGCTGGGCTTTCAGGGGCATTGCCTTCTGCCTGAATGTCAGTTTAGAGGGTTTATTTTTCCCCCTTCTACTTTCTGTGGCCACAGGCAGGTGTGTCTTCGTCACTTCATGTTGCTTAACAGAAGTTCATAGTCTGGATGTCAGTTGCTGCTCACGGTCTCAGAAACTGGGAAATCCCAGATCTGGGTGCCAGCACATCCAGTGTCTGGGGAGGGTTCACAGCTGCCCGCTGTGCTTTCATGGGGCCGAAAGAGACAGTGACTTCCTGTATCTTTTTAAAATTTTTTAAAAATGTATTTTCACTTCATGTGCTTTGGTGTTTTGCCTACATGTGTTACAGACAGCTGTGACCTGCCGTGTGGGTGCTAGCAGTTGAACTTCATTACACCTCTTAACTGCTAAGCCATCTTCCTAGCCCCCTGTCTCTTCTTTTTTTTTTTTTTTTAAGATTTATTTATTATTTATACAACATGCTGCCTGCACACCAGATCTTACTATAGATGGTTATGAGCCACCATGTGGTTGCTAGGAATTGAACTCAGGACCTTTGGAAGAACAGTGAGTGTTCTTGACCTCTGAGCCATCACTCCAGCCCCGCCTGTCTCTTCTTATAAAGGCACTTGTGCCACCTTGAAGATCCACCTCCCAACTTCTTTACAGTAGTCCCAGCTCTGAATCTCCCCACACTCTGGCACCACAGTGAGGTAAAACTATCATGCAGACTTCAGCTTCCTGCCCTTCTTTTAGACAGGCTCATATAGCCCAGGCTGACCTTGAACTCACTCTGTACCTGAGGATAGTCTTGAACTTGTGACCCTGCTGCTTTCTTTCACCTCAAAAGTGACAAGACCACACGCATGCATGCATGCCCAGCACTTTCTGCTGAAAACTTTAAAGTAATAATGAAGAAGGCTACAGGGGCTGGAGAGATGGGCTCAGAGGTTAAGAGCACCAGCTGTTCTTCCAAAGGTCCTGAGTTCAATTCCCATGGAACATGGTGGCTCGCAACCATCTGTAATGAGATCTGGTGCCCTCTTCTGGCCTGCAGGCAGAACATTGTATACATACTAAACCTTAAAAAAAAAAAGGCTGCAGATGTTGGTCTCCTCAGGTCTTTGTGGGAGACAGCAGAGGCTGGCATCTGTGGTGAGGACTTTCCCACTTTTGTGCAAACGAACAAGCCAGATCTAGCTGTGGAATTGTTATGACACCCTGGCTCTGAGTTAAAGGAGGGGGGTGAACGCATCCTTTGTTCCTGGTTTGGCAGGAGAGCACTAGGATGGCTGGGCTGTGCCAACTCCAGGGACATATAAACTTGGTTGAGAAAAACTCAGTTGCTTCGTGAGAGTGAAGGACTTTTGTGGGTCAAGTGTCCTCAGAGTTATCTCAGGGGCAGGGGCTGGAGTCCACGACACGGCAGCTTTCCTCAGGGTTTGGAAGAGGGAGAGTATATTGTCTTCTCTCCCTTTAGGACCTATACCATGATGACAACCTCTAAACTAAAGGGCAGAGGACAAGGCCCAGACACTCAGGACACCCTCCAAATGGGGACACTGAACCATCTATCATGATCCAAGAAGCCAGGTAGGTGTTTTTCTGCCCCTTCTCTCTTTTCTTTTTCCCTCTCATCCCTTCCTTCTCTCCCCTCCTGTGGCCAAGGCAGCCAACATCCCTACTTCCCTGTGTCACCAGCCTTTTGCTGCTGTGGACAAGAAATTCTGTAGCCAGCCTTTGCTACTCTACGGGTTCTTTACTCTCTTCCACCCTTCTCCGCCCCTTTGCTTCTTCCCTTTCAACCCTGTAACACTAGATAGGAGAAAGAAAAGGACAGAGGGGAAAGAGGGCATGTTGGACTACTTCCTGCTAATTAGGGGCTCCGAGTTTCTTGGGACAAGTTTGATCTTCTCCTTCAGGATGTCCAATTTCTTCTTCCTCTTCTTCTTCCTTCTTCTTATTTCTTCTTTGCACAGGACTAACAAACAGGATCCAACAGGATCCAGCCACCAAACAGCCAATAACAACAACCACGACTCAGGGCCCTAGCATTTATATATCCTCTGAAAAGTTCCCAAAATTCCAAACGTCACACACTTGCAGAAAATGTCTGCCGCTGGCAAAACCATGCCGCTGCCAGAACACGAGGCAAATCATAGCCAGCTGCTGTGAAGCACTCCACATAACCCCACATCTGGGATTAAAACAAAAACATATTCCCATCACATTTCTGTGTCTTAAAGAAATCCAAATTACAAAATTCACTCCATGGAATTCTTCTAATCCCAGGCCCAACTCTGGGCAGGGCTGACAGACACAGAGCGTACAGCTCCAAGCCCTGAGAACTAGAGCATTAGAAGCCAGAGTTCTATTGTAGAGGCTTTGGCTCTGGGCTTGATTGCTGGGTGCTAGGCAGCTGGTGCAGCCCTCAGCCCTCAGCAGTAGCTGGGGGCAGGTATGGTAGGTGTTAATTTTACAGCTCTGAAGGTGTCAGACACCTGGGTTATAGCCCCTGAGCCCCAGGCATCAGGTTCCTGAGCTTTTAATGGCAGCCAGTGTTATCATTCTTGACCTTGAGTACCCAGACTCAACAAAGTTGCCCTTGGCCACCTTTCAGCATGAGAATCAAAATCATTGGTACAGACTATCCCAAGGAACGTCAAGGATCTAACCTACCCATTTAGAGTTGTTTCTTCTGCTTACTTTTTGAGTGAGCAGGGAGACACCATCTCATGCTGCCCCTGGTACAACATTACGCTCAAGAAAAGGCTGCTCTGGAGCAATCCTTTCTTGCCTACTGTGGTTGTTATCATTAGTAGAGAGGCTTGGGCGGGTGGCACAAAGAAGAGATATGGCAGCCAGGCAGAAGTGGTCATGGCAGCAGCTGCAGCCTTGGCAGAAGCAGTGACAATAGCAGGAGTGGCAGGAAGGCTGCTTTGAGCTTTGAAGGTCTATTTCACCCATTTAGAGATGGTATGACGGAGGCACACATTTTGCTATGTCTTGCACAGCTTGATCCTGGAATCCTTGGACAATGCAGGAATGAAGAAACAACAGACACACTCAGAAAAGTAGGGATCTAGTGGGTTGTGCTTGCTCTGATGGAGGGCACCTGCTATGCTATCAGCATAGCTGTGTTTACAATGCATAGCACAAGGAGGAGTGGTAGGCTAGTTAGCCAGTCTCAGGGAGAGGAAGCTGTGGTCTCCATACTTTCACACTAGCAAAATTCATACTCCCACCAAGGCAAAAGCTTTGCAATTTCCACAGGTCTCTGGGTTGGGGTGCTTGCCATGTCTATCCATGTTCATATCAATAAGACACACCCCCTCAAATGCTACTCCTGTCAACAGACAGAGAAGAAGCTAGCTCAAGGTCACGCTGTGAGTGTGTCTGCTGGGTTCTACTGTGGAACAAATAGTTTGCCCCCAAAGCAGCTTTTCCTGCCTTTGCTTTTCTGATATTGTGAATGGATTGTCCTCTGGCCCAGAATCAGGCAAAAGGAGTCTGAAATGGAGGAGAGAAGAGCTCAGGAAGAGTCACATATTGGCTCTTGAAACATCTGTACAAACGTGACCTATGTCATTTTTAATATATCTCATCAGATAAATGGAGTTTCACAACCACACCCAAATACAAGGAGATGGGGATACCATCAAGGGCCCAGAAAGAGGGGAGTAGGGCATTTGTAAATATCCCCAAGGCCCACCACGGAGAACTAATAAGACAGGCCTGTAATCATCTCCTGACTCTAGGCCAAGGATCTTTTTTACGAAGTCATTCTGTTTTTCACAGAAGTCACCACGTCTGTATGGATGAGCTATGGCCTGTCTCCCGGCGATGGTTGTGTAAAGAGCTTGGTGTCTTATTCTAAGAGGTCGGACATGTATGGGGAGACAAAGGCTCCATGTTAGGCTGATGTGAGGACAAGGAAGTGCACCAGTGTCTCCTGCCCAGACCTCTTTTTCATCTGTCACCCAATGCCCTGGGTGAGTCTTTCCCAGGCAACATGGCTGCCAGACAGCATAGCCCAGTAAGGAAACCATTCCTCTGAGTGGATACAACCTTAGGGCAAAAATCACACAAAGCCTTTGTCTCGCGTGCTGCCCAAGGCTCCAAGGCTTTGGAAGTTTATCTTAGTTCCGATCCTGGCTCTGCCTTGACCTTGCTATTTGACCTTGCACACTTTGTTCTCTCTCCCTTGGCCTGAGTTATTCAATCTCCTCCAGGGACAGTGGTGTCATCCTAGGGATTATGGGCGTGAGCACATTGCAGGACTTAGAAGCTCTGTGTCTGTGCAGAGGCGACTGCTGGAAGTCTGACAGGGGAGAAGAGCCTGGAAGGAGCTGGAACTAGTGTCCAGTCAGCCCTGGCTGCATGCCCAGGATATACAATGAATGTAGCAAGGCTGGCTCATGGGTGGGCCTCCCAGTCTCTACAGTTAGCTGTGCTGTCTCTGGAGATGTGAGGATTAGCTAGCCTAACAAAGTGTTGTTCTGGTGATGAAGAAATATACCCCAAAGCAGTTTATTCCAGCATATATAGACCACCATTTAATCAATCCATCTCCGACTATTTGCTATTCATGTTGCTTCTGATTTTTAAGTATTATAAATAATCGTGCCATGAATAGTTTTATAATTAAAAAAAAAGTTATGCATTCATGATGGCTTCCTACTGCATATGGAATTACTAGCTCACAAACATCAGTCATTATTTTAGGCTTCTGCTTTGTAAATGCCCTTTGCCTGCTATCAAACTCTTCCCAGCAGGGTCTTGGTGAGTTTCAGTCTAGAGGGAGAGAATTAGGCTGGAGAGACGGTTCGGCAGTTAGGAGTTCTTGCTGCTTTTCCAGAGCTCCCAGGTTTCCATCCCAGCACCCACATCAGGCAGCTTGGAACTGCTTCTACCGGGGAACTGGTTTCTCCGGGGGATCCAGTGACCTCACGTGCAGGTGTCTACACACGTGCATCATACAGTCACACAGACGCATACACACTAATAAAAAAAAAGCTACATCTCTGGAAAGAGAAAATTAGCTTAGAGAGAGAGCAGATGGTTTATATTAGTTAAGACTTGGGCCCACTATAAGCAGAAATCCTTAAATGATAGTATTTCGAACCAAATAGAAATGTATTTCTCGGTCATATAATAGAAGGCTGAAGTCACAGAGTCTAGGGAAGGTGAGCAACTTTACCCAGCCATTGCTCATCACTGGCCTCTACCTCATGACCCAACAAAGCTGCCCAAGGGCTCGCCATCCTGTTAACATTCCAGCCGCCAGGCTGAAGAAGAGGAAGGCAGATAACATTTCACTTGCATCCCACTGGCCAATCTCCTATGATGTGCGTCTAGCCGTTAGGGGGGCTGGGATGGAGTCTATTCTGGATGACCAGGGGATAGCTGGGGGTTATAGTACTAAGAAAGAAAGGAAGAGCAATATTAAGGGATGGCTACATGTCTTTGTCATAAAGTTAACCCCGGCTGAAAGCAGCACATGTGGACCATGGAAACAGCATCCTTAGAGCCCCGTATATTTCAATGAACTGATAGTCCGTTCTGCTTTAGCCAAGGTTAGTTATGGATGGGAAGCAGGCCCATCTCCGAAGCTGATCGTGAGCAGATGCGTCAGCACACCGTGGAAGAGGCCAAGCTACTTCTTTGCTGTGATAGAGTATATTGACAATAGAGAAAGAATTAGTGTGGCTCACAGCTCAAGGGTACAGTGGGGAAGTCAGGGAGGCAGATGCGTGAAGTTGTGGATGAATCCACTGTCAGGAAGTGGAGAGTGTCTAATGCCAGCCCTCAGCTCTTTCCCTTCACTTCCTGCAGCCCGGGATCTCCTGCCCAGAGAATCGCCCCATCCACAGGCAAGACGCAGCTTCCCACATCAATTAACGTAGGGTAGATAAAACCTTCCACAAATACAGCCGAGGATTGTGTTGGGCTGACAGTTAACATAAATCCTCACAGGCCACTTAACTCACTACCCCAGCTTGCCTGTCTCCCCTCGTCTCTGCAGGACCAGCTTCTGATGGACTCCGAGAGCTTCCAGCTGGACAGTGAGAGCCTGTGGGCCTGGCTTGTGAACCTGCTGAGCCAAAACTCAGAAGGGCTGAGCGACAAGGTTAGGTTCTTCATCCCTACCGTGGACCTGGACTGCAACAATGAGGCCCCCGACCCTGAGGTCATTCGTCAGCAGCTCAACATGCTGTATACCCAAGGCCTGGCCACCTGGAAGACTTTCATCCACTGTGTGTGCATGGAGTGTGACGTGCCTCTGGAGCTGGAGGTATCACTGCTGAGCATCTGGGGCCAAGAAGATGGTAAGGAGGCTCACACGGGAGGCACGGGCTGCTGGCACAGTCCTGTGACCCGCAGTACCCCCACGACCCCCAGGAACACATCTGGTCATACAGTGAGGACATAGAAGAGCCATACCCTTCCAAATGCCCTCCCTGACCAAGAGGCTTCCTTCTGTAGCTGGAGCACCCCAGCCTCTACTGATAAGCAGGAAAGTTTGACTGTTGCATCCAGCACCTTGAACATAGTGTTGAGGAGGAGTACAAGATACTGAAGGACAGGAATCCTTAGACAGAAAGTAGGAACTCAGCTGTTGGCGTTCTTTTTAAAACTATTTTCTTTCCGTTTCTTAATATCTTTTTCTCCCTATGCCACCCCAATGCCGTCCAACACCCCAACACCAGGTAGGAGAGAGAAAGGGTTAGTGGAAGAGGGGACGCAGTTCTCTTAGCTACTTCTTGCTGGTTAAGGTCGTTGGGGTCCTTGTGAAAAGTCCAATCTTCATTTCAGGAGATCTCCAACTTCTCATCCTGCTACATCAACTGCAATCAGGGGCAGCGAGGGTGGACACCAGCAGACCTCTTCCTTCTCGGTGCTCCCTTCTCTCTCTCTGGGCCCTGGCAATTGTTCCTTCTCAGAATCCTCAGAATTGAACTGCCTACAGCTGGGAAAGAGCCCCTCTCAGAGCCCACATCTGGCAAATAGTTTGCTGCTGTGGATCATCTGCATCAGTCCCTTATCCTACATCTGGGATCAAAACAAAAACCATGTTTACACCCATAACACAAAACCATGAGTTCTACCAGTATAGAGATACACACACACACACACACACACACACACACACACACACACACACAC
>NW_026596034.1:10772268-10776819 GCF_907164565.1 Psammomys obesus
GTGTGTGTGTGTGTGTGTGTGTGTGTGTGTGTGTGTGTGTGTGTGTAATTCTGCCCTTTGCTGCCTACAGAGTGCATCACATGCTTCCCCGAGATGACTGGGTGTCAGTTTTACACCATGTAACCTATGGCTGCTCCCAGAGCAGACACCGCTCAGAGCTACCCCTGCACCCAATATCCTCATGACACTGCGTCCCACATCCTCCAATGCGTATGTTCTGCTCTCTGCCTTTCAGAATTCTCTAGACGTCCAGGAGCTGGTGAGGAGAGCTGTCCTGGACCTCGGTTGCACCATGGTAAGATGTGGGGCTAGGGCTTGGGGTACCAGCTGAGCTGCTCAGTCATCACCTTAAGCTAGTGGGGGCTATTGACAACCATTTCTTCCTCTGAACATGGACTGAGCCCCACTCCCTCCCTCTCTGTGACTTTCAAGGTCTGCCCCCACTGCTTTTTACCAGGGATCTAATTTGGGGGCTCAGAAGAGACTGAGTATGGCTGGCCTCAGCCCTCTCCATCCCCTGGGAGTGTCTTCTCACGCCCCGTCCTTGCCTCATGGAATTGTAGGAAGGCAGGTATCATGTCCTGATTTTGATTGGCAAGGACCACTTGCAAGCTCAACCAAGTAGCTGTCACAGAGCCTGACCCTTCCATGGTGAGCACGCGCTCAGAATGTCCTGCTGCTTAGAGCACCCTGCTGCTTAGAGCCTAGAGCTCACTCACATCCCTAGGGTGTCTCATCCTTCTTTGCCAGGGCCTACCGGTGGACTAGAGCACCCCAAAGGTATTGTCTGGGTCCCCATTTTCTTCCCATGCCCTTACTTTTCTCTCTCCAGGTGTCAAGCGTCCTACTCAAAGCTATGGGTCCTCACCCCGCCGGAAACATTCCAGGAAACAGCAGCTAGGTGGGTTGTGGGAGTAGGAGCCCTAGCAAAGGGTTAGGTTGCCCTAAGGTTGGTCACCGGTAGATTCTGGGTCTTGCCCATGGCTGAAAAGGTTCTGGAGCACAGTAACTTGTCCTCAAGTTGTGGCAACCAAGGTAACCTCAGGCCTGGGATGGAGGTGATACAGGTGTCTTGGAAGATCTCCAGGTAGGAGACTCACAGAGACACACAGGGCACTGAGGCTAGGCTGTGGGGGGGAGGAGAGGGGAAACTTCCTTCAGTAGTCCAGAGTAGTCCTTGACCCAGCCCTCACATGCACACAGCCTCCACCAACCATGGGCATAAACAGAAAGTTCACATCTGTACAAAATAGGCCACGACCTCAGTCTTTTCTGGGGTAGGGATCGGGGCTGAGTCTTCCCAATGACTTAGGAAGGAAGAGGTTAACACTTGGCATAGCCCAGTTCCCATGGTCTGATGGGCTGGTCCAAAGCCTGCAGTTTTTTGGGAAGGGAAGGATGCAGAGCTTGCCTTTGCCATCTTAGGGCTTGTACCCATAGGTACTGCAAAGCAAGCACCTCCCCCAGGTCACTGAAAACTGTCACCTGGAAGAGAGTGGTATGACCTAAGGGCCCATCCCCACCTCCCTGGATAGGTGGCTACAAGGCCTATGCTGCTATGCAAAAAACCACTTCCTCTAGGAATATATGTGGCCTAAGAACCTCCATTGTGCACTTGACAATTGCTCCCACACACACATAGCTGGGGGCCAAAGGTAGCAGCAGCCTGATCATGGAGTCCCAGAACATGTATCAAGAATGAGAGCTCCCACCTTCATGCTATTGCTGTGCCCCTTGCAGAGTTGGCCAAGAAGTATCTGGAGCTCCTGAAGACCTCTGCCCAACAGTACCATGGTGGTGAATGCTGGGGAGCAGGGCACACCCTTGCCTCCCCACAGGCCTACATCCCCCCAATTCTGCAGTGGGGCCGGGACACAGCACCCTTGGACACTTGGGAGGGAGTCACTGTAGGAGACCCTGAGGAGGCAGCGGGCGTCGATGTGATTATCCAGGATCTTTTCAACTTCAGGACCCACAAGGCACCTCAGGTGACAGTTCTACTGGGGAAGGCTGGAATGGGGAAGACCACCCTGGTTCGTCAGCTCTGCTGGAGGTGGGCTCACGGCCAGCTGGACCGCTTCCAGGCTGTGTTCCTGTTTGAGTTCCGCCAGCTCAACCTGATCACACATTTGCTGACACTGCCCCAGCTCCTCTTTGATCTGTACCTGAGCCCAGAGTCAGACCCTGATGCTGTCTTTCAGTACCTGGAGGAGAATGCCCACCGAGTTCTACTGATCTTTGATGGGTTGGATGAGGTCGTTCACGCTGGTTCCGTGGGTGTTGACAATGCAGGCTCGGCCCTGACCCTCTTCTCTGGCCTCTGCCGTGGGACCCTCCTGCAAGGCTGCTGGGTGATGACTACCTCTCGTCCTGGGAAACTGCCTTCCTTTGTGCCCACAGAGGCAGCCATGGTGTACATGTGGGGCTTTGATGGGCTGCGGGTGGAGAAGTATGTTAGCCACTTCTTCAGTGATCTGCTGATGCAGGAATTGGCCTTGGCAGAAATGAGAGCCAATGAGCGTCTCCGGGGTATTTGTGCAGCGCCAGCACTGTGCAAGGTGGCCTGTCTCTGCCTCCGCCGCCTGCTCTCCGGAAGCTCTTCAGGCCAGTCTACAGCCCTCCCACCCACTGTAACCCAGTTGTACCTGAAGATGGCAGAAACGTTTAGTCCCAATGAGACTCTGCTTGCCAAATCCTTGTTGGGCCTTGGAAAGGTTGCCCTTGGGGGACTGGACACTGGGAAAGTCATCTTCTCTGTGGAAGACATCTCTCCTCCTGTGATGGCCTTTGGAGTCGTCCACAGCCTCCTGACTTCCTTCTGTATCCGTAACCATCCTGAGCACCAAAAAATAGGCTATGCTTTTGCACACTTCAGCCTTCAGGAGTTCTTTGCTGCTCTGTATCTGATGGCCAGTGACACAGTGGACAAAGACACACTCACCGACTACGTCACTCTCAACTCCCGCTGGGTGCAGAGGACCAAAACTAAACTGGGCCTCTCGGGCCAAATCCCTACCTTCCTGTCAGGCCTGGCATCTCACACCTGCCGTGCTTTCCTCTGCCACCTGACTGAGCAGGACGAAGCCTGGGTGGGCTCCAGGCAGGCTGTTATTGTCCAGGTGCTGAGGAAGTTGGCTAGCCGAAAACTTACAGGGCCAAAGATAATAGAATTGTCTCACTGTGCAGCTGAGACCCAGGAGCTGGAGCTGGCAAGGTTCATTGCCCAAAGCCTTCCTTTCCAACTCTCCTTCCACAATTTCCCACTGACCCGGGCGGACCTGGCTGCAGTGGCCAACATTTTAGAGCACAGGGATGTCCCCATTCACCTGGATTTTGATGGCTGCCCACTGGAGCCCCACTGCCCAGAGGCTCTGGTAGGATGCGGACAGGTGGAGACTCTCAGGTGGGTCTAGTCAGAAAAGAGGTAGGGAAGGGGAGGGAGACCACTGTGCTTTGAGAGAGTGAGAGGCCAACCAGTTTGTCAGAGAGACTGGATTTAAGTCCTGACTTTCAGAAAAGAATGTTCCGTCCTCATTTAGTGTGTAACACACTCTACCTTGATCAGACCTCTGGAATCCAGTTGAACCTCTCTCTTGCCTGTGGCTTCTTGGCTCTCATATCTCTCTAGAAGTCAAGGACTGGAGTCTGCGATATGAGCTGTGCTGCTCAAGGCTGTTTGACCATGGTCAGGTTACATATTACCTCCCTTAAGGATGTTTCTCCATGCCTGTAATAAGTTCTCAAGTCAGGAGGGCGTGGGCGAATGGGATGATGCATGACAGGCTTCTCAACATGGTGTCTGGTCCAGGCCCAAACCTCTGAACCTATCAGCTAAAGAAAGAGCAAGGTTGTGGTCCCAACGATAAACCTTCCCAAAGTCCTGTTGGAGTGTATATCCCTGAGATAGACAACTCAGAAGCAGGTGGCCCAAGTTGGTAGCTAGCTCTATACCGTATAGCCATGCAGGGACCCCAGTCCTTCTCCCAGCACACCCACAGACATCCTAGCTGTAGGAGCAGTGCTGAATCATGGGTGCCCCCTGTGCTCTGAATTGGAGGAAGGGAGAGAGTGACCTTGGCAGGATGTGTTTAAAGGTCACCGTGGACGTAGGGCACATGCCTTCCAGTTATATTGCATCACTGAGAAAATTGCCACACAGTCACTCTGGGCTGCAAGAGAGGCCGGAAATGTCACTTCTGGCCAGAAAACTACTTCCTGCTATCACTCTATTTCCTGTTCTCCTTCTTCAACACCAGGTTTTATTTACAAACTTACTTTCTGAATCTATAAACTGAAAACACTTTATTGATGTTTCAGTATACGATATTAACATTGTAACAAGGCAGCCCAGGCCAGCTCCCCACCCCCAGTACAGTTTTATTACTTAAAATCTTTTAGTATTTGAAACATTGAACACTAGAAAGAAACATGAACAGCATGGAAAACAAAATAATCAAATAAAAGAAAAAATCTCCCCTCCCAATTAAAAGAGCACCCCAGATAGCATTTTTGAAAAGAAAGAGGTTAAGGAAAGGGGATGATCTTGTTTTT
>NW_026596034.1:10776829-10828364 GCF_907164565.1 Psammomys obesus
GGTTTCTCTGTGTAGCCTTGGCCTTTCTGGACCTGCTCTGTAGACCAGGCTGGCCTGCAACTCCCAGAGATCTGCTTGCCTCTGCCTCCTGGAAAGCTGGGATTACAGGCATGTGCCACCACGCCCAGTTCAAAATTGATTTTTTTTTAGATCAATTTGTGAGATGAATTGTACCTCTCCTAAAGTCGCTGCACATTTTGAGAATTAGCTCTTTGTTGTTGTTTCTAAGGAAAGTTTCTTCAGTTTGTGGAGATGACTCAGTGTGTAAGATGGCTTGTGGTAAAAGCAACAGGACCTGAGTTCAAGGCCCCAGCACCCATGTAAAAGCTGAGCATAGCCTCTCATGCCTGTAACTGTACTGTTGAGGGAGCAGAGACAGGTGGATATCCACAGCTCAGTGCTAGACAGCCAGCCCTAAGCTAAAGAGTGAGTTTCAGGATCAGTGAGAGACAAAAGAAAAAAGAAGAAAAGATAAAGATCATCGACATCCTCTGGCTGCCATAGGTGCAAACGAGTGATGAGCGTGCACACACACAATGTTTGCTTGCCGTGATTTACGGAATATGTGGCTGTGTTTCCGCGGGTGAAGTGGACAATTGATCTGGCAGACAAAGAAGCCAACGCTGTAAGCTGTACTTCTCACTATGCCAAAAACTACGATGGTGACTTGTGCTACTATGATGTCTCATCTGTCCCTAGGGACGCCGCCAATGGCGCACAGCCAATCACTAAGCTCTGCCCAGCACTGACCCATTTTGCTTCCCTCCTGCAGTTTTAAAAGCAGAAAGTGTGGGGATGCCTTTGCCGAAGCCCTGTGCAGGAGCTTGCCTACTATGGGGAGCCTGAAGATTCTGGGGTGAGCCGAGGCTTGCGAGCAAGATATGCCACTGAGGATGTCTGGCTCACTCTTCCGTGCTTTGTCTGTAGAGATGGAACCCTGGCCAGCCCTCTTCTCCATCCCCAGTCCTCTCTACCATCTTTGCTTGCCCTGTAGGTTAACAAGAAGTAAGATTACAGCCCGAGGCATCAGCCATCTGGTTCAGGCTTTGCCCCTCTGTTCCCAGCTGGAGGAGGTCAGGTGAGTGATATACAGGAGGGTTTTCTTGCCTGAGGAAAGGGTCACTTTTCAGCTCTTAGGACACCCCTGGGGCCTGCATATTCTCATCAGGGACCAGCGAAGGACACATCAGTGTAAGAATGAGCTGGGCCAAATCCAAAAGAACACCTCTCAGACTCCAACAAGATGCATATTTGGGGCCACCTTGGAGAATCATGAGTTTTGGGCTCCCTCCCCTCATTCTGTGACCCTAGGAAAAGGGATCACAGTGTTTAGGCAGAAGGCAGGTACTGTGGGTACACATAAATGCATACAACACACAACTTCACTTTCCTGCACACTTTCAAAAAGTGCACTCACCTAACTCAAGGGTGTGTCCTATGCCTGTTCACAGATCCGTACATTTGTGGCACACACAGGCATGCTTAGATCCAGCACACACTGGCTGAGCACATCAGGACCGTATACTTCTTGCTGGTGTCTGGAACTATTGCTCCAGAGAAAGGTGGAACCAGAGACCTTCTACTTCAGTCTTTTCAAAAAAATTTTTAATTTTAATTTTTCTTTTATTTTTAGATTATAATATAATTTTATAATATATTTATATGATATACTTATTATATAATAAATATATAAATATATAACATAATTTATATTGTATCCTTTCTCCCTTCTGTTTGCTCCTGTATCCCTTTCAGATTCATGGACTCTTTTTTCATTAATTGTTATTGTATGCATGTACGTATATATACATATATATTCCTAACTATAACCCACGCAGCCTGTAAATGTCACTTGTATGTATGTTTCCAGGTCTGACCAACTGATGTTGGATAACTAACTGATGTGCTTTTCCCACTCTTAGCATTCCTCAGTTGCCTCTAGTTCTTTGTGTAGGGTTGAAGTATCATGGACTGTCCCCCACCCACTTTAACATGTCTGTTGATGATGTCGTTGTCAGGCTCATGTTTAGGCAGTCATGTTGGTGAGTGTTATGAGTGTAGCTTATGCATTACTAGGAGACAGAGTAGCAGGAAAACCCTTGATCTGCTGTAGTCTCATATAGCTTCTTTCTGAGATTCAGAAAGGCAACCCCTGAACCCAAGCAGGCTCACCCAAGCAGTAGGATACAGCACTTACAGAATGGAACACAAGCTGGCCAGTCCCTACTCTTCCCTCTCATGGGTGCCTTTGGGCAGTGGTCACTGTGGTTGGGATGAAGGTTTAAACCATTGATCTTGTTGAAACTGTCCTATTTTAGTGACCTTAATCTTGGTCCCTGTTACCCCCCTTTTCTTTCTCTTTCTTTCTTCCTTTCTTTCTTTCTTTCTTTCTTTCTTTCTTTCTTTCTTTCTTTCCTTCCTTCCTTCCTTCTTTCCTTCCTTCCTTCTTTTCTTTGTGTGTTTTTAATTTCCCCTGTTGCTCTCAATTATTCTCACTCCATTTATCCACCTGTCCTTCCAGCTAGGATTCCAGGTAGGGAGAGTGAGTCAGAGAGACCTCACTGGTCCCCTGGGACCTTGGTGAATTTAAGAGTCAGGCACACTGTGCAGCTCAGCCCAGGGAGCAGATCTCACTTCATCAGACTGTCACCCCCACCTGGGGCCTCCAAGTGCCCCACCCCACAACTGAGACATCGGGTCTTGGTCTCTCTGCAGTCTGAATGACAACCAGCTCAAGGACCCAGAGGTGCTGAGTCTTGTGGAGCTGCTCCCTTGCTTGCCGAAGCTCCAGAAGCTTGAGTAAGTGGTCTTTACCCCCAGCCAAGCCCCTTTCCTGGCCCGCATCACGTCTTCCTTTGCAGACCACGTCAAGGGCATCCACCCTGACACTTTGCCACAATTATGCAGCCTGAGCCGAAACAGCTTCTCCGTGTCAACCCTACTGTACTTGGTGAAGGTGGCCATCACATGTCCTACTGTCAGAAAGCTGCAGGTCAGGTGAGCAGGTCTTCGAGGTCTTAGGCAAAAGGAAAGGGGCAGAGGCGTGAAGGATGGGACAGGAGGAGGTCCCTAGCTTACGATACCTGTATGAATAGCAGAGTCATCTTGATTCACAGCTAGAATCTTGCTCAGACCTGGTGCATAATAAATAGTAAGTGGATGGAAAGATGGATGAACAGAACTGTGAAGCTCAGGCACAGCGGACCGAATGAGTCGAGTGTCGCTCTCCATGGTTCTGAAACAGTGTTCTCTCGTTGGCTCACGTTGTAGGATGCATGTCAGGCTTCTTAATCAGAATACAATTGTAACTCTCATTTTTAAAAACAATCAGAGGGCATGGTAATGCACACCCACAATGCCAGCACTCGGGAAGATTAGGAGACCAAGGCTAGCCTGAGGGCCATAGTGAGTTTAGGGTCAGCCTGATTTACATGACACCTTGCCTTAAAAAACAAAAACCAGCCAGGTACAGTGGAGCAGGTCTTTAATAATCCCAGGGAGCATCCCTATACTCCTCAGGGAGGCAGTGACAGGTGGATCTCTGTGAGTTCAAGGCCAGCTTGGTCTACAAATCGGGTCCAGGATAGCCAAGGCTACACAGAGAAACTCTGTCTCGAAAAACCAAAACAAAACAAAAACAACAACAAAAACTCTCTCACCTTATCTTCCTGACCTTACAAAAGCAGGCTGTCTGTGGTGGCAGAGAATTTATGGCTTGTGCTGGGACATTCCTTCCAGTTCTGTTTTCTCTACCAGTTAGGAAATAAACTTTTTCTGAATGACTGGGGTGGGGGCAGGTGACAGCTCGGGAAAGTCGAGTGGTGTGCTGACATCCAGTCCCTGGCTATCATGGCTTTGTGTCTGACCCTGTAGGGAATCGGACCTCATCTTCTTTCTGTCCCCGGCCACAGAGACAGCTACAAAGCAATCAGGGTAAGTAGCCAGGGGGGCATGGCTCCAGCTAGTTTTGAGAAGGGATCTAGGCTGGAAAGGTGAAAATGAGAACCTAGCAAGAACTGGAATGGGAAGATTCTCCCTGCTGCTGTGTGCATTCCTGCTCAGGGCTGGCCAAGTGTCCTCCCTTCCTCCCATGTCTGGAGTGCATCCGACTCCTGGCTAGAGAAGCACCCTAAGGGTCTGAAAGTGAGACAGGCGTGTAGGCAAGACATGAGGATACTGTGCAGTGAAAAATTCTTCAAACTGAAGGACACACAAAGGAGACGGCAGTGATGGTAGCTCCCTCTTAGGGCTTCCTTGGGGGTAGAAGGAGTAAATTATCTAACATGCTTCAGGCATAGGCAAGCCACCAGCACTCAGATGTTAGCCATCATGCTTTCCACTTGCCTTGCTCCCACTTTAGGTGGGTGAAGATAGGAACACTCCTGTCACTGGGAAAACACTCCTACTGTGTTTCTCTCACTCCTCCCTGGCTAAGATCCAGAGCCATAACTTAACCTTTTCCTGTTTTCAGCTTCACTCTCGCCATCTGTACCATGACCCAGTTGGGCCAACATCACTTCCTTCCTAGAGGTCTAGACACCCAATGTGATCATTATCAGTCACAATGGCTATTTAAATGAAGTAACTTTCAGCCCATCAGGTGCATTTACCACCCTTCCAGGACTCAGCAGTGGTCACAGGTGTCCTGTGGCGGATGACACAGTGGACGAGCACGTCTGTCATTGCAAAGGGTTCTGTTAGTTCCGATCTATAAGTTTACGGACATTGGCTGATGGTATAGCCCAAGCTTCTCTACCGTCCCTGGCACTCTCTTCAGCTCTTGGGAGAGTCTGGAAAGGCTGTAGCTCCCCACTGCCTGGACCTGCCTGTGGCAGACAGTACCTGCTCCCTGTCTTCCGAACCAAAGGTCACATCAAAGAGATGCTATCATAGACCTTAGAACATTGAAACTGAAGAGTCTGATAGGTTAAGTGACTTGCCAAAAGCTGCACAGCCAACACATGGGGAAGGCCACATTTGAATAAAGGCTCCCTTAGACCTCAAGCCCTTTGCTCCTACTACTTTGCCTACTGGCGCCTCGAGCACCTTCCAGCACCGTCTTTGCCACTAACCCATGATGGGATGCTGTGGGGTCATCAGCCCCTAGGTGCCGAGCAGAGGTCCAGTCCATCAGGTCTGGCTCCTGGTCTCAGACTAGTGTGTAATCTGTTCTTTTCAGAGCACCAGACCTACAGGACAAAGATGGACAGAAGAAAGAACAGAGCCGAAGCCTGGAAATCAGGTACCTTGGCAGGGCCCACTACCCTCAGAAAAGGATGATGGAGGGAGGGCCTTTTCCCAAGAGAGGAAGAACTGTCAGGAAGGAATTCAGGGAAAGCAGATGGAGGGACAGGGAAAGGGCATGCATAAGCAACTGTGTCAACAAGAGCTTCAGCCAGATGGACCCATGCTGTATGTGTGGCACTGTACTCAGAGGTCTGTGTGTGGTACCTCATGGGAAGCCTTTCAGGAGCCCCATGAATGACACGTATTACTCTAGTCTGGTAGAAGACACATACAGACTGAGTGCCTTAAGCAGCATCACCCCACTGCTTAGAGGTGCACAGATCCCAGAGCTGTTCCCTCAGGACCCACCTGACTCAGAACCGGAAGGACCATGATTTTCCCCTGACACCCTCCATTCCTATCCCAGGCTTCAGAAATGTCAGCTCAGGGTCCATGACGCAGAAGCCCTTGTGGAGCTATTCCAGAAAGGTCCCCGGCTGGAGGAAGTGGAGTGAGTACCCTGGGAAGTGGGAAGCCTGGAGCAGGAGTGGCTTAGGGAGGCCGGGCAGTGCAGACAAAGCCTTACCATCGTGTGGGTGGTGAGGTGACAGTTGGCTGGGGACACTCCAACAGTCAGAACATCTGTCACCTGTCCGGTATCACATGCTCATTTAGAAGCTGCTAGGATGTGTTTTTATCATCTCCTTTCTGTGATGGAACCACATTTCATAAGAGAAAGCAATGAAGGCACCAAGATAAATTTGTTCAAGATTAAACAGCCAGCAAGAGCCTGGTCTGACGTTTCCAGCCCATCCTCATGAATCCTGCCACCACTTCCTTGGCCATCAGTAAAGTGGGACTCCTCCTGCATTTGGGGTGACCTATTCTTTACAGGCATGATGCCTATCTCCTGGGCAGGGCTTTAGAACTGGTGGTGGTCATTGCCTAGTGATAGGAAGAGAACTCCACCAAGACAGTCCCAGGAAGTCCTCCAAGGGATGTGTAGAGAGAATGGTGCGGTGCTCCAGTTGGTGGCAATGCATGCCTATAATCCCAGCACGTGGGAGGCAGAGGCAGGCAGATTCTTGAGTTCAGGGCCAGCCTGGTCTACAGAGCGAATTCCAGGATACCAGGGGCTACATAGAGAAACCCTGCCTCAAAAAACCAAAAGATGAAAAAAGAAAGAAAAGAAATGGGGTGCTGTGAATTATTTAGGAATGAGTTGGCCCCATCTCAGGATGAGGGTCGCCTGTTTCATTACATTGTTTCATTGTAAGTCTCAGAGACAGGATTAAAATGTATCAAATGTGGGCCAGCACGGTGGCTCAGCAGGTAAATGCACTTGTCATCAAACCTGCCCATCTTAATTCAATCTCCAAGACCCACACGATGGAAAGAGCAGAAAGAGCGAATCAACTGCAAGTCGTCCTTTGACCTCCATGGGCACCCTCCCCCCCTTTGTGTGCTACAAAATAACAAAATAAATTCAATTTTTGTTAATGATTAAAGGTCTAGAGGGCCGGCTTAGTGGCTGATTGCCCGATGCCCTTCCAAAGGACCCGATTTCAGTTTCCAGAACCTGTGGTGGGCTGCTGTAACCGCCTCGAACACCAGTTCCAGGGGATTCAGAGCCCCAAATCCTCAAATCCTGTGGGACCCAGAAGCCACGCCACAACCTCCCCAGCTGCTTTCACCTGCTGCCCTCGCTCAATTTCCAATCTAAACACACTGGTTTCTTCTGGGTGCTCTGCCACAAGGCCTTTGAAGGTGCTATTCTCACTACTAGGGGCAATCTTCCCAAATCTCTCCCCGACCACTTATCTGTGGGATTTCAGGGATTTCCAGCAAGTAGCTAAAAACTCAGGAAAGCATCCCTGGCCACACTGGGCCGGATATCGTGGATTTAGAAAGGTCATCCCAAGGAGCAATAATGGATGTAGCAGCAGACAAGGATGATCACAGGGGGGACCCTCGAGGCAGGCTGTCTGGGTTCAAATCCAAGCCCGCCCCTGAGCAAGGCCCTCAAGGACCCCGTGCCTTGGTTTGCTCAGCAGTAAGATGAAGGTGTATGTGTTACTGCTTCGTAGACTGTGAGCATGAAATGTGCCACCAGTGTACAAGTACCAAGGTCATCGCCACCTGCTTGTTGTAAAGCTCACTCCTGGGAATGCCGCTCTGACGAAAGCCGAGGAGGGGCCGTGGGAGCATCTCCACAGTGCCTCTCTCTGTCTTAGTCTTTCAGGGAACCGCCTGGAAGACGAAGGCTGTCGACTTGTGGCAGAGGCTGTTGCACAGCTGCACATTGCCCAGAAACTGGAGTGAGTTGTACAACCTGCTGCTGGGGAACGGGAGAAGCCTCGAAAGAGTCCCATCTGGTTCCTGCTACCCCCTGACCTCCATGTCCATGGCCAGGAGTAGTAGCATTGATCTACCCATCTTCCTCTCTCTCCACCTAAGTTGGGCTGTTGACTATACCTTGCTCTTGCCTCTGCCCTGAACTGCTAGTAACGTCAGCATCTAATTGCTTGCACATGGGCAGTAGAACATCATGGCGGACCTGGCTCAGGTGGTCCTTGCAACAGCTGCTTGCCCTGGGCCAGACTTGAGGCACTGGGTGGGGGGAACTGTGCTCCTGGGTCAAGGCATTCGTGGAAAGAGTGGTGCATTGGGTTAAGCGTAAGTTGTTGGAGTGGCAGCCCAAGAAAGCAGGGCGTACATGGTGCAGGACCGGGGCAGAGAGAGATGGCATTTGGAGGTGTTGTACTGGGGTCTAAAGGTCCTATTTGGGTTGGGTAAGGAGTAGTGAGGTTGAAAAAAAAGATTTGGGCTTCAGCTTGAACTGTGTCATTCTCTAACTTTGAAACTCTGGGAAAGTGGGCCTCAGTTTCTCCATTTGTAAAATGGAGTTAAATGAGACCGTGCCTGTCTAACTAAAGGCCAGCGTACAGAGCCCACTATGTCAGCCCTCCATGTTACTCCATGGACCGCAAAACTGAAGCTCGGAGAGGGGAGAACCCACGGGCAGTGCCTACGGATTAAGGCAAAGGACTTGATTCTCTGAGTGTGTGTGTTTAGGGGGCGTCATACATCCCTTGGCTCACATGGCTGTAGCTCTTTGAGGGACCCTGCTTGGGGCCCCATGACCGCTAACAACTTCCAAGCCGCAACCAGGGGCAGGAGTTGTGTGCCCGCTGATACCGCCTCCTCCTTCTCTCCACAGCCTCAGTGACAATAAGCTCTCTAGGACTGGGGTGGCCTGTGTGTTGAGAGCTGTGAGCACGTGTGGGACCCTTGAAGAGCTGCGCATCAGGTGAGAGCCACAACAGGGCCCCGTCACTGCCCTTCATCCCTGAGCCCCTGAGCTCCAAGTCCCCTCATTGGACTTTCTGAAGCTCCCCGTATTATTTCTGGCCTCATGCCCTAGGGACCCCCCCCAAAGAAGATGCTACCGGGTGGCCTGCCCAACTGGCACAGTAGTGCAGCCATTGACAGTGCTGTGGGTCCCCTTTGGAGAACTGTCTGGGGCCGGTGAAGCCAGCAGGGAGTGGCGGTAACAGAAACTGAGAGAACAGCTCTCCAGCTCCCCCTCCAGTTGATTCAAGCTATGCAGTGCCCTCTGTGTCCCCACTGCCTGTGGGTCCTGCCCCCTTTCAGCTTCCTTCAGTCCCTTCCCAGCTTCTCTGGGAACAGTCTTCAAGTGACTTGTGACCTCCTGTCCCCCTGGTCCAACCTCAGTTCTCTCTATCAGTATGGGGGACTGAGGACAGGTGTGAATGGATGTCAGCGCTTTGCTGAAAGCCTAGTTCTTGGTTCTCAGCTGCACGAAGGGTCTCTGTCCCATGCACCCCTCAAAGAGATGGAGGAAAATCAGGTTCTCTCACAAGGTAGATTGGGGTCCCCATTCACTGTGATCATTGAGATGTGCTGCATGTCATGGGAGACAGCACCCATATCCCAAAGTGCTGCAAGCAACTGATGAAATCCCCTCCCCCACCGGACCCAGGGAAGGCAGAGAGGGCATGCTTTAGCCTGAGGCACAAAGCAGAACAGGAAGAATACGAAGTCTTTGCAGCAGGAAGGCTTCACAGCTCAAAGCCTCAGAGGAAGTCCTAGGAAGGGGCTTAGCTTAGGCAGGAGCTGTACCTTAACGGTCCCACCAGGTCAGGGTTAGACAAGGGCGCTAAACCTCCTTCCCTCACCCCTCTCTTACCCATAGCCTGCTGACCAACACTGTGGTACTCACATTTGCCCAGGAGCCAAGGGAGCAGGAGGGGAGCCGAAAGAGGTAAGGATGGAGCCATGTCCTCCCTGACCCAGGGAAACCTTGACAAGAACTCACAAAGCAGGGTTGCAGCTGTACCTCAGATGGTAGAGTTTTTATCTAACGTTGCATGAAACCCTTGGCTCAGTTCCTGGCACTGCACAAATCAGACATGGCGGCACCTAAGCTACATGTGACCCTGTCTGAAAAAACTGAAAAAGAACTCACTAAAGTCAGGCAGTGAGCAGGCTTGCAGGAGACAAGGGTCAGATAAGGAAGGAGCAGAGGACAGACTCCTGTGAGGCCTGTGAGGTAGGGTCCGTGGGGTACGCCAGGCCAGGCTGGGATACTCTGACAATTATTCATGGGAAACTTGGGTTTCTAGCCTAAATATAGAGAATAGCCTGCCCTGGAGCTCTACGATGGCCAAAATTCCTATATTCCTTTGGCACAAGGACCATTAAGGGCTGTATGCCATCCTCCTTTAGGTGACTTCCAGCACATGGCCAGAGGAATGGCGCCATGCCTTGTGTTTCTCCACAAGCTATTGCACAGGGTCTGAACTCTGAGGGTTGGTGATGACAGCTGCCATCTCTACCATTCCTGATGGTGATAATGACAATGGTATTAATTAATGGTGACAGCAACAAGGGTTGCTGAGCGTTTACTCTCTGTGCGCAACTAGCTAGCGCTAGACCGAGACAACTCACATGTGCCAAATTAGTCCCAGAGAGAGGCACATAGCAGGTGAAGTCCCATTGACCCTGGCTAAGGACAGGATTGAAAGGTGGATAGTGAGTCTGGGACTGGACCCCAGAGCCAGAAACAAGATGTGCTCAGTGTGGCCTGGCTCTGTGCTCCTCCAGGGGAGCACCGCTTGCCAGCTTTGTGTCTCCTGTGGCCCCTGAGCAGTCCTGGAGCTCTCCAAGGGTCAGGTATGGCGATAGTCTCTCTTCCTTGTCCCCAACCCTTAGGCCTGTCTCATAGGCTCCCTGGAGGACACCGCAACCTGCTGTGTCAAGGACTTACGGCCTGGCAACTTCTTCCCTGCATAGCCCACCCCTCAGCCACCACCCACTGCCCAGGCAGCCCTGTAGCGGCCTGCACCAGGGGCTGCAGAGACTCTGAATGGAAAAAAGAGGAGCCACGGGCCTCTGGTCTCCAATTCTGGGCCTCAGCCTGGACTCACCTCAGCCCTGCCTCTTCCCATCGACACTATCTTCCTTTTGCTTCTCTGCCTGCCTGCCTGCCTGCGTTTTTATCTCATTCAGAATCTGGTCCTTTTTCCATGGCACTTAGTCTTATCCTCTGTCTTTTTGCTTTTTGTCTCTGTCTCTGTTGCTGTCACTCTTTATCTGTGCCTTTCTCTGTCTATTTCTTTTCTTTTCTTTTTTTTATTATGTATACAGTGTTCTGCCTACATGCCAGATCTCATTCTAGATGGTTGTGAGCCACCATGTGGTTGCTGGGAATTGAACTCAGGACCTTTGGAAGAGCAGACAGTGCTCTTAACTTTTGAACCATCTCTCCACCCCTTCTCTGTCTAATTCTGTGTTTCTTTCTCTGTGCCTCTTTGTCTCTGCTTATGTCTGTCTGTCTGTCTGTCTATCTAGCTATCCATCCATCCATCCATCCATCCATCCATCCCTATTGCTATCTCTACCTGTCTCTGTCTCTGTTTCTACCTGTCTCTATCCCTGTCTCTGCCTCTCTATCCCCTTACCTCTGCCTCTCTTTCCCTCTCGTCCCCAGCCCTATGCCTCTTCATGCTATTTTAGGCACGCATCCTGTCTATCTCAAGGTCATGTACCACGATCCTTCCCTTCTGCCCGCTGGCTTCTCTGCCTGCCCCTGGGGTCGGGGGTCCAGCTTTGCTCTGGGCACAGTGTCTAGTGGGCACTGCAGGGCTGTGGGTCTTGCCCCTTGTAGGCTGACACACTGTGGCTTCCTGGCCAAGCACATGGAGGGGCTCTGTGAGGCGCTGAGAGCAAGCTGCCAGACCCACCACCTGGACCATCTTGAGTGAGTAGCTACATCCTTTGTAGGCACTCCTGGCTCCCAGAAGGCTTCAAATCTGGACAAGAATCCTGGGGGAGTGATGTGCCCATGTCTGAATTGCAGCAACGTGGCCTAGTGCTTAGATTGGGTCCCCGGTGCCAAGAACAGCCGGGTGACCACACTGCTACCAAAGCAGAGCCTACTCCACCCTCCACTAACCTTGTCTCCTTCCTTTCCAGCCTGTCAGACAATTCTCTTGGGGACGAAGGGGTGGCCATACTAGCCCAGCTGCTCCCAGGACTGGGTTCCCTGCAGTCTTTGAAGTAAGCAACTAACCCTCCCCCTCCCCCTAAGGCCTCTAGGTTACCACCAGTGAGAAGGTTTTTTTTCTGGGTTCTCTTCTGGGTACAGTAAAGACGTAAGCAGAACGCCCTCTTCCCACAGCAGCACCCAGGCAATGCTCAACAAGAGCACAATGCGTGCTCTGCTCACCCTAGCTCTGCTGGTTCTGCTCAAAGGCCTCTGCACTCCAGCTTCTGCTTCTGCCTCAGGCTTCTCCAAGCAGTCCCTGGTCTCTCCATGGAGAGAAGAGATGTCTTTGTTCCTGCTTTTTTCTTTTTCTTTTTTTGAAGATTTATTTATTATGTATACAGTGTTCTGCCTCCATGCAATCCCATTATAGGTGATCATGAGCCAACATGTGGTTGCTGGGAATTGAACTCAGGACCTTTGGGAGAGCAAGCAATGCTCTTAACCTCTGAGTCATCTCTCCAGCCCCCTCCCATTTCTTTACCGGGTGCAGAAGTAGAGCTCAGGGGTTTCTCTGGGTTCCATTTTAGCTCTTGTCACCAACACAGCTTGTCACCCTGAGCAAGTTCCTGCCTGTCTAGCCCATCTCCTTGGCTGTGCAATGAAGTTAGAGGGTTTCTCTCTGGTCACTTGGGGCTCACTGGGATCTGCCATCTGCTGTCAGAGACACATGCAGAGCGCACGCCTGGGTCCTTGGTGGCTTCCCCCTTGTCACCTGTGTGCTCTCCAGCCTTAGCAGGAATGGCTTGTCCCTGGATGGCGTGTTTGGCTTGATCCCATGTATGTCCTCCCTACAATGGGTGTTCCACTTCGACGTCAGGTGAGTGGTACCCCGCACCTCCCAAGCTCTCCCACCACTCATAAGTTCCTGTGAGGCCCCCCTTTTACAGGTCACCTTGGGTCACCATCGGGGTCTTAGGTAATGCCAAGTGCAGTGAGATGTGGAAGGAATAAACGCATGAATGGATGAGTGAGAGAGTGAGTGAGTGAGTGAGTGAGTGAGTGAAAATCGTGGCCCTCATGATCCCAGGAACAATCAAATTTCCCCAAGTTCTCCTTGGGGCAAAAGTCTTCCCATTCTCCCATACTCTCCTGATTGTCCTTGGATACCCCTAAGCAAGCTGGGAGCTGGCTGGTGGCCTTTGGGACTCGGGTTCTGGACTTACTGTGGCATCTCTAGAGCTGATGAAGCCAGAAGGAAAGGCGCCAGCCCCCCGACAGCCCTGAATCCATCCATATAGAAAGCTTGTAGTTTTAGGAGTATTCTGCTCAGTTCATCCTTTCCCAGGAACCCTAAGAATAAAGGTGTGGCCGCAGGTGGACAGAGCAGGCCTCTAACTTCATTAGACTCTTTAAGTCCTTATTTGGATAGAGCGCTGAAGCTCCTCTCCCAGTTCACCACACGAGGGCGCTGAAATAACAGGCCACGGGCCATGCAAGAGTCTTGAAGAACCATAGCCATAGTCTTTGTCATCCTTTGATCCACCGTTATTATTTTTCTTGGGTAACAGGCCACCTCCTGGTCCTTAAGGTCTTCTGGGGGAGTGTGCCGTTGACCTCTTCCCAACCAGCTTCCTCCTCTTCTCTTTCAGCCTTGAGAGTGACCACATCCTCCTTCGAGGAGCTGGGACTGGCAGGTGAGGAGAGGAGATCTGGGCCCTTCCTGTGGATGCCTCATCACCACCCTAGCACACATCCCCGAACCCAAGGATGAGCCCCGAGGTCTGGCATGGTCTTAAGGGCAGTCGCACTTTAATCTGTAAGCTCCCCCGACCCCTAGAAGCCAGGCTAACTTCTTAGCATAAACATATTTAACACTCCACAGGTCCTCCCAGCTATCCCCTAGTGATGGCAGGCATCATGGCCTTGAACCCTGGAGGCTGTCCTCATGGCTGGGCTCGAGGAGGGGCCAGCTGGGCACTGACCTCACCACAGCTAACGTGCTAGGCGATCCAAACCCAGCGAGCCCCAGGCTAGAGGCTCTTGGTTCCCCCTCTGAGAGCTCTATGGGATCCGAGGACAGAGGAATTGAGGAACAGTGAGGCAGATGTGGGGTCCTGTCAAACTGGTGGACAGTGAAGGCACTCTGCTCTGTCTCCACTCACCTGGTTGGGGGCTGCCCGGCACAGGTGGGAACTGCTGATTTTCCTTGCCCCAGCTTCCCTTTCTTGGATCTCGGTTTCCCCACCTGAGCAACAGAGGACCTGGCTGGTCCTATTTCCAGGATCCCTCCCAGTTCTGCCTCCAGGTGTGGAAGTGCTGATGGTGTAGGAGCCCCACAGATACGGCTCAAGCTTAACGTGTGCTGTGCTTTTCCCCTCCAAGGGACGCACTAACTGGTGGGTGTGAACCAGAGTTTCCGGCTGGAGCCCACTTACTGGAGTCCCGTCAGCGTTACACCTCCAGGAGCTTCTGGTAGCGTACCCCACTTTTGTTTAGAGGGTTTGCAAGACTGGGAAAGAAAGAGGCACAGTGCAGAGACCGGTGCTGGAGGCGCTGCTGGGCCTTATGGATCACCGAAGTGGGGCCGAAGCCTGACACTCTCCTTGGAGATGATGTCATATCTCTGAAACACATTGGATACCCAGCTATCCCTGGCCATGGCTTGCCATCTGCTTTTGAGAGTTTCTTTTCTAGAAAGAGGTTCACTTCACACCTCAGAAAAATCTGGCCTAGGAGCTAGGAGGGGTCTCCCAACTGAGACACAGGGGCTATGTCTCCTCTGAGCCCTGGCATTCTCCCCTAAGATGCCTGAAGTGGTGTCAACAGAGATATTCAGAGAGAAGCTATGATGCCCCAGGCAGGAGAGACAACGTGAGCAAAAGTCAGGACCAGGGCATCTTGAGAAGCATTGCTATGGAGCTGGAGGGCATCGAAGGAGAGCTTGGGCAAAGGCATTCCTTTTTGTTTATTTACTTATCTTTATTTTTTGCTTGAGAATAATAGGAGAACACTGAGGGTTTTGAGCTGTGGAGGGGCCAATTAGATTTGCAGTGTTGAAAGATGAGGTGTGGCCTGGAGAAACGACTCCACAGTTAAGAGCACTCGCTACTCTTGTGGGGGACCTGGGTTCTGTTTCCAGTGCTCACACAGCAGCTCACAATTATCCAGGGCATCTGACACCCTCTGCCATGGGTTTTCATGGGCTTTGGGTGTGCACTTGCCGCACATCTATACATGCAGGCAAAATACGCTCTAAAAATTAAAAAAGATGAGAGGCTTGGAAGGTTATGAAGGACTGTGAGAGCAAGAGTGGGGGTCAGTAATAATAAGTAGTAAGTGACTCCGGAGAGTGAAGAAGGTGCCTAGGCTCAGGCAGAGGTGGTAGATGGGAAGGCCTTACACCACACGGAGCAGCTTTAACGCAGATATCATAATGGTGGCACAGGAGAGCTTGGGGAGGGGAGTGTGCCCTGTAGGGTATAGGACATGATCTGAGGCCTACATTTCTGGGGAGGATGTCTGTTAGAAGGAGGAGGGTGTCCTAGGACAACAGGGGGCCTGTGTCCACTCTGATTCTCTGTCCCATCCCCTGCCCGTTCTCAGCCTTCAGGAGTGTCATCTGGAACCCCTGAACTTTGGCTGCCTCTGTGCCACTCTGGAGAAATGCCCAGGGCCTTTGGAAGTCCAGTAAGTGACAAGACACAACCCCAAGGGCACAGTGTGGGCTGCTGAAACCTGGGAGAGGACTCTCAGAGGAGACTTAATAAGTCTTTCCTGGCCTTCTTCAAAACACATCAGCTGTCCTCTGGGACTTTTGGTCAACCGTCTCCCAGGAGCCTTCCTAGTCTCAGGTACCAGGCCACACGGAATCCTCTCCCAGATGCCCACGCAAGTCTCCCCTTCATCCTCCCTCTAGGGCTAAGCTCATCACCTTTGAGCCCTTTGCCCCTGGACTACTTCACCCACTTCAAATTAAGGCCTTTGACCATAATCAGGAGTTAGCTCAGCCACATAGAAGCTGGCGGATTTGAAGTCCCGAGCCTCGGCTTCCACTTCTGTGCACAGTGAGCCTTTCCTTGGGAGTCAGTTACAAGATTCCTATACAAGAATAACCTTTTAAGGGCCTGGCGCAGTGGCGCACACCTGTAATCCCAGCTCTTGGGAGGCAGATACAGGTGGATCTTTGAGTTCGAGGCCAGCCTGGTCTACAAAATAAGTCCACGGAGAAACCCTGTCTCAAAACAAAACAATAATAACCTTTTAAAAACTGCAGTCCAGAGACCCCTAACTAAACAAACTCTTCTTATCCCTGTATTATGGTGTCATTTGTCACAGCCCTGTGTATTTTTTTTTCTCATTGTATGCTTCATTTTTTACTTTCTGGTTGCATCGTGTTTATCCAAGATTCTTGGAACTGAATGGGTTTTGAATTTTCTTCAGACTTTGGAATATGTATATGTTTGTATATGCAGGATGAGATACCTCAGAAAAGGGAATCGAGTCTAAACACAAAATTCATCAGTTTGATGTAAGCTCTATGTCCATAAGCTGGAAGAAATGCTCAGTGTCTGTAACAGGCCTGCACTTGGAGCTGAGACCTGTGAGGACTGGAATTTTCCACCTGCACTGTGATGTCAACGCTCACACTGTTTCAGATTTTGTATTTGGGATTTGGGATTTTCAGATTAGTGCAGCTCCGCCTGAGCTGCAGGCTTACACCAGGAGCAGCCTACAGTCACACCTGCACCGTACCTGCTTTTCCATGCAGCGGCAGCCACATGCCTTCTGGCTCCATCTCAAGTCAGTTCTATTCCTTTGGACAAGCGAATCCATATAGATCCCCTCAGTGGGCACTTCCTATGTGCTTCCCCATACCAAACACACAGGATCGGATCTGGCCAGGAGCAATCTCCCTGCATCTAATTACTGTTCAGTGACAGTGATGGTATGACTTTTCCTGAGGGGCAAGTTGTGTGAGTCCAAGTCGTTAAAAACCATTTTATTACTTTTTATTTATTTATTGTTTGGGGAGGGGAAGGAATGTGTGTGTACCACATGTGTACAGCTTGTGTTCAGAGGTCAGAGGAGACGTTTCATAGGTCACTTCCCAGGGATTGAATTCAGGTTGTCAGGCTTGCTGGCAAGTGTCTTTACCCTCTGAGCCAACTCACCAGTCCTCAGTTCAGTTTTGAAAAGTTTGTTCTAAGCTGGGCACGGTGGTGCACGCCTGTAATCCCAGCACCGTAGGAGGCAGAGGCAGGCGGATCTAATCTTTATTTATTTTTCTATTTATTTTTTTGTACTTGTGTGGGTGTGCCGCACGGAAGTCAGAGGAACTCACAGTTACCCATTCCCACCTTCCACCGTGTCGAGCCCAGGGTCCATCTCACTGGCTCTCAATTCATTTTAAAAACAAATTCCTTTAGAATAATTTTAGACTCCGTTTCAAAAGCAGTTGCAGAGAGGGTGCAAGAGAGTTGGCGACTCATGCCACATGGCGTGCTTGTCACCAGGAGGAAACCACCTGTGGCAGACAGCTGCCGGCTCAGGCTTTCTCAGCTTTCCCACCGAGATGGACCACTGCCTCCTGGCTGGCAGTCTGCATTCACATTGCCGCCAAGCATTGTTTCCCAGCCTCCTCTCTCCCTGGAAGCTTCCCGTTTCCTTCTTTGTCTTCCATGTCCCCCTTGGTTTTGAGCACCCCACCCCATCCCTCCAGGTATTTTGTAAGCCATCTTCTGGCTGATTTGGGCTGTTTTTCTCCAAGTTAAGCTAGGGTCTGGACGTGGGGGAAGCATCCACTGGCCAAACTTCTTCCTCTGTCATGTTAGGCTGCCTGCTGTCAGGCTTTCGTTGACTTTGACTACCTGTCGGAGCCCGTCCGTCACCCTTCCTCACCGTGAGGTTGCTCTTTCACGTAAACAGGCCTTTTAATTCTAGAGCCTTCTGGCATATAGAGACGCGGAGGGAATAAAGGACCTTTGGGATTCCCCTCTCCCCCAGGAGTGACTGTCTCATAACTCACACCCCCTGCTCTCCCCACACACCACAGCACACAGCCCTGCACGGTGGCACCCGCCTGCGATCCCAGAGTGCGCGGCTAAGGCAGGAGTATCAGGAGCGTAATACCAGACTGGGCCACACAGCTGGCTCCAGACCAGTTGAGATTACAAATCAGCACCTTGTCTCAAAAGCAACAAAAATTCATACGCACACACACACACATGCACAAACACATGCATATGGACTCGGTTACTTTGAAGCAGTAGTTTCCAGAGATTTTATCATCTTATCTGTAAATATTTTGGTATAAAAATCTATAAATGCATTTATCTGTTGATTTTTTATTTTATCTATCTATCTATCTATCTATTTATTTATCTATTTATTTATTTATTTATTTATTTATTTATTTATTTATTTATTTATTTATTTTGGCACAGGGTTTCTCTGTGTAGCCTTGGCTGTCCTGGACTTGATTTGTAGACCAGACTGACCTGGAACTCACAGAGATCCACCTGCCTCTGCCTCCCTGAGTGCTGGAATTACAGGCCTACACCACTATGCCTGGCTCTATCTCTCTCTATTTTAAGTTTCTAAAACAAAATCTTACTGTGTAGCTCTGGCTGGCCTTGAACTAACTTTGTAGACTAAGCTGGCCTTGAAAGCACAGAGAGCCTCTGCCTCTCAAGTTCTGGGATTAAAGGCATGTTCCACTCTGCCCTGCATTCTTATTTTTAATGTGAAAAATTAAAATATTATCAAACCTCAGACATGAACAATAACACCCCCGAATCATACAGTACATCATTCAGTGTCCAGCAGCCTTGCCTGGGGTGTTTTTGCAGAGTGCTTGCCCTTGCATCATGGCTGTCTGGAGCAGGATGCTGCAAGCCCATCTAGCTGTGTGCAGACAGGCATCTGTGTGGTGTCACAGTGACGCTGCCCAAAGTGCTTCAGCGTTGTGTACCTGTTCTGCTCTCACTGAATACCAGGCTGTGGGTTACCACACAGGAGGTGCTGTGGAAAGAGCATCTACAGTGAAGGTCCCACTCAAACACTGCCATGGTTCCTGGCTAGGCCAGGCCAGAAGGCTAGTCTGAGCCTGAAGCCTGTTAGACTTAGCTTCAGAACTGCAGGCTGCTCCTACCCACACCTCACCCACGTCATCAGTGCTGCCCCACCCTCTTCTCCCAACCAGCCAATGAGCACAGCAGGATTGAGGGCAGTAGCCTTCAGGCACAAAGAGAAAGGGACAGAGGAGAAAGTGCAGGGGTGGACAGAGGGATGAAGGCAGCAGGGAAACACAGCCCAAAGGGCTCTGGGGACAGGAAGTGACTCCAGACCCCTCACCCCCCCACACACACAGCAAAGGGCGAATGTGATTCTCTAGATATTCAGGACACACGGTGGCCGCAGGGTAGATGCTTGGCTTCGACTCTCTCCCGTTCTGTCACATTACCTGTACCTGCGCTGCAGTGATTAGACGGGTCACAGATACCCACATCTCCCCGACGGGGTGATGGGTCACCGCTGGGGTGGAAATAGCTGACGACCCTCCACTCACAGTCCTGCCAGTCCATGGAGTTTGTGGAGATCATCTCCTAGTCCCTGAGAGATCCAAAATGTTCACTAGCGATTTCATTTGTTCCATCTAGTGTGTCCAAGATGCCCCTGACTTGACCGAGTCTTAAGAGGGGATGCCGTCAGCGACACCTCTCTTCCCTCCTGAAGGCTCTGCTTGAAGGTCCCCCCGCCTCATTCAAATCCTCTGCTTCACAGATTGTCCTGCAAGACCCTGAGTGACGAAAGCCTAGAGACCCTGCTGCAGTGCCTGCCCCGGCTGCCCCAGCTCAGCCTGCTGCAGTAAGTCCTGGTTTCCAGTCCTACTGTCCAGCTGACCACATCCTCCAGCCTCTGTGTGGCAGGGCTGTCCTTCTTGTCCCCTCCTCTCTCCTGCCACGTCATCAGTCTAACTCACACATCTGAGGCTCAGATCATCTGCTTCACCCTAACTCTGTCTCCTCTGGATCTCTCCTGTGTTCTAACAGTGGGGTTGGTACGACAGCTCTCGCTCCGGGTGGGGGCTCAAATAGGCCATGTGCTCAGAGCTTCATGAAGGATGGGAGGAGTGCGGCCAACAGTCAGTCACGCTTTTGCTGCCTATGGAAAGGTCACCCACCCCTACGAAGGGCCCAAGCAGATGGAGGCCACGTATATGTCACATGCCATGTTCTTAAAGGTCACCCTGTCAAAGGGGGGGAATTTAAGCAGCATCCGTCAAAGTATTTAAAACTCTGTTTTCTAATTTCAGTGCAGACTGGTTAGAATTTAAAAAGGATTTACTTTAAATATGCTTCTAGCAGAGGGGGTTAGGGAGAAACATCCACAGCTGAGATGGAAAAATACAACAGGAAATTAAATCACAGCATTAATAGTGGCACCAAGAGCATGGAGGCTGGGCTCTGGACACGCACAAGGCTGCTTCATTGCCTCTGGGCACTCGCTTCTCTTCTGCTCCTCTACATGGTGGGGAGGAGGGCATGCAGACATGGAACGGTCAGCATCAGGGTTGCCACACCAGACACAGCTCCAGGTCACGCCGCCTCAGCCCTTATTCCGCGTCCATCTTTGGGCCCTTGCTTGGCTTTGGCTGTTTCACCCACCCTCATTGCTGTGGACCGGGCTCTGTCTGGGGTGCTATGGACACAGGAGGCAAAGGCAAACAACTAGGTCCTGGCCTTCTCAGTGTTTGCCTTGTAGTACAATGAGCCAAGCAAGGAATGATGGAGCCAGGTGGTGCCAGGGGGTGGAACCCAAGCCCTTGAGAAGGCTGAGGCAAGGGGATCTTGAATTCTTGGTTAGCCAAGGCTATAGAATAAAATCCTGACCTCCTCCCCCCCCCCCAAAAAAAAAATAAAAGAAACAGTAACACGGTACTTTTCTAGGTGCCAAGAGTCTGGAGACATGACACAGATGATAGTAGGTGTGATCATAGAAAGCTACAACCAACCAGGACAGCAGGGATCTGGCTTTGTAGGCTTGTGAAGGGCAGGGAACCACATCCCAGCCAGTGAGAACAGCATGCTCACAGCCTCGAAGCACAGCTGGCTTGATGGGTTATAGGAACAGCCTTGATACGCATGAGATCAGAGGCTCTGGCTGCCGGGAACAGCTGGGAGACAAGATGGTGGGAGACATCAGGGCTGGTCACACAGGACCCAGGAGCCAGGGATTTGAAAGACAGATGAGTAGTTTGAACTTTCAAAAGCTAGGGTTGGCTGCTGAGTAGAGGCGAGAGTAAAGGACAAGAGCAGCAACAGGAAGAGAAGAGCTGTGCCCCAGGAAAGATGCACCCACAACCAGGTCTCTAAGGCTGCCACGTGGGGTGTCACTAGGATTTGTCTCTCTGGCCTCCCCGCACTTCCTTCTGCCCATGATCTCTGTGGTAAAAATATAGGTAATCAAGCAGACTAGTGAGACAGCCGTAATGGTGAGTTCTGGCCTTAATGGAGAGACTCTGCCTCCAAGAATACTGTAGAAGAGAGAGGTCAAGGAAGATTCTTGATAGCAACCTTTGGATGCACACACACACACACACACACACACACACACATACACACACCTGCATGTGCACCTACTAAGAACATACACATGAGAACATGCCCGCACACCATAAACACCACACAGGAGAAAGAAAGAAAGAAGGAAAGAAAGAAAGAAAGAAAGAAAGAAAGAAAGAAAGAAAGAAAGAAAGAAAGAAAGAAAGAAAGAAAGGAAAGAAGGGAGGGAGGGAGGGAGGAAGGAAGGAAGGAAGGAAGGAAGGAAGGAAGGAAGGAAGGAAGGAAGGAAGGAAGGAAGATGGCTCAGTGGCTAAGAGAGCGTCTGCTCTTACAGAGGACCCAATTTTCGCTCCCAGCACCCTCATAAAATGGCTCACAACCACCTATAACTCCAGATCCAGAGATCTGATGCCTTTTCCTGGACTCTCCAGGTACCCTGCCTCCATGCACACAGGTAACATACACTCGCATGGACACACATCCACAAAGACATATAAATACAGACAAGTCTTCAAAAGAAAAGTTAAACCATAGCAGCGATCAGAAGCATGCCAGGCAGGATGTCCGACGGAGAGGAGAGAATACCGCAATTAGTCCCGTGCACCCCAGAAGGAGCCCGAAACTCAGAAGTTGTAAGACTTACTTAAGGCCACACAGCTAGCAAACAGAACTGGGGCTCAGTCCCCTGCTCCCACCTCTACCCCTTTCTGCTCCTCTTGAGTCCCTGTTGACATCCTTATTACCTTGCTGAGCTGGCAGCTAATATGTACTCTTCTTCCTGCCCCTCCAGCCTGCTTGTTTCTTGGCCAGTGACCCTGCTTGTCCTTGTCCTTTCCTTCTCAGACTGAGCCACACAGTCCTATCCTCAAGAAGCCCCTTCCTGCTGGCTGACATCTTCAACCTAAGCCCACGGGTTCAAAAGGTCCAACTCAGGTAGGTGCCATGCAGGGAGCCTTAGGTCATGGAGGGAGGATGCTGGTGTTTGGTCAGAAATGCCCAAGTCAAAGTCTGGGGACACCCTGAGGCAATGGCCTCAGACTGGGTGAGTGTCTACCTTCACTACAGGTCCCTGTGTCATGCTGTCCTGCAGTTCAGCTCCAAAGAGGAGCAAGAGGGTGTGTGCTTTGGGTAAGTCTTCTGAACCATCCGGGGTATCCATGGAGATTAGGGACAAGCAGACCTGTCCTGTGGGGTCAGAGCAGAGAGCAGGGTGCCTGTTGCCAAATGTGAACTGGTTCCTTCAACAGGAAGAATCAAAGGTCTAGAGAGGGACTGGCTGGGCCCAGGAGCTAACAGAGTCCAAATAGACAAGAACTCAGAGCCGGTTCTACAAAAAGGGGTTCACAACCTGCCCACCCATCCAGCTGTCCAGACCTAGTGCCACCAGAGCCTGGGGCCTGCTTACCCTTTGACCGTCGGCTTCCTCCGATATAGCAGGGTGCTGTGAGACAGCGGAACATTGTCAAAGCTGTACAAACTGTAAGGCACCAGGCACATGCAGACATGGGTGGCCCTGCCTTGCCGATGCTCATGGTCCTTAAGGTGACAGAGACTATGGCACTGGAGGACAGCCTTTGAATGCAGAGGCAGCTGAATGCCGCTAGCTCTCTGCGAGACCTTGGACCCACTCCTTTGGGTCATCAACGTCTCTTTTGTGAAGTGACAGTCAGTTCGCACTCGCTGAGCACCAACGTGTGGCCATAACATGGGAAGAAGAGTTCGGGAACAGAGCTCTAGCTGCTGACTGCCCCAAAGCCAGAGGCAGACACACCCTTTCTGCAAAGGGCTAGACGGCAACTAATTAGCCCACATGTGGTGACACATGTCTGTAATCCTAGCACTCAGGAGTCTGAAGCAGGAGGATCATGAGGTTTATGAGTTCAAGGCCAGCCTGGGCTACATAGAGAATTAATATCTTTTTTAAAAGGTTTTTTTTTTGTTTGTTTGTTTTGTTTTGTTTTGTTTTGTTTTATTAAGGGGAATAGGCTGGGTGGTGGTATATGCCCTCAATCCCAGCAGAGGCAGGCAGGTATCTGTGAGTTGGAGGCCAGCCTAGTCTACAAAGCAAGTTCCAGGACAGGCATGGACACACAGAGAAACCCTTTCTCAAAAAACAAACAAACAAAAACCAAAAAAACCAAATCAAAACAAATTAAGGAGAATAATAATGATTTTTTAAAAAATAATTAGCTGAAAATGTTATAACTCTCAATTTGGGTTTTTTGTTTGTTTGTTTTGTTTTGTTTAAGATTGCTGGCTGGCCACGGCCCTTTCATTTAACTGGCTATGAGATTTCACTGTAGGCCTTTTAAATCAGACAGGCCAGCTATCATTTTATATCCCAGCCTTTGCAAAAACAGATGTCACCCTTATTCTCCCTCCTCGGTCTGAGTTTTTTTTTTAGAGGAGAATGGGCCAGCTCCTAGAGTGATCTAGAGATCTTGAGCTTGGTTTGGAATCTCCTAACCTTATTCTGGAGTTTCTGATCTGTTGGTTTGGTGGGGGACCCAGGATTCACATTCCAGGTTCCCAAGTGATGTTGGTGTGACTGGTTAGAGACCATACTGAGAATCACCCTTCCCATAGAGAGTGCACAGGCACTGAAGGGGGCCTGCAGGGAACAGGGGCTGTGTGTCCACTGTCTTCAAAGGACTCCTGGAGCTCAGAGGCCACACCCAGGAAAAGCTGAGCTAGAAGTGGTCTGAGTATCTGGATGCTTCATCTCTTGCTTGTCCCCCACCCGGCCATGCAGGTTCCCAGAATGCAGCCTCCGCCAGGAGCACATGGAGCCACTGTGCTATGCACTGAGTAGGTGCAAAGCCCTCAGCCAGCTCGAGTAAGTCGGGAGGAGGAAGGCGTGGAGCACACCTGGATGGGGCTGGAGAGGTGAAAGAACATGAAAGCCCTTGTTAGCAGGCACCCTTGTGTGCCCCGCTTCTCTCAGGACCAGTTGTCAGGGGACAGGTGGGACTCTGGGTTTCATCTCTAAGTCTCCCCGGTCTGTGTCTGAAAGGTCATTTTACACCCGGAGGTGTTTCTCCATGGTATAACACTTGCCTACTAGGTACAAAGCCTGAGGTTCAAACTCCAGTACCACAAAAATCAAAGGCAGATCGTTAGAGTAATTGGCTTTGTGTAACAAAGCAATTTTAAAAATCCATCAGTTCTCCTGTGAGTGTGTGAGCACCTCACACATGTGAATACCCACAGAGGCTAGAAGGAAGTGGGTGTAGACCTCCTGGAGCTGGGGTTAAGGCGGTTGAGCCATCCTTTGTGGGTGCTGGGAACTGAACTCTGGGCCTCTGCAAAAGCAACAAGCCCTCTGAACTGCTGAACCACCTCTCTAGCCTCTGCAAAGCAATTCTTAAAAGAAAAGTCTGCAGAAAATTCCAAATAAACAAGTGTCAGGGGTACAGGACTGGAGAGAGGGCGCAATGGGTTAAGAGCACTTGCTGCTCTTGCAGAGAACCCAGGTTCTGTTAGCAGCGTCCATGACAGCTGTCAATTGGCTGGAACTCCAGTTTGACCCCTCTGTAGACACTAGGTACACATGAAGTAGACATACATACATGTAAGCAAACACCCATACGCATAAAAGAAAATTCTCTTTTTTAAGTATCAGAAAGGTAGGTGGGAAATCAGATGTTCAGGTCGCCGCGGTTATGTTTCTGAAGTTGTGCTGAGCCCAGCGATGCTCTCCGGAGAGGGAGTAAGAATGATGTTCCGGCATAGTTTCTGATGTTAGATTCCTAATCACAGGAGGAAATCTGTTGGGTAATTGTATCCTCCAAACATGTGTCCCTTTCTTGGCTCACTGTGGCATCTAGCTGGCACTGGGGGGAAAAGCTCATTTGTTTTTCTCTAACTCCTAAAAGCCTGCTAGAGGAACCTGAGGCCTGTGAGTGATGAAGATATTGAAGGGGGTGATGGGACACAGTAAATGCTGGTTTTCTGTGGTGCTGGTGAGGGGACCAGAGCTGTTGGTGATGCTTAAACAATGGTGGTGCGGTGACGGGCAGGGTAGCTCGGGATGAGGCTGATGCTTCCAGTGGTGGGGCTGGTGACGCCGTGGTGATGATGAGCAGCAGTGGCAGTCAATGCAGTGGCCACAGGGACCATGAGGAGCAGGCAGAGTATAGCGCAGTCCATCAACACTGTTCCTTACTCCTTACAGCCTCACAGACAACCGGCTGGGTGACGGCGGGCTCAGGTGCATTCTGGGATGCCTGCCACAGATGCCCATCTCCGGGTGGCTTGAGTAAGTGAGCAGCCCCAAGACAGCCAGGGGATTTTTCCCCCTCAACAAGAGCGTAAGTGGGGGGACATCTTAAGGGAATCCGAGAACAAGAGCCAGTGATGGAAAGGGATGGCTCTTACCCAGACCTACCTCTGACAAACTCCTCCCTCAGCCTCCCCATGGGCAGATCCTGGGTCAGACACAGGATAAGTAAGGGCTTGTGGTAGAGTAGACCTGCCCCTCCATGTTCCCTCACCAAGTTAGCCTGAGACAGGAGCAGCATTCCATCCCTACCAAGTTTGATGTGGGGCCTCAGCAGCCAGCTCCTAGTTAATCCCACTCCTGAAACCCTAACTCTAACTCCATCTATGGGACATAAGTTTGGAAGGGATCTGCAGCAAGGGAGGATTCTCAGGAAGCTATCCACTCTCACTCCATCTCCTTACACAGCCTGTTGCTAGACAACTGAACTTGGCACTCAGAGTTCCTGATGCAGCTAGGGCCGGAATGGCCTGATCAGGTTCCTCAATATCCCACCCAACCCTAGGAATTACAGGTTTAGCAAAGGCAGCTCTGAAGGACTCAGGGCCAGGTGCATTTCCTTCTGAGACTGTCTCTGTCTCTCTGTGTCTGTCTGTCTGTCTGTCTCTGTCTCTGTCTCTCTGGGCTTCAATGTCAGCATCTAGAGCATGTGTGCTTAGACACATTGGGAGGGGATGGCAAGGGGAAGGGACCCTGATGAGCCTTGCTTCTCTCCTAGCCTCAGTCACAACGGTATCTCTCAGGAAGGGGTCCTGTGCCTGCTGGAGACTCTGCCTTCCTGCCCTAGTGTCTGTGAAGTATCTGTGAGGTAGGCTTCTAACTACTGACTGACTGGTGGTAGGCTACAAGACCCCCACATTTCAGCTTTATGTTGTGTGGTTTTGAGTCTATCCCTGATGGGGTGCCACCAGGGTGGAGAGGGCCAGGTGACTAGAGTCTATTTCCTCATAGAATGAGGGTGGCAAAGGCCTGCCCTGCTCCCTGTAATCTCAGCCCCATCTCTTCCACACACCTCCGTCCCTGTGCCCTGGGTGCCCAGAGTGCTAGCTTGATGCCTCTCTGCCCTCTTTTCTCACAGTCTAGGCTCAGAGCAGAACTTCCGGGTATGCTTCTCCAAAGAGGAAGGAGCCAGGACAACACTGAGGTAATACTGGGTGAGCAGGAAAAAGGCAAGGATTCTGACCTGTGAGGAACCCATGGGTTCCTCACTGGTTCTCTCTTTAGATAGCCTGCTTCTGACTTACAACCCGGTTTGGTCTCTCCACATGAGTACTGATGTCCCCATTCCATTCCCAACACCACACGAACTACATTATACATATTATACAACATGTACACACATAATATGTATATAATATGTGGTACACACATGTACTCTACACACAAAAATGCACATACTCTACACTTACTATCACACATTTTACACATAGACTATACACACAAAATATATACTACATGCTTATACATTCTCACACACATACATGTACAGTACACATGCACACACAGACAGAGACACACAGAGAAAAACACAGACACACAGACAGGAGACACAGACACATACACACAGACACACAGACACACACAGATACACACATACATACCCACAGACACACATACAGATGTATACACACACAGGGCCTTTGCTCTCCATCCCCCTCTACCCCCACCCCCCTCACACCACACCCTGCATAATTAGGCCTTCCTAGCCTGCTCACAATGGGCCCTGAGTCTGGCATCCCCTTCTCCTGCCATTTCTCAGAGAGAATTCTCCCAGCCCTCTGAGGCCAGCTTACGTGGCAGCCCCTCCTGGAGGTCCAGGAGGCACCAGCATCCCTGGCACCAGAGTGAACCTCTTTGGGATCCTGTAGCCCCTTTTTAGGGACAGCGACCTAGTTTACCTGTAGGCTATGGAGGGCAGGGCCAATGCCAATGCCCAGGCACACCCTCCACACAAGGAACCTGAATTACACCATTAGTCATAGGGTCAGGCCGAAGCCAGCTTTTCCTCCCCAGAGATAACCCAACAGCTGTGTGCTGGGGTCAGTCAGCGGCTGCCTGTAAATGTACCGTGAGGACAAAATGAGATGTGCAGCAGGCGGGTGCCCTACGCCTGGAGGCTGGCACTGTGCCTGTGGAGTCATGCTCCGTGAGTGGTTGACTCACAGCTCCTGAGGCAGTAGCCAACACCTGTCAGGCCTCAACCTAGGCCCGTATCCTTCGGGGAGACTGGGAGGCGAGTCCAGCAGCCCAAGCCTCCACCTCAGGTTCTGCCCTCCCTTCTGCCATCAGGCTACATGAATGCAGCTTCAGCCCAGAACACATCTCCAGACTGGCCTCCAGCCTGAGCCAGGCCCGACAGCTGACAGAGCTCTCGTGAGTGACGGGCCCAGCCCATGGGGATCCTGATGGGTGAAGCATCCTGCCAGCCTCAGCCATACCAATAACTGGTCTTTGTCCCCAGGCTGACCAGGTGCCACCTGGACCTGCCACAGCTGACCAAGCTCCTTAGCCTGGTGAATCGACCAGCAGGGTTGCTGGGCCTCAGGTACCCTCCTGCATGTGGGAGGGGAATGGGGTAGCTAAGGAAGGTGGGGTTCCATACACACACCGCCCAGCCATTCCCTGTACTCCATAGGCATGTCTCTGTCTGAGTCATCCCAGGAGGAGAGGGAGGCTGTGCTCTGGGGTTAAAAAAAAAAAATAAATCATGCTTTGTGTATAGCTTAGTTGATAGAGTGCTTATCCAGCCTATACGAAGCCTTGGGTTTTATCCCTAACTCCACAAAAGAAGTAATAATTAAAAATCAATTTAAAATAATCAAAAAAAGCTCTGAAGGATACCTAATGAAAGATAAAAATAAGATAAAATGAATATGCTTACATGTTCACTATAATGTGAAAGCCTTCAGAAAAAGAACATACTAAAAAGGAGACAGAATAATCTTTAAAAACCCACAGTCCATTTCCCGCATTTGGTAATTGCTCATTTTCTTCCATACTCACTTCACATTTGTTTGGCTAAAGTGTTTTAAAGTAAAACACAGAAGACCTCACACAAATATCGCTTCTAAACACCTCACTATGAATCTCTTTAAAAATCAGGGGCTGGGAGGTGGCTCCGTCAGCAAAAGGCTCGCCTTGCCACACAAAGACCTGAGTTCTAGCCCCAGAACTAGAATCCCGTGAAAGAAAAGAGGGGTTAATCCCAACGTAGAGGAGATGGGAGCATCCCTGGGCTCCGTGGCCGGCCAGCCAGCCTAGCCTACTTGGCAAGCTCCAGGCCAGTGAGACCCTATCTCTGGAAACAAGATGGATGGCCCTGAGGAACAACATTCGAAATTGTCCTCTGGCCTCCTCATGCAGGCGTGCACACGTACACACACACTCACGCCCACGCACAAATGGGCACACACTGGGACGTGAACACATATGTATTACTTTTCATGACCAAAGGCAACCTAGGAGAGAGTTTATTTTGGCTTACCATTCTAGAAAGGTGAGTCCTTTATGGCGGGGACACTTGGCAGCAAGCAGCAGACATGCCAACTCTAGGAAGCTGAGATATCACATCTTTAACCGCAAGCACAAAGCAAAGGAAGAGAACTGGAAGTAAGGTGAGGCTCTGAACTCTCAAAGCCCACCTCCGATGGCGTACACCAACAAGGCCGTACCTCCTAAACCTTCCCAGACAGTGACAACTGGAGACCAGTGTTCAAATGCCCGAGCCTGTGAGGGACACGTCTCATTTAAACCACCACAGTATAGAAACATAAACACCCACATACAAATGAATAAGTCAGGGTTGTAGTTCAGTCAGGACACCTGGGAAATCAACTGGCAATCCTTAGGGCCCTGCATTATCTGGGTGAATATGAAATTCTCACGTGGTCCTTAAAGAACAGTTGCCTGTGGGGGCCAGGTCCATACAGGCCCCTGGGCACTGCTGGTCCATGGCTCTGGGCTGCAACTACCCGTCACAGGTAGTGACAGGCCTGCTGACTTCCTTATGTGCCCTGGAGCTAACCACTGACTTTCCTAAAGTGGTAATTAGGTCAAAAGGCTCCATGAGATAAGCTAACAAGTTTGTACCTCAAAACCTGGCTTTACGGGCCACACCACGCATCACTGACTATACAGCTCAAAGATGGGCGCATGAGAGCTGATTATCTTCCTTTTTTAAAATTAAAGAAGTAACATTTCTTTCTCCTTGTCTTTTTTTTTGGGGGGGGAGGGTTGTTTTTTTAAGATGGGTTTTTCTATGTAGCCTTGGCTGTCCTGGAACTCACTCTGTAGACTAGGCTAGCCTCAAACGCAGAGACCCACTTGCTTCTACCTCCCAAGTGCTGGGACTAAAGGTGTGTATCACCTTCGTCAGGCCAAAGTAATATGTCTTAAAATTATAGTCAAATTAGCCATGAGTACTGTCATGAGCCTGTAATTACTGCCCTCAGAAGCAGAGGAGAAAGAGGTCAAGGACTGCCTTGGCTACCTAGAATGTCTAAAGCCAGCCAGTCTGGTCTACCTCAGACCCTGTCAATAAACAAACAAACAGATAAACAAAGTGAAACGACAACCAAAAGAAGTGAAAAAAATTACTGCCGTAACACAGTTAGATATACGTATAGCTTGGTAGTATTAAAGACTTTAGCCCTGATGTTCAACCAGTCTTCATCTTGCAAAACTGAAATTCTTTCTCCAGTGAACAGCTCTCCAGTGCTCCACTCACCCCAGCCTCTGGCATGAACTGTCTGTGAACTGGGCTCCTCCAGTTACTTCCCGTCAGAAGAATCACGCTGTATTTCGCCTTTTGTGACTGCCGTATTTCACAGAGCCTGCCCTCAGGGTTCTCCCATGTTGCTGTAGGTGTGAGAACTTTCTTTTTGAATAGTTGAGGAGTGGGGCAGCACGTGGGTAACACCGCAGTTTACTCGCTCACCTGTCGATGGACACTGGGGGTGCGTTCACCTTTCAGCCCTGTGCTGTGAATGTGGGTGTGCAAATGTGACTTTGTGTTCCACTGTTCAGTTTTTTTCCTAGATCACCCAAACAACACCTTAAAATAAAACGTTCCTAGCCTAAAAATAACGTTTTTAAAATTGGCAGAAAACCCAGACTAGCATAAAGAAAAACAATGTTTTTAAAAATAGTGCAACTGAACTGTAAAGCAGGGATGTTTTAAATAACTTTTTCTTACTACTAAATTCACTTGTACATTTTGCACAAAGTTTAGAAAATGGGCAGGGTGGTGGAGGCTCACACCTTTAATCCCAGCAGGAGGCAGATCTGAGTCTGAGGTCAGCCTGGTCTACAGAGCAAGTTCCAGGATGGACAGGGCTAAACAACAACAACAAAAACCCTGTTCCAAACAAACAAGCAAACAAAAACAAAGTTTAAAAAATGTAGAAAACCAAAATCAGGGGCTGGAGAGGTGGCTCAGTGGTTAAGAGCATTGGCTGCTCTTCCAGAGAGCCCGGGGTTCAATTCCCAGCACCCACATGGCAGCTCACAACTGTCTGTAACTCCAGTTCCTGGTGACCCAACTCTCTCACATAGACATTCTTATAAGCCATACACCAATGTACATGAAATAAAAATGAATAAATCATGTTTAAAAAAGAAAGAAAACCAAAATTGAAGTAAAATTGCTCATAAAAATTCTGCCATCTAACCAATGCCAGGTATAGTGCATACATTTTCCTTGTATCTGGCTCTACCTCTTTCTCTTTCTATGCATTTTCCTTCTTTTAAATATAAAATTGGAGTTATAGTTTTATGACTTTTACCACATAACAACTTGTATTAAATCTGAAAAACATTATTTCAAAAACTACTCTTGGGACAGGGAGATGGCTCAGTTGGTAAAGCTTGCAAACACGATGGCCGAAGTTCAGATCTGCAGAACCATGCAAAGCTGGTCAAGTAGTGTGTATCTGTGTTCCTACAGGAAGATGGAAGGCGGAGACAGTAGCATCCCTGAACGCCCTCTGCTCAGCTTGCCTGGCACGGAGCGGAGAACAACAAAGAGACCCTGGGTCAAACAATTTAGAAGATGAGGGCTGACACCTGAGGCTGTCTGCTGACCTCCATGCACCTCATGACACAGGAAAGCACACACACACACACACACACACACATACACACACACACACACACACACACACACACACACACACACACACAAATATCCTTGAGTCAGGCCTGATGGCAAGTACTGTAATCGTAGCACTCAGAAAGCTGAAACAGGAAGAGTGCCTCAAGTTCAAGTCCACCTTGGTTTACATAGCAAGACTGTGTCTCAAAAGAAATTTAAAAAAAGAAAGAAAGAAAGGAAAGAAAGAAAGAAAAAAAAATTCTTAGTTCGGATTGTTGCAAAAATAATTGTTGGGATGGAGATGATATTAACTTCCCTTTTAACCAAGATGACATTAGCAGAGCAATGCATCAAAAGCATGAGCCTACAACATATATGGCTAAATACAAAAACTTCATTAATTATAACAGTGGGTTTCATTAGGACATGTTTATACATGTATGTAATGTTTTTATTGTATCCATAGCCCCATTGTCTGTGGTTTTTGCTTTTTTTTTTTTGAGAGAGAGAGAGAGAGAAGATTTTATGCATCCCAGGAGAACCTTTATCCTGACCCTCCTGCCTCCACCATCTGAGTGCGGGGATTACAGCTATGCACCACCATGCCTGATTTTCTTGTGGTTAGGGATGGAACCCAACGCCTTATGCACTCTAAACAGATCCCCTACCGACTGAGTACAGCCTCAGCCCTGATTTTATAATTTAAAAGTCACACCCCCACAGCCTGCACACACACAGAATCCTCCAGGCTCCTTCTGGCACTACCCCTCCTTCAGGCATGCTAGGTTGATGCTCACCCCAGTGGTCTCTGTCTGCGTCTCTCCCTTGACAGGTTGGAAGAGCCCTGGCTGGCCCACATCAACTTACCGGCTCTAATGGAAGCCTGTGCCCAAGCCTCGGGATGCCTTACTGAGTTAGGGTGAGTCCAGGGAAGAGCCCTTACTCATCCAGACATTAGCCCTCATCCTGTGGATTAACAGCTTTGTCACTGGCAGAGACTGATGGGCATGCCTGAAGAGCTATATACATTTATAGAGTCTTGTGCAGTAAGCAGGGCCACAATGTCAGAGCAAGGTAACTTTGGGTCCAGGGCCCAGGCAGCTATGTCTGGGTGTCCATGGTGGTTACCCAGAAGCGGCCCTTGGGTGCACTTAACATGTCCTATAGATGTAGATAATGTGTAACAGATTTCACCGTGGTGCTGTCTGCTCTTGGCATCACCTCCCATTTTTGAAATGCCTGTCACCCTGACGGCTGGAGGGTCTGTCGTGCCGTGATTCGAGTAGGAGAGCAGGCATAACACAGGCCTAGTCAGCCCGCCAGGACAAGTGTCTCACCCCAGCTTTTCTTCTCTCCCTCAGCATCTCTGAGGGCCAGAAGCAGCTGTGGCTCCAGCTGGAGTTTCCTCACCAAGCAGACAATTCTGAGGCCATGGCCCTCAGGTGGGACCCAGCATCTGGAGCTTCAAGGGAGTGGCTGGTGGCAAGAAGCAGGAGGTGGGACCAGTGTTTCTCATGCCTGTGCTCTTTCCACATCCTTCACTCTCCATCCCTGCTCCAACCCAACAGCCCCACTCATTCCTACCAAATTTCAATTCCTCAAATACCACCTTGTCCTCTCTGACCTCAGACCCTTTGCACAGGCTCTTCTTTCCACCCAGAATGTCCTTTTCTTGCCTAGTTCCTTCCTCTCTGTCTGGTTATACTTTTTCATACTTCAAGACTCAGCTTACATGTCTCCATCTCAACTGGAACGCCTAACAGCCAAGATTTGGCCAACTTTCCCATTTTCTACCCTCATAGATGCCTGGGTCTATGACATCTCAGTCCAAATGTCACATTTTAGACATCGAAATATCACCTCTTTGGGGTGGACACAGCTCTGCATGCATACATTCTGGGGAATAGAGTGTGGCTGGCTCTCAGCCTCAACTTATCTTCTTATCTGCATGCCCACCCTCGAGTAGTCAACATCAGGCATGCCAGCTGCCCACCTGGACCATTCTTCCCAGCAGTGCTTGTAACTATGCAGTAAACTCAGACTTTCTTCAGACAGCATGCATTCCCTGTGCCATGAGCGTGAAGGCCGGGACTGGACTCCGTTGTGGTCCAGGTACTCAGAAACTGCAGTTATTCTCTCTGCTTCCAGGTTGGCTCACTGCGACCCGGGGACCGACCACAGCCTTATGAGACAGTTGGTGGAGACGTGTGCCAGACTGCAGCAGCTCAGGTTGGCACTGCCAGTGCCGGCGGTGGCTTCAAGTTCTCTGGTTACCCCAGTGTCTTCTCCGGGCCACATTCTCGCTTCCCAAGGGTGGGACTCATTACTTGAGCCAAGGGTCAAAGGCTCAGGGATACCCAGGGAAGATCTTAGAGGATCCATCTCTCATGGTGACTCCTGCAGTGCCTATAGTCTTCTGAAATATTCTTGACTTCTTGCAGTTTGTCCCAGATTAACTTCAGTGACGATGATGACAGCAGGTCCAGGCTGCTGCACTATCTCCTGTTGTGTAGCTGTGAGCTGAAGAGCTTCCGGTATGTGGACTTACACTTCTACTGAGACCCTCTTGCCTACCCACTCACCTGAGCCCTGCCCCTGGGTCCAGAGGATGCTGTCCCCATTCTATGCTCAGGTCTCAGGTTCTTAGAGATGATGCTAGGGCTCCAGGGGTCCTAAGTGTGACCTTAGGGACGCAGCCACACAACTAAAACAGTGTCCCTTTCTCTACATTCTGTGTTGTTTTGTTTTGTTTCTGGAAAAACTGCAAATGAAAAGTTACTGAGCATGTAGAAGGCCAAATCAGGAGGATGTGGAGTTGAAGGCTAGCCTGAAAATTTTGTCTCAGAATCAAACAAACAAACTTGTAGGATTGGGAATTTACCACAAATATCTCTGTTGATATTTTCACATTGCCTCGCTCCTCCTTTTATCCTCATCCCCTCTTTTTCTTCGGACTTCCACCCACAAATGTTAGCATCTACTGGTAAACCTTGCCTGAGTTAGTTACCAGAACAAAGACTGCCAAATAGAACTTTGGTTTGGTTGGGTTTGGTTTGATTTTGAGACGGGGTCTCAATATGTAACCAAGGCTAGCCCCAAACCCTCCACCCTCCTATCCTAGAATGAGCCCCCATGCCCAACACAAATGAGGTTTCCGGATGTTCAGTGCAACTGATTACATCAAGGAACTCTCAGCTGGTGAGATGGCTCAGCCAGTAAAGGCACTTGCTGCCAAGCCTGAGGACCTCGTTTGACCCCTAGGAGCCACGTGGAGGACAGAGAGAACTCCTAGGTACTACACTGACCTCCATACACACACATGATGGCATGTGCATGTATACACACAAACACACCCACACACTAAAATAAATAAAGTCAGAATTTTTAAATAATAGAGAAACTTGGTCCTCCCCCCCCATAACCCCTCCCACTCTCAGGAGTTTTTCTTACTTTCCCTTAATAAATTTTTACGAATAAATAAATAAATAGAATAAAGTGCAAAAAACTTAAGTGGAGGAAAAGTTTTTATTTTTTTAATTTTAAATAAAAGGCCCATGAACTTGGGTAGGATGTGGTGGTGTTTGCTTTTAATTCTAGCACTCAGGAGGCAGAGGCAGGCTGATCTTTGTGAGCTCAAGTCCAGCTTGCTTTACACAGTGAGTTCAAGACAGCCAAGGCTACACTGAGAGACCCTGTCTCAAAAAACAAACAAACAAAAACAAAACCTCTTTGGAGCTGTCAGGCTTCAACTGTAGAAGGTTGAGAGCTGTAAAAAAAAAAAAAAAAAAAAAAAGTCAGCTGGCTATTACCATGGCACCCAACTGTGGCTAAGGAGGATTAGGGGACAGCCCCTGCTTCTGCCTCCAGCTAAGTCCTGACTCAATTAGGATGGAGAGGTTTATGGAGGACAGATGTCCCCTACCCACTGTCTCCAAGAGCCACTCCCAGCTTCTGTCATCAGTGCCAGACCTCCTGAGGGCCAGGCTCTGCCTGACCTACCACGTTTGGTCCCAACAGGCTGACCTCCAGCCATGTGAGCACAGAGAGCCTCGCCTACCTGGCATCTGGTGTGGGACACTGCTGCCACCTAGAAGAGCTAGAGTAAGTTGGGATGGCTAGCCCAGGGCAGGGCTTCAAGGACAGACACACCTCTGAAAGGGTGGCAGGGGCACTTGCATCTGTCTCTGGCCCAAGCCTAGCAGTGCCCAAGCTCAACACTGTTTCTGTCTTGACTTTACCCTTGACCCATGAAGTGTCTCTGGTTAGAATTTTCTTTCTCCCTGGCTTGGGACTGCACATCTGTCAAAATGGGACTTGAATCTGCCTCTGCCTCTGCCTCGGCTGCTGCTGAGGGCCAGAGTACAGAAAGCACAAAGGGACAGAAGAATCATTGTTTGCTTGCATGTCCCTCATCCTCTGTGTAGCCTTCATCTGTCACCCTTATCTGATGCAGCTGTGACAGCCACCCCTCCAGCAGGAACCCTAAAGATTGGGCCTTGGGGCTAGGAATACCCCTGGGGTGAGGACTGGACAGAAAGCCTGGCTATTATCTGTAATCCCAGTCAGCCTCCACAGGGCCAAAGGACAGGTAGGACAGTGCTTGAATGGAGCCTTCTGCTTGGTCTCTACAGCTTCTCTAACAACCGTCTCTGTGAGGAGAACATAGAGCTACTGATAGGAGCCCTTCAGGGGACATGCAGACTAAAGAGGCTGCAGTAAGTGAGGGGACGCTGAGGAGGAGGAGAGGGAGCAGACAGGGCTGGGGAGGCGTAAATGGGGAATGCATGGAAAGGGAAGTAGGTGAGGAGGTTCATGGGGGAGGAGAGTGAGTGGGGTTCATACAGAGGGGTATATGGAATGTGCCTGGGAGCCACTGTGCTCTCTATCCCTCCTTCCTTCCCTCCCTTCCTCCCTCTGAATGTACCTTTGTGTTCCTGGATGAGCTTCCTCACACCATTCACTTTTCTGCCTAGCTGAGTGTGTCATCAGGATGCTTGGTCTTTCAAAACATAATCCCCAACTCAAAGCAGCCAAGGCAGCAGTTGGTTGGCTTTTTTTTTTTTTTAAAGAAACCTACAAGGCAACTAACTTCAATGGCTGGATTCAAGTGTGTGTCGTTTTAGATGCTGTTACAGAAGAGAGGACACAAACTCTGGGCAGGACTCCTTCCTGTCCCTCTGGAATCAGCGCGTTTCTTTCTTCCTTCCTTTCGTTCAACGTTGTGTGTATGCTCAAATGCAGTGTGAGCGTGCAGAGGTCGGGAGGACAACTTTGGGGAGTGGGAGTAGCTCTCTTTCCAGCAGATGGGGTTCAGGGATGCATTCAGGTCCTCAGACTGGGCAGCAAGCACCTTTATCTGCTGAGCCATCTTGCCAGTCACAGTCGTTTTTAGTAACTCTCTGCTTTTACTCTCCCTAGTAACTTGCAATCATCAAAGTCATAGAGATGCCAGAAACAGCCCAACCTAAAAAATATTCCCATTCTGCATAGACCCAGCCTTTTCTGCTTTAAATCTGCTTTTCTGATGACCCGTAATAAACCCTGGTTATAAAAAGCTCCACGGTTTCAAAAAATATGTAACAAAGAGGGTGAAATCCCCTGGAGACAGCGCTTCTTCAGAAAACTTCCTGGAACAGTGAGTTCGTGAACTGTTTTCCCGATATTTCTCCACATATGTGCTGCACACAGTTGAACCACAGCTGAGGCATGCCCCCAGCCTGTCTCTCCTGGCCCATCTGGGGAGAACAGTGAAGGTGGGAGGGAGACATTAGGAAACCTTGGACCATACAAGGCCCACCTGTCTTTTTGTGGAGCTGTTACTTGGGCTTTTTCCCTGGGTATGCACTGCTTGCTCAGGCTTCTGGAATCTTTCCGAGGCTCTGTTGGAGGGGCTGAAGACCCTGTAAGGTCATCTGTTGGCCCTGAAGCTTCGGCCAGCGCTAGGGATCATCCTGCTTTCATCGGCCTAGAATGCCAAGGTTCCTTCTCAAAATACAGAAGCCAGATCTGTTGGGTCCACGTCTTCTGTCACTGGCAGCTCCCCTCAAACCCAGCCAGCTTCTCCCAGCTGTCCTCACCCTCTTCTCAGGCTAGGGGAGTGGACCTTGTGCAGAGCCACTGTCCAGGTGAAGTAGATAGGCTCTTGGTAGGCTGCTGACTGCCTTTATTGGCCGAGGCTGTGTCAACTTCAGCACTGACTGTGTATCCTTAAAAACCCTATCTCGGGCCAGGCGGTGGTGCACGGCTCTCATCCCAGCACTTGGGAGACAGAGGCAGGTGGATCTCTGAGTTTGAAGCCAGCCTGGTCTACAGAGTGAGTTCCAGGGCAGCCAGAGCCACCCAGAGAAACCCTGTCTCGAAAAACAAAAAAGAAACAAACAAGCAAAAGACGATTTCTAGGAAACCAAGGCAGTTGGCCAAGCCACATTGCCTTGCTAGTTCAGACATAGTGTTTACCTCCCTAGGTTAAGTCTTCTTTCTGAGCTTTGATTTACTGGGATTATGAGGACTGAGTGAAACCGTGTGTGGTGAGTGCTGGAAGCATGGTCTGGCAGCAATCGCTTGGTAGGAGCTCTGGCTAATATTATCATTTTTCCCTCCCATGCTCAGGCTGGGGATCTTGAAATCACCAGCCACTGGGTAACACATGGCTGGGGCCCTGGAAAGGGGTCATGAGGTTTTATGTTCTGTTCCTGCTGCTGCTGCTTTTTCTTGTGACCCCGAGTAGGTCCCTTTCCCCTCTGAGCCTCAGTGTTCCTCATCTGTAGAATGGGGCTGAAAGTACAGCCACGTTTTAAGATGGCTCCTGTTATGTGCTCTCTGTTACTGCTCAGCACCAGTCTAAACATGTGGTTGAAAAGACAAAACCCCTGGCCATGGGACTCAATAACCCACACACAACTTATGGGTGCCATCTGCTCTTCACACTTTACATCGGAGGGCTGTGGGTATGCTAAGTACAGAGGCCTCATGAGTCTGGACAGGGCCTCAGTCATGCCAAGTGCAGACCCCAGGCATGAAAAGTTCATCTGGCCTCCTCTCTCCAGCCTCAGTCACTTTCCACTGGAAGCCTCTTCCTCTCTGGCCTTGCTCATTCAAGGACTAAGCCACATGACCCTACTGCAGCACCTTTGGTGAGTAACCAGTGACTCCTGGGAAAGAGAGAGCACCACTGATGAGCTCTGTTGGGACAGCACCCAGGGAAACACTGGGGGCCTCTGGAACCTGTGCTGGCTCCCTCCAGGGACATCCCTGTGCTCTTTCACCTTGGTGCCCATTGTTCTTGCCTTATAGCTCCCCCAGCTTCCTTGATACAAAAGTGACCTGGCAGGGTGGGGCTGGAGCCCCGTAGTAGCCCTTCCCATGCATGGGATTCTCTGCAGACTTGTGTTAAGATGAGAATTAGGACTGCACAGGCCCAGGTGCCCAGATTGTGTGTTTCCAATGAGCATGACAGTGCTGGGAGTTTTGAGGGGCCAGAGACCACACTTTGTCAAGTGATGGGCTGGATTTGATCTCACTCATGACCACCCCCTGCCTATTTGACAAGAGAAGGCCACCCTCTCTTATGATGTGTCTCCCCCCAGCAACACAAAATATTGTGTCTAAAACAAACAAAGGCATTTGGTTCTGTCAGAGGCCCTCTGGACTCTGGTTCGACCTGCAGTTAACATGCAGGAGAATGTGGCATACAAAATCAACCCTCTGCAAGGCTACTTGCTAAAATTCAACCCGCCAAAGAAAACAAACAACCCTCACAACAGGAGGGCAAAACATTTCCCTGGGCAGTTTAGTTTATTTTTCGTTTAGCTCGGCTCTTGCCTCTCATTTAGGCAAGATCAGGTGCAGAAAAGGCAGCAGTGATGATGATGATGATGATGATGATGATGATGATGATGATGATGATGATGACAGTGATGGTGGCGGTGGAGGTGGCATCGGTGTTAATGATGATGGAGAAAGGCCCCAGTTTCAGTTCAGATGCCTTAACTGGGGAACCCACATGAGCTTGCCGTCCTGCCAGACTCACCTGGGACACTCCGTTGCTGGGGTCTAGGCAAACAAGGCAAAGCTGAGGATTGTAGTGACTGTTTCAGGCCAGGGGCTTTAAGCATCATGCGCCCCCCCCCCCCCCGCACCTGCAACTGACTGTGAGTCTCTGCTGCTCACTTTTCTTACCTGGGATAGTCATTGCCACTGTGCTTACTTTCCTCCAAAGGTCTTGTGAGTGGCGTATGAGTTTTCGGGAGGATATAGGTTTGGCGATCTGTAGAGTTCTGCACACAGCACCTGCAAAGACCTTTGTGCTTCTCTGAGCCTGTACTCTGCTTCTCCAGGCTGAGCAAGAACAGCACTTGGTGATGGTGGCTGATGCCTTCTGTCACTCTTTAGAGTTGCTGACAGCTTGAAGGAGCTGGGACAAGTTTCCTGCCCTTCCCTTAGATTCCAAGCAACTTTGGCAAGAAAAAAAAAAGATGGGGGTGCGGTAGGATGCCATATCTCTTCACTTCTTAGTCTCAACCCTTCACACACTTCCACACTGCATAAGCAACTCCTGGGGAGATCCTTGGACTCCCAAAGATGCTATGCAAGAGTATCAGGAAAGATTTTAGGATGATGGCAGGGCCACTCTCCTAAATAGACACCAAGAGTTGGGAGTCCCATCCAAACGTGGGATGATGAGATTCCTGTGTGAGCTGAGGCCTTTCTCTGTCTCTTAACCAGGAGGGGTGCGGGAAAGGCGAGGTGGGTGGCAGGTTGATGGCTCTTCACTCTTGCTTTTCTTCCCAAGCTTGAGGCACAACAAGATTGGAGACGTGGGTACGCAGAGCTTAGCTGCCATCTTGCCAAGGCTGCCAGGGCTCAGGAAGTTAGAGTGAGTCTCAGCCCCACTGAAAAGAGCCTGCAGGGACCACACCATGTTCCTGGGAGACACTGGGCCCTGGCCCAGACCAGAGGTGGAAAGGGGAAGCTTTCCCAACCTTGGTGCCCAGTAGGGAGATTTGTGGCCTCTTAGGTCCTATTCTCTGGGTTCTTGTGTCCCATCAGGAGGGAGGCGTGGCTGCATCTCTTATGCAAATGTAGTGGGGAGGGATGAAGGAGGAGGGGTGAGGGAAGAGGGGTGAGAGAGGAGGGGTGATGGAGGAGGAAGGAGAGAGGAGAGGGTCCAATAAGCTCCTCTTTCAGTCTCTCATGGAACAACATTGGCCCAGCTGGGGGAGTGCAGCTGGCGAAGTCTCTCACCCATTGCAGGTGCTTGGAGGAGATCACGTGAGTATCTGTCCAGGGAGGTGCCCCACAGGACCCCTGGCCTACTTGTTCCTTCAGAACAGGGCAGAGTGGGGACCCTGAGCAGGCTGCCCATGCTCACCCTCTCCCTGCCCTTCTTACAGACTGGGCCACAATGCTCTGGGGGATCCCACGGCCCTGGGGCTGGCTCGGAGATTGCCCCCACAGCTGAGGGTCCTGTGGTGAGTGTCCTCCTGCTGACTGTGCACACAGAACAGTGAAGGGGTGACCCAGGAGAGGTGGGAGGGTTGAGCATCCCAGCCTGAGATCAGCATGGCCCATTCTCTGCTGCCACTCCCCAGTTCCCAGATGAAGCTTAGTGTTGACCCTACCCATTGTCTCTGTGAGCCCCCCACCCCCAGCCAAGTTTCTGTCCTGTCTGAGCCTTAGTTTTCTCATTTGTAACATGTCACCTTTCCTGCTTGAGAGCAAGTCTCTATAAGTGTTTGAATAAAAAGTGTCAGTAAAAGGCCACTTGCAAAAGCTTCAAGGGATTGCACTATTCTCTACAAGTCAAGTCCCTGGCTTCCTGAGACCCATGCATCCATTCCTAGGTCTGGGATTCTTATATATATACCATATTCTGGGAAGAGAGCTAAGACTAGAAACAGTATGAAAAGCTTGACTCCCTAATACATGAAGAACCCAAGCCCTGAACTTAGTGTATCAGAACCGTAAGTCAGGGACCTCGCCATCCATTGGGACCTTTGTGAGCAGGGACAGAGCCAAAGGCCAGCTAAGGTTGTTGCTCTAATCTGAGGCATAGCTAAGAGCGTGAGGCTTCTTGAAGGCTCCCAGCCCTAGGCTCCTCTCACCTTGCCCTTTCCACAGCTTGCCATTCAGTCATCTGGGTCCAGAGGGGGCCCTGAGCCTGGCTCAGGCCTTGGAACAATGCCCACACATAGAAGAGGTCAGGTGAGGCGGAGTCCTGCTGGGGCCGAGGGATGGGTTGGGAGCCTCTGTGTCACTTCTGACTGGTGTCTGTCCTCTCCCACAGCTTGGCAGAGAATAACCTGGCTGGAGGTATTCCACATTTCTGTAAGAGGCTCCCACTGCTTAGACAAATCAAGTAAGTAGCCTTCCCTGACCTTGTGGGCTCTTGCTGAAGGGCCACAGTTCTCTTTCAGTAAAGCCTTTTCCCAGGAGGTCCATTGAAGAGATGGGAGTTGAGGATGGGGGATAGGAGAACCATGATTTTCTAAGCGATAGCCCCTGGCTCTGGCTGGGCCACCCTGGTCCCTCCTGCTCTCGTTATGGGAAATGGGGTCCTTCTGGTTATGGCCTCTGTCTCAGAGGCCACCCTCATTCCATCCAGCCTGATTTCCTGCAAAATTGAAGACCAGGCTGCTAAGCACCTTGCCACCAACCTCATGCTCTGCCCGAGCCTGGAAGAAGTTTTGTGAGTACTTGGGTGGGCCTTCTCTCCACTGGTCTTCCCCTCTGGAGACGGGAAACCATTTCTTGCCCCACAATCTTACCCCTTGCTCTCCAGCAACACAGGGCAGAGCACTGGACCTCTCCTGCCCATTTCTCTGTCTGTGGGATGGGAAGGGGGGGGTCCCTTGGCCTGCAAAGGATTTTTGTCTTTGACTCTCCATGTGGGGGACGCTTTTCATGGCTTATGGAGTCTCTACCTGTGAATAGCCATTCTAACACGGAAGGCAAGAAGCTGGTGGAGAGCCCCCACTACCACACTGGCTGGGTCCCTTTGGCCATCCCACTGCCTCAGACCTCCGACTGTGGCAGCACTGTCAAATAGTTAAACCTGACTGCTAGGATTTGAGGCCCTGAGCATACAGAAGAAAATCCTAACTCCCAAAGTACGGGGAACAGTGCAAGAGGATTTCCAGGTCTGCAGCCTAAATAGTTGGAAGAGGTTTGTTTTCTCTGTCTCAGGATAGAACCCAGAGCCTCGTGCATGTCAGCTGAGTAGTATGCTGTTGGGGTAGCTGCACCCTCCGCTCTTCAGGTTCTTAATCCTCCTCCTTATGCCACAAGCCAGCACTCCTGATCTTGAACCTGCCCTTTTAAACCAGTGACCCTCCTTTTTTGTTATTGTTGTTTGTTTGTTTATTGAGACAGGGTTTCTCTGTGCAGACCTGGTTGTCCTGCAACTCATTCTAGACCAGGCTGGCCTCGAACTCAGAGATCCACCTGCCTCTGCCTCCCAAGTTCTGGGATTAGAGATGTGCATCACTGTCGCCACCACCACCCGGCTCGATCCTCCCCTTTTAACCAGTAGGAACAGAGCAAGGGACTGGGTCCCTGCTGGAAGTTCTGCCCTTAGGAGCGGCTGTATTCACTCTCTTCAGTACCTTCCCTCTAGGGTTCTTCCTATGGAGCTCCCACAAACAGTAGAGACCTGTGGTTCCATTGAAGATTAATTCCTTAAAACACAAACAGTGGTGGGGGAGGCTCTAAAACCGTGATGCACACCACCACATGGGAAAGAGACATTGCTGCAAGGTGTTTTCTCGCTGTGCATTGCGTCATACTATGGTTTCTCAGGAACATGTTGCTCAGGCATAGGGTGGGGGTGGGGAGGGAGGAAGGAAGCACCTTCCACTGAGGAGTCTTCCCAGGTAGGTAGTTACTCAAGCACCCGCAGGGTAACTTCTCTCGTACCTGGTGCTGCTGGCGCCTAGTGCTTCCTACTGTTTTCCTTTGGCCTCAATGTCCTCCTGCCTCTGAGTGTGCCCCTCCTCCACCTCGCAGGCTGTCCTGGAATCTCCTTGGTGATGAGGTGGCTGCCGAGTTGGCCCAGGTCCTGCCGCAGATGGGGCAGCTGAAGAAAGTGGAGTATGATATACCCTTGGGTGGGGAATGTAGAAAGGACTCACATCCTGAACAATTCCAGAGGTTACTGGGACATTCCTGCCTCTCAGACATCTGTCCAGTGTCTTAGAACACTCTGGCAGGTCCCAAGCCCCTGCCCAGCTTAGTTCTTCCCATGCAATAGGCTTCAGCCTTTCAACCGTTCCACAGGGGTCAGAGTCCACTGCTAAACTCTGGTGGTACTGGGAGGAGTTGACCTTGTCCTGCCTGGGATAGGATGTGGAGAAGGAACTCCCACCACCAGCCTCATGCTTGCCTCTCTCTTCCTCTTCCCCTGCCACTGCCCACTGCAAAGCTTGGAGAAGAACCAGATCACGGCACTCGGAGCCCGACTCCTGGCCCAAGGGCTGGTCCAGGGATCCTGTATCCCAGTCATTCGGTAATGAAGGGCTGGGCCTTGGGGTAGAAGGCCGCACAGACCTCACAGTGTAAAGCAGCCTCCTGCGGGGAGAGGCAGAGCCTGGGCTGAGGATTACCTGGGGAGACTTTGACTATTCCATCGGGAATCTGGCAGCCAGCAGCCCTGGATGAAATCCCAGCTCTGCTCTTTGCCAGCTGTGTTAACTTTGCCTCTGTAGCTGTATGTCTCTGAACCTCAAAGTCCTCGTCTGTTTCTACCTGGGAGGGTGCTGAGGACCGAAGGGGTGGCTAGGGCACAGAGCCTGAGACATAGCTCTCTGTGGGGCGGGGGCACCATGCTAAGGTGGCTGCAATGGTATATACGGCCTCCACTGGGTGACATGGGTGGCTCTTCTGCTTTAGGCTTTCCTTGATCCCAAACCCTGTGGGTAGGTTAGGAGCAGAGACAAGAGGATGAGAGAACAACTCTAGAGCTGAGGCCCATGTCTATGCCCACAGCCTCTGGAAAAACCCCATTCCTGCTGACGTAGCCCAGAGCCTGCAGAGCCAGGAGCCCAGGCTGGACTTTGCCTTCTTTGACCAGCAGCCCCAGGCTCTTTGAAGAACCCAATGGATCTCTCAAGACTTACGAGTCCAGCCCAGGGACAACATCACCTAACCAGGAGAGGGGGCTCAGGAGAAGAGAGAGTCCTATGATGTCAAATACGACAGGGAAGGCTATGAATGGTACACTATGACCTATTGACATGAAAAGCTCATGCTCATGACAGGGTATGCCAAATGTGGCATTACATGGGATTTGTAGAGTGGCTGGCACCTGGTCAGAGCCTCTTTGCACTGTAAGTGGCAGTACACGTGATCAGGGATCCACCCATGATATGGTGTCCATGTCACGTGACACTCAGCTTGCTGGGGAAACCACAGGCAAGTCTAAAATCTAATTTATTATTATTTAAAAAAGAACATGAAGCTAGGCTAATGGTATGGGCTATGCTATATGAACAACCTCTTAGCTGTTCAGGAATCTGAGGCAGAGGGGCTGCAAGTTCGAGGCCAGCCTGGGTAATTTAGTAAGATCCTGTCTCAAAAGATCAAAACGGGCTGGGAATACAGCTCAGTGATGGAGTGCTTGCCTTGCATGTGTGAAGCCCTAAGCTAAATACTCAGTACCATTTTCAAAAAGTATTTATAAGCAATTTCTGGAGCAGCTGAGCCCAGGCATCTTTCTGTCCTGGGTTGGGAAGGGAGTTAAGTACTGACTGTCCCAATACCCCAATTGTCAGGGCTCTGGGACATGCCAAGGACTCACCATGAAGTCCCTTCCTGCCAGAGCCCCAGTTCTCCCTTCTGTTAATTGGGTAAGCCACCCTTCCAAGGATGTTCAGCCCCAGCTTAGGAGCTAGCCTGACCTTGGGACAGTTCAGGCTCATCTGTTCCTTCCTGGTATACGGGACAAAGGCAAACCTAGGGGTCAGGATTAGGTACTTCCAGAGCATTGGGCCAGGCACCTGGCCCACCTACTACCTCAGCAGGATTTAGAAACCCTTGAGACTCCAGGTTTTGTGTGTCTGTGTGTGTGTCTGTGTGTGTGTGTCTTCCAAGAGGGAAAATATCTTCACTGCACTCCAAGTCAAATGATCAATAAACACAGACAGTCCTCCTGCCTGTAGCTGGTGTCTGATAAGTTTCCTGCCTCTCTGAGGTCAGAAGTGCACCACCTCTGCACTGTGGACTGGAGAACTGGAGAGATGACAGAAGTGTGCTAGGATGGGCAGCGGCTCGAAGTTATCGGTCCCGTGACCACAGACACCACGCCAAACCTCACCTGTCACATGAGGCAGGTTATCAAAGTTCAGGTGGTAGAAACAGCTTTGTTTGACATACATAATACTTAACCTCTTCTCTGAATTGATGGTCAGTATTTAAATTCTGGAAATTGTATTTTAAAATCCCAACTCTGGCTTTTTAGGAGATAGTCTAAAGCCAGGCATGCTTGCATATGCTTATAACTCCAGCCCTAGTGCTTCGGTCATATAGGGAGGAGATACCAAGGTCCCTCTTTGCTACATTTCAAATTCCAGGACAGCCTGGTCTATGCGAGATTCTCTGAGGGTCAGGGGAAGCTAGTCCAGCCCCCCCCCCCCACACACACACACTTGAAAGAACAAAGCTACGCTGATGAAGCCACATGATGTGACCTTTAGCTGGGACACACATCCCTCAGGCTGCTACAATCCCTCCCCTGTCACCCTGACACCACACCAACTACCCTCTTTTGGTTTTTGCCTGGCCGAAAGGGTAGAATATTTGGAACATGACTGAGAACGGAATGTGATTTGGCCCCTTCCATATCTTGGAAGGCGTGAACTGTTTCTTTGGGTCACGCATGCTCCATACACATACAATGTATGCACGTGTACGGACACAAGATGAGGTGAGGTCGGGAAAGCAAGGTGAACAAAGTCCTTGCCACAAAGAAGTAAGTGCTTATTACACGCTATTTCCCTTTCTGCTTTAGGGTTGAGCGTCATACGGGGTGCGGGGGTGCGGCGATGCCCCAAGTACCTACTCTCAGTGGGTACAAGTCCCTCCTCCTCCCACTACGTTGTGAAAAGCCAGGCCGGTAGGGTGCAGTTACAGCTCAGTAGCACTAGAGGGCACGCTGGCCCACCAGTGCTTTCCTGATGGAACTCACCAGAAAGAAGACCATGGGACCCCATAGGAGGTTAGGTGATGTTGGAGGCTGTTCCCATCTGGCCAGTCGCTTGGTATGTCAAAGCATGCTTGTGGCTCACCAGGATGACTTGGCCCTGACCTTTTCGGCCCTCCACACTGTCTCTGGCATCCCGCCAAGCACGAGGAGAAAGTCCTCCGGCCAAGTGCCAAACACCCATTCATCATACCAGGACATCCTTATCGGGCCAGAACAGGGGCACACCTGGCGCCATCCACCACGATCATGGGCAGGAAGTTAGCAGGTAGAGGACTCAAGAAGTTTACCAAGAAATCCTGGGTCAAAATCCCGTTTCCCTGCCCGGGTCAGCTAGCAGTTGTTGTGCCCCGCTGTGCCCTGTCTGGCCCAGATAGAATTCAGGATAGTTCAATTTTAAAAAGACCCAAGCACGTCCACCGGAAGTGCCAGGCCGAGCGAGGAGCACACAGGGTAGGACCCGAGGAGAGGAAGCCAAGGACACGGAGACAAGCTTTCATTTTTCAGACCACCATTTTACATTTGGCTTTTCAGCTTTCGCCCCCCCCCCCCCCCAGTTCTAAACTCCAAGAAACTCACAACAGCGGCCCCAAAACAGACCATGTGCTGACTGGCAACGCGGAGCTGGCTATGACCACCTCAAGTCTGCGTGCCAATTCCTTGTTCTTTTTTCCTGAGTAACTTCCTTTCCTACCGCCTACCAGCTTGAGAACCTTGGCGGGTTTTCATCTCAAGCTAGTGGGGCCCAGTGTACCTGAAGGCTTCCTCCCAGAGGAGGCCCAGTTTAAGAATATAGAGAGAAGCGAATGAAACCCAAAGACGCGGAGTAAGAAGCTTGAGCGCCTTCTCTAAGAGGTAAGGATGTGGCCTGGCCTGGGAGCACCTAAGTCTGCCTGCAGGGCTGGGAGAAGCTCATGCTGTTTATCACTTATTCATCATCCTAGGGGTTCACAGATGGAACAAATGTCTGTCTTCCTGATAGGAACTGCAGTTACTATTTCTACCTCGGACCTGAAGCTTTCCTGAACTACTTTGCCTGTCCTGTTCCCCACCTCTACCGCCTAGCACATACAGCTGTCTGGAAGCCACTGTGCCAAACTGCCTTGGGAAATTGATGAGAAAGCTCCCTATAAAAGTCCAGTTATTAAAAAACAAACAAAAACTTCCATGTGCAATGAATGTGAAGGTTCAGCGTCAGGAAACCTGGGCCTCCTGGACTGACATTCTGCATTTCTAAGAAGTCAAAAGAGAACCTGGGGGCGGTCCTAGATTGGGAATGGAAGTGGCCTACAGGTCTGGGTGTTCTGTAGACAAGGAAATGAAACAGTCCTGCACCCTGCCTGGGTTCTGTTTTGACCAGCCAAAGCAGGCCACATCCAGAGTTTATAAGAAAGACGTAAGAGGCTAGCATGCTGAAGATTACCAGGCAGCCCATGTCACCAGCAGGTCACACCTCTAGTCACCAGTGGGTGGATAGACATCATCAACAGTGAAAGAAAGAAAGCCCTCCTTTGTCTATGGTCACACCACCCTGAGTACTTCCAACCCCATTTGAGCTTGAGGAAGTGTTCCCTGTGACTCCAGCCGAGCTGTGGTCTGAACCCAAGCAAAAACTGCCCTCCCTGAACACAGGTGACCTCAGACCCATGAGACAAGGTTTGGAGTAGAGCTGCACGCATTATAATTCCTGACTCCCTCCGTCCCCTCCCTTCCCACATACCTGAGGCCCAGCCAGGTCCTGGCAGTGGGTGTGCTCAGGATGGCTTTGACTCATAAGCATGGGGAAGGGTTCGGGCCACCTGGGTTACTCTGAGCTGTCTGTCTGTCCAGGCAACCAGCACCAGAGAAACCAACCTCAGGAACGTGTGCTGACTTACATGCCCCCCACAGGGGCTTCTTACGGGGCTCAGGCCTCCAACTGAGAAAACTAGAAAACTCTCTAGGCCCCCAAGGGCAAGTCTTCACCCACTTTGCACCCTTGCATCTTTCGAGCAGAGTATGACACTAACCTGTTTCCTGGTCTCTGCCCTTGGCTTTAAGGCAGCTGTGACATACAGCCAACATGTCTGATACTTGCCCTTTAACGTATACCTGTCCTTCGGTTTCATCAAGAGTGACACAACTGTTAGTCAAGCTCTCACTCCTGTGACAAAACACTTGAGATCAGCACCGAAAAGGAAGAGATCCTCTGGCTTGTGGTTTCCTCTTAAGGTGTTCTGGCTCCATTGTTACTGGGCATCCAGGAAGGCAGAACATCATACCCCATGATGCCAAGGGAACAGAGAGGTGGTGGAAAGGAAGCCCTTTCATCAAGGACAGAGGGAGAGGACTCCCTCAAGGGCATGGTCCCGGTGACCTTCCTCTGGCCAGCTCCCACCTCCTGAAGTGTCCAGCACTTCTTAGTAGTGAAATGATTTACAGACCAGTACTTCAACAGGAAGCCTTTGGGGACACTCCAGATCTAAATCATAACTACGTTCTAATTTTAAAACCTTTTTTTTTTTTATTCATCCCTTCAAGAAACCTTGTGTCAAATAGCAATTATGCCCTTTCTCCCTCCCAGGCCCAGGTGACTAGAATTCTCTTTTCTACCTCTGTGGGGAATGTATCTTCTGGACATTTTCTCAAATGGAATCATACAGTATGTGGCCTTTTATGACAGGCTTCCTTTGAAACCTTCCTGTAGTGTGTCAGTAGTCTCCCCCCAGTTAACAATATTCCACCGTGTGGAGTGTGCACTGAACTTTTGTGACACAGAGTGGATCCTTCTCACTTCTTGGCTCCTCTGAACCAGGTTGCTACAAATATTCGTACTCATCTTTTTGTGTGGATATACAGTTTCATTTCTCTTGGGAATGGAATTGCTGTGACCCCTGACCTTTACTACTCTGTTGTCCCCACCAGGGCTTAGTGACATTTTCCTCCTGGACATTCCAATCACCTTATTCTTCTGGGCTCTCAGTCAAGTGCCATGGCTGAGCTGGGTTCTCTATGATAATTACCTTTAATCCTGAACTTTTCCATCCATCTACTTGTCTACCCGACCTGCCTGTTGCTTGAGAAGACTATCCAATCCCACTACCTAGTGCCTAAAGGCCAGTGAGATCCTGGGGGCTAACCAGGATAATCAAGGAAGGCTTCCTGGAGGAAGTACAGCAGGAGTCGGCTCTAAGAGGCGCTACAGGTTGCTTTATCCCAGAGCAAAAGCAGAGGGCATCCAGGACTTTCGGTGCAAGAGGACTGAGGAGAATCTGGAGAAAGACAGAATGCTCCGGGGACAGGCAGGCAGAGAACAAAGCTCTGTGCCCTGGGGCTGCTTGGTGGGGGCCCTTCTAAGGCTGCAAAGTGCCAGTGACTCAGACGTGGAGCGAGTTCATAGCTGCAGTGTGAGTCTCCCGCATTAACCCTTATCTGTCTGGAATAAAAAAAAACCCTGCAACCTAAGCGGCCAGGCTTTCAGCCACACAGTCCAGCAATCCGTGCACATAAGGGCCAAGGGCTTTGGCCACGCCTCTGAGATCTCTGGACAGCTACGGCCCCCCGTCACGGAATCTGGTTAAAAGAACTCGGGCCCTGATGGCCAGTGGTTAACTTGCTCAGAGGGTACAAAATACCACAGAGTGGCCACCAGCTGCCCAGCGACAGAATAGTCCCTTAAGAACTGCTGCCTCTTCTGGGTCAAAAGCGGGCTGCGCAGAGGGGAGGCCTCAGCTCCGCGGAACTGCTCTCCCGTTGAGCCCAAATCCCATTCCAAATGTCTTTATCTCGTCGTCTTTGTCACGGGAATATGTGTCATCTTCCCAGTCTCTGGCGGCAAGAAAACGCTATTGAAAGAAATATAAAAAAATAATAATAATAAAATAAAAGAGAGAAAAACACTGCCGTTCTAGTGCGGCTCCAACAGCTCCAAAGCGAGTCCTGGGCGTCTCCCCGAGGGCTCCGCGCAGAACCCTGCTTGCTTTGGGGGTGAAAGTCGCGGGCGGCGCGGGGTCTAGCGAGCTGGGAGATCGCACTCGCGGGTCCCCGCACCTCCAGCGCGAGCGCACCGCGCGGAGCTCCGCGGTGCCTGGTGCCCAGACCGGCGGGCCAGGTGCCGGGTGCGAACCCGCGGCGTAGGGCCGAGAGGCAGCCTTCTGCGCCCAGGTCCTCGCGGGCCACCAGCCGAGAGCGGGACAGGCTCCCGCGCAGCCGGGAGAGCCGCCCCTCCAGGAAGCGCCCGCCTCGCGCCCGCTTCCCGCCCACATCCTCCCTCGACTGGAGGGAGGAGCCCGCGCCGCAGCCGCGGCCCGAGGAGGGCCAGCCGGGGCGAGCGTACGAGTGGGCACGGCCCCGCGGGCAGCGCCCTGAGCCTGTCCCGCGCCGCCACCCGGCCGACAGCACAGCGCGCGGGGATGTCCCGGCGGCCGGGAGCACGCTGAGGCTGCGGGACGCGCGGTGAGTGGGGGGCCCGTGGCGGGCACGGCGAGAGAGGGCCGGGCACTGCGCGCTCCCAAGTTCGGCCTGGGGCTCCGAGGGGAGCGGGTTCTGTTGGAGGGACTCCGACGTCCGGAGCTGCCGCCCCTCCTGCCGCAGGCCCGGGTGACTCAGCTTCCACCCTGCCACGCGGGGGCGCCCGTCTGCGGGGGGTTTGGTGGATGGGCGGCTTCGGAGATACTGGCTAGCTGTTTGGGGC
>NW_026596034.1:10828464-10944526 GCF_907164565.1 Psammomys obesus
GGGGGGGGGGGGGGGGGGGGGATGGCCGTCCCGCGGCTATCAGCACAGCCGCTGGTGGCAGGCGCACCCCTTGACCCCACCCTGACCCTGACCAGCCCTGCTTGGGATCAGCCCTAGGGCGGACTCTCTGCGGGGGGCGAAGGGGGAGGAGATGGGGAATAGTGCTGGGCAGTTTTCCAGAAGTCGGAGTGTGTTTGGTGTTTGCAAACTAGTTTTTTGCGCAAAAGCTGTCTGGCACCTGTGTGTTTCAAGGGGTGGAGGAGGAAGCGAGAAGCCCTTCTTCCTTCCCATCCCCGCCGCGATGCTCCTGGGAAAAATGAAGGAGACTAATGCTGCTCTTTCCTTCTTTTCCCCTCCTCTCCAGAATCCTGCCTTTGGTACAGCAGGCTAGTCTTTGGATAAGGGGCTACCTCAAAAGGGGGCTGGGAGTCCAAGGGCGCAGATGCAGTAGCAATCCAGAGCCCGGTGGCCATTCAAAGGGTCAGACTTACACTCTGATTCTTCCTACCGCATAAATATTCTGGAGGAAGGGGCGAGAGAAAGGCCTTTGGGGATTAGCCCAGAGGCGCTTCGTTTTGTCTGACCATAGATCTCTATCGTATAGGAGCATGGAGCTGTCTGGAAGAGGTGGGAAGGGGTATTATTCTGCCCCTCAAGGTGTCAACAGCTTCTGTGGTTGGTGGCTTTGTCGCCAGGCAGGCTTCCTGATGAGAAGTCCCTAGTTCACCAGGGTCAGGGTCCTGACTTCCTGCCTGGAACCCTCTGCCTTCTTCCAGGCAGCTGAGGCAGTAGCATAGCTCTTCCAGAATACAGCTCTCTCAACTTAGAAGAGCATGGCCTCAGAAGGGACCTGGTGTGGGCTCTTCGAACTGGGGGTCATCCTGCCATCTTGGCAGGGCAGCTGGGGAGGGAAACAATCCAGTCACGCTGCCCGAGGAGAGACAATATAGGTTCCCCAGTGTTTGAGGACTGAGCCAGCGCCAGAGGTGCCTCCTGGCTCCTAGTCCTGTGTTCTCTGACCTCTGGTCACCTGGCTTTGAGAACTCCCCTTGTGAGGTCAAGAACACTGCTGTTTGAATTGAAGGAGAGCCTTTCTCCCACAGGGAGGGAGGCGTTTTGGTTGGGTTGTCATTTCTGGTAGCCTGTGGACAGCTGCAATATGGGAGCTGTGAGAGACCCGGCCTTGAACACCTTTTTGTGACCAGAAATGGGATGGTGGCCTCAACTCTGTGTTTCCAGTTCTGTCAAGAGGGCTTGCCTCCAGGGCTGCTTGGAAACTGACCAGGCACAAACATGAAGGGGTGTGACTTTATTGCCGTCCTGTGAGCTCTGGGCCTGTCCTGAGATGGTGACCCAGCCTCTGGAGTGGAAGAGTTCATCAGATTCATTCCTGCACAGAAACACCAGGGACAAAGGCTATGGCTGCTTGAGTTCTCCTGGCCCCTGTTGCTTCCTGCCTTCGTGCCTTGACACACACGTGCACACACAGCCTTTGGGGCTGGGTGTTTTTCCATCTGTGAAACGAGGCAAACTGCAATACCAGCCCATCTGCACAGCTGTAGAGAGGCTAGGGCCAGGAAATGGGGCAGGTATTCTTACTACAAGTGAGGGTCCTTTCATGAGGGTCTCTGTGTTTCAAGCCTTCCTCCAATGTCATGAGACTTCATGAAGAAGAGGGTTACAATGGAGCCCCAGTTTAACCTGTGTAATAGTGAGGTGTGCACTCTCTGTACCCTTCTCTAGCTGGTAATTGTGTGTTTCCTTAAAGATAGTTGTGAGGATCAATGTAGATGACAAAGGGTGTGTGTGCCAGCGCTCTGACTGGTGCGGGAGGCACTTGGGAACAGCTGTCACTCGCATTGTTCCTGGGAATATTAGTACACTTGATTCTCATGACTGCATTCAGGATCCCTTCTGGGATTTTTTTTTTTTTCGGGTCCTTAGTGATGAGTCCTGGAATCCAGACATTGGTTCTTCTGGACGGTTCTGGGGCAGAGACTTGGGTAGGAATCTGCATTCTACTCAACCAAGGTATGAAAGAACACCTTTTGAGGTGGTGGATGCCATGCAGGTGCCCATCCCCCCACCTGGAGCTGACCTCACTGGGCTCTGAGGCTTGAACAGAAGACGAGAAAGCACTCTAGTAATTGCACTCCTGTCAGGAGAGAGAGAGAGAGAGAGAGAGAGAGAGAGAGAGAGAGAGAGAGCATCTTTGCCTGCTGAGACCTCCTAGCATTTTCTGCCTCTTCGCCCTCTCCTAGCCCTGCCAGACAGGCTGGGGCTGCAGAGGCAAGAGCAGAACACCTCTAGAACCCAGCCATCTCCCTTCGAAGCACACACATGGCTTCAGAAAGGTCAGCAAGGTCTCTGCAGAAGCAGGAGGCTCGGTCACGCTGCCATCTAGGCAGGGCAGGTGGAAGTGGCGACCATCTGATCGTGTTCCAGCCCTTGCTGTCCGGGAGAGACAATTCAAGGTTCCCAGTGCTTGAAGACTGAGCCGGGGCCAGCGGTGCCTTCTGCGTCCTCTGCTCTCGTTTGCCTCCTGAATCTGGCTCCCATGGAGGCAAGGAGAGTCCTGTTTAGTATGTTGGAGTACTCTCTACTTGTCACCTACAGCCAAACCGTTGTCCGCTGGAATCTGAGAGGAAGAGTGTTTGTCAGTCTGAAGTGATCTCATTTATTCGTTTGTGCGTCGGCTCCTTACCTCTCCCTTCCTCTAGTGGGCATTGGCTCCCCCCAATAGGCCATGCCTTCATACCCAGAACAAAGAAGGTGCCCAGTAAATGCTGAGCATGGAATGGGAGTCTACCCTTCATCCCAAATGAGGTCCTGAGTGTTAGGTGACAACCTGGAAGGACTGTGAGCTTGCCACCCTGAATCCCTGGAGGGACACTGGTCTCTCTATGCTGGGTGCCAGGGATTGGATATATCGCAGGTGTGTGTAAAGACACATGTCACAACAGGGCGGGATTTCATGGCACAGAAAGCTGGGGGTTGTGGGTAGCCCACAACTTACTGCCGTTGCCTGCCCACCAGTGGACTGAGGAATGCTGGCAAGTGTCACCCACTCCCCACTTAACCTGGACTATTTCTTGTTTGTTTGCAAGAGAGGGTTTCTCTGTGTAGTCTTGGCTGTCCTGGACTCGCTTTGTACACCAGGCTAGCCTTGAACTCACAGTCTGCCTCTGCCTCCCCGAGTGCTGTGATTACAGGTGTGTGCCTCCGTGCCCGGCTGCTAGACTGTTTCCTAACCTCTCTGATCTCAATTTATCAATTCACTTGGCTCCTTCCTTTTTTTCTTCCTTACTTCCTATAATTGCTTGGTTAATTGGCCATTTGTGTGCTGGGGTAGAACTCATCCTTAAGCATGCTCAGTTAACTGCCCTGCTGCTGAATGCTAACTCCCAGCCTCTGACCTCAGTTTCTTCATCTAAGAAATGGGCGACCTAAGAGCGGAAGCACTCTCTCTCCTGCACACAGATGTGTCCCAAGCAGGCCATCTGGGTTAGGTTGGAGATCTTAGGAAGGACAGAAGAACACCTGTAGCCACACCTCCAAGTCTCAACAGAGGCTTGGCCATGCCTTACTTCACTCACAGTCAGAGAAACAGGTACAGAGGAGAAAGATTCACACATAATTAGGCAGGGCCTAGTTGCCTCATGGCACTCCCCTGGTGGGTGTGAACACCATAGTGGGGGAGCAAACATTGAGCCCAATCTCTGAGTGAAACCACATTAGTTAAGGTCTTCTCTCTGGCAAGACTCACCCCTGTGGTCCCCTAAGTGTTCAGAGCACTCAGCGGCACAGACAACTCTGTGCCCATCCCTTCCAGGGTAGCAGGAGAGAGGCATGGTACCCAAGCCTACAGATGAAGTGCGGAGAACTAGAAAGAAGGAGTGGTAAGAGAAAGGAAAGGCTACAAGGCTACATGTTTGACCATTTGGCTACCCCTGTAGTAACACTGGATACACCCTAGGTGGCTGAGCTGCACACGAGCCGAGCCGGAGCGTAGGTGGGTGTTAACCAGCCTCCTTCCCAGTATGGCCTGGTGGAAACTGAGGGTCCCAGGAGAGCATCAGCGCCAACCCCGGCTGCAGTCTCCTCGCCTGGCTGTCTACATCTATATTTATCTCTATAATGGCCTGGTTGCCTGGCAGAGTGTGGTGTCTTTTAAGCACAGTACCCGGTGCCATAGCTGAAGTAGAAAATGATTTGTGTGCAGAGCTCCCCGACCCTGTTGCCTTGTCAAGATTGAGTGCCAGCCTGCTCCTGAGGCTGCATGCCACTTGGCAGAAGCCACAAGCCACAGCGCACAGGGAGGGCCCTGAGAGTATGAATCTTGGCTCTGGATCTCTCCTTCCCTAACAAGCAAGGATGCTGGAGTAGTAGGAGTGAGGTTGGGGTTCTTATGACTGGAAGGAGAGACAGGGTGAAACTTTTCAGCCCAGAGTGTCTAAGAACTCGTTATTTCAAAACCCCAGACTCCAGCTAGGTGTGGGTCCCAGCTCTCAAGAGGTAGAGGCAAGGTGGATCTCTGGAGTTCCAGGCCAGCCCGGTCTACATGTCAAGGTTAGACCAGCCAAAGTTGCATTAAAAGAAAAAAGCAAAAACAAAAACAGGTCTAGAGAGATGGCTTAACAGATAAGAGCTTTTGCAGAGAACCTGAGTTCAGTTCCCAACAACTCACAACCATCCATAATTCTTGTTTTAGGGCATCTGGTAACCTTTTCTAACATCTATGGGCACCACGCACACACATGGTGCACATATATACAGGCAGGCAAAGCACACATACACATAAATTAATTTTTAAAAATCCATGAATTCCCAGGCCCAGGAACTTTGTGAATCTGTGATCCTGGGCTTCTATAATTCCTTTTTCCTCTTTCAATCACGTTCTTTCATATTTGCTCAGCTCCCATTCTATACGTGTCAGTATTGGGAAGTAAGAGGCGGGGTATAGTGGTATATGCCTGTATTCCCAGCACTCAAGAGGCTGGGGCAAGAAGATGGCTGAAAGTTTACAGCCAGCCTTTTCTACATAGCAAGACTCCGTAACAGAGAAGAAAATGATAGCTCAAGCCAACGTTTTCTGTTTGATATTTTTGAACTGGTTCTCCTTAGTGACCAGGAAAGCAGCTAAGGGCTTTGAGGAGGGGTCTGTGGGTTTTTGTGACCCCACACTCCCCTTAAACATTGTATTGTGAGTTCATAGTCAGCCTGGTTTACATAGCAAGACCCTGTCTCAAAATCAGAAGAGCCGAGTGAGTGTGTGGTGTGGTGTGGTGTCAGAGTACCCAAGCCCCTCTGTGCAACCCCCAACAGTTTGAAAAAGAAAGAGGAACACCCTCAGCATAGGATACCATGAAAAAGCCGTGCAGCTGGGATAATAGCCGCTGGGCCCAGAAATGGGAACAACCGGACCTCCTCCTGTTGTCCCTTCTCAGCAGTTTCATGTTACTTGCTTCCTGTCATACCAATATCATCGCCTTCAACAGTGATGTTGTTTCTTTTGTCCACACTTCACCTCATGCCCAGAGTCCAATAGGGTGCTCAGATTCTCTTTCATGCTCTTTCATCCAGCGAGATGAGTGGCCCATTCCCATTGCTGACACACTGGTCCCTGATCCTGGATCAGGGTGGCATCTCATACGGTGCTGCTGTGGATATCCTCCTGAGTGTCTTTTGAGACCACTTGTGCCAGGAGTTAGCTTTCAGGCCCTGCCAAATGTTTCTTCTGAATGGTTTGATCCAAACCCCACTGCATCTGGTGAACTGTAAGAGTTCTGGTCACCCTGCGTTCCTGCCAACATGCAGTGTGTCAGCTTTCTACTTTTGACTGTCCTAAGGGATCATGATGGACCTGGTGCATAGTGATACCACATTTGGTTTTATTGAGCTGAATGCGAATAAAAGAAGTCAGGTGGAGAAAGAGGAAGTGCATTCAAGGCAGCTGGAACAGCAGGTGCAAAATTAGGGACACACAGAAAAGTATTATTGGAAGTATTATGTAGTGAAGAACATAGCCAGAGCCATGGGGGTGGGAGGGGGAGGGAGGACCACAGGAGCCCTACCAGGGGGACTAGATAATGTCCTGAGAGGGGAAGGGAGCCTCCAAGAGACTTTCATCATGTGATATAGAGCTTTCAGAGCATCCTGGCATCGCCATGGGTAAGAGAGCAGATACAGGGCTGGGAAGATGGTTCCATCAATACAGTGCTAGCATGGCCAGCACTGGGACCAGAGTCCAGTTCTTAGAACCTTAGCTGGGAAGACAGATAGGTGTATCCATCTCTGGGGCCTAGTGGTCAAGTTCCAGGCCAATAAGAAACCCTGAGGAATGACAACTGAGGTTTTTTTCTTGCCTGTATATATGTGTGCACTTAAACACACAAACACACACACACACACACACACACACACACACACGAGAGGGAGGGGAAAGAAGGGGACTGAGAGGGAGAGAAAGAAAGAACAGATACAAAAGTTGACCAGATGGCTGGTCCAGGAACCCATCAGTCTGGAAGGTGATCCTTTCTGAGACCTAGAGAGTGATGATATCAAGAGCAGTTATCAGCCTTGGAGCCAGAAGGCAAGAACCACATAGGCAGTCATCCAGTTTCCGATGACAGTGGGTGTGGTCACATGGCCACAAGACCTCGAGCCCGGGATTTCTGGAAGGGGAAGCTCACGGTGCATTCAGAATGGGATTGGGTCTCATAGTGACTCTGCTTTATTCAAGTTTTGTCTCTGTTGGGGTGGCCATGCCCACCTCCCCCTTCCATTCCAGCTGACAGGGTGTCCTGGAGCCCCCACACTTGAGAAGTCTGAGCCCCAGCCCAGTTCCTCACCTGCTACCTCTCAAAGCTCAAGTTTGTTTGGATGGCTTACTGTCTCTATGAACTTGGCTGGGCTATGGTGACCAGTTGTTTGGCCAAATACTAGTCTAGATGTTTCTGTGTAGGTATGTTTAAGATGCGATTAACATTTAAATCAGGCTTTGGGCAAAGCCGATTATCCTCTGCGCACGGGCCCCATCCAATTGATAGACGGCCTTCAGCCAGAGACCGAGCTTCCTCCAAGATGAAGTCTTGGACCTCGAGAGCACAACATAGGAAAACCCTTCCTGTTTCCAGGCCATGCTGCGCTCCAAACTTCAGGCTTACCCCCTTGTGCTCGTATGAACAGACCCTTTAAAATCAGTCTCTTGGCTGGGCAGTGGGACACATGCCTTTAATCCCAGCACTTGGGAGGCACAGGCAGGCCGCTCTCTATGAGTTGAGGCCAGCCTGGTCTACAGAGGGAGTTCCAGGACAGCCAAGGCTATACAGAGAAACCCTGTCTTGAAAAACAAAAATAAAAAAATAAAATAAAACAAAAACAAAAATCAACCTCTTACTGTGCAAATGCAGACATAGAAAGCAGCTTCTCTGGAAAGTCCTGACAATGTGCTTGCCCTCTGTATTTCTGGATCTTGTGATCTGGTCAGTGGCAGCAATGCCCTCAACACCTATCCCAAACCTCTGGAGAGCCTTGAGGACTTAGCGGAGACCCTCAGGGTCAGCAGGCGAGGAATGACTGGCTGACCTGTTGAGGGTTCTAGTGAGCAAAAAATTCCTCTCTCAACCAGGCATGGCAGAGCTTGTATGGAAACCAAATGTCAAATCTGCTTAACTAGACTACATCCAGGTCAAACCAGGGCCATCCCCAAGGCGTTGTCCCAGCCTCAGGGGCCCTCCTCCTTGCTCCCATCATGGTTGCAGGTGGGCAGCTTCATGCTCCCTCCAGGAACGTGTTTGAAACCACACCTGCCTGCCAAACCCGTGGTTTGAGTGTAGCCGGCCTCCCCCACCTTGCCTCTGGGGCTTGTTCATACAAGGGTTGTTAGGGGCCTCCCTAGGGCTTCTGATGGAGCAGGTCTGGGTGGGGCCAGATGCTACACTTCTGGTGCTTTCTGAGAACCATGCTTGGAGCAGGAAAGCAGGAGCTACAGTCCTCCCAAGGTGGTGCCCACCAGGTCCTGTGGCTCCTGTGACCCCTAAGGTGTCAAGGCCAGAGAGTTAGCTGGAGGCCTCAAGGACTGTCACCCTGTCCCATCCTCCACCCTTGGCCTAACTGACATGGTGCATTGTGCCCACAGCAGGAAAGAGTGACGGAGAACCATGTGTCTCATCGAGTTTTAGTTCCTTGCCCTCTGTTTGGCCACATCCCCCTGTTTTTTTTTGTTTGTTTGTTTTGTTTTTTGTTGTTGTTGTTTTTGTTTTTTGGCCTGCTGTCTCCACCCCAGAGATTAAGAACCACTGGTAATAGCAAATGTGCTTTATCTTAATCCTCACAACAACCCAGGAACATACTTTATTGCCTTCTTTTTTATAGAGGGCAAGACTGAGAGGTTAAGTAAGTAATATGCCCGGGGTCACACGGATGGGAAATGGCAGAACCAGAGACTCACAGTACAGGCTACTACATCCAGAATCAGTGCAGTTAACTGCCACTTGGTGCTACCCAGAGGACCGAGTGTCTGTGTGGCTGGCACTGGCAATGCTTTGTAACACCTCACTCTTTGGAGTTGTTTTTGTTTTGTTTTGTTTTTTCCCATCTTCAAAGTACAAAAATGGTGCATACCAGGCTGGACGCACCATTGTATGGAGGTCAGGACAACCTCAGGTGTCGACTGCTCCCTTCTACCTTGCTGGAGTCGGGGTCTCTTTGTTGTTTGCTGCTGTGTACACCAGGCTAGCTGGGCTGTGAGCTTCTGGAGAGTCTGCCCACCTTCTCACCACAGACTCACTGGGCTTACAGTCACACACTGCCCACACCTGACTTTACCTGAGTTCTAGAGATTCGAACTCAGGTCCTCATGCTTGTGTGGTGAGCCCTTTACCCACTGAGCCACCTCCACAGCCTTGCGCATGCTGTTTTGACAGTATTGCCTCCTACGAGGAGTGCCTATTGACAGTCTCACAGGGCCTCCTGTCCCTTGAGTGGCCATGGCTGAGAACCTCAGGGCTGAGCAGCTGCTTCTGGGCCACCTTAGATCTGCCCTTGCCTGCCTTCACCTCTTCTTCCTGGCTGGGTCCCCGGGGCCTCCTGTAACCCATTGTCTCCTGAGCCTGCTTCACTTGGCATCTCCTGTAACTACCACCTCAAAGATGGTCCTTCCATCTACAGCTACAGAGCCCCCTCAACTGCATTCAGCCCCTGTGTTCAGAGTCAGCAGGCTTCGGCCCCATCTACTCCTTCACCATTCTTGGGCCTCAGTTTCCTCCCTGTTAAATTCGATTCTTGCTTCTCTTTCTGGTCTTTCAAAGGGTTATGAGATCCAAGGTTGGAGAAGAGGCTTTCTCTCTTAAGTGATGCAGATAAGGCAGCCTGGGGCTGAGTTCCTGGCTCTTGGTGCATTTACTGTGTTTGCTGGGTGTTCACAGTTATACAGACCCTCATTCGTGCTGGGTATCAGTGCTGGGACCTCCCTCGGGAACTCACATTATGGGAGTTTATGAAGGAGTGTGTAAAACAGTTGTAGATACAGTGATCACTTAAAGAAATGGTGTAGACACAGATCACATTGGCTCCTAAGTGATTGTGGAAGTTCCCTGAGAATGCTGACAACTGGGACCCTTCCAGAGAAGAAAAGCAGTTTCGGCAGATGGAACTGCAAGTGCAAAGGGCTCAGGGCAAGCAGAAGGTGGGATATTTGAAACCAGAGGGGAAGGCAGCGAAGCTTGGCAGGGAACTGGGGGAGAATGGCATGGAAGGGACCAGCTCAGCCCGGCTCCCTCAGCCTGGGGTAATGCAAGGAGTTGTGGGATCTGGAAGGAGAGGACATTAGAAGGTTCCGTGGTAGTGTTTGATTTACGTGATGAGTCCTTGTGGCCGGGCAGGGGAGGGCTTTCGTGGGCTCAGCATTGCTGCACAAGAGATTTTGTAGCTGGCCAGGCCATGGCAGGGGAAGTGGAGACATGAGGCTGATGCTGGCCGCAGCTAGGAGTGGGAAAAGGCTGCCCCATGGGACATAGGAGAGGAAGGGCAGGGAGTCACTGGCCATGAATTACTAGAGTTCTGGCCAAAGCCACAATACTCTAGATGTGTAGTTTAGTTCTAATGTCATCTGAGTCTGTCTGCTTCTATCAAGAGCAGGATGGTAACTGCCACAATGGCGGAAGGGGGGGGTGGCTAAACTTTCTACATTGTTTTTTATGTTTTAGACAGGTTCTCACCACGTAGCTCAGTCTGCACTTGAACTTCTGGTCCCTTGCTTCTGCTTCCTGAGTGCTGAGCCACCACTACCTGCCTCTTCAGCCTTGTTTCTGCCGCCCTAGGATATGCAAGGAATGTTTGTTGAATGAATGTGTGACCGCTGGACAGGTCATTTCCAAGCCCTGCCTCCTGCTTGCCTCAGTTAGCTCATCTCTGACTGGGACTACTGGTTTTGCATCCCTGACTACAACCTCTTTCCCAGAGGCCTGTGCCCACGCCTGTGCCATGACGTGTATCATCCTTGGAAAAGGCTCTTGCTGCCTGCACCCCCTCCTCCAGCCCCAAACCCCAAATTACCTGCAGATGGTGCTGTCCTGGAGCTTTTCCATCTTGCCCAATGCTCACACAGACCCAACCCCCCCTTAATGACACCTTGCTGCCTTCTGCTGAGGGAGGGGAGGGGGCTGGCCCAACCAGGCTGTGGTTTCTTTTTCCATTGCGTCAGGCCTCAGGGTCCGGATCCCTGCCCCGCTGCCGGGCTGGCACCAAGGGCCACTCTGATCCCCTGCCTGTCCCAACCTCAGACACCATGTGCTCCCCATTTCGGGGATCCAGAAGCTTCCTGCCAGAGGGTGAGTTGGAGATGGGAGCCCTGCCCCTGGCTGGGGAGGAGTCCACTTCCCCGCCCACCCACCATTCATGGAGCTGTTTTCCTTCAGCTGGGGCTGGAGCTGACCCAGGTGGGGTTCCTGGACCAGGCCCTCAAGCCTGTGCCCTCAGCTAGTCAGAGGCGGGGTGTTAGCGTAGTAACGAAGGCAAGACTCTGGGTATGTGGACAGGGCAGTGACTGCCACGAGGTTGTGTACTCAGAGTAATCATGTGGCTTGGGCCTTTGTTCATTAGGGCAGTGTGCACATGGGTGCTCATGTGTATCAGTGTACTTGTGTGTGAACTGTGTGTGTGTGTGTGTGTGTGTGTATAGTGTGTATGTGTGTCAAGGTCTACATGTGTGCTGCATCAGAAAGTGTGCCTGGCCCATTCTGTATGGGAACAGCACCCTGGGCTATAGGACTCCATGCCTAGGGTACGTGAAATTTGTTGTAGAGGTGCCAGTGTTACAAATAGTAGGTAGGGGGGTGGGTAGTGGTGGCACAGGCCTTTAATCCCAGCACTTGGGAGGCAGAGTCAGCACACCCAGGGCTACACAGAGAAACCCTGCCTCAAAAAAAAAAAAAAAAAAAAAAAAAAACAACCCATAAATAAATAAATAAGACTAGGAGGTGGGCGTCACCTATTTGTCAGTGATGTGGGGAGTATGAGGGCGCAGATAGGGTGATGCTGGAGGAACTGAGGACCTGGGTTCTGGGTCCACAATAAAATGAGTGGGGCTAGCCTATGGGCACAGGCTTGCTATCCTGCCTACTTGGGAGACTGAGGCAGGGGATGTCAAGGTCAAGGCCTGCTGGGCTGCAGAATGAGATCAAAGCCTGGATAACTTAGTGAGATCCTGACTCAAAACTTTAAAAATATGAGAGAAAGAAAGAAAGAAAGAAAGAAAGAAAGAAAGAAAGAAAGAAAGAAAGAAAGAAGGAAGGAAGGAAGGAAGGAAGGAAGGAAGGAAGGAAGGAAGGAAGGAAGGAAGGAAGGAAGGAAGGAAAGAAGGAAAGAAAGAGAGAGAGAGAGAGAGAAAGAAAGGGCATATAGTTGAGTAGCACACTTAGCTTGGATGTAGGAGGCCCTAATTTCAAACCCCTATCACTACAAAATACATAACATACAATATGTGTATACATGCATGCATGCATACATGCATACATACATACAAACATAAAACTGGCTGGTCCTTGGCTCTCCTGCTCTACAGCCCCGGCTATAAGCCTGCCTCTTGGTCCCCAGCTCCCTGGTTTGGTGGGTTCCTAGGCTGTGCCTGGTTGCCCAGTATTCTTCCCCAGGTGAGAAGGCCCATTTTGGCTTGGGCATCAAGAGATGGCCTCACAAGCAACCTCTGCTGCTTCCTGGATGGCGGCCCTGGGCAGTGTTTGTTTATTTTCTGTCCCTGCATTTCCTGGCTGTAAAGTAGGGTGATGATCCTGCCTGTGCCCACCACAGGCAGAACAGGAGACCCTGTGGACACTTTTGATGCCCACTGGCCAGCTGAGGCTTTGCTCTCCATCCCCGGCTGCTTACACCACAATCATCGCTCCTCACCCCTTCTTGCAGAAAATGATTTTTACCAACAAGAATAAATCCTGTCGGCAAATTGCAGTGCTGCCCTGATACTTTGAGAACTGTGATTGTAATGAGGTTCTAGGGACAGCCAGTAAGAGCAGAAAGCTGAAAACTGGCTTCTTCGCTCTCCCTGCCGAAAGGTCCCTGGGCAGGCATTGTGTCCTGTCTGCAGTGTCCCTTAGGAACCTGACATGGGGGAGGGGCTTCGGTCTGGGGAGTAGAGCCCTATGATGTGGTCTTCTGTGGGACAGCGGCCGCTGCCCCTAAGCATGACAGTCAGCTGTTTCAGGCCAAGTGAGTGGTTGAGAAGACAAGAAGCCAAACATGGTTACATGTAATCCCAGCATGAAACAGGCAGAAACAAGGACTATAGATTCAAGGACAGCCTGAGCTACATAGTGAGACCCTATCTCAAAAAAAGGGAGGTGAGGGTGGTGGCTCAGTGGGTAAAGTTACCATTAGGCCTCACAACCTTTGCTCATCCCCGGGGTTCTCTCCTTTCAGGAAGGAAGGAAGGAACTGATTTACAGCTTGTCCTCTGATATCCATGAACACCCCCCATACCCCCCCCACAATAAACAAATAAATAGATATATGCATGTACACACACACACACACACACACACACACACACATACTAAAAGGGCTAGGAGACAGCCCAGGCACAAGCATGAGGAGCAGAGCTCAGATTCCCCAACAACCATGTAAAAGGCCTGGTAATGTGCACATGTAATCCCAGTGCTGGGGGTGGTAGTGCAGAGCGTGCAGATCCTTGGGACCAACTGGCCAGCCAGTGTAGCCGAATGGGTGAGTGCCAGCTTCAACAAGAGACCCTGTCTCAGAAATCAGGTGGAGGTGCTTGGGAGGTGGCTCAGCAGCTAAGGGTGCTTGCTTTCCAAGCATGAAGATCCGGAGACTTGAGTTTGAAGCTGCAGATTCTGTGTTAATGGTCAGGCATGACTCTTGGTGCTTATAATCCCAACATCGAGGGACAGAGACAGGAGGAGTCCCCGAACTCAGTGGCCACCCAGCCTAGCCAAAAAGATGAGGTCAGTGAGAGACCTTATCCCAAGGGAGTGAGGCATAAGACAGAACAATGGAGGAGGGAACCTGGCATCTTGTCCCAGCCTCTGCCAGTGTGGGCACTAGTATATGCACCCCCACACTCATGCCTGCAGCACACACAGCAAAGTAGAGAGCAATTGAGGAAGATGCCCAGTGTTGACCTCTGGCCTCCACAAATGTACACACAAGTGAATGCACACACATAAAGGGCAACCGTGCTTCTAGCTTGCCATCACTTCTCACTATAGAGCGTGACTGCCCGTAGGGACCTAGGCTTATAGAGTCTCTAGACCAGGCTGCAGGAGGAGGGCTCCGTTGGGTCTCTAGCCTCAGAGGTGACACCAGGACTGGAATGTGCTCTGTACGCAACTGGCAGGTCTTGGGATGTGCTAGGTACCCAACATACCTAGAGGAAATGTGTGAGCCTCAGTTCCTTCCCTGGAAAAGGGTGGTTCTCCTATGTACCCCACAAGACTGAGGTAGAAAACAACGGGATCCTACCATGCTCTAAAGCGCAGGGCTCCAAGCCCCTCCTTGGGAAGATACAGGTCAAAAAATTACTGAGCAGTGAGGGGACCAAATATTAATGAGGTGTTTGGAAACTAGGCTCATCACCCATGTTAACGTGTGTGTGTTTGTGAGATAGCCTCCGCCCCTGGGGATCTCAAAGAACCAAGGTAGGACATTGTGTTGGCAGCTAGGAAACAGATACAGAGAATGTTGGGCTTGTTTCTAGGGCTTTTCTACAGCTCCCTACCCCTGTGGAGATAGTCTCTCCACTTCTGCACATGGACCCTTGTCCTCTGAGGAAAACAGAGCCACTGACCATTAGCAGTGTCAGTGCCCAGCCTCAGTAGGAGAGGTGCACTGGTCCTGAGCAGGGCTTGAAGAAGTCAAGGATGCCTGGGAGGATCAGTTGTGTGCTGAAGACCAGGATCAAGTTGGGCAGGGCATATTTGTTCATTTATTAGTGCACATACACTTCACATACGCTCTGAAGCCTCATGGGCTTGGCATAGAGATGTAGGAGGACCATATGAGGCAGTGAACAAGGCCCAGTTTTGAATAAGTTACCAGAAGTTTACTTCCTTCATGGTCAAAGCAACAAGGAAACCTGAAACCATCAAACTTACCACAGATGCTAACCCGGGCATTGCTCAGGAGAAACCCTGGTTTTCTGGCACAGTGCATGTAGGAAACCCATGTCCTATGCTGCCCTGTGATCTTTACATGGGCAACACAAGGGCCTGTGTATAGCTCATGGGTAAAGACAGAAGGCTGAGAAAAGGCACCAAGGCAAACCATATACCTCTCAGAGACTCCTCATTCCCTCCAAGTTTCTTGTCTTCTCCCTCCGACAAGCCTTTGCCTATGGCTCTCTCACACACACCGTCTGCCATTTCACAACCTACTTCTTTGTTTTATTTTGAAATGGAATCTTGCCTAATCCAGGTTAGCCACAACCTCAAGAGCCTTCTGCCTCAGCCTCCTTCATACTGGGATTACAGGCTTGTACCAGTGTACCCTGACTATACCCAGGTATTGAAAGTCAAGTGGTGAGGCCTCCCTGTGATGAGTTAGCTTGCGAAAAGTATCTGTCCCCTCCTGACACTCATTCCTGTTCTTCAGACTGCCAGGAACTATTGCTGCTGCCGCCACCAACTCCCATGGCCTACATTCCGGGTGGGGGGGCCCCCGCCGCAGGGGCCATCCCCTTGGGCTCTCAGTGCTGTGTGTGCAAAGTGGAGCTGTCAGTGAGTGGCCAGAACCTGCTGGATCGGGACGTCACCTCCAAGTCTGACCCCTTCTGTGTCCTCTTTACAGAGGACAACGGCAGGTGGATGGAGGTGAGGCCAGCCACAAGTGTCTGAGGGGCAAGGACTGGCTGGGCTGCAGAGGGTCTCCTCCTGGATCCAGGGAATGCCAGGGTCGCCTCGTTGGGATGAGGGCTGGTCTTGGAAGATGGCCTAGAAAGCTGTCACCTTTTAGCAATCTAAGTGTATTATTACTTACCAGGTGTGGTGGTGCACTCCTGTAATTTCAACATTGAGGCAGGAGGATCACAAGTTCCTGATCAGCCAGGGTTACATAATAAGCCCATGTCCCCCCAGCCACCACCAAAAAAAGAAAAATTTAAATAACACAGATGGAAATAAAATAATTACCTTAAAATATATTTCCAGTTGGGTGTGGGGGCACACCTTTAAAACCAGTACAAGCAGAGACAGGTGGATCTCTGTGAATTCCAGGCCAGTCAAGGATACATAATGAGACCCTGTCTTAAAAAAAAAAAGTATATATAGATATATAGCTTTATTTCTCTCTAAATTATTACTCACAAATATATAATTATCATATTTATTATATCCTAATAGTTTATATGACTTGTAGTTAGGCAAAGCTTCTATAGTTTTGCACAGACTTGCTTCCTGTAAGTAACCTTCCTGCTTTGTTCCTAACGATCATCCTGGTGGCCAGAAGCAAAGAGAAGTAAGTTGCTAGGTCTTGGGTCCCAGAAATGGACTCATGCCCAGAAATGCCACCCCTTGCTGTGTGACCTCAGGTGAACTACTGTCCCCTTCTGGGCCCGTCTCCTTAGTAAATTAGGGCTTTTATTTTTCTCTCACAGACACAGAATAACTTTAGGACTTCTGAGCTAGAAGACTGGCCTGAGGTTGGGAAGGGCTGTGGTTTAGGAAGGTTTCCAAGAAACTCGAACTGCTCCTGTTAGCAGCCTTCAAAACTTGTCACAAAGGAAGCTATGTTTGTTGTTATCAAATTCAGACTAACTTGAGGAAGACAACCTATGGGCTGTAGACCTGCCTACTGAGGAAAATCCCTGTTCACAGCTCAGTGTCTCAGATCATTCTCCACGCACGTGTATTAGTGGTCTTGTTTTATGTATGGGAAGATAACCTAGAATTCCTGGTCCTCCCTCTTCCAGCTCAACGCTGGCATGGCAGATGTGCAACTACACTGAGTTCCTGTTTTTCAATAAGTATTGAGCCAGACAGTGGTAGGCACTCACTGAACACATTCCAGTTTACAGGCATTTTCACAGATGTTTGGATCTTGTGATTAAAAAAAAAAAAAAAAAAGTCTTTCAAACGAGCTGGGATTGTTGACCAATTTACAGAGGGGAAAGTGGAGCCTGGAGTAGGTAAGGTTTCTATATCACCCGGTGTGTTGGTGGCATAGCCAACAGAGGGAAATGTGGCGCTAGGTCAGCTCAGGGGTCCAGGGACAGTCCAGGCCTGCAGTTACTGATCCCCTCTGTGCTGTCTCCGGGACCATGCTCCTTAGGGAATGGTGTCTCCTCAAAACTTATGACACCTCTCCCCCGAATCTCTGCTACCCCCAGATTGTGCACACAGACTAAAAATAGCCCAGGCCAAGGCCTCGTCCAATCCTGCTGCTCCTGCCTTTGGAACCCCGGGTGGAAGGAAAAACCAACACAGCCCAGGTCTCAAAATAGATTGTCATTCAGGCTCTGCTGTGTGTGTTCTGAGGCCGAGAGGTGATTCCTGCCTATACTACCATGCACCCACATTGCCCAGCCCTGTCCCCACCCAGGCTTTGGTGTCCAAAGCAAGTGGGCATGCTAGACTGGACAAATCCAGAATTCTATAAAGACACAAAAACCACCACCCAAGCCTTGGACCCCACCCCACTCTTTGGCCTACCTCCTCTCTATTTTCTCTCTTAGAGGCGAATACAGTGTGGTTTTGAGAAAAGGATTTTCCCAGAGTGAAAAAAACAAAAACAAACAAACAAACAAAAAACCCCACATAATCCATGGCCTTCATCTGACAGAGGTAGAAGCAGGCCCAGATGGGGAGAGGGGTTTGTCTTCTGTCACTTACCCAGTCCAGGCTGTGGCTTGAGCTCTTATCCTGTTCCCTGGGAATGGAGAGGGCTTGTAGAGTTAAGAGTGAGGTTTCTGGAGTCAGGACTGGGCTCGAATCTTGCACCTGCCTCCCTTTGACTTGACGTCTGAGCTGCAGTGTCCTCCTGCGAGCTGGGGCCCATGAGTCGTTGAATACTGGCGGGAAGTGCACTGAGATAGTGAAGTGGTAGAAAGACTGCCAGCAGCTAGGTAGAGAGGGAACCCGGCCACTGTGACTCTGCCTCCCATTACTGTGTCCCTCCGCCAGTACGACAGGACAGAAACAGCCGTCAACAACCTCAACCCAGCCTTCTCCAAGAAGTTCGTGCTGGACTACCACTTCGAGGAGGTGCAGAAGCTCAAGTTCGCCCTGTTTGATCAGGACAAATCCAGTGCACAGTTGGATGAGCATGACTTCCTGGGTCAGTTCTTCTGCAGCCTTGGCACGGTGAGCCTGGGGCTCCCGAGTGGAGTGGGGTACACGCGGGCCTCAGAGTCAACCTCTGCTCTTGGGGTCAGACAGACAGGATTTCCCACCCCCTACTTTCCCTAGCTTATCCTCCTGGATTCCTTATCTGCCACACAGACACCCCAGGAGCCAGCAGGCCCCTGGGTTTGGGACCAGGCAGAAAGCTCCCCCTTAAGGAGCAACCAAACCCGGTGCCAGCCAGCCACTTGTTAACGCAGAGAAGTGGGGACAGCGTGATACATGGTGCTGTCACTACAGTCCTGTTGTTGACCTGTCCCTGAGAGCCCCTGCTGCCTCCCTGAGCTCTCCCGTCTGTCTCTCCCACTCCAGATTGTCTCCAGCAAGAAGATCACTAGGCCTCTGCTGCTGATGAATGACAAGCCTGCAGGGAAGGGCTTAATCACGGTACCAGCCCCCTCCCTGCCCTCCGCATCCCTTCTCTGTCTCCACCACCCTCCCCCATCAATGGACTGTTTCTCCAGCAGATAATCACCAGCTTTGTTGGGAGTAAAAAGGCCCAACTTACAACTTAGCAACAGGTCTCTTAGCAACGGGCTCCTGGCTCTGCAGATGATGCGCTGGGGGCTGCCTGGCTGGGGGACTGTCAGAAGGCACTACACAGTGCGATGCGGCTCAGGGCCAGGGACCTCCTTATTATTGTGGGGAGGGGTGTCCAGAGCCCTCACAGCATCCCCCACCAATACTAGTCCCTTCAGTTTCCCCCCCCTCACACCCCTGGAGAGCATTTCATAAACGCCTGATGGATGCATGCATTCTGTCTCAGCAGAATGATTCCAGTGACTGCAATGGTTCCCCCTGCACCTTGCAGTGATTCCAGCAAAGTGCAGGTTCTTCCTGTGGTTGGGCTCCTTGGTCCTTAGGGGCGAACCCCATCTCATGAGAGAAATGAGGCCCGAGAGGAGCAAGAGCATTCCTCTAGCAAGACTCCGCATACAGACTGTGATGTGCTGCTGAAGGCAGCTCATGCTTCTTTGTGCTCTTGGAGGGCCTCCCCCTCACACCCAGGGCTCCCTACTTCCTGTGCAGTCTTCCCTTCAAGCTCTGAGGACTATCAGTCCCTGCTTTGCTTCCCTGCCTCTGTAGTTCTACCCTTTCACGTTGTGCCCCAAGTTTAGAGCAAACCAAACCTATAGCATGCCTCAAAGACCCCAAGATGGTTTCCACCCAGGCTGTTGCTGCAGCTGGGAAGGCTCCTCCCAGCAGCCTCCCTCTGAGTTCACAGGCAGATCTCAGGGCAGCCTCCTTGAGGTCAGATGCCAGCGGAAGACTCCACTCTTGTCTGGGATGCCAGTAGCTCCACTCTAGGCCCTGGTTCCTTCCTCTTGGAGATGGGACAGTAGATACCATCCTATAGTGTAGGTGAAGAGCAGGCAGGGAGAAAGGGCCCCAGGGCCTTGGGCTGTGGTACAGGGGCTAGAGGGATGGCCAGTTTCAAGGAAGACCATCCTTAGATAAGCCCATCTTAGAGGCAGGGAGTCTGTCTGTGGGGAGAGGCCATAGTGGGCTTTTGGCAGTTGTGTTGAGGTCTGAGGGCCATGGCTATGGGGAAGGCCAGAGTAGATGACTAGCTTGGGTCCTCCATCCTTCCCTGAGCCTCAGTTTACTCGGCTGTGTGTCTCTGGCTTCTTGGCAGTTAAGAGCTCTCAGGTTGGGGAGAGAGCTTGAAGAAGCATATGCTCCCTGGTACAGAACTTCTCTCCCTGTGGCTCATAACCAGCACCCCCATAGTCCTCTTATTATCTCCCCATGTCCTACATACCTTCTCCTGAGCCACAGGACTCACTTTCTGAGTCCCCATGACCAGTCTGATAATTATCCTATTTCCCAGAAAATGGAAACCAAGGTTTAGAAGTCAAGGGTCACCTGACACTCACTCTGTCTTTTCCCTGAACCTAACCCTGGAGAGTTGGGTCCAGGCAGGGTGGGGTAGGGAAGGAGCAGGTCCCCCTCCCCTCACAGCTTCAACCTTTCAGATCGCAGCCCAGGAGCTCTCAGACAACCGTGTCATCACGCTGAGCCTGGCTGGCAGGAAGCTGGACAAGAAGGTAAGTCAGTCAGGGAGGGTTTCCATCAACAACAGCAAAGTCTTCTCCAGCCCTGGGCGCTGGAGCCAGCCTTCTTTGACTACCACATTTTCATTTCCCTCGAGGGACAGGCTAAACATGGAACCACTCAAGTCAGGCCTTCTCCCACTGTGGGAGAGAGCCCTGCCACTTCAAAGGAGGCCGATTGTGACTAGAATTCCTCTTGTTATGGCCCCACTTCTCACACTCCCTCCACAGGGCTCTGTCATGATCCTCCAGGGTCCTGACTCCTGCCCTTCCCCTTCCTTTGCTTTGATCACCCAGTTAGACCAGACCCTCTTCCCTCTCCTCAGCTTTATTAATTTTCAAGGCCCAGGCTCTGCCATGGAGCCACAGCAACCAGGCATCCTGTCTCAGGCCCATTGCATTCTCTTTCCTCTACCTGGGACCCTGTTCTGTGAACACTGTCATGGTGCCCTTCCCACTTTCTAACTGTCCTTCTACAACTCCTCCTTGAGTGCTCCTGGAGGGAGACACAAGTGACAGTGGTCTTTCAGTTGCCTCTCGTCACCCACACTGTTGTACTGTGCATTCTTACTTGATTCACTCTGTACCCTTCACTTCTGTGCAACTTCTTTAGGGTGCCTTTTTTTTTTTTTTAACTTAACATAAGTGAATTTCCAGAGGCCATCGTGCCGTTTGGTGACAAGCATCATAGATTTATTACGTTTGGAGGGGTCCGAAACAACTGTGGGACACAGAGTCAGAGAACAGCTTATGCAGTCAGCTCTCTTTCTTCCACCATGTGGTTTCTGGAGGGCGGGTGGATTCAAGTCATCGGGCTTGATGGAGAGTGCTGTCACCTGCTGAGCCATGCCTGTACTGTAGTTTTAGGTTTCATGGTCCTGGCCTTATGAAAGTCATGGCATTCTTAGAGCCTGCTGCTGCGGCTGTAGCTGCACCTTCTGCATCCAAGGCTCAGTCTCTAGAGTGCAGAGACCTTGCCTCCCTGTGGGGGTTTCTCATTTCTCAGGGGTAGCTCCAGGCCTGTGGCTGAACCTTGTGGGGGAAGAGAAGGGACAGCCTGGTTGCACCATAGCTGCCAGCAACTATGAATCAGGGAGGTGGCTGGGGTGCATTCCAGCCCCCCTGAATCTGGTAAGGCCATGCCCTCTCACACATATCCTGCCTCCCCTCCCCACCTCCGCCAGGACCTCTTCGGGAAGTCAGACCCATTTCTCGAGTTTTACAAGCCAGGGGATGATGGTAAATGGATGCTAGTCCATAGGACTGAGGTAGGTAAGAGGGGCCTTGGGTCAACTAAGCTGATGGTAGGGGGTGGCCTGTGTGGCCCCAGCCATGCCCAAAGCTGGAAGCATGGCTATGGGTTTGCCCATCTCTTCATAGCTTTCTCTCATGAGTGTGAGAATACTCTGTCCTTCCTGTCCCCCAGGTGATTAAGTACACTCTGGACCCTGTGTGGAAACCGTTCACTGTGCCATTGGTGTCCTTGTGTGATGGGGACCTGGAGAAGCCCATCCAGGTTAGTGACTCTGGGCCCATGTCTCTACCCTCCCAGCCCCACCTCCTAGCCTACCCCAACCAGGCTTCTGGTATACTCATTTGAAACTCCTCTTATTAATGGGAAGAGCCCCATCTGGTAAGAAGAAGGCGGGAGTCCTGGGATGGAGGCCTAGATCTGCCTGGCCCTCAGGACATGGGCAGGATCCCCACCCCCCAAGAGTTCTGCTGCAGTACCACCCACTCCCTCCAAGAACTGCAGAGTTCCTGGGTAGGATTACAGAGGATCCCAGCCTGGCCAGAGGAGGAACAGATAGATGTCTGGTGGGTAGTAACCAGCACAGCCTCCATCCTTGGGTGGCTTCAGCCTGCTTTCCCAGCAATCATGGAAGGCTTCCTACAGAAGGCAGCTCAGGAGCCCCAAGGCTAGACAGGTCATACTATGGGAAGCAATGCCCACACAATAGCCATACTGTGCACTCAGGGGCTAACAGGCTGAGAGTACCCCTGGGGACCACTCTGGGTTGACCATGGTGACCTGTCCCAGGTCATGTGCTACGACTATGACAGCAATGGAGGCCATGACTTCATTGGCGAGTTCCAGACCTCTGTGTTGCAGATGAGTGAGGCTCGGGATGGCGTCCCGGTAAGAAGGGCATGTGCGCTGGCACCCCTGGGTTTCAGCAGTGACTACAAAGAAACCCAGGACTTTGAACCAAGAAGACACTCAGCCACACCTCTCTTTCCTACATGACCTTGAGCAAGACAGTCTCTATGAGCCTCGGTTTCTCCCTGTTTGTGGGGTAGAGGTTGGGGGTATGGATAAGTGAGAGGTGGACAACTAGAATGTGGTCTGGGAGGTGGGTATCCAGGGAACCTCTCTGGAGTAGTCATTTAGCCCTGGGTCTAGGTTGTGGAGGGAATTCTGGGGCCTGGGAGGTCTTGAGACACCCCAGATGAACATGGCTCCCTTCCCGTGGTGCCAGCTAGAGATGGAGTGCATCAACCCCAAGAAGCAGAGAAAGAAGAAGGGCTACAAGAACTCGGGCATCATCATCCTGAGATCATGCAAGGTGAGCTGAGGGTGCTCCCATGCGCTGCACAGAGGCCTCTTCTCCTTGTCTGCAGAGTGGGTGTGTCAAAAAGGTAGAGTGTGCGACAGCTTTTCCTCCTATCCTGTCTCTATACAGAGCCACAAGGATGTGAGATGATTTCCAGGGTGATTTTCTGGGTAGGGGACGATAGGGAATCACTTCTGTCTAGCCCAGAGGCTTACTCTGTACACTCAGCACATGGGGTAGAGCCTGGGGGTCCAAGCATCCTAGCATCAGTGAGGACCCAGGTAGCTATGGTTTCTCTGGTAGAAATGAGGCCACCAAGACTCAGAGCACTGTGGCCAGACCACATTGGCAGGTGGGAAAGTAAAGAAGGCAGCCTGAGTGGTCAAGTGCACCCAGCTCAGCCTGAGGAGCAGGAAGTTATGGCTTGGTTGCCTGCTGAGGCCTCCAGCATCGTAACAGGGTCACATAGACCTTCAGTGGCAGTGCCACAGACAGAGCTCTGCAAATGTCAAGCATGATTTTGGATCCATTTCTGAAACACCTGCTACTCACAACTTTTGGTACCTGCCTGGCTGTTTTTTTCCTGTCTGGTTTGATTTTATTTTTATTTTTTTTCCAAGACAGTTTATCTGTGTATCCCTGGCTGTCCTGGAACTCACTTTGTAAATTAGGTTGGCCTTGAACTCAGAGATATGCCTGCCTCTGCCTCCTAAATGCTGGGATTAAAGGTGTCCACCGACACTGCCCTGCTCAGTCCAGCACAATTTTAAGATGGTCTGCCTGTGCAGTTCAGGCTGGCCACGAATTTGTCACCTTCTCAAGCACAGACATGACAGGCATAGGAGAGGGATGCCTCTTTAAAAATTTGCTTAATTACATTTATCTGGGAGAGATCCCTGATGCCACTGACATGGGAAGGCCAACGTGCTTTTGCTGAGAGGAGGCAAAGGCCTTGATAGCAGGCATAGGCCTTGACAGCAGGCATGGTATCCCTCAGCTTTGCTCTGGAGACTAGGGATGGGCATCTGCACCCTGTGTGTGTTAGCAAGGGAGGCAGCGAGGGTGAATGGAGACCTTCTCTGTCAGATGACTGATAGGCAGGTGTGACTGGTCTGGGAAACCAGTCCCTGCCTCGAGTGGTCCTTGTGTTCTAAGGTACTTTGGAGTCTGTTGTGGTAAGATCAGACCCAGCCTTTGGCCTCCTCTTGAGGCTCTGAGATACAAGCACCAACTCCTACAGGGACATTCAGAGTCAAAATCAGGACCCACTGACTCACCAATTCTTCCAGATACACCGAAACTACTCGTTCCTGGACTACATCCTTGGAGGCTGCCAGCTCATGTTCACTGTAAGGCCCCTCCCCATCACCAACCCCATCCGTGGTCTTTCCCTAGGACTCAGGCCTCTGCCACAGCAGATAAACTCTAGCAAGGACATGCTTGGGTCAAGGGATGCAACTGGCCTCAGAGAGCATAAGGAGTTTATCCTGGTGGGGAGCTGAGTCAGGCTTGGCTAGGAGCAGAGCAGCGCTACATAGGGCCTCCCACAATGCTCACCAAACCCCTCTAGTTCCTCCTGCTGGCCAGAAGAGTTCCACTATCCAGTTGTTCTCCCTCCCTTCTCTTCCGTTTACTTCGGTCATGCCTCTGTCCCTGGCATTTCTCTGCCCACCTCTGTCCCTGTCCCTGCCATCAGTTCTTTACCTCGCACTGTTCCCTCTGCCATCTTCTCGGACCCTCCCCTGGTCCTTTCTGTCTGCTGACACATCTGGCTTTCATTGTCTTGTCTGGAAGCATCTTAGGAATTTTCCACTCACCTGCCTTTTATCCCTCCCCTAGACTGAGGTGCCATGAGTTTAGACACTCTATATTTTGTTCCAGCCATTATCTCGACTACCGGCTCTGGGAAATGAGTAGATGTCCTGTGCCCACTAGGTCCTCCTATCCCCTGAGGCTGTGCTGGGGTTGGCGGCCACACTGCCCCTTTTCTCCTTCTGCAGGTTGGAATAGACTTCACAGCCTCCAACGGGAATCCCCTCGACCCTTCTTCTCTACACTATATCAATCCCATGGGCACCAACGAATACTTGTCAGCCATCTGGGCAGTGGGACAGATCATTCAGGACTATGACAGGTATACTTGGGGATGACTCTGAAGGTCAGCTGGTGTCTCTTCAGAAAGGAAGCTCAGCTTGTCGGAGCCAGAAGGGTCCCAAGGATCTGCAAACCCAGGAATGGAGAGCAAGTGGCATACACACAGTCATTGCCCCTCCATTCCCCATGGCAGACACTGCCAACCTATTACCGTACTCTTACCGACTAAGCTAGGATTCAAACTAGGATCTTTCTACGTGCGGTGTACCAATCATCCAGTAAGAAAGTGCATTAGGATGGAAGACGAACTTAGCGGTTAGAATGCAGCCTCTGCTTTCACAGCTGGGGACACAGGCCGGGGTGGGACTTAATAATGTGTCTGACCAGCACTCAGTGCTCTGGAGGCAGAGACAGACAGATCTATGTGAGTTTTAGGCCAGCCAGCGCTACATAGTGAGACTCTGTTTTTGTTTTAAGAATGTATCTAAATGTACACAGATGAGGACTAGGGCCCGAATGACCCCATTTCAGGGGACCAGGGCCTAAAGGATGGCCATGCTTTCAGGGCTCAGTAAAATACATAAACAACATACAGCGCAAGGAAGGCTTCATGTGAGGCAGGAGACCATGATATCCACTGGGTCACCCTAACCCCTTCATTGGCACTCAGACTCAGCAAAACCCCAGTGAGCTCAGGACACCAAGCTGGAGCCACTGCCTCCTGCGCATCTCCCTGCTCTATCCTGGACCCTGGCAGTTCACCTTCCACAGTAGCCAGAGTGTCTTTGATAGAAATGTTGCATGAGTTAAATAAGACATTGTGCTTGCCTTTAGGAAGCTCTCATTAGCACAAATCTTTGGGATTCGGCAGAGACCTCTGTCTACGTGTAAGGCAGAAGTCAAGGGAGCACTAAAGAGAGGCATTGTGGGGTCTTAGGGACCCATCAGTGGCCCATAGAGAGAAGTACCCATTTTGGTTGGGCCTTGAAGGATGCGTGGAAGTTTGTTAGGGAAAACGGATTTGGGGAGGCCTGTTTCAAATGGAGTGTAATGGCTGAAGCTGAGATAAGGGGCCCTGTACATTTGAGGAATTGTGAGAGGCCAAGGCTGGGGATAGATATGAGGAATAGGAAAAAGAAAATGAAACTAGGCTCTGGGGTGGATGATGAAGGGAGGTCATGATGATCATTTTAGGAGTGTTCTTCCCCAGCTATAAACAGGAAGTTGGGAGCTTGGAACCAGTCCATTCGCTTCCACTGTGATCTGGCCTTAATGGGGTCTTGGTTTGAGAAGGATATAAGGCAGCGGTTCCCAACCTTAATGCTGTGACCCTTTAATACAGCGCCTCACGTCGAGGTGACTCTCAACCAGAAAATTACTTTTGTTGCTACTTCACAGTTGCAATGTTGCTACTGTTATGAATCATAATGTTAATATTTTTGGAGACAGAGGTTTGTCAAAGGGGCCACCACCTTTGACAAACCACTGATCTTTAGAGTGCTCCCAGGCCCACTGATCAAAATCAAGCAAGTGTCTGCCCTGGATAAAAATGTGTCAAGCCGGAGCTCACACGGTGGCGCACGCCTGTAATCCCAGCACTCAGGGAGGCAGAGGCATGCGGATCTCTGTCAGTTCCAGGCCAGCCTGGTCTACAAAGTGAGTCCAGGACAGCCAAGGCTATACAGAGAAACCCTGTCTTTAAAAACAAAACAAAACAAAAAAACAAACAACAACAAAAATCAAATGTGTCAAGCCCTGGTCAATGCCACCCAGAAGTGGGCTTAGACTTGGGCTTAGTGGAGAATAACTCTCTGCTCTCTGTCCCCGGGGTTACACACCGGCAGACCAGGAGGGAAGAGTGTGGTGCAGCCGGTGTGTATATGGGGCTGTGTACTCAAATATTTCGTGTTCTCTCTGTCTGGCCAGTGATAAGATGTTTCCTGCTCTGGGGTTTGGGGCCCAGTTACCACCAGACTGGAAGGTGAGTGTAACAGAAACAGACCCTGCCTTCTTTGGTTGAGGTGGAATTGGGCCTGACACAGAATCAGGGGTGGGGGAGCTCTGGGTTTCTGTCTGCTCTGCACTCATCCCAGACTGCACTTGTGTGTCCTATACCTCTGTGAGTGAGTCCAGGAGACAAGCAGAGGATGGTCTGGATCTCAGGGCCACTATCCAACTCTGGGTGAGATGGAGAGGCAAGGCACACAGAGCTGGCCAGGGATGCAAGGCTGAGCCAGGGGGCAGGAGAATGGATCAGAGAGAAGCCACAGCATGGAAATCGGGAAAGGCAAAAGGGCAAGAGGCAGTGCTTGCTCGCAGGGTTGCTTTGCATGCAACCCTGGTGGGACATGGGGTTAGAGACAAAATACTGGGAAGGGAGGAGGGCCAGAGCAGGCAGGTTTCAGAAGCGGGGAAGGAGACAGGGCACCCTAAGATGCCCATGGGGTGGCCATGGTGGAGGGCAGGTAAGGACCTCACCTATGGCAGGAGGAAGCTCTAGGTGCCCCACTTGAGACATCACCAAGAACACGGGCCACAGAGCTGGAGAGCTCCTGCAACCAGATCCATAGAACTCTATTCCATTTTACAGCCTGAACAGCCAAGGCTCAGAGCTTTAATGTGGCTTACCCAAGGTCACCCTCACCCCAGGGGCCTGGGCTCCAGGAGGGCAGATAGACTCTAGGATCATGTCCAAACCTGTTGCTTCCTAGAGGAGGAGCCAGTGGGGATGGCATGCCCAGCTCAGCCGGTTCCCCCTCTCGTGTACCAGGCTGTGCAGTACACTTCTGGAATTAGTATGGCCTCTCCTCTCAGCCCTTCTGGAGCATCAGAATGGCTCTGGGTCTGACACAGGCACAGTGGACATCTTCACCCTGCACAGTGTGAGGCAGGACTCTGTGGGACCCAGGCTGAGCCTCCGGGCAAGCATAGATGCCAGGGGGGAGGGGAGGCAGGTAGGGTGAGCCAGTGGCCAGGCCCCAGCAAGAGCTTGTTGCTAGGACACCAGCCAGCTTCCAAAGAACTCCACTGAATGAGATGTTTTCTTGAGCAAAAGCCTTGGAAATGTCACAGGGCAACTCTGGGGGTGCCTGCCAGGGCTTGGCCAGGCTAAGCACCCAGTGGTGCTGAAGCAGCACGCTATAATGAGGCTAGGAGAGCACAGATGTTCTGTCCCTGCTCCTGCACTGCCAGAAGATGCCGGGCCTGGCCCTCCTGGCCCTTCATTCCGTCATTCTGCCACCTCACCCCTGTCCTGTGAGCCTGCCTTCCTCTCTTCCTTTCCACCTCAGGGCCTTTGCATGTGCCCATCACCCAGCTAGTTGGCTCCTCCCCCTGGTTTGTTGGCTGTCTGCCCTGGCACTGTTCTTACAGCGCCCAGTGACTTAGTTGTGTTCTCTGTGTGGAGGCGCTTGGTTCTCTCCTGCTATGCTAGTGTTTGGCATATAGTTGGTGTGAAGTTCTTGTTTGTGACAGAGTGGATCTGGGACCCAACCTAGTGGCTCAGCAACTGTTTTTTTGTTTTTTTTAAGGCTTACTTTATTTTTAAGGGTGCTTGTGTGCACATGTGTGGGTGCACACACTTGTGTGTCAGAGGGGAGTTTGTACATGTGACTAAGTCCTCGAAGAGGCCAGCATCGTTAGTTCATCTGCAGCTGGAGTTACAAGTGGTGTGAGCCGTCAGATGTAGATGCTGGGAACTGAACTGAGGTCCTTTGTAAGAGCAGCGTGTGCTCCTTACCACTGAGCCCTCTCTCCAGCCCCAGACTGAGAACCAGGACTCACGACACACATGCAGGAACAGACCTTGGGGATCTGCACAGCGCACATGTGACCCTCTCAGCCCCACTGTATGGTGTGGTCCTTAGTTCAGCTGTGGGCGGTGGTCAGCCAATCCGGATAGCTGCATGCTGTGAGGTTGACTTCTGTTCAGCACCCCTGCCTGGTGCTAAGATGGGAAAAAGTCTTCAAGGCCCACATAAGTGGCTCCCCAAATGGAGAGAGGGAACAGGGGCATTCCTAGTGGTCCAGGGCCCCACTGCCTTTGGGGCCATCTCTGTCCCATTCAGGAGGTCTCTTAGCAAGGGAGGAACACAGAACCCACCTCTACCCCCATCCACCCAGAGGCATATAATGTCCAGTTTCCCTATTATGAAGTGAGGGAGGAAGATGTGGGATTAATAACGTGTAGGTGGCAGGGTGGGAGAGTGAATCCTCAGAGGCGGGTGGTCTAGGTATGGGGCAGGAGGCTGCCTCTCAGCGTGTCTTCTGCTTTTTAGGTGTCCCATGAGTTTGCCATCAACTTCAATCCCACCAACCCTTTCTGCTCAGGTGAGTGTGGACCCTGCATACAGAAGAAGCAAGCAGTGGGAGGGGACAGGGCTTCTGTCCTTCCTGTCCCATCCCTGTCATACTCAGAGTGATGGATGAGAATAGTGGAGTGTGGAGTCATACAGTCCTGGGTTCAAGGAAAACTGCTGCCTGTTCCTGGCTGTGAAGAGTTACTGCACCTCTTTGGGACATTACCAGCCCTTACCTTCCCCAAGGACAGGCAGGGTACCCCAAGGACAGCAGAAAATGACCTGTTTAACTCATTTCCCTGGGTAAATGGGGATATAGATGAGAATTAGGGGGACAGTTTGGCAGAGTGCCATGCAGTCCAGAAAGGCAGCATCGCATGCCTGCTCTCGTCTCCCTCTTGCCCCTTTCTGCTGGAAGAGTCTCCTTGATGGCCAAAGATGGACAGTGGCTTGGCAGGTAGGGTGATGTGAGTGAAAGATCTGCCCCTTCTGCACAGTACCTCAAGACAGTTCAGAAACTGAGACAAGGAGAAAGATGATACTAGAAAGAATGAAAAGGATGTCTACTCCCTTTTGGGGGATCCCGAGGCTGGGCCAGGATGTAGTCATGATTTGGAAATAGAGGGTGTCCCTTGGCCGTAAATGAGGTCCTGTGCTTCCTGGGCTCTGGTGTGGTACAGGTTCTTAAAGACATGTCTAAATTCAGGTTGGTCCATGTCAGCCCTTGGCCAGAGGCCTTCGGGCCAAGAACAGAGAGTTGTGGAGTATTGGCTGGTCGTGATAGCAGCTATTTGCAGAGCACCTGTTGTGTAAGGAGCAATGAAACCCCATCCCCACTAGAGCAGCCAAGAGTGTTCAGAAATGGACCTCCAGATAACTCCCTGTGTCACCCCTTTGTCAGCCCCCTTCTTTGTCATTCACCTCCTAGGAAAGGCTCAGAAAGCTTAAACAGCTCACTCCAACCCACAGTCAGAAGCAGCAAGGAAGGGCCCAAACTCAGGCCTATCTGATTCACAGTCAGGTTCTCGGCTACTCCCTTAGACCTGCCCTTGATAGCTTTCTGTTTCAAGGCTATGCTGGCAATGGTGGTGACGTTCTGGGGAGCATGCAGTAGATGTCAGCAGCTGGATAAGGTGGTGGTGGTGGTGGTGGTTGTAGGGGTATAGAGGTGCTGGGCTGATCCAGGTCTTCTTTTGCAGGTGTGGATGGCATTGCCCAGGCATACTCAGCCTGCCTGCCCCACATCCGCTTCTACGGTCCCACAAACTTCTCCCCTATTGTCAACCATGTGGCCAGGTTCGCAGCCCAGGCCACACAGCAGCAGACAGCAACGGTAAGCAGTGGGGGTGTGTGTGTATCCAGAGATGAGGCTGCCCAAGGAGGAGAATCAGATTGGGTGGTTGCTCTCATCTTCCTACTGGTATGAGGCTTAGAGAGGGAGATATCTCATCCCGGTAAGATGCAGGGTTTCTCCAGGCTGTTGTCCATCTGGCTCTGAGGAGGCTGGGGAAGTCCAGTTTGATGAGCCTTGCTTCCTGGAGCCCTACTCAGGAAAGCAGTGTCATTGGTGCATTGTAGGAAGTGAGACTTGAGACCCAGAAGTCTCATGGGGAGGGGCTGGCCTCTACCTGATGCCTGTGGATTAGGAGCTGGCCTTTGGAACACTGGTCCAAAGCCTTAACAGGGAAGGCTACAGACATGTATGCATGTATGTCTTGCTCAGTGTGTATGTATGTATGTATGTCTTGCTCAGTAGCAAGGCTGCGTGTAGTGTGGGATGTGTGCCTATGATATGTAAGGCGACCAGCCTTGGTATCTACAGTGCTGGTCATCCCGTCTTTTCATCAGAGTCAGGTGCCAGGTATTCCAACTGAGCTTTTCCCCACTGCATGGTGACTCACTGGCCCTGCAAGGCCATCTCTGTGTGGTCCTACATCGTCCATGCCCTTCTTGCCTCTGTTGCAACTTAGCAGCCTCATGGCTATAGGTTCTGCACCTGTTGGCTGTGGATTCAGCCACATGGGACAGGGCACCCTGTACCCACCTCACTAAAGACCCTCAAGCCTGGTGGGTGCCTGGTGGGTGACAGTGTTCCATAGGATTAGGTGAGTGAGGTCATGTAGTAACCTATCCCAAAGGGAAGGCTCTATATCATGAATAGGAGACCACTGCAGGACTGTTCAGGAGGAGAGTCACTGGAGAAGCAGAGGTTGACTTCCCTGAAGCAGCAGTAAAGAGAAAAGGAGGGGCAGGGACTGAGAAAAGAAGAGGACATAGGGCTGGGGCTGGGGCTCAACCCAGTCATGTGCTCTACCCCTATTTATGTGCACTTAGAGCAGATCAGTGTCCAGTTTGTGTCATGGGAGAACATGCCAGACTGCCTGGGAGGTAAACATTTGATAATCCTGTAGTACCCCCACTCTAAAAGGCCTTGAAGGACAGACAGTGGGGTGCAGGGACCTTGTCTCAGGAAAGCAGGAATAGTGCACATAAAATACCGAGGTAGGGATAGCCAAGAAGGGGCTAGGGACCTGTGCCCTGCACTGGATGAGTCTCAGCTTTAGTCCCCTGACTGTGGTAGCTGGGAACGCAGTCCCGGCTTTTCTTTAAGGCCCATTTTCTCTGATGCATTGGGAGTGCTGACCCCCAGTGGTGATGTAAAATGGGATTATCTGAATTGGCAGTAAGGCCGGGCAGTTTTGTGGTTCTTCACTCCCTGGGGTTGCTGAGATAAAATATCTTGGATAGGGCAGAGTAAGGGACAGCCTTCAACTTCATTACACTCCCGTGAGGGGTGCCAAGCTCGGTGCCAACAAGGTTGTTGGCCGCATGAGCTTTCTAAAGGCATGAAAACAGGCCTGATTTCCTCTTCAGGAGAGACCATCTGGGCAGGGAACATGAGCACATTCCAGCAGTGTGCCAGGCCCCTGCCTCCTGCTGTACCCAGCCAGGGGTCAACTGGGCAGGAGGTGGGGTTTAGAGACAAGCGGCTTCGTGACTGAGGGGTTCTGGGATTGCAGGGAAGTCTTGCCTACTGCCCCCCCACTTCACCAGCGAGGAGAAGCCTTCATTCTGAGCAAAAGAACTTGAGACCCATGCAGACACCTTATTCCAACCCCTCTGGAACCAACCACGATTGATTCGGTCTCACTTGTTACTTATTTCAAGCCACGCCTGGCTTCCCTGGGGTAAGCTGTTACCTGTAAGGCCTGGTCCCTTCAGATGATGCCTAAGCGTCTCTAGCCATGTGAGCAGGGCCTGGGCTCTCCACTGCCTCTCCCGTTCTGAGGCCCAGGAGTAGATACAGATTTCTTGACCACTTCCCTCCACCCTCTTCACCAGAGGAGGTGAGTAGGGCTGTGGGGTGGCTCAACCTCAAGCTGAAAGGACCTAGTTCAAGCCCCATCTCCCCCTCTTTCTGGTTGTGTTCCTATGGCAGGCAGTTTAAGCACTCTATGCTTTGGTTTTCTCACCCATACAACAAACAGCGCTTTCCTTCTGTAAGAACTGTAGGGCCTCCACCAAATGGGCATGTGTGTTGTTCAGCCTAGAGCCTGGCACACAGCTGTGTCAGTCGTGGAAATGTCTGAGGACACTGCCCGGGTGTTGGCATTCGGTAATGTTGTGCACAGTGAAGCTCACAGCAAATGGAAGTAACTGGTGGGTTAACTGATGTTTCTCTCTAGCCATGTTTTGGTGTTGGGGAATCTAACGTGGCTTTACCCTCCCTGTCTCCTCACATGTGCACACATGGCACACCCACATAAAGGAAATGGAGAGCAGGTGGTGGTGTCTCTAGCAGGCCTCACTCTCCCCATTCATCTGTTTCATGTGCCTTTTCTGAGCATTCCTGTGCAACCCCATGGCTACCTGGACAAGCCAGGTCCAGCTTATAGGCTGGTGAGGAGTTAGCTGGGAGGCCATTGCAATGGTGCATACAGCTAAGCCTGTGATGGTTCTAGTATAGGTCCACACAGGTGGTACCTACCTGACAGCAGACCCAGGAGAGGTTGTGCTTAGAAGGGGATCTTCAAGCTTAGACTTGAGATATTCTTAAGAGTTGGCTTCATATGGGTACATGCGTTTGTGCAGGAGTGTGTGTGTGTGTGTGTGTGTGTGTGTCCCAGCAAAGGAAACAGCATGTGAAAAGGCTGAGGCTCTTGGTGTGTAGGTATAGCTGATAGAGGCATGTGTAAGTAGACTTTGACAGGGTAGGTGAGGTTGAGAAGGCTGGCTATTTCTCACAGGACCTTGGGAGCCATCAAGCACTATGGGTTTCCTCCTGAGGGTAATAGGGAGCCAGTAGAGCGTAATAAGCAGGTTTGAGTGATCTGAAAATGGCCTTTGCTTTGGTCAGTAAGGCTTGTGTGTGTGTGTGTGTGTGTCCCATTCCTGGTTGGTGGCCCAGGCATCCAGTGTCAAGGGTAGAATACAGGTAGCAGCCAGCCCCCTGGGAATGTCTCCTACTCCCATCCCAGGGCCCTTGGCAGCCGGTTTTTCAGAAACTACCTGGGTATGGATGAAGCTTCTCCAGACCTTGGCTGGAACTGTGTAGTCAGGTCCATTCTTCTAAATCCAGTCATTAATGCAGTAGGAGAAGCAGCAGTGCAGTCCTAGCACCCCGAGGCATGCCTGGAATTTGCAAGAGATGCTCTATTCTTCATGCTGGGAGTCGGTTTGAGCTACTTAATGATGTGGCTGTTTCTGAGGCCTGGATGGGGCTCAGAGCCCCTGGCATGCAGTGTGTGCTGGGTTGTCAGGGCACCTAGGGTGTAAGGAAGGAGTGTGTAGGGACCTCCTGTGGAGTGATCACTGGAAGTCAGTGAAAGCAGAGCACACATTTGCCTGGGGCAGAGGATTCAACACTGAGATGTGTCTAGGAAGGATGTCAGGAGGGACCAGCACAGAAAAAAACACCAGCATTTCACAGTCCCTCTCTACCCTTCCTGCTCCATTCTCTCCCCCAACAGCCCTTTTGATTTACTCTGGTGGCTTCTGAGGGTAGTGGTGAATCTTTGAAGCTTCCCTTCATGATGGCCCCGGCTTTGCTCAGGCTGGCTGTGGCACTGAGGAGTTAGGAGTTTGTAGCCAGGGCTCCAGACTCTGCCCTAGGCTACTGTCCCAGTCATTCAGACTTTCCAACCCCAGGTTAATGGTAGACAAGAGAGCTTTTCCTCGCCAGGCTCCCAGGGACCAGCTGCCAATGCAGTGGTTGGTGGAGAAGGAAAGCATGGAAAGAGCCCCAACTTTGTAATCAGGGAGACTTGGGCACAGACCTAGAACCTGCCAGTTACCTGTTACGGGACCTTAGCAAGTCATGTAAGCCTTCTGAACCATCAGGGGCTCATAGATCGTCTGCTAAAGGTCCTGTGTTTTCAGGAGCGCTTTGTCCTTCCTGCTATACCTGAAGCCAGGCCCTGCCTTTCTGCAGTCAGGTCCCTGAGAAGGAAGGCAGCCTTCTATAACAGAGAACACAGGGAGTTGGGGACCCATGTCTGAGCTGGAAGGGGGCTTGAAGACAAGTGCTTTGACTGAGCAGCCGATTAGACCTTTCTTTCCTCAGTGTCAGGCCTCTTCCTGCTCTCTATTCTGCCAGCCTAAGTCCCAGGAATATTGCCCTGATCTGCCCTGTGAATGGGTGGGGTTACTGTGAATAAAAGGCAGGCTAGAGAAGGGACCCTGAAACAACAATTGGCAATGGCAGAGAAAGGGTCTAGATGAACTGATAAAACCAGGGATAGGGGCTGGCAGCAGCAGCTCTCTACTGCTGGGCTCTGACTATCTCCATAGCAACAAGTATCCCCAGCCAGGGGACTGGTCTCTTAAAGGCACAGTGTTAGAGTGGGGGTGCAAAGGGTGGGGCCAGTGTCTGTAGCAGCCCACCAACGCTGATCTGTAGTTTGTACCTTGGGACAGGAGAGACAGCCGGGTGTTCTGGAGGCTGGTTTTGTATTGTCTGCAAGCTGCACGGTTTTGCTAGGTGATAAGGTGGCTTTATGTTCACCTGGGTCACCTCCACCCTCTCTTAGCTTCACGGCTTTCCCTTTTGGCAATTAGAGGACAGAAGTCCCCAACAAGGATAATCTGTTTATCTCATGGATAGGACAGAACACCAGAATCTTCTGAACAGGACCACAAGATGGCCAAGGTAGCACTGAGGTGAAAATGAGGTACCAGTCCACCTCAGGTTCAAGGCCCTCTTGTTGGACTGTCCTGTGAACTTCCTGAATGTCATCTACCTTCTCCATAGCAGGTCATCCTGTGTGCACTTTATCCTCAGATCACCCATGTCCATTATTCAATGGATTCTGACTGAAATAATTCATAAACACATCTTGCTATATGAAAGTTTGGTATCACTTGCCATGGTAACAGGACACGGAGCAGACTGTACAGTGGTAGAGTCTGTCTGGAGCCCATGCTGCCCAGAGCCCTGAGCTTCCTACCTTCTGATGACTAAGAAAGCCAGAGCCCTAAGATACCAGTCTGTACCAAGGCTGCCTCCTGGGTACCGTGGGTAGAACAGGGTGACCACTGAACACCTACCTAGCCCTGACTCCCCAATTCTGACACTACAACCTAGACTTGACCCTGATTCACACCCCAGAAGTGATGGCCCAAATGACCTGTGCAGGTGTCTCCTTCTGTGCTAAGTATGGAGCTAACAGGCACAAGTATTCCTGCCCACAAAGATGGAGGAGGTAGGCCAGCTGCACAGGCTGTAGGCTAGAATGTGTTCTTGGGCAAGCCTGGGCCTGTCAGGCGGCTGACATGCCAGGTCTGAGCAGTAACTCTCAGCTTAGAGATGATGAAACTGAAGCTCAGCAGATTAAGTCTTAGTGGTCTTATGTACTGCATAGCAACTGGCAGAGCCAGCCTTGAGCCCAGGGCTCAGACCCAGAACCGGGAAGTCAAAGGTGTCCCATGCATGGTGCAGGCAGTTTGCCTCCTCCAGGCCTTGGGGATTTGGAGGGGGAAGGGTGTCAGGGTCTAACCCTCACTCACCTCCTGGTTGACTCTTCCTTACAGCAGTACTTCATCCTCCTCATCATCACTGACGGGGTCATCAGTGACATGGAGGAGACACGGCACGCTGTAGTGCAGGCCTCCAAGCTGCCCATGTCCATTATCATTGTGGGTGTGGGCAATGCTGACTTTGCAGCCATGGAGTTTCTAGACGGGGACAACCGTAGACTGCGCTCACACACGGGCGAGGAGGCAGCCCGTGACATTGTGCAGTTTGTGCCCTTCCGAGAGTTCCGCAACGTGAGTATGGGCCTCGGTTGGAGGGGCGGCAGCAGGGTCTGCAACAGAGCTCATAGTCTAGGGTGGGTGTCTGCTCATTCTCAGATTCCTTCCTTATACTCTCTGTTGGCCCATGATGAACCAGGTGCTGTGTCACACTTGCCTGATACAAGGCCATTGTGGCCAATTATTTCCACAAGCCAAAGGAATCCAGGAGTGGGACCTAATCCAGATTATGGCTTTAGGTAGTGTCCTGGGTAAGAATCATTCTGCTGGGCAGAACCCTGAGGCAGGCTGAGGTGGGAGCCAAGGCCCAGAGCTGGGGCTTCCTGCCCTTATCTGGGAATATGGAAGCTGAGAAGCTCCTCCTGTTAGTCTGCTTTCTTCCCCCAAATATGGGAGAGGTTTGGTGATAGTGGTGGTAACCAGCTTCTTCCTAGAAGTGGCTCTGGCCTTACAGAGAGGAGTAAATGGCACGTGAGGAGGCCAGGGTTGGCAGAAGGGTCACAAGATATTCTGTGTTTTGGAGGGATCCAGGACTTTTGGGTGGCATCTGTGTAATGCCAGCCTAGGTTCTAAATCTAAATAGGACCAGTAATGAGCACTGCATGGTCTTAGGTAAGCTGTGACCTTAGTGAGCCTCGGTTCCCTCAGCTACAGCCTATGGGGATGCCAGGGCTTAAATCCTGGGAACCAGTCTCTAGCAAGTGGCCCAATGGTCACCATATATCTGCCTAGAATGATTTTATTTCTTCCCCTGGCTTCCTAGGGCAAAGGTGGGGTATTGGTCATCTGTTGCTGTCTGAATCTGTGACTTGACACTTTGGCTGCTCAGTCATGACTGTTCACTGATGCTTCTCATAGCCAAAGTCTTGGTCAGGAAATACTCCTGGCTGAGAAAGCTAAACAGTCATTTCTCCCCCCAAAATTCATCCCCCAGGGTCTTTTCCCAAATACCTCCATCCTGTAAGGGCAGAGCACTTCACCAGCAAGGAAGTCACTGCTAGTGGTGGGATTAGGCTGGGCTGAGGGCCACTCATTTCAGATGGCCCTGGCCCTCAGCCCTGTTGTACTCAATGGGCCCCTGCTATCACAGTTCTGGGAGAGTGAATCTCTCACTTTCTGCTCATTAATCCTCCTCCTCTTTCCTTTTTCTCCTGACCTGGACCCCATAGGCAGCAAAAGAAACTTTGGCCAAAGCAGTGTTGGCGGAGCTGCCTCAGCAAGTAGTACAGTATTTCAAGCATAAAAACCTGCCCCCTACCAACTCAGAGCCTGCCTGAGTCCATGCCCAGCAGAAGCATGCCAGCTGAGCCCCTAGCCTCCCCAGGAACATGCACGTTCACCCTGCTTCCTCGTGGGTGGCTTTTTTTTTTTTTTTTTAAACCAATCCACAATTTTTTTTTTTTTTTTTTTACAACCAGACCTCCACCCCCAACTTCCCCTAGCCCAGCTGGGCTTTCTTTGTCAGAATCAACGGATGATGCTTCCAGGACAAACTGGCTTCCTCTCCCTGCCCTTCTGCCACTCTAAGTATTGAATGTACTTTGTATAATTTTAGTGGAATTATTGTTATTAAAGAGAATAAAATTTTTACAATCATAACTGGCTTTTTCTAAGTAACTAGCTGCAGGAAGGAATGTATCCCTAGTGCATCCTTTGTATTGTGGTCTGCTGTTTTTATACTGTGACTGTGTTCTATTTGTTATACTCAGGGTAATAAAGGAATTTCAGATGTTGGCTGTCAAACTCCTTCCTTAGTGAGGGTCAATGGGCACTCACTGGTCTGGAAAAGAAAATTAATAGAACAACCCTCAACCCCCACCCCAATTCTTAAAGAGTCAATGTGATCACTTCTACATGGGGACATGCATGTCAGCAGTAGTGATTACTGTGAGACTGACACGGGACATGGCACCCAGAACACACTGTCCTACTCACTCTTCACCACAGCTAGACAGCAGTTGCAGCCACCCACTTCCTCCTCTGGATGTCCTAGGCAATGTCTTTGGCTTCAGGACCCTAAACAAGGTTACGTTTGTCCTTGCTGTTTCTATTGCATGTACGTCCCTCTTAGCATACAGCCCTCCTTTGTTTCTTCTCTTCCACAGTTTAACACTCATATCTCACTCTTGAGGAGTGAGGCCTTTTGACAGGCAAACATGTGACTGTGGCAGTGAATGTTTTACTGAGCATATTTCTAGCTCCTGTACCAGCGCTGTTCATGAACCTTCCATAGCTCAACCACAACCCTGTAGAAACGTAAACACCAGGATTACTAGAGAGGCCGAATATGGATGGAAGTGTGGCTGGCCGTTGTGCATGCATATCCTAGCATACCCAGCATCCATCCTCCTCAGCGCTGGAAGGGGCATCCCACTCAAGCTGCTAATGACCTGCACTCTGTGGACACCTAAGCCAGGTATCTGTGCCTCTTCCTCCTGGCTAGTCCTTCCTAGCTGCTGGAATAGGACAGCAGCAGGCAGGTCCCAATCTCAGGAGCCATGGCGTATATGGTGGGAGTGAGAAACTTCTGTGGCCGTTAGGTACTCGTGTTTTGTTTCTGAGACAGGGTCTCACTATGTAGCTGTGGACTCACCATGTAGACCAGGCTGGCCTTGAACTCACAACAATCCTGTTTCTGTCTCCTGGGACCTAGGACTAAAAATGTGTGCCACCACACCCAGCTACTAACTGACCATTTATCCCTGGCTCGGCCAATGAGGGAGTCTATATAGCTCCCAAGTAGGTGATTGTGTACTGACAAAAGTCTCAAAAAACCCACAGAAGGCCAGCCTTTAGGCATAAGGAAAAATTCTGTATTTGTCATATAGCAGGGTGATCCGGGCAAGTTATTGGGCCTCTAGGAGTTTGGGGTTCCTCTATGGAATGTATAGCAGGACTGTCGTCAGAGTGCTTTTCAGAATAAAAAAACATGTGCACTAAAACAATGCTAGCATAGCAGGCCTCGGTGGTGTCCAGGAACCAAAGAGTAGCCTGACTCCCACGGGGCCTTTCTCCTCTGCACCTGAGGTCAGGGCTGCCTGTTAATGCCACTCCAATTCCCTCTGAAATCATTTCTCTAGCAGGTAAGGGAACAACACCAGCCCATGGCAAAGTCATTAAGGCATGGTTGTGCAACTTTTGACTATGAGGTGTTGTCCAGATTCCAGCCAAGCATTGAACACCAAGAAGTACCTGCATTCCATTCTAGCATGTATAACTAGGCTGGGCAAGGCAGGATGCCAGGAAGCTACCCAAGTCCAAATGGCAGTGCACTGTCACGGAGCTCTCCTTGTTTTCCTGGAGGGGCCTAAGATGACAGCTGAATCACATACCAACAGCAAGGACGCTCAAGCCAAGGAACCCTGTGTGCCTATGCAATTAACATTCCGCTAACTGGAGCTAGGGCAGAAGTTGGTGGAGCCGACAAGATCTGACCCTCCAAACATGTCACTGCTGTAGTGGGCGATGCCAGTACCACACAAACCCGTGTGCACATGATCATATGCTCTGGATACCCTACCCAGACCCGGGAGACATCTAACCTAGAGGATCTCTCTGGCCACATTAGTTGGTGTTATTCCTCTTTCCGAGGGGGTGGGACAGTATACAGGCTTTGTCTGCCTGTATACTGATCACTATGGCCTATCTACAGAGGGTGGAAAAGAGGCCATTCTCAATGGGCTGGAAAAGCAGGCCTGGTCTACGTAAACCAAGCATTTCCCTTAAGTTAGTTGCTGGGAAGCAAAAGGAAAAAAAAAAAAAAAAAAAAAAAAAAAAAGCAGTAAGGACTAAAGTGACCTCTGAGTAAAGGCACAGGAGCAGTGGGTGCTCCTGTGTGTGTGCATATCTTACCTCAGGCTGAGGAACTTTCTTTCAGCTGGGTCCTGGAAGCTGTGCAGGCAGGGACTCAGTGGTCTAGTTACAGGCACTTCAACCTGCTGGCTTCTTACAGAGGGAAAATAGGTGACTTGAATTTCAAGTCTCCTTCCCACCCAAGTGGCCAATAGCTTTAGGTAGACAAATGACAGGAAGTGACTGGAAGGGTATGGGCAGTACTGATACAAGTTGGACAGTTGTCTCCCAGGTGGAGCTGGCAACAGATCATTGCTGGCTTTCTCCAAGCAGTCTCAGAATTGTAGGAATTATGCACCTGAGATAATGTACAAGTCTCAAAGAAACCAGCTCCAACCATCTTTTGTACTAAGAATTCTTACCCACTGTGAAATCCCAGTTACTCAGGGTTCTGAAGTACATTTGGTGGGATTAGTCCATAGACCCTCCTCAGAGGTCAACATCTGCAGATGCCCAACTGCTGTCTATAAAAAGATGTTTGCATAAAACCCATGCATGCATCCTGTATACTTTTGGTTATTCCTAGCTTCCTTGCTTTATGTCAGTGTAAACACCTGAACTATGACATGCTATAAGCTGCTCCACTCGCTTGTCTAGGGAATAAGAAAAGTCTGTACAAGGTCAGTACAGAGGGAATCTTCTTGGTTGATCTGATCCCCAGGTGAGACCTGCCAAGGTACACGGCTGACTGAGTTCTGAGGATCAGAGTGGGGTTTCTTTCTGTTTCTGCTCATTCTGTTCTTCCGTGGGAGGGAGGGAACCATAGGTCAGCCCTGGGAGAGCAGGCTGCTTCCTGTTGGTTGGCCTGCTTTGCCAGAGATGGTATTTCAGTTACAGGCTGCTACACTGTTAGGCACAATGAACTGGTGGTAAAAAGGCCACCAGTCCTCAGACACCAAAAGCAGAGATCACAGTCTCAAGTTGGGTATAGCAGCATTCACCAGTAATCCTTGCACTCAGGAAGCTAAAGCAAAAGGATGGTACAGCAGACTCTGTCAAAAAGAAAAGAAACCTGGATCTGAAGACCACTCAACGCTTTGAGTGATGGGAGAACTGGAAGTACATGTACTACAGAGCAAGAGCTTGCTCTGACAGGTTTAAAATGTGAAGGTAATGGACAGTGTTAAATCCTGCAACCCTGCAGCCTTTTTCAGTATCAACAGAGACCATGAAGTACACTTTGATGTCTTGGTCTGCCTCCTGAAATGGCTCAGGGCTGCTTTGGACACACGGACATGCTGCGGGAATGACAGCACAGCCTCAGGAACAATGACACAAAAGGCAGAAGGTGTTTGTGGTTTGTTAGGTTTGTGGTTTGTGTTTGTTAGGAGGGGCTGACAGGCCTGCACTGTCAGGAGAGATCAGCACTGGGAGGCTCTGCAGTGGACGGCAGCACTCACGGGCTTCTGCGATGGGTGAGGGAAAACTACCATCTGCTGGTGGGCAGCAGTGTCAATACACTGGGAGGGGAAAGGAAGGGCTGGAAGAGATCCAGGGCCCTCTCAGCCCACGTTAAAACTGAGGAGCTTCCTCTGCCTGCCAGTCTGTCAGTGCCAACACGTTCGGTGTGTCTCACTCGTCTCACACCCATAGGAAGGAAAAAAACAATGGATCCTGGGACTGGGGAGAAGAGAACTGCTCAGGCTTGTTCTGAGCAGGGCACACAGACTGTCATATTTATGACCCAACCTGAGTCCTGCACACCTGCTCCTTCCCCCTCCCCCCATGAGACAGAAACAGGCAAGACCCTGATGCTGCTTTTGGCTGCTCATGGCTCAGGAGATGTTGTGGGTGGGGCTCAGTGGATAAAGGAAAAGTACTGAGGCAACACCTTGGGCTGGAAATAGCTTTACAGTCAAAAGCTACAACTCTGTATGTGCAAACAGCAGTGCCTGTGGAGTAGAGTAGAACCACATCACGCAGGCATGTCTCACTAGTTTGCAGTCTGAGGAGTCCAGAAACTGCTAGGCATTAGTCATCTCTTTAACATAGCTATCGGCAGTTATGGTTTCTGGCTATGATTCAGTAAGTTTGCTTCTCTAACATTCAGAATCTTAAACTAAATCTTTTATTTCAAAAACAAAATCAAAACATTTTTTCAGGGAGAGAAGGTGGGCAGAAGAGGGACATTTCCTTATTATCCACTCCTGCCTACCTCCTCAGGCTGGATGGAGAGGGGAGAACAACAACATGGAAGAGTGTTACCTCTGTTGGCTCACAGCCTTGTGGGTGTGGTTCGTAATCTTTACTTAGCCACACAACTTCCAGGAAGGATAGTTTTTGGGAAGAGCTCCATGTCATCAGCTCATCATCCCCTTTCTCTATGTCCACACGCAACATGGTAGAACCAAGCAGGCCACTCATCTACAATAGAATATCAAGATGTCTGCCCTTGCTTCCTGTGCTGCTAGGAGAGGAGAAAAACAAGCAAGCAATAAGGTACAGGGAACCTTTGTAAGCCATCTGGTGCCTGTCCTTGCACTGTCAGTGGCATTTCAGAGGCTTGCCTGAACCCCAACCTCATATCAACGGGACAGGTTTGGTCATCTGTACTGGAGTATATAAATCAAGCAAGGTTGGATCCACAAGTAGACTGTGGCTCGTTTCTGGGTTACGTTAAAATGTCACATGTGCACAGGAAGCAGGTAAAGAAGTTTTTTGAGGGAGGTGATGCCGAGGCAGAACTGACATCTAACCCTCTAAGGGAGATGCTCCCTATGGTAATGTCATGAGCTATGGTGCTTCGAGGAAGGTATTGGTTCGGAAGATGGAGGAGACAATCTTCCCAGTAGCATTGATGGTGCCTTCACTATCTGAGCTGGACTCGGAGTCACTGCTCCCAGAGTAGGCACCCAAGCCAGGGAGGATGCCTATGCAGACAGCAGCAGGTGGGCAGTGGATGGAGGGTCCGCTCAGAGAAGGGCTTCCACGAGACATGCAGGACGGGGCCTCTGCAAAAGGGAGGACTGGAAGTTAGTCACCACTCTTCCTAATGCTGAAGATGTCACCCCAGGCCCTTGACACCATGCTGGGGCTTTCTGAAAGAAAAAAAAAAAAAAAAAGCCCCAGCACTGCAGAACTCTATGCAGTCATGGGAAAACTTTGGGCATCTTTGTGTTACAGTTGAAGGAACTGACAGAGAAGAGAAAAGAGTTAGGACAGGGAGTCTGCCCACACTCTCTTGCCACCCACCAGTTCTGAGATGAGGAACAAACCATTTAGAATCACCCATCATAGTTTGATTCCCTGTCTTCACAAGTCATGGTATTACCGCAAGTGGGACTCAGGGCTGATGCCTTCTTAGCTCTCTTGTGGTCCTCAATAGGAGGCTGGATTAAGAGACCACCTGTGAGCAGCACTAAGAATTCTATGATGCCATCCTCAGGGACCAGAATACCAATCAGCGGTGATTAGTCATGACATTATAAATATTAAGGGCCATTTTCCCATGATGGGGAGACGAGCACCTCAGAAACTGACTTATCATCAGTTTTGCTTTTAGTTCTTTTATGCTGAGAACCACTGAAGGAAACATTATAAAACCATGTTCAATGTTACCACATATAGTGGCATATATGGCTCTTTTCTTCCAAGGATATGCACAGTGATTCAGCTACTTCAATGACAAAGGTCTCAATCTACAATATGCAGAACTTGACAATTAAAGGAAAAGTTAGGAGTCTGGAGAGATGGTTTAGAGATTAAAAGCACACATCCTATGCTCTTGAAGAGAACCTGAGTTCAGTTCCCAACATTCGCATCAGCCAGTTCACACATTGCAACTACCTATAACTCCTACCTGGAGGACCTGGAAGCCCTCTGACGGTCTCCATATTGCTGAATTCATGTGCACACAATGTGTGCACACATCCAAGCATGTACATACACCCACAATTAAAAACCAAAATTTTCAAAAATCAAACAAACCTAAACTGAGAATGGTACTCCATTCTTTCTTCCAGCCTCATTTAATCACTGTGACAACTTGTATGTAGGTTTTCTCTCTGCTTGGTAGAGTCAAATAAGTTGCTAAGTAGACAGGCTAGAGTGTAACACAATAAAACTACAGCAGAAGATTCTGCACGAAAGTGATGCCAAAGCTCACTGGAGCGCAAAGCTCAGCATTCCTACGTCACTGCCTGGGACTGACAAACTTTTTTGGGGTTTGCCTTCTGCAAATTTACACCTCACTTGTGCAGATACCGCAAGAGAATGCAAAAGGGACATTGAATCCAAGGCTATACTGAGAGGATAAGAGTTACCAGTTGTCTAGGACACAGAATTTAGCTAAGGGTTTCTGTTCCTCTCTAGTAGGGAAGGGAGAAACTGCTAAAGATAAACTATACTCAAACATCTCAAAAGGCAGAACGAGAGCAGTTCTTGGGAGACAGCGATAATGGTTTCAAGGAGGCAGCAGCAAATGTTTGCAACAAATATAAAAAAGCTAACTACTTTTAAGATGTAAAGAGCTCTTCTAATCTGTTAAAAGAATACATAAAACAAGCTGTGGGGCTGGGGAAATGATTCAGTGGTAGGTGTTTGCCTAGCATGTACTTGGGCTCTGGGCTTGATCCCCAGCACTAAAAAAAAATAAAAATAAAAATAAAGAAGCAATCAATCAAGAACCAAAAAAACACAAAGAACAGGGCATGGCAGTGCACATTTACAATCCCAACACTTGGGAGGCTAAGACAGGAAGACTGCTTCAAGTTCAATACCAGCCAGGGCCAACAGAGAGTCTGTAATAACAGTAGTAATCATAATCGCTCTCCTCTTCTGCAGCAGCAGCACCCTGGGACAGCTCAGTTATACCAGAGGCCTTGTCTAGCATGGTGTAAAGTCCTAGGTTTGATCCCCCACTGCAAAAAACTTGACATGGTAATTGTACTGGGTAGTTTTATGTCAACTTGGCACAGGCTAGAGTTATTTGAAAGAAGGGAATCTCAACTGAGAAAGTGCCATGATAATATCTGGCTGTAGGGTATTTTCTTAATTAGTGATTAATTTGAGAGTGTCCAGCCCATAGTGGGTGGTGCCATCATCCCTGGGCTGGTGGTCCTGGATTCTATAAGCAAGCAGGCTGACCCTGCTTTGTGGCACACACCCATAATCCCAGCACTTGGGGAGGCAGAGGCCAGCCTAGTGTACAAAAAGAGTCCAGGACAGCCAAGGCAACACAGAGAAACCCTGTCTCAAAAAGAGAAAAAAGGAAAAAAAAAAAAAAAAAAGAAAGAAAGAAAAAAGAAAGCAGGCTGAGAAAGCCATGGGCAGCAAGCCAAAAAGCAGCACCCCTCCATGGCCTCTGTATCAGCTCCTGCTTCTGATGAACTGTTATATGGAAGTGTAACCCAAAAAAACCCTTTCTTTCCCATTTGCTTTTGGTCATGGTGTTTCATCACAGCAACAGGAACCCTAAGACAGTAATGCATGCCTATAATCCCAGTACTTGGGAAACAGAGGCAGGAAGATTAGAAGCTGAAGATTATCCCTGGCTACAAAGTAAGTCTGAGGCCAGCTTGACCTACATGAGACCTTGTTTTTTAAAAGAAGACAGAGATGACAGGAGCAGTTCACAGAACAATAAAACTTGAGTTCTAACCTGAGTTCTAAACACAGAAACAGAAACGATGTATTAAGAAGGAACCGTGTGAAACAGCTCAAGGAAATTTGGCAATGACCTCCAAACTTAACCAACTGTTGCAGAACATGGTCCTTGGAATAAAATAACCACTATCTTTATCAGATCAGCTGTGGCTGCTTGCAAGAGACCATTCTGATCAGGCCTGTTGACTACTGACGTTCCCTCAGAGCAGGAGAGGGTAGGGAGGGTCACTGGACCTCCCTTTCTAAAGGTGAAGGGTCCTTTCCAGGCCCCAGGCACAGTGCCAAGGTTTTCCCTGGAAAAGCTCCTGAGTAACAAAACAACCCAAATAATCACAGAAAGACTGTGATCATCTTTGTGCCATAAAAGGAGACTGTAGGCACTCCTCCCGGCCATATATGATTCTGCCCTAACTGAACCCGGGATATTTAGTGTGTGCTAATATTTAGAGTGTGGGGATATTTAGAAGGTGCTCGAGTGCATAGGCTGGGGAAGGCTGAGGGAAGCTCTATCTATGCAGCTAAGGGAGGCAAGCCATCATCCATGCTAGGTGAAGCCTCCACCCAACCCCCAGTGTGGCTGCTCTGGAATCTCTCAGTAACCTCTCACTCATTCTCTGTAAGCAAGCCCAATAAACACTGGTTCTTCAGAATGAATTCTGGTAGAATCTTACTTTGGTTTGTTGTTGGGGCCTTCTAAAATGGGCACAGATGTTGTTTATATTTCTACGGGAAAGGACTTCTCACAACATTAATAATGTTCTGAAAACTGTTTATAGCAGCAAAAGGGAGGTGTCTACAGAAGCTTCACTGGTAATTGTTTGTCAATTTGGCAAAAATTGAATCACCTGAGAAGACAAAACCTCAACTGAGGAATTGGCCTCATAGATTGACTTGTGGGTATGTCTGTGGGGCATTTTCTTAATTAATGATAGCTGTGGGAGGGCCCAGCCCACTGCAGGCAGTGCCACCCCAGGCAGATGGCATAACAAGCCATAGCCAGAAAGCCAGGAAGCAGTATGTCTCCATGGCTCCTGCTTTGCTCCCACTGAGTTCTTGCCCTGACTTCTTATAGGGATGAATTGAAAACTGGAAGTGTAAGATCAACCTTTTTCTCCCCAGATTAGTTTGGTTGAAGTTTATCACAGCAAAGAGAAGCAAACTAGGACAGTAGGCACTGTCAAAAATAAAGAATCTTGGGCTGTGGCTCGGCATACTTGGTGGAAAGGCTCTGGCGTCCATCAACAGGACTGTGGTGGAAGAGGGAAGGAAAGAATGACAAGCTTGTGTCTTCATTGGAAATGAATGGTCTGTAGGATGTGCTAAATAAAAAGGGTGACAAGTAGGACAAAATATGCAATGTGGGGAGAACCAGGAACATGCCCATGCATGTGTCATGACAAAGCCTAAAAACAAAACATGAGAAGCTGCAGCATTATATACATATATTACTGATGCAGACATTGTTTTTAAAAGGCAAATATAAAAATTCAAAGAGCATCCTGGCCATTTCAGTCATAGCAGAATGGGGGAGGGTAAGATGACGGTAAAAATCTGATAGTTTTAATATTTGAGACATGATAATGAGTTGTATAATTCATTCCTTGAGTGTTTGTTATATTATTATGCACCACACAGAATGCTTTCAGAAGCAGAGAATAAAACAAAGAATCAAGTTCAGAGTGCTGAGGAAGGCTGTAGCTGGCTTATGGAAGGATGGAGTGAAGTACAGAGCTGCGGCAGGAATCTGAACCACTGTGACACTGGAATTGCTTAAGTGAAAGGACCAGAACCTCCAATTATGTAGGAAGTTTCAAGAGAGAAAAGAGACTGCAACTCTGACAAATTTCATTCCAAAAGCAGTTAACTGCTCAAAGAGAACAAAACGGTGCCCTCTGATCTCACCATTTGCGGATGTTTCCTGCCAGCTCCTGCCTTTGCTGGACCACATTGTCATATCAACTTAGCACAGGAAATTATGAATAGAGAATGTTCTTGGAATGCAGGCAGATGGAGAGAGTACATAGGCCACCTTGCATGCTTGTTGGCTCTGCTCAAGCTAATTTTCAGTGGGGAAGTTGAATTTCTATCAGAGTAGAGGCTACCTTCTGAGGACCAAGGCAAAGCCTTCCCCTGCAAAGAGCAAGATTGAAGCAAGCTTTAAGGACAGCTGGTTTCTTCTAGGGTTTTTCCTCCCAGCAGAGAAGGGTATTTCTTGCCTAGCTTGTACAAGAATGCAGGGACAGGAAGGCAGCATTTAGAATGACAAATGTAAAACTGCTTCTGCATATGGAGAATAGGTCTGGATGCAGACATAAGAAATGTACAATGGTGTTTCTCTGTGGAAATGAAAGTAGACGAAGAGGGTGTGGGAAGAGGCTGTTCGTTCATGATCCTTTTTAAAGGTACAGCTACCATTCCTGGTAGTGTAGAGAAACAATTTAAAAAGCATATAGTATTTGTTTGAGAAAGAAGTAAATGTAAGCCCTATCTTACAGATGACCAAGTGAGTTGAATTTAGATCCTCAATCCCACAAGTGGAACTAAAAAACTCTTTAGTTCCTCATTCAGGCCCAAGAGTACTCCCCTTTACTTAAAATTTCATGCTACCTAATAAAGAGGCAGATTTCATCACATAAAAAGTCATAAAAAGACTCAAAGCTCAGCCCAATCCAACCATATCAGCAGGAGCTTGGCACGCTATCTCCCACAGTGAAATCAAGAAACTTGACATTTGGCAAGACAGAGAAGAACCCTTTGTGAGCAGAGGTCATCTGACTAGGGATTATAAGCACTCCTGGGACAACTCAATTGTTATTTATCAGCACTACTGGTTTGTAACAGACTACTTTTGTAGGGCAGCTGACATATTTGAGGTATAAGTTCCTAGTTAAGATTTTGGCAGGCTTGTTTAAAGAAAAATAATGCATCCCTTTACATAAGATGCAGTGAGTCCTGTCCATCAAGAGTAGAATGAAGGGACCACACCCACCTTGAGCCTTGTCATCTGGGCCAGGGTCTGGTTTCAGTCTCTTCACACTATTGCTACTCTCTGAGCTGTAACAAAAAGCACAGTGAATTGAGCTACATTGAATCTTAGGAATCAACACCTAGAACAGGGCACCACAAATATTTAAGAGAGTCTGGGGCAGTCTCAAGGAGCTGGGGTGATTGGAGTGAAAAGCCCTCATCTCACTTCCTAACCTCTTCCCAAATATAACATCTGTTAGAAACCAAAGGACAGAGTATGCGAACTTTGCCTTTCTGTCATCTTTATCATTCAACTTGGGTAGAACCACTGACAGATTTCAAGAGTATTCACAATGACAGAAATTTAAGGAAATATTTCCGATAACATGCAAAGTCACCCAAAAGACTTTCACTAACACATTATATAAAGAATACGTTAAAAAAAAAAAAATACATTTCAATGGAAAGAGACATTATTCCAGTGGAAAAGATGGTGATGTAAGTCTAAACAGGTTATCTCATATATATATATGAGCCAGAGTCTAATTTGTGGCATAAAACACAATAAGGTCTGGGGCAATAGTAGTATATAGAAGAGAGTGAATGTAGCACAGGATCAGAAGTCTCTTTGGAGGGAGGAGATTATACCCACAGCTTCTCAACAGCAGGCAAGTGCTTTAGCATAGAACTACAGCCCTGGCCCAAGGTCTTCTGTTTGCATATTTTTGTAAGGTAGGAAGACAGCTATTTAGTTTTGCTGAGTATGCCCAGCCTGGTAAGTTTCAAGGCCTATCACTAAAAGAAAAAAACAAAGTACACATAATGAAAAGAAAAATTAAGGTCTTACTCATTTTTCCCCCCAAAGCAAGAATATAAGAAAAAAATACTTTCAAAACAAAAGAGAGAGGCGGCTTGGGGATGTAGTTCAGTTGGTAGACTATGGTCAATACCCTGGGAAAACTGCGGGTTCAACCCCCAAATTAGCATAAACCAGGCATGGTAGCACACCCCTGTAATCCCAGTTCTTAGGTGGAGTAGGAGGATCAGAAGTCCAAGGTCATCTTTGGCTGTACAGTGACTTTGAGGACAAACTGAAATCCATACACCCTGCTCTATAAATAAATAATAAACAAAATAAAGAACAAAAGTAAAAAGACAATACTAAGATGGTAGAAATTATATTTTGAAATCTGAATATACACTACACAAACTAGTAAAAAACAGATTAAGTAAATATATTTTAAAGGCATTTAAAGGTGTTTATCTACAAACTGAATAAAATGAAAACAAACCCCTAAAAACTTAATACCCAGAAGATTATAACTAGAAGTATAGATAAAAAGAGGATCAAGGCAAATATTAGCATGGAAAAGCTGGGGTATGGTGATGCCCATTCTTCCTTGTCAACCTGACTACATCTGAACTAAGTAAAATCCTGGTATTCTAATTGTCCTGTTGCTGTACAGCGGTACCATGACCAGATCAACTCTTACAAAAAAGCATTTAGTTGAGTTTTGGAGATTTAGCTCATTATCATCGTTGTGGGAAGCATGGTTCTAGAGCAGTCGCTGAGATCTACATCCTGATCCACAGGCAGAGACAGAGACAGGGATAGAAAGACACAAACATAGTCTCCTCAAACTCGCTTAGAACATTAGCTTCAGGAACAAGGACATAGTCTAAGAGCACACCTGTAATACTAGCAGTTGCAGGTATCGAGAGTAGCCTGGTCTATAGCAAGTTCCAGGCCAGCCAAGGTTACACAGTGAGACTCTGCCTTAAAATAAAAATCATGATCTACAAACCACAATTACACAACACAATAAAGTTATAAATTAGTAAGGAAAAAATACTGTATTAGATAGTAATATGTCTGGAGGAACATTTTAGAACCAAGTGAAGTATGAACAAGTTAACTCAATATTAAAAATTTTAAATATATTTCAACATTATTCCTGAGGCAAAGAAGAAATCACACTAGCAATTTTAAATACACAGAAGGAAAGATAAAGCTGTACTCAATGAGAGCTGGAAGAAGTAAATAGCCTTTAGTGCCTTTAATTGAAAAGACTGAAAATGAATGAGCGTGGGCATCCTACAGGAATTTATAACAATAAAAGTAAGTGTAAACTTGAAAAAAGCAAAGATGATTTCTTTAAAGATATGAAGCAGGTTGTTTTGTTTTGATGCTACATACACACTCTGGGCGATTCCAGATTTTCACAGGGAATCTGAATCGTCCACACAACTTTAATGACTTAGACTCCCACACTTTAAATTGACTGAACCAGAATTGGTGTGAAGGCTAGGATAAATTCTCATGTTATTTTAATAAATTAGGGCACGGAAGATCAGAAATTCCTGCCCTAAGAGTCTAACGTGCCACCTTGCTGTGAAAGCAACATTAAATGATGTACTTTGAAAACCCAAGAGAGCCTCCATACAGATGAGCAAGTAAGCTAGCACAGCCCTCCCTAGATATGACAGAAAGTTAATCAAGGGAGACAGTTGGAAAACCCACTTGGCAACAGCAGGAGTACCCAAGGGCTAACTGCCCACCAGTTAGCTCATCAAACTGGCCCATTCTGATTCCTTGGAGTTGGTGGACTTTGAAACGCTTATGTGGAGATAAAAGATTCCTGGTTTGTTAAGGGCCCTCCTCAGACCACGGATCCTCCCCTGCCGCTGCTGTACCACGATGACATTTTTACATGTGCTCAGTGTTCTTAGGAACATCTGCAGCAGATAGATGATGTGCCAAACCACAAGACTGCATCAATACACTCTATTCAAAACATGTGGCTCGTTGCCAATACACCATATTGATTTTCCTAATAGACTGCACTTAACATCATTTCGCCCACGGTCTGGTTGGTCAAGCTGATTCAATCACTCTGGTGCCATTTCAGGATTTGAAAAGGGAAGAGGAAACATGACAAAGACTTATCAGAATCTACGGCAGCGCTACCCCCGCATCAGTCAAAGTGAGCGGCAGCCAGGCCTATGACGCCATCACAGCTGCCATGTTCACTCTGCCTTTGTAACAGCTGCTCTCTGGGTTGTTTTCTCCCTTGCTTGCAATCAGAGCCCCGGTGCTCTATCCCATCAACATCTTTCTAAGCCTTTTTCTAACTTCCGGGCAGAGCTGTGCTTCTCTAACCTGTCACCCCTCACAAATAGCCCTGAGGTGCTTCATGCCTTATTTGCCTAGAGACACAAAAGCTTAAACACTGAACTCTTGCTTTGTTACTGTACAACCTAGGACAAAAGCTCTTCACATCTCCAGTTGTCTTTCCATCTGTAAAACGGGTCATAACAAATGACATTCTGTGGAACTTGTGAGAGAAACTTGTGAGACCATTAGAGGAAGTCTAACACCCGGCAGGTGCTCAATGAAAAGGAGCTGTATGCCAGCTAAATGAGTGATTCAGTCAGTCTAGGGTAAAAGGCTGTAGAGACACTAACTCCGGCAGGGGAGAGAAAGGCAAGCACACTACAGCATTGTCGCAGCATCATGATGAATAACTATTCGCTCTGGGTACCATTACAAGTGGCATTTCAGAGTAAGTGGCCAGAGGGAGATTTACACTGTGTACTCGCTGACCTCTTATGCTTCACAGCTCCTGCCAACAGCTTTGCCTGGGAGAACTTGTTCTTGGTTTCTATGGGTTTCACAGACAGCTTCTTCTCTACTTCCTTATTTTCTGCAGAAATTCCAACCTTGTTGAGATTACTGTGAGTTACAGGTTAAGGGTCAGATTAACCAAAAGGAAAAAATGCTATAAAGCAAAGGTAAATCCGGAGGACAACAAATATAATCCACAGGCTGCTTGGCAGAACTTAAACCAGAGACCTGCCAGTCTTGTCTTCCCAAGTGGTTGGGATATAGACCTAACCCACCAGATCCTGTGTGTTTGTGAACATGTGTATGTGAATGAAGGCATGTGTTTCACTATGTGCATGTGTGGAGGTCAGGACAACCCCAGGACTTGTTTTTATGACTTGTTTCACCAAGTAACCTCCTGTATCAGACTCCTGAATGTGCCCAGCCCTGCTCATGCTTTTGAAAACGGCCTTCAGGCTCCTGTGTTGTTTGCGGAGGTCCTCATTTAAAACCTTCTTCCTGGAAGTATGCTGACGTGCTGCACCAGGACAAGCTGGTCCTCGTGGTTCAGAACTCAGTGTCACTGACAGTCATGAGGACCCTCTGCAAAACTCAATTTCACCCTTGAGAGGTAAGGCGTATTTCTAAGGAAGTCATATAATTTTTCAATTTCCTTTATATTCCTTAAGATCTTTGTTTTGTGGCTGGTAAGATGGCTCAGGGAGTAAAGGCACTTGCCACAATGCTTGAGGTCAACCCCCAGAACACCCATGGTAGGAGGAGGAACAGACTCCTACAAGTTGTCTTCTAACTTTCCACATGTATATCACACACTCTCTCTCTCTCTCTCTCTCTCTCTCACACACACACACACACACACACACACACACACACACACACACACACACACAGATAGAGAAGCAAGCTTGACCTGATGGTGCAGGCCTATATTCCAGCTATGTGAGAGGGTAAGCTCTACCCTGGGTTAGAGAGTGATCAAGCCTGGGAAAGTTAGAAAGATCCTGTCTCACAATAAAAAGGCTGGTAACATATGTCAGTGTAGAGAGAATGCCTAGCACATGTAAGGTCCTAGGTACACCCTCCAGTACCACAAAAAGGAGAAAAGGCCCTAAGCAAAGTATTTGTCACATCACGCTCATGGCTAGCTCACTCCTGCTGTTCTCTCCACTAGCACCTTCCATTTTAGGCTTCCTCGCAACTTACTAAGCAGGTAGATATCTGACATGGTGAAAGCTATTAAGATGTAATAGTGCCTTACTGGACAACAGTGACATCTAGTGTCCAAGAAATCCAAGACACAACCTTTGAAGAAAAAAACAAAAACTGGGTACTGGACATAGGAATCAAACTCAGGTCATCAGGCTAGGTGGCAAATATCTTCACTGACTAAGCTATTTTGTCAGCCCTCGATCTTTATTTTCTTAAAATTACATTTAAACACACAATGGGAGATGGAATGCATGTATTCCAACAAGTGTATAGAAGTTCAAGACAACTTCTGGGAGTCAGCTTTCTTTCTACTAGATGCATCCCAGGGATCAGGCCATCAGGGTTTAACAGCTGAGCAATCTTCTCAGCCCTAAGTGTTCATTTTTATAAGAGGGAAATATGAAAGAAACAAGAGATTTAATTTTCCTAGTAAAAAATGTCAAAATCATTAGCACACTGCAGTTTCTACTTATAACTCTGTCACTAAGGCACAGAACTAAAAAAAAAAAAAAAAAAAAAAAAAGCACACCAAAATGATGTATTTTAAATAACAAGATATAGATTTTTTTTAAAAAAGAAAATATTTAACTTTTCATGTTTTTAAAATAGAGAAAAAGGCCCTAAGATGTCCCAGCTGGTGTCAGCATGGGCGGCAAGCCTGACAATCCAGGCAGTCCCTGGGATCCATGTGGTAGAAGGAGTGAATTGACTCCCACCAGCTGTCCTTTGTCCTACCTTCATGTGCATGCTCCTTCTCCTCAACTAATAAATGTTTTTAGAAGTTAAAGGAAGTTCCAACCTTTGCAAGGGAATAAGTAGTGCTATTTTTTCATTCATATCCAAACCCTCTCCCTCTAAAACAAACACATCTCAAAGATTTTAGACCATTAGATGAGCCACTTCTGGCTCTTTCCTTCCTTTTAGTTGAAAACTGAAGGGCATTTACACTCACAGCACCACTGTCTAGAATGTTCCTCTGGTAGATACTTTTCTGCTATTCTGCCAACTTAAAACAATTTATGTGAAAAGTGTAAAAAAGCCTGGTCTGAAACATGATATAGAAAGAGCTGCCTATCTCCACACATGTCAGCTCCTATTATTATTCTAGCCTCAGACTGCACCCAAATGCCACTGACAGAAGCAAGGCTGGCAGCAGTACTCATACTCCCAGTGCTGACTGACATCAAGTCCAAAGCCTCTGCCTACATCACTGTTTAATGGATCTACTATATATGCTCTGCTGGAAAACACTAGCTAGCACAAATATAAAATCCTACCATCAAACCAGGCATAGTTGGCAGACAACTTTAATTCTAAGCTCTGAGGATACAGGTGGATCCCTTGAGTCCAGCCTTGTCTACACAAGAATTCTAAGCCAGCCAGGGACTCACATTGACTGTCCTCTTATCAATTATCAATTCACATATGAAGCATGTTCAAACAGAACAGTGAGTTTACTCAACTTATAAACTTGAAACACCCAAATAAGCTGCCTCACAGGAGAATAAAAATTAGGATGGCCTACCAGTAGCTCTTGTAGGTTATTTCTCATCTATTTATATATTTATTGAAAAAGTATTATATTCTAGGCATTGGGAAAAATCAGTCATTCTGGTTGTTACAGCACTTATTTTACATTCCAGCAGTAAAGAGGTAAAATGAGCCAAAGCAAACAAATGAAAATACCCTCTATTTAAAACAAAATTATGGGGCTTGGGGTGTAGCTCAGTAGTAGAACATGTGCTTAGAATGTTTAAGTCCCTGGATAATACTCTAAATACCACCAAATGGTATTACAGACAACAGTCAGGGGCTGCAACTACATAGGGTACTTAAAAAAAGGAAGGCAGAGCTGAGACCTAAGCCATGAAATTCGAGCCTTGGGAAATCTGAGGGAAGAACATCGCACATTGAGAAAACCATGAATTTGAGGCCTTGAAATCTAATCCATTTGATGAGAGGGAAACCTAAAGGCCAGAGGCTAGAGTCCAGTGAACATGAGGAAAAGTGGCTACAGAACAGCAGAGGCAGATGATTTACCCTAAGTCATGCAGAGCTGGGTCGCATCTGATCAGGGAATGCTGACTTGAGCTAGGCATGGCAGTGTACATCTTTAGTCCCAGAACTCAGGAGGCAGAGGCATGTGGATCTCTGTGAGTTCAAGACCAGCCTGGAATACAAAGTGAATTCCAGTCTAGTCAGAACTAACAATGAGATCCTGTTGAGGGAGGGGGAGGTGTCTACTTTAGACTAAATGTCACAAAGATCACTAGAATATTTCAAATCGTAAAGCCACATGATAACATGTAACTTTTAGAATTTCCCATTTCTGCCCAAAGACTAGAATGTTGGGAATAAAAGTATAAATGGAAATGAATTAGTAGTTATCCTAGACATACAGAAGAAAATGCAGTGACAAGAAGGACAGCAAGATTTAGACAAATTTGGAATACCTTTGTAAGGAATTTTGGCTAAGGCAGAGAAGAAAAGACTAGAAGATCAGAAAAAGACTCTAATGGAGAGAAATGGAGTCAATGTGGTGTGAACTGAGAATTTTTCACGAGCTAAGTTAGACTTGGAGGTGCCTATAAGACATTCAAAAGCATGTAGAAGGTGTCTGTAACGCCAACACTCAAGAGGCAAGACAGTCACAACTCTGAGGCCAACCTGATCTATGTAGTGAGATCTCAGAAAAAGGGGGGAAAAGGTATACAAGTGGATGCTTCTAACAAGGCAATATTAAGTCAAAGTAAAATGATCCTTCATGGTTATCACTACAGAAATAGTCTCAGTGTTCGGGAGGATTGTCTAATCTTGCTAAAAATAGAAGAGTGAGAGGAATGTTTCTTAACATGGCTTTTTAGATCTGGGGAGATGGCTCATGAGTAAAAGCACTATCTGGGCAAGCATGAAGACCGAAGTTCAAATCCCGAGCACCCGTGTAAACCCAGGCAATGGTGGAGACAGGCAGATCCTAGGAGTGTACTGGCAGCTTAGCTCTTACAGCAGTACTCAGGTTCATGAGAGGTCCTATGTCAAAAAAATAAAGCAGGAAGTTAAAGAGTGGGGCAGAGGATATGATCATCTTTGACTTCAGCAGACAGGTACTGTATACACAATTGCTTATAAAAGATCATAAACATGCCCTTATAAACCTCAGGAGCCAATTTTTCCCCAGCGAGACTGGCTACATTGCCCATCTGTCTAAGTTTAATCCTACAAGGCAAGAATACCCTGCTATTGACCATGAGAACTTACGGCCACTTAATCCTGAAAAATGAGAAATGCTGATTACAATAGATGTGCATGAGCAACACACACCACCAATCACAGCCAATCATTCAGAGTCACGGGGACATCAGTGCTAACAAACTGTTGGGACTAGGTAGAAGGACGCTTTCTCTTTGTGAGAAAAAGGAGTCATTTCTCTCCAAGCACAAAGGATATTCTGTACTCCTTCAGTTCCTCTAGCTCTTCTTCTCGTCGCTGCTTTTCTATCAGTTCCTGCTGCCGAGAAACCTCATCAAGGAAGTTGGTCTCATCTTCGTCTAAACCTCTTACCATGTTTTCTGGGGAAATAATTGAACAAAGAGCACTAAGAAGACTACAGGAAGCATAATCTTCTTTGATTTTCCCTTTCCTACATTTTAAAAAAGAACCACTTATTCATTCATTTATTATTCATTCATTCATTCATTCATTCATTCATTTATTTAATGTGTGAATGCTGTGTCTATGTGTACATATGTGCCATCGCACACATGTAAAGGCCAGAGGACAACCCTTGGGATTCAATTCTCTTCTTCTAGCTGTGGGATCTGGGGATCAACTCAGTCTGGACAACCCTTGGGATTCAATTCTCTTCTTCTAGCTGTGGGATCTGGGGATCAACTCAGTCTGGACAACCCTTGGAATTCAATTCTCTTCTTCTAGCTGTGGGATCTGGGGATCAACTCAGTCTGTCAGTTCACTCAAGATCTTGTTCCCACCCGGCCACACTGCTGGCCCTTTTCTGTTTTAAATCAGCAGCAGATTCAGGCAAATTAAGAGAACTGTTAAATACCATGGCTTTTTTATAAACAGCATGGCATAGAGTCAAAGCATTTCTCCATTACTAGATAGTAGCATGGAATTTAAATGGTACCTTAAGCTCTAAGTACAAATGTTCACTGTGGCTTATAAGGCAGTAGATGGTCTTTTCTTCCACTGAATGAGCTCCAGGAAGCTGGATAATCAAGATTAATTCTACTGCTAGTAACACTGAGGCCAAAGTATGTCAAAAGGCCCAGTGAGTCCCTGGAATGTGGTTTTCTGGAGCTTACTGAATTTGAACTGCTCCTCATACTCCTGCTGCTTCCTGTCTTTCTGCTCCTGCAGCCGCTCGTACAGAGACCGGGGGTCATAAGCCTCCTCTGGACATTCTGAAAGGAAGATGGGATAAAGGAAACACAGAATTTTGGTTGTTTCATATTATTTTGGAATCACAAAGAGTTGGAAAAATGGGTAAGTCTCTAAACGGTCTGAGGTGAAAATAACACAAAGCCTATAGCGTCCCTTTGCACCTCAGACAGAACAGGCAGGCATTTTCAAAGGCAGCCATCAGTGCCACGCTGCTAACTGCATGAGCAGCCAGTCCAAACTTAGCAGTAGCATCCTTGATTCAAACTGTGCTTCCACCTGTAACAAGGAAGAGACCAGCAGAATCTCCTGGAAGGTGGTGGGGAGAAGAGGGCAAATACGGAGTACTGGCTCTGCTGTAGAGACTTTACACAGGTTCCTTCATCCTGTGAGCTTGGTTCCTAAACTCTAGTGAGGACAATTAGCACCTTCTTGGCAGGGCTTTGAGAGGATTAAATGAATTAAATGAGGAGCTGCAGCGGTGGTTCAGCAATTAAGAGCACTGGCTGCTCTTCCAGAGGACCTGGATTCAATTCCCAGCACCTACATAGCAGCTCACAACTGTCTATAAATCCTGTTTCAGGGCATCTGACATCCTCATACAAACATACATGTAGACAAAACACCAATGCACATAAAATAAACAAATCATTTTTTAAAAATGGCTTAATAAGTGATGTCCAACTTGAGGCCAGTATACCTTCTGGGTCTTCTGGTTTTCGGACTTTATCCCATTCTTCTTGTCTCCTTTTGCGCCGCTCATCTAGTTCTGCCTCAGACACAAACCTCTTTTTGATGACAAGGTTACCATCATCCCCTCCATCCATAATGGAATAGTCTACAGGGGAAAAAAAAAAAAAAATCAAAGGAGAACTACAATTAAAATTCTTAAGAGAAAAATAGGGATGTAGCTCAGTTGGTATGCTGCTTGCCTAGCGTGCACGAGGCCCTGGTTCAGTCCCCAGCACCACATATACTGGCTGTGGTAGTGCACATCTGTACTATAGCACTTGAGACCTGGAGCCTTTTACATGGGGACTATCCTGGTTTATCAGGCAGTAAACATCCATGCTATCCACAGCCAGCAAGAGGTTCTGGGATCATTCTTAGAACACAGTGTTCTACAGTATGTCACACTGGAGGTATTTCTGTAGCACCACTCTAGACAAACGGGCCTTCTGGGCACCACACTTGTTCTAAGCCCGTATCCAGCGTTATAGCTGTAAAACTTGTCACTGCATCTTCATTCAGTTGCTGTCTCAAGAGCATGACACTACCTTGATTTACCTGTTCTTGCTTCCACGGCAGATTCTAATGGAGACTCTCGGGTACTCAGGAAGCCTTAGAAGTAAAGTCAGGTCTGCGCAGCAGGGAGGTGACAAGTCTAGGCACACAAAACATGAATTTAAAGAATGAGAGCAAAAGAGCCAGGCTCTCCTAACCTTCAGCGCCACGCTCTACGGCATTAAGTGGGTGCTGCTGCCGGCCCTGACCATTCTCCCTGTGATTCAGTGGCCACATCCACGCTATTGAGGACTCTGACTTCAGGCTTTCTTACTCCTACACCTCCAATCCCTTATGTATATCCTGATATACAAAGACACCAAACTTCCTTTCTACTCTTTCCTCAACTCTTCAGAGAAACAGGGAGAAGGAAATAAAAGACAGGAAAGTTTTATTCCTCTTAAAAGTCAACATTTAGGAGCTGGGGATGTATGTAGCACAGCGCTACAGCACTTTCCTAGCATGTGCAAGCCTTGTGTTGCTGTTTTTTAATTTTTTTTTCTGAAGAATTATGGTTAATCATCTACTCAGGCATGTTTTGTGTTCTCTACAACATCACTACCCACCAAGGAGGCACAAATACAACCCAATGTCTATTCCAAAATGACCTTTGACTACCCAAATAACAGTTTGTTAGAAACTAAATCTGGAGCTAAAAAATGGCTCAGACCTCTGACTGCTCTTCCAGAGGATCAGAGCTCAATTCCTAGTCCCTACATTTTGGTTTACAATTGTCTGCAATTCTATTCGCAGGGGATCCACTATCCTTTTCTAGCAGACATACATGTAGGTAAAATACACCAACACATAAAATAAATAATAATAAAAAGCCTCAAAAAGCAACCAACAATTTGAAGCTCTTCCCATGTGGTACAGACTTTTTGTGTGTTATCAGATTTCCATGCATAAAGAGCCTATGAGAAAGAGTCTTGTCACACTTGAAGCTGAACCCCAGGTTCAGTCATCTGTTCAAAGTGTACAGGCAGCAAGTGGTGGAGTTGAGAATCAAATCCAAGCCTGACATCTCATTTTCATATTCTTGGCTAGGCATGGTGGCACATGACTGTAATCCCAACACTCAAGAGGACTGAGGCAGGAGGGTCATGAGTTCAAGATGAGCCTAGAATGCACAGCAAGTTTGAGGCCGGTCCAGCATGTACTATATAATGACACCTTGTCACATACACACATATAAAAAAAAATTCACATTTTTATCCACTTCATCATACTCTTCCTCAGAAACCACATATTCTTAGTTAAAACAAAAACATGGCTAGATATGGTAACTAATACTTGTAATCTTAGCACTCAGAAAGTTAGGGCAGAAAAATGGGCTAGAGGTCAATTTATGCTACACAATGAGATCTTATTTCAAAAAACTAAGGGCTGGTGTCTTACTATTCTATTGCTATTAAAAGAACATCATCATCAACAACAAAAAAAAACAATGATCAAGGCAACTGATAGAAGAAAAAAAATTTAATTTGGGCCTCAGGATTTCAGAGGGTTAGAGCCCATTGACCATCAAGGCAGGGAGCAGCGTGGCAACAGGCAGGCAGGCGTGGTACTGAGGCAGCAGCTGAGGGAACTGACATCTTGATCTGTAAACACAAGGGAGAGAGCTAACTGGGAATGTAGAGGGGCTTTTAAACCTCAGAGCTCATCTCCAGTGACACACCTCCAACAAGGCCACACTCCTAATCCTTCCCAAACAGTTCTACCAACTGGGGACCAAGATTTCAAATATATGAGCCTATGGAGGCCATTCTCATTCAAACCACCACAGTTGGGTAGGGAGCTCAGAGTACTAGGCTCCGAGTTCATTCCTTGGCATGGGAAGAAGAATGAGAAAACAAGGGCATGTCAATTTCAGCTATTTTTTTTTTCTCTATCAAATTCCAGTGCTGAGAGTATAATGTTTTTGTTATTAAAGATTTAAAAAAAAAAATGGAATCAGGGCATTAAACCCAAACATTCAAAACAGAAGAAATCATCTTAGCCTGAATCCATCCTCCTGCTGAGGTTTAGTTGAGAAACTTGAGAATTGTGAAAATTACTAGAAAGAAAACTTAAGTAAACTGAGAGAAGCCTTTACCCTCACCTGGGCTTCTCCAGATGTAGCTCCACCCAAGGCCTCCAGCTGGATGCTTGGGCCAAAAGCAGATTACCCTGTCTCTGTGACTTTGCAAAATTCCTCAAGCTTTTTGGAGCAATATCTTAGGAAACAAAAGCCAATGACTTATGAAATGAACCCAGCAGAGAATGTAAACTATGTAGGTGAAATAAGCCGAACCCTTGCTTCCCCTTTCTACTGTTCGCTGTAACTCTCCCTTCTCACCCTGTATTGGCTGTCTCCTTGCCTTCTGATACTTCTAATTTCCTAGTAAATAACTTGCAACAGGACAGGTCCTTACAGACTCCACCTGACATCACAATCCATCACACACATCAAGGAAAGAATCAGCCAATTCCTCTTTTAGACCTTCAAGATGGGCCACTGTACTCCCTTTCTAGGCAGCCAACTCCCTCTCAACCTTACAGTTCTTGCTCTGAAATCTCTGTTCCTATGAATTCCACACATAAATTTAATCTTCAAGATGACAAAAGCTGAGTCTTTTCCAACATGATAATGCTTCAATTATAGGAAGCTAACTCCTACTCCTAACTTGCTGCTTTTCCAAAGGAAACAGCCAGTATTTTAATCCTACAAGATTTGAGAGAGATGTGTTTCACAGCAGTGGAACTTGCCTAGCCTGGTGGCACATGTATGCCTGTAATCCCAGCACCCGAGAGCCATATTACAAAAGGACCAAGAGTTTAAGGCCAGCCTTGAATACCTGAGACATACCTCAAAACCAGCAAAAAGACTCACAGAGTAAACATGTGTGATGCCAAGCCTGATGACCTTAGTTTAATTCCCGGAATCCACACAGTGAAAAGAAAAATGGACTCCAGCAAGCTGTTCTCTGACTTCCACATATGAGTGCATGTACAAAGACACACATTTAAAAAGTGTGGTGATGAGTGAGTAGCCAACTTCTGAGTATACTGTATAAAATTCAGAGTACTCCTTCTCCAAAAAAAGTCAGGCCTTTCAAGAATATAATCGTCTTTCATAGCCATTTAAGTTGGGTATGGCAGCTCACACCTGTAATCCCAGCACTAAGGAGGCTGACGCAGGAATAGTCTAAGTTCCAGGACAGCTTGTGCTATATGACTTTGTTTCAAAATAAACAAAATATTGCAAGGCAAGCTAGCTTAACTCTAGACACCTTTCAATATAACCTGCTCAATTTAAACCAATCTATACCAGTGCCTTCAGTTGTGCTGTTCATATTAAGGTGGGCACAGGCAAGGAAAAAAGACCATGGGCTCTGACAGGAAGACACTTAAGTTCAAAATTTGGTTCTGCCAGGGTAAGAGCGTGGTACGACACTGGGCCAGTCACTTAATTCTTCTGAGCCTCGATGTCCTAATCCCCAGATCACAGCCACCAAAGGTGACCAAGACAGCACTGTACAACATAAAGTCTTTGTGTGCAAAGCACTTGGCACAGTATTTGGCACATTTCAGAATGCTTTGAAAGGCTTCCCTAATATTACCATAAGGAACTCTGGACTGGGTACAATGGTGAAAGAAACTGTGTGTACTCAAGGAATGGAAAGAAATCAGTCATAAACAAAAACAATCTTCTAAGTGGGAAAGGGACCACATCAAACTGAGAAGTTAGAAAACACAAATAACTTTAATGTACACATATATAATCCTTTTCAAGTAAGTTGGTAACTCTACTATTTGCCCAACACTGGGTTAGACTTTATGAAGTACACGAAGGAAGTAATAAGACCAATACTCTTGGACTTAACCCGGATAATATGGTACATAATAAACCACCAAAATGAACAGTACAGGCAGAACCATGTACTGCAGGACAGGTTTCCCAGGCTTTGGACATGCACCTAGATTCATTTTCTTTCTTTACACCTTTATATCCCACCTATTGCCTAGTTCTGTTGTTTCTATCTCATAATGACCTCTCATTAATCTACCCTTTTTGTGGGAAGTGGGCCTCTTCCTTTATAACTCTTTTTCAGGTGACTAGTTAAAAAGTATTCCACAGGTAGTTTCTATTCTAGCTTTTCAATTCATTCTTCCCATTATTAATCCAATGGTCTTTCTAAAAGGTAAACCTACCTGCTACTGTCCTACTTAAAATGGTCATATTATCACCACTACCCCCATACACACAAGTACAAAAATCAAAACAAATGACATCGCCACAAACACCTCTCACGGGTGAAGTTACCTGTGGTTGAAAGTCACTCACATCAGAGTAAAGTCCATTTTCATTTATGTGATCCCCTCAACTGTTTCACCTCCCTACCTTCCTAACTTATAACAATCCTTCACATAAGGCACTGGAAAGCCACACTGCACATCTCAAAACCTGTCTCATCTCTCTGCAGGCTTTGTCCAGGCTATTGCCTCTACCTTGCTTCATCTTCAAACCTCACGTGAATGTCTCTGCTCAGACTCAGAATGAAGATCCCTACCTCTAAGCTTCCCATGTCCCGCTAGAGTAGTAGAAGCCTATTTCTTTCTTGTGCTTCTGTCACAGACATTTAAAACTCTAGAGAGCATCCATTAACTATGTTTTACCACTGTGGAATGTTCCAACAGCTCTTTAACCACCAGTGTGGAGCATGTCAGGTGTGCAATAAATATTTACTGAATAAACCAACCACTAGGAGGAGCTAAAGAGTCTGAGCAGGGAAAAATGCATTTGATGAATATTCCCAAACACTGTCCAATGTTAAGTTTGGCAACAGAAGCCATTACAAGGACTTATTACATTTTCAGTGTCTCAAGGAATTCTTGTTCAAATATCAGCCAACGTCGGGCAACAGGAAACACAGAACCAAAACTGGAACAACTTTCTTTGTTATATAACTGAAACCATCTTTCAAAAAATAATTCTTGTGACCTTTAACTCAGTAATTCTCAACCTGTGGGTCATGACCCCTTTGACCTTCTATCTCCAAAAATATTTACATTACAATTTATAACAGTATCAAAATTACAGTTATGGAGTAGCAACAAAAATGATTTTCTGGTTGGGAGTCACCACATGAGGAGCTCTATCACAGGGCTGCAGCATTAGGAAGGTCGAGAACCCCTACAACTTGCATTGGGCCCTCAGTGAGATGGCTCAGTGGGTAAAAGAGTTTGCTGAGGCAACCTGATGACCCGAGTTTGACTCCTGGAATTCTGGTGGAAAGAAAGCCAACTCCTGGAGTCGTCCTCTGACTGCCAGGTGTGTGCAGTGGCACCTACACCCTTGCACTCACACCCCTCTCCTCCTGTCCGTCTCGCTCACACACACACAATTAACTGAAAATATTTAAAGTTTATTTTTAAATTGCATTGAAAAATGAACCTTTTTCTTCAGAGTCCACATTAGCCATTTAGTCTGCAATAGAGAAGTGACCCATACCCACAATGTACTGACCCTCTTCTGAGCTAAAGAATTTTGGGATTTAGATTGCACTGACTTCTAATTCCTATTGCTTAGCCAATTTTTCATGTACTTTTCTAAAATAAATACTTTTTTTAAAATAAATGAAGATAAGCAGAAAAAGAACCAAGGGTTATGGGGGTCTAACTATCAAGATCAACGTAAGACTGGAGAGCATTTACAGTGGAAGGCTTAGTGTGTCCTTCCTGTGTTCAAATCTAGGAAGACTCAGAAAACCAGATATGGTGGCTCACACCTTCAGTACCACCCTGCACTCGGGAGGCAGGGGATTCCTGTGACTTGTCTGTATGATGAATTCTAGGCCAGTCAAGGCCACACACTGAGACCCTGTCTCAAAAAAGAAAAGAAAAGAAAGAGACAGACAGACTGACTGAGTAAATAAGGTCAACTTTCTTTCTGTCGGCCAGCTCTTGTTGTTCAAGGTAACTGAAGTCAACTATGCAACCAAATACTCTTTCTCCAGTGCTGATGATCAAACTGAGAGTGCTCACAAGCCGGGCAAGTGCACTACCACTGCACTACATACCCAGCCCAGTATTATTTTTAATACGGATTTCGCAGAGAGCAAAAAAACTTTGTTTAAACTTTAAAAAGTTTAGAGGATGGACAAGTTTGAGGTCAACCTGGTTTGTTATATAGTGAGACTTCTGTCTCCAAAAAGAGCCACGGTTTACAAATTTGTTTAACAGCCAAAAAACAAAGATCTTGTGCTTCAAGGCTGGGTAACTGTTACACACTGAAGTACTGTGTTTCTGCTGCAGCTGGTATTTCATTTCCAGGCTGGGAAGACAAAACAGGTGGTGTTTTATAGCATATTCTGCAAGTTCTAAAGTGCACAACTTACAAAGTAATCTCTATCCTAGAGCCAAAGTGGACTATCCTACTCCACTTAACCAGTGCCGTGACGCAAATTCATGAGATCTGTTTTCCCAAGGAACTGGATTTTGTGGTGGCAGACTAAGTTTACTTCAGGCTGTCTACAATATCCTTCTAAAATTAGATCCTACATGTAGAAATCCACTCAGGAATCAAATTTCTGTGTTATAAGTCTGTAGGTAGGGCAGCAAAAATAAGCTAACCCATTTTCTTTTGCCAGTAACTGTTTTACAATGTTTTTACCCTAACATGTAAGTCATCCTATACTTCAAATGTAAGGAAGATAGAGAGATGACTCAGTGGTTGAGAGCATTTGCTGTGCAGTTTTGAGGGCCACAGTTTGGATCCCAGCCTTCAAGTAACATGCCACAAATCAGGCACACTTCTGTAACCCAAGCTCTGACAGGGTGGAAACAGGAGACTAGCTGTGACTTGCTGGCTTGCAACCAATCTGCAAAAACCTAACTTCCCGGTTCAAAGACAGACTGCCTCAAAGGAACAGATGAGATTAACAGATGATACCAGCACCCTCTTGTACCCTTCATGTTCATGGACAGACAAGTGTGAGGGGGAAGGCACAAATATATGCATGCACGCACCTTGATTTGCTAGACAGCCCAACTAAATTTCCAAAGACTACTTTCTGACCAGAAGACACTGCTACCAAGCAACGGTAATTTAGATCAAGCCAACTTTTCCTACATTATAAACTTCTCTAGAGAATGACCACTAATTAACAAAGAACTGTTAATACTTATTACTGGATAAAGAAATTACTGGTAAAAGTAATCCATCTAACACTGAAGTTTATTAATATACTACAGTAGCAAAAGGGATCTGATTAATCAAAAATGAGATTACAACATAAGCACTTTAATCTATATTTAAGATGTATATTATACAGAGCAGTTTGAAATAAATTTTGAGGCATCAAAGAAGCATGCAGTAATTATATGTTAAGTATTTAATGTATACACACAATCTCTTATATGCATCTAATTCATCTTCTTACACTAAAAGAAAATAGAAAACTAAACATTCGCTCCTTTAGCTTGTACTCAGCTCTCTACTTCACACTTTAACTCAGAACATAAACAATCCCCTCACTATGTGTGATTCTAATTTTACTTGTATTTTGCTACATATTGTGACAAGTGAGTGTGAAGCAATTACATGTCTGGAACTCAGGGAAATAAAACAGCCCAGATCTTTTGGTCCTGTCACCCCCCCAAACTCCCTTTGCTCCCCAAAACTGGAAAGAAGACACAACCACATTAACTTTTCAGCACTAGTATTCAACATTGTGCCTCTAGGAGAAATATTCAAGGGGAGCTTTGATTTTCAACTGTTTTGCCATCTGGGTTGCCTTTAGACCCAACCCGCACACCAAATCCTAGCATTTCTTCTACATACCCATCCTTATAAAACTCAACAGTACAACCAAACTGAAAAAAAAAAAAAAAAATTGCCTGTGTGATTGACGTTGGTGGCAAAAGACTACCAGCTTTTTGAAGTTTTTAAATGTTTTTTGTTGTTGTTGTTGTTTTGGTTTTTGTTTGTTTGTTTTTTTGAGAGAGAGAGTCTTACTATGTAACCTTGGCAGGACTGAAACTTGATATATGGACCAGGCTAGCTTCAAACTCAGAGATCCCCCTACTTCTGAATAGAGGCCCACCACTCTCTGCCTAAGCCAGTTTTTTTAAAAAGGTAAATCTCCTCAAGGCACAGTGCTGGTACTAAAGAGGAGCAATAATAAAATGCAATAATAAAATGGTGTGGCACACCAGCAGTTTAAGGAAAAATAGGACACAGTTAATACTACAGGAGAAGTCAAAGCTGAGCTCTAAGGCAAGGACCCCCTTCCCTTTTCTTTTTTTAGCTTTTCTTGGCTTTTTGAGACAGGGGTTCTCTGTGTAGCCCTGGCTGTCCTTGATCTGTAACCAGGTTGGCCTTGAACTCAGAGACCCACCTGCCTCTGCCTCCAGAGTGCTGGAATTAAAGGTGTGTGCCACCAAGTCTGGCTTAAGCACTAAGCCATCAGGGAAGTCTAATTCCTAAAGCTGCTGTGACACTGAATAATGAAAATATTAGAAATTTTATGCAGAAGTATCATCTTTCACTTAAGTGTAAAAGAAATCACAAACTTCACATTCCAATATCAGAATCAAGGTGCAAGAGGCTTTCGCTTCTGGAGAAAATGGACTAAATACTGAAACCCGTCCTCTACTTCCAGGCTTAAAATGCTGGAAATGTAATAACAACAACAACAACGGCTGAAAGATGGCTCAAAGGATAAAATGTCTAGCAAGTAAGCACGAAAATCTCTGTGTGAAGCTCCAAAACAGACATAAATGCAGGATACCATAGGCCACACCTGCAATCCCAGTATTCCTTCCCAGAGATGGCAGGCAGAGACAGGAAAAGCCCCAGAAACTTGTGGGCTAGCTAGCCAGATACAAGCAGCAGTAAACAACTAGAGACCCTGTCTCAAACAAGGTAGAAGTCAAGATCTGGAGAGACGGCTCAGCAGTTAAGAGCTTGCTGTTTTTCTAGAAGATGAGTTCAGTTCCAGGCACAACACAGGCTCACAACTGTCTGTAAATATAACACTAGGGTATCTGGTACCCTCTTATGACTTCCTCATGCACCTGTACACACATGGCACACACACAAACTCAAACATACATAAAATTCTAAAATAAATCTTAAAAGAATAAAAAAAGGGTAGGCAGACCAATAACAAAGTTTTCCTCTGATACATGTGTGTAAATCTGTATGCACACACATACATATCAAACACATCATATACAAAAGTAATTAAATAATATTTTTTAAAGCCAAAAGCCAAAAAGATGGTAAAGACTTTGGGCAAAATCTAGACGGTGAAAACTAGAAATTAAGCCTACAGTTCAAGTAGTTATTTTTCATCTTGAGGATTTCTCTGACCTAAACAATTTACTATAATAGTACTATGATGAGGCAACAGAAAAGCCAAAGCCACCACAGGCTGTGTTGATTAACCATTTCCCTCCCCATCTTAAACTGGTACCCAAGAACTACAACTTGAAAGGGAAGGGAAATTGGAAAGAAGACAGCAGGAATAATAGACAAGAAAAACAGATCTATGGGAATTAAATACATGGATCACACAACAAATATACTTATGTTTCAAATAAAAATCAAGCCTTGAGCAGGGCAGTGGTGGCACATGCCTTCGATCCCAGCACTTGGAAGGCAGAAGCAGGTGAATTCTGTGAGTTCAAGGACAGTCCGTTTACAGAGTTAGTTCCTGGACAGCCAAGGGTACACAAAAGAAACTCTGTCTTGAAAAAAAAAAAAAAAAAAAAGAAAGAAAGAAAGAAAAGGAAAGAAAAAGAAAAATTAAGCCTTGAAATTAGTAACAAAAAATACGAAAACGACAAAAGAAAACAATTTTCCATAACTAAAACCTGAAATACTAAATTTAAGATGTCAGTGTTTTTGGAGGGCAATAGGGGAGGCAGAGGAAAGCAGATTTCTCTGAGTTCCAGGACAGTCTGATTTATATAGCCAATTCTAGAAGGGCCAGGGAGACCCCATCTCAAAAAATCAAACAAACAAAAACAAACCCTAAAAGATGACAGTGTTTAATAACAGAGTAGGAATAGAAGAAAATTAATGAGGAAATTGCACAGTGTGGAAGGGGGCTGAAGCAGATAAATTTGAGTTCTAGGCCAGCTTGGGCCACACAGCAAGACCCTAACTCAGAAAAAAAAAAAAAAAAAAAAAAAAGCAAGCAAGCAAATAAAAATAGCTAATGGGAGACTGGAGAGAGAGTGAAAACATGGGAGGCAGAGTGAAAATACAGGCGGCTTTCTGTGGAAGAGAGCACAACCAAACGGTGAGGAAGAATCAACATAGCAATATATTAAGTGACTAGAACTTTACAGAATAAGTCACTATTTTAAAGTCAAAAGGCTAATTAATATTAACAAATGTAGTAGCACACACTTGTAATTTCAAAACTTGTAAGGAAAAAAAAAAAGCTCATGGACATTTTTCTGTATACATCAAATTTAAGGCTGGCCTGGCTATGGGAGACTGTTTGAAAACAAAAACAATCAAAAAAAAAAAAAATCAAATAGCAAGACAGTTGAACGAAAACAACTCATGGTCTGAGGCATCATAACTGAAAATGCAAAACGAAATACTTAAAAGTATTCCTAGAGTGACAAGTATGTCAAAAAGAAGAACATACTAAAATTCCCTAATCTAAAGGCATATTACACTATAACCAAGCTTACAGCTGAACCACGCTGTTAAAATACTTCACTGCCAAAATACAGGTAGCTTTCAATTTCCGAAGCAGAAGACTTGCCTTGAAGCAAACGTTCAGATCCTTGGATGGTGACAATGAAGAATGACAACCATGTAAATGTCCTCATATAAATCTTCTTTTTTTAAAAAAACCAGAAAGAATTTTCTCTTAGAGGCATTAATACTTCAACTTCAAAAGATAATTGGGCCACCCTACTTTCAGACCCTTACACATTAGTCATAGTTCATCTTGGGCTGTAACTGAAACACACGAGCTGCCTTTACTTCAATTCAATTCCGCTGTCAGGTTCCTTTCAAACAGTTCAGAAGCAGTACCACTGAACCATTTCGTTTATTCCTCTCTTCTGCTTTGTTTTCTAGTAGTCTTGCTATGTGGGCCAGGCTGGTCTCCAACTGAGACCCCACTATACCTACATACATACACATACACATACACACACACACCACCACCTCTGTGGTGAGCTCCTCCTCCAAACCATTTTTATGGTCTCTGGGGACAATTAACTTAACCAACGAAACTTGTCTCACAGGTTGACAAGCAAGAACCCGCCGTAAACCCTAAAGAGATTCATATTAGACTTTCTGAGTCCCACTCTAGCCTTAAATCAGACTATCTGAGAAGTGAGGTACAAGATCTGCATTTTAAAACCAAGGCTCACAGAAATTGTTTTCCTCCAAGAAGCACTTCTACGAACAATTCCTCTGGCGTGGCCCCAACTCTCAAGATACCTCAACCATCGGTCTTGGTTCTAATATAATAAATAGGTACACCGCCTTGTTTCCTACTAGAAGAGAATGAGCGAGACACTGCAACCGGGACACGCTACCTAACAAACGTGTTTCCCATTCTGCAACTACACTCTGGGATCCAAGGATTCTCAATCAGGCATCCCACGTTTTCTCAGGAGCGTGGGGAGGTTCCGAGTGGAACCGAGGCGGCAGCTCACTTTAGGCCTGGACCGCTACCGGCTAGCAAAGTGCAGAGCGCAGACAGGAGGCCCGACGGTTCTGGGGCGCCAGAAAGGGTCGGAGCCTCCCACCGCGACCCACACGCCATCCCGCAGGCTCCCGCAGGCTCCCGCGGCTCCGTTCAGGGTGGGCACCGCGAACTCCCGGCCCGGGCGACGCCGCCGACCGAAGACGAGCCCGGGCCCCGACCCTAACTCCGACGGTAGTTCACCCTTCTCCTCGGCCGAGAAGCCTGGCCTCGCCTCCCGGCGCGGACCCAGGCCGCACTCACCTACCCGAGCGCGGGAGGCGGGCCTCCCTCCCCTCCGCGGCTGCTAAGGCGAACCGCCGCCGCCGAGGCCACTCGCTCTTGGAAGAAAAAAAAGAAAAACAGGGAAGAAAGGAAGAACTACAGCTTAAGGGGAGCAAGCAGACTTCGCTTTTGTATTCCTTTTGACCCTTCGGGGCTTCCTGTTCCTCGCCGCCACAACAAATCCCCACCCCGCTTCCGGCGGCACAGGCCAATCAACAGCTGCCTCCCTCCGCGAGCGCCTCGTGGAGATCCGGTGTTCCAGCACCCGGATGGAGGGCTTTGATTGGGCCATTCACCCTTCGGCAAGGGGATTAGCCGGTTCATTCCAGGGTGGCGGGCCCAACCGCGGGACCACGTGACGCCGCGCTTGCGAGCTGATTGGCTGCCTGCGAGAGAGGGCTTGCCACCGAGGAAGGGGCGTTTCCTAGGGGACTGAAGGAGGGCCCGGGCGGTAAGAAGCGGGGGTGGGCCCTGCGCGTAATGGCAGTGCCGTGTCCCCGCGTCCATCTTTACCGCTCTCTCGGACCTGTCACAAAGGAGTCGCGCCGCTGTCGCTGTCCCCTCCCTCCGGTGGGCCCAGGAGCTAGTGAAAGTCAGTGCCACAGCCCGACCGCGCTGCTCTGGGAAGCCCCTTGGGGACGTGGCCGGGGAGGGAACCTGAGGGCTAGGGACGCCTGTGAGGGAAGAGAGCAGCCGCCGGAGCCTGGACCGGAGGCGCCGGACTGGGGCCGCGGCCGTCTCCGGGCAGGGGTCTGGGAGAGGGTGGCGTTGGGGCGAGTCTGGGAAGCAGCCGGAACGTTCTCCTCCGAGGCCCGCGCTGGAGGCGCCTGAAGCGGTTCCTGGAAGAGGGTGATCCCCGTCTGGGGGATCTTGCCTGGAGGAGGTCCTGGGGTCACCCTCCCGAGGAGACTGCGGCTGACCGGGCCCAGGTGAGAGGCAGGGAACCCCCGGGAAGGCTGTCGTTGGCGGAGGGACGCTCGTCCCGGCAGCTCGGGGCAGGAGCGGGTCGAGGGGCGCACGCCGCGGGCAGGGCTTCCCTTGGGGGGGTTGGCGTTTCAGTGGGAAGCCGACTTCCCCCGGGGACGTCTGGTGGAGCCCTGGGGTGGAGAGTTCTACGCGGTGGAGAGGGGCTGTGGAGAGTTTGTGCGGTAGAGAGACTGGAGACGGGAGCCAGACCTAGCGGATTTTCCTCCTCTTCAGGGCCCGAGCTAACTACTAGGTAAAACCCTCGGGGAGGGAAGATTTCTGGGCAGCCCTTTCCGTCGGGAAGCCCGAGTTTGGGATAGTAAGCGGAAACGGGGATAGTCAGGGTTCTTCCCTCTCTGGAGACTGACCAGGTGTCCCAGACGGAGGCTTCTGCCGCCTCCGGGCTTAGCGCCAGAGTGGGACGCGGGAGTCCTCCCTCCAGCTGCACCCCCTGCGAGCCTTCACATTTAGCATTACTTCCTGCCTGCTGTCTGCCTCACTTTCCCTCTTCTTACGGAAGGAGACCTAGTTAGAGCTGCTGGGCTGAAACTCTCGAGATTCTGCCTCGCGTAGATGTCGCGTAGAGTGCGGTTCCGTTCCCTGGAGTGTTGTACTTTGAACTTTTTAAAGTTGGCAGTGTCTGTGAATTGCCTGAGTAAGTCGTGCAGTCTCCCAGGCCTCTGTTCGTCCTTTAGTTGAAGTGACTTAACATCCTAAAGTTTCTTCTGTAAAATAATCAACGCTGTGTGGGAAAGTAAGATAGTGTAATGGATTGCAGTTGAGAAGAAAAGAAAGTATTTTCTAACCTGTAAAATTGTTGATGTGGGAGGTTAACGTAAACACAGGTGTTGAATACGTACAGTGCTCTGGGAGCCATGTATTACTGAGCGCTTCAAGAGTCACAGCTCCCTAAGCAATGTTGCAGTCTAAATCCTGATTTCAAACCTTACTTCTTGACATGAAGAGGTTTCCAGTTTCTGTTTGCAGAGTTTTAATTTACTTTCAGCTTCTAATTGTGCTGGTAGGAGTTAGCACTTCCTTCAGGAAGTTTTTCTCCAAGTAATTTGTTCTCAATATTGTAGGCCCACTTTTTTTTTTTTTTTTTTTTTTTTTTTTTTTAATGTATTCCTGGCCTTTTGGATGGCTACAGGTAGTGAATGCTAGGCAACCTCCCTCGATTGTAATTTGTAAATGAGCCTGCATTTTTCCTCCCATGAATTCTGCCTTGTGATATCTCGAGAGTATAGATTTTAAGGCACTTTTCATTTTCATCTTATGTAGAGTTTGCATTTCTTGAAATGATAACTTGCTGTGTAGATCCACGTTATTATAAGCTACAATAATAATAATCTCTGTCAGAGAGCGACAGTGTCACTTGTTAGAGCTGGTGTCCCAAAATTTTAGGGATTTACTTGTGGTTTTTGAGGTAGGGTTTTTGTTGTTGTTGTTTTAAAGTAGGCTTTTTTTTTTTTAAGTTGACCTGAATTTTCTGTCTTGTAATCTTACATTTCATGATTGTTGGTCTTTTGTTTTATTTGCTGTGGAGGTTTTGTGAGCTTCTGTTTTCCCAGAATACATAGTGCCCAGGGCTTGTGCTTAGTATCTTTGTTAAGTTCTGCTTTTTGCTCTTTTTACAAGCCCCTTCATTATTTTTTTTCTAGCTTCAGTATTTTTAAACTACTTGTTATAGGAAGTATCCTAGCATCGTCTATGTAGAGCTTTTTTTTTTTTTTAATGCTTTGCAGATAAATAACTTCTTTTAGTAAGTATCAAGGGGAAGGTGATACTTAGAAAAGCTTAGTATTGTATATAATAGTGTGTTCTTTTTCTGTACTAGGGGGAGAAACAGCTCTCCTCTCTGAAGTATGGTTAAGCAAGTTTAGTAACAGAAACTGTTTCTGAAGTGTATTTGGAACAATCTGTTTAAACTCAGGAGATTCAGTTAGTCCTCAAGGATTATATAATATTTTCCTAATAATGAAGTAATCAATCACTCTCTGTGTCCTTTGAGACAGGGTCTTACTATGTTCTCTTAAACTCCGCTGGAACTTGTGGTCCTCTCGCCTCAGCCTCCTGAGTGCTAGGGACTGCAGGTGTGTGCTCCTTATGTAACCCAGCCTGGCCTGGCACTCACATCGATCACCTGCCTCTCTCTCCCGAGTGCGGGATTACAGGTGTGCACCACCATATTCAGTGAAGCAGTTTCTATGATGGAGAATCATTTTGAAGGTTTTAGAATACAACTTTCTTTGATACTCTAAAAGCTGGGTAGCTTAAAGAAAAATTTAGGAATCCTTTAAAAATTTTTGCTAAACAAATTTTGAAGGGATTTTTAAATTTTTTTTTAATTATATGTATGTGGGAAGGGGAAGGTGGCACATGTGTGCAGGTGCCTTCTGAAGCCAGAAGTAGGGATCCTCTGGAGCTGGAGTTTTAGGCGGTTGTGAGCCTGTTGGTGGTCAGAACAGAACTTGGGTACTCTTATCTACTGAGCCATCTCTCCAGCCCTATTAGGAATTCTTGAAGATGGTGATCTCAATTACAAAACATTAAATAGGAGTATTTCTGTATTTTTGGGTCAGATTCTTATAAAGTAAAATGTAATATTCATCACTCATTATAAGGGTAAAGGGGGATGTCAGCAGGCACCGCAAATGACCAATTGAACCAGTAATCAATTTCAACTTTTTTTTTCTTCAAGCTTTTGGCATTTTCAAGGCATTTGCCATTGAGTTGGATATTTTTTTTTCTGGCATTAAATTGAAAATTTGAAAAACAGAATAGTCAGGAAGTAGTGAATGCCAAAACCTGGGCCACAGCCCTTAGGAAACTTTTACAACTGTCAGTGGGGCAAAAGAGTGAATATTTTCCTCCTGGAGCTGGAGTTACAAGCACTGGTGAGCCGCCCAACATGGCTGCTGGGTCTTCTGCAAGAGCAGTTGTGTGTGCTTCCTCTGAGCCACCTCGCCAGACTCTGCTTTACTTGTTTTTCTTTGTTTGTTTGTTTGTTTGTTTGTTTGTTGGACAGAACTTTTGAGAAATAGCCAGAAATTGATACACCCCTAGAATTTAGTAAGGAATAACCCCTGCATGTAGCCGTCGTACTGCTTGAAATTATAGTATCCAGGCAGGATTTCATGGTTCCTGTACACTTCAATTAGAAGGCTTGAAAGTTCTTACTCAGGCAGTATATTATTATTAGTCCATAGTTTCTGTTTCAGAGTTGGTTTTTTCTTACTTCTACCTCCTAAAGAATTAAGTTTCCTCTTCTTTGTTCACTGAATGCAGTATTCTACTACTCCACCCTTCCTCATGGGAAATACAGCTCCTTTATTCAGTTCTTCTTGCTTCATCAGTGTTCATAGTTACAGATGCCTTTGAACTACATATTAATAACTTACCAAGTCAGTTTTTAAGACTTACTAAAATACTGTATTTGTTACCCTAGACTAGAGAAAACAATTAGTATTTACTACAGTTAGACTGGGGAGATGATTCCATGAGCAAAAGCATTTGTCCATAGAAACTTGTGGATCCGAGTTCAAATCCCCATAACTCATGTAAAGCCACATGCAGGTGAATCTTGTAACCCAGGGCTCTTACAGGGAGATGGGCGGCAGAATCAGTAGGATCTCCAGGAGTTGACTAATGAAGTACATGGCAGAATGAAGAAAATGCCTCAAACAAGATAGGAGGCAAGGACCCATGCCTGAAGCTGTCCTGACCTCCACATATATCCTGTGGCACATGTGCCTGTAATCACACGTGAGCACAGACACACACAGATTTATTTTATTTTATGAAAGAATTTACTATAGTGTCTAGTACCTTTTTTCTTCCTGGGACAGACTTGGCACCAGTGCAGAACTTCTCACCTCTCAGGTACAGAATGTAGATCCCTGCAGTATTCAGAAGGGTTTAACTTAGGGTACAGTATCCATATTGTCTCAAAATAATGTTTTTCCATTGTGATTTCTGGTCCTGTGGTTGTTTTCATTAAACTCACTGTAATTGTGTGTGTGTGTGTGTGTGTGTGTGTGTGTGTGTGTGTGTGTGTTTTATTGAGACAGGTTTCTATGTGCAGCCTTAGCTGTCCTGGAACTCCCAAAGATTCACCTGCTTCTGCTGGGACTAAAGATGTGTGCTACCACCTCCTGGCATGAGTTTTAATTTCTGAATTTTTAAAATTTTATTTTTGTTCTCTTGTGTGTGCGTGATGTTGTGTGTATGTGTGGAGGTCAGAGAACAACCTTGTTTTCTCCTCCCCTTACCTGGATCCCAGGGATTGAACTCAGGTTGCCAGGCTTGTGTGGAAGAGCACCTTTAACCACTGGCCCTACACTACCATAATTTGAGAAGGTATTGAAATGCTGTTGCTAGTGCTAATTTATAGTCTTCTGAGAACTTGTCCATACAGAGATACTTCAGTGTGATCAAGGCCCTTTTCTACTAGAAACTGGTGGGGCAACAGCCTCCTTCCAGTCCTCATATTTTGTCCATAGGCTTCCTTAGAGAGTTTGTTGTCTGTTGCTATCCTTCATCCTTCATCCCTAACCCCAGCTCCCTCTGGAAGAGCATAGGGACTTTTTAAAATCTTTGTTCAGAAGCTGGTATATATTTATTAAATAGTGATATCACAATTTTTATATTTTCTGCTTTTTAACTTTCTAGATTTTATAGATTGTAGAATAAATTCACCCAGGTATTTGTGACCTTCCCTAGTAGATCTGATGGGTATATAACTGTATGTATAATCAGGTGTTTTAGACACTATTTTTTTCTTAAAGATTTATATATTATGTATACAGTGTTCTGCCTGCATGTCAGAAGAGGGCACCAGATCTCATTATAGATGGTTGTGAGTCCTCATGTGGTCATTGGGAATTGAACTCAGGACCTTTGGAAGAACAGCCAGTGCTCTTAACCTCTCAGCCATCTCTCCTTCCCTCTAGGCACCATTTTAAACAAATATTATTAAGGAAATATTTACTATTTTTGCCACTTACATATTTGTTTCCTTTTCTTAATAGCATGGAGTTTTTTCTATAGAAAAAATTATTTTCCTTAAAACTTATGTGAATTTGGATAATATAGCAACATGCTTCCTGTTATTGGGCCTTCTGGGAGTTAAACCTTCAAATAATCAAGAATTTTTCTCTCCTCTTCTGCAGCCATCATTAGCACTTATCTCATTTCTTACTTGGAATTTTCCTTTCTGGTGTAAGGCAGATTTTTTTTTTCATCTTTAAGACTTAATCAAAGGATATTTACTGTTTGTTTTTCCTTTGTATTATTTACTTCTGAAAATTTCTTACTATAATCAAGGCCTAAATTTTACTTTTATTATATATATATATATATATATATATATATATATATATATATATATATATGTATATGTATTACATGTGTATATGTGTGTAGTAAGCATACATGTGAGTATTATGTGTTCCCATGTAGCTGATCTTGTGTGTTTGTACATGCATGTGGAAACCAGAAGTTGTCATTTTCTTCTTAAGGAAGCATCTATTCAGCTAGTCTAGCTAGCCAGCTTTCTGTGGGGATCCTATCAGCCTCCAAAGTCCTGGGATTGACTGTCTGCCATGAGTGCCCAGCATTTATGTGTTAAGGATCCAAACTCCAGTTTTCATACTTGTGCAAGCACTTAACCATTGAGCCACATTCCCAACCACAGTTTGGTTGTTGTTGTTGGGGTTTTTTGTTTGGTTGGTTTGTTTTTTTTTTTGAAGACAGAGTTTCTCTGTGTAGCCCTGGCTGTCCTAGAACTCCTCTGTAGACCAGCTGGACCTCGAACTCACAGAGATCTATCTGCCATCCTCTGCCTCCTGGGTGCAAGGATTAAAGGTGTGCACCACTACTCCCAGCCAGTTTTGTTTTTAACTCATATTTCAAATGGTAAAAGGTTTTGTTTTTTTTTTTTCCTTTGTAATGGGTCAGGTTAGGATGTGTTCTATTCTTTCTGCCATAGTCTTGCCTACTTCTTGGTGTAAGTTTTTGACACTGAACGTTACTGCTATTGGGTTAGAAACTTTCAACATTTTAGGCGAAAAATTTTCCAGGTGCTCTTTCACTTCAGCCAGAGAGACGACCTAGTTTTCTCCAAAGATGTCCTTTCTTAAACCAGCCTCAGCAGATAAGAGGAGAATCATCCTGTGCTTGTCCCAGGCACTTGGAGGTTACAGTCTAGGGGATAAGAGTCCCCAGTGTAACCTAAGCCTCAAATGCTCAGCACTACTGCTGACACAGTTTTAGACACTTGAGTGACATGTAAAAGTACCTTCTTATCAAAGCTGCCTTTCCTTTTGGGTATAAAGTGAAATTCCAACCAAATAGAACCAGCTCTTGATAGTCAGTGAGGAAGATTGGCTCTCCAGGTCTCCTACAGATACCAAAATTTACAGATACTCAACTCCCTTATATAAGATGCATAAAACTTGCATATAGTCTACACGCAACCTCCTCTGTACTTTAAGCCATCTCTATATTACTTGCAGTAACTGGTGAAACATATATGCTACATAAATAGTTGTCAGTACAGTATTGTTTAGGGAATAATGACCCAGAGTAACCTGTACATATTTTGCACATTTGACCATTAATTTTAATTGTCAGTTTGACACAATCTAGAACCACTCTACTGGCAATGAAGGATTGTCTGTGTCAAGTGGGCCAGTGGACATGGCTGTAGGGTTGGAACTTTATTACAATAATTTATGTGAGAAGATCTAGCCTAAAAGTGGGTGTCACCATTCCTAGGGCTTGGGAGGAAGTGGGCTGATAATGCATTTTTGCATCCATTGTTGTGTGTTCCCGATTGTAGGTGTGATTCCCTCAAGAGCCTGTCTCTATGACTTTCTTGCTATGATGGACTCTAGCCTGATCTGTGAGCTGAAATAAATCTTTTCTCCCCAAGTTTCCTTTTGCTGATGTTTTATCACAGCAACAAATTTAATCTTTTTTTTTAAAATATCTTTCATTTATGTTAGTGGAACCTATGGATGCAGGACCCATGGAGATGGAGGACTATTTCAGGCTTCCCTTTTCTCCTCCACCAATATAGTGAGTGTAATTTTTAACATATTTAGGAAGTTTGGAGAGATGGCTCAGTGGTTAAGAACATTGGCTACTCTTTCAAAAGACCAGCGCTCAATTCCCAGCATCCACATAGTAGCTCACAGCCATCTGGAACTCCATTTCTAAGGGATCTGATTCCTTCTGGCTTCTGTCACAGACAGGTGCAGGCAAAACACCTGTACACATAAAATAAAACAATAAAAAACAAAAACTTTAGGTACCTTCTGCTTCAACTGGCATGTATGCTCTCAAAATATGTCTGCATTTCTTATTACAGTACTAAATAATCAGTCTTGTTACTGTATTTTTCTCTATCTATCCATAATAATTAATAAAGAACTTATGCTCTTTGAATATCCTGCAGAATATTTTCAAGGAAGATTTATTTCTGGGTTTTGTTTCCTATAATTTTCTTTCCTCTGTGGTTACTGATGTACCCTATCTTGATAAGGTTTGAAGACATATATATGTATTAGACAAAACTCAGCATTTAGATACTTAAGGCTGCATGATATATATATAAATTTAGCTTCTAAAAACATGAGGCCTAACTAGTGATAGGTATGCTGACTTGGGGTGGGGTTAGGTGTACAGTTTATTTCAAGACAGGTTTTTTAAAAACGTAGATGGCTTGATGATGGATATAATAATGGACAAATTTGTGATAAAGCAAATATAAAATGTTAATTGCAGGCTAAGTAGTAAGTATATACTCACTGCTTATAGTGAATTAGTTCACCTTCGCTGTATGCTTGAAAGTTTTCATCATGAAATGTTGATTAAGGACAATTAAAAGATGATACTGAGGCTATTGCTTGAGACACAGTATTAAGAGAAAACATTTTCTAATGAGAGAAAAAATCATTGAAACAGTATATAATATGGCCTTTCATGCTTTTTGGTTTAGCCTTGAGAGGTGAAGGGCTAGAGAACATCTTGTAACATGTCACGCTGTTTTGGAACGATGAGGGTAAGGATCACATTAGTTGGCATTTTTTACCTGATGACTTGTTTTCTCTCCTTATGATCATCTATTTAACCAGCTTCTCCATTCTTGACAGCATAATCCTGAAGCCTTTTCAGAAAAAAGGAAGTTCTTTCCATCAGTGATATGCTTAATAACTAAATGCATTCAAATATTTGAAGAGATGAATCACTGATTCCTGGGCTATTTTTCAGAGAAGGTTAGACCAGATGGCCAAAACCTGTATAGTGAGCTGCCTTTGAGGGTAGAGGCTTGTGTTTTTACTGATAGTGAGACTGGGTATCAGACCCTCACTGATTTTACATGAAATTTACTAAGTTCTACTAAGTTTGGTGGGTTTTTTTTCTTTTTTTCATAGGAATTTTGAAAACTTTAAATGTACGAATTAATAAAAATGTCTCACTGAAGAGATATGCATTTGCAAATGCTGTATTGTCTATAGTTATCATCTTGCAGCAAAATGGTACATAAGAGTGATGGTTTAAATTGTTGCCATTGACGCAGTGAGAAAAATCTACTAATCACTAATAATCAGTGATAAGAGTTCTCTTTGACTCACTTGAGGCTTGCCCCAGTCACAGATATAATAGTTGTATATACTTAAATGTTTGGTCTTAAAATTGGCTTTGTGAGCTAATGGTGAGATGATGTGTATAAGCATTAAAAGTGTATTGCCTTTACATAATCTCTAGTCTTCAACTCTGGATAATAGTACCCATAGGCAGGCTACAGTGCTTCACAGAGTAAATCTGATGCAATATGGAACTATTTTTTTTTTTTCACTAAAGTGTTGCATTATGAAATTTTCACATATGCAGATTGGTGAAGATTGGCGCCCTCCCCCCACCTCTAATTTTGTAAATATGATGTTTTTCTAGTGGCTATCTTGACTGTCATCTCCAAACATTCAGAAATAATCCATTTATTATACTGGAAAGGCATATTGGCGTATTTGTCCTCACAAGAATCACCATTTACTATTTCAGTTTGTCCCATAATTCATTCAGTAGATGCCATGTTCTGCAGTAGGCACTAATACTGATTTCCAGACTTGGTGCCGTCAGAATCACCTAGAGTGTTTTTAAGTAGTCATAGGCTTGGGCCACATCCTAGAAAGAATCTGGCTCTTTGGAGTTACTGTCAGGTGAGAATTGTTCCTGTCTTCCCTTTTGTAAAGTGTATCCATGGTCAGTCATTAGAGTGCATGCCAACGAGTATAGCAGAGTGGGGACTTAAACCCGGGTCTGTCTGATTGTGATGTCCATGGACTGTGCTTGTGCTGTTGGTAGCCTCTGGTATCCTGGGCAAAAGCTATAGCTCTGGATACTTATCTTGAACCAGTGGTCTTTGGGAAGTGGAACACATATGCCTCTTTTCTTTAAGGACAGAATTGTTTGAAGTGAATTGTTTAGCTTTATCACCCAAACAATCAGTAGTGACAGCTTCTTTCCTGTGGAAACATGTGAGTGGCTCCCATTTCTAAGTAAGGAGCTATTCAGCATTTGTGTGCTGAATGAATCTGAAGGAGTTTATATTTGGCATGTGTACGTGCTGTGGCTGTAAGCCTAAAGAAAATGGCCATTTCACAAATTCCTTACAGATAACTATTTTTGCTCTTGTTTTTTTCTTTGTGTGTGTCAGGAGTGATCCTCTGTGTACCACTTCATGGCTCCTACAGCACACCTGATCATTACAGCTTTTTGTTAAAGTCTCTAGCCAGGTGTAGTGGTGCACACCTTTAATTCTAGCACTTGGGGGGTAGAGTCAGGAAGATTTCTGTGAGTTTGAGTCCAGCCTGAGTTCTAGAACAGACAGAGCTGTTAGTGAGACCCTGTCTTGAAAAAAAAGAAAGAAAGAAAGAAAAAGAAAGGAAAGAAAGAAAAGAAAGAAAGAAAAGAAAGAAAAAGCCTACTGTTAAAATAACTGAAAACTTAAAAATCCATTTCCCTAGCCCATCGTCAGAACTTCTTGGGAGACTGAGGCGGGAGGATCGCTTAAGCTAGAAGTTCAATGCCAAACTGAGTCTGAACAGCTTAGTGAGATTATTTTTTATAAAACAAGCTACCCCATCCCAAAAGAACCCCTCCATATCCTTCCTATCAAATTTATAGTGGACATAATTTTCTGGATTATTTAAGGAAATAACTTTTTTGAAAGACATTGACACAAAATACACTTGACCTCAATTCAGAAGTAGAAAAACAAAACCAACCAAACTGTAATTTTCCCTTCTTACTTTAAACTTAGATTTAAAAATACCTGCATGTATGGGGTATCTTTTAATCTCTTTGAAAGATACTAAATAATACTAAATACATTAAGGAAATAATTATTCTACATTTATGCAAGCTTTAGGAAAATAATTTTGGGTAGAATGAAGTCTTAAGATTTGAGACCTAACAAGCTGCCTTCACAAGGCACTTTTAACATTGTTTATTTCTCTTCTATTACTTACGTTATATGTGTTTACTTGCATGAGTTTATGCGCACCGTGTTGCTTGCAGGAACCCTTGGAAACCAGATTCAATGGAACTGGAGTGGCATGTGGTTGTGAGTGGCCATGTGGGTACTGGGAACCAAAGGTGGCCCCTCTGCAAGAGCAATAGAGGCTCTTAACCTCTGACCTGTATTTCTTGCCCCTCAATATTGTTTCTTTTAAGTTATGCTAAATAACCTTATATCTGATGCAATTAAGCTATACTTTTTATAGGACCTGTTTTGCTGTCTTCAGGTCTTTGTTTTCTGGGACTTAACCTTACCTTGGCATTCTGAGATCATACAAGTTATTTTAGCAGATTGTCTCCCTTGCTCAGGTGTGACTCCCTTTATTTAATGTTTTTGGTTAGACTGAAGCTCTTGTTTGTATTTTGTATCCCATTCTGCTTTCCATTCTGATGATGTGTAAAGACTCTTGAGCATTTGAAGCCCATAAAATCTTTTCTGCCCTGGCAAAATGGAGCTCATTCATGGGCTCTGACCATTGTGAGGAAGCAGTTTGGAGTTAGCACTTCTATGGGGAGGCTGCCTTTCCTTAAAGAACACCTGTGTTGGATCTTGACCACTCCCTTCCAGCATTCCCAAAATGCTAGTAGATCTAGCCACAGATATTTATATCACAATGTGTAAGAAACTAGGATAAAAAGGCTAGAGAGATGGCTCAAGGGTTAAGAGCACTGGCTGCTCTTCCAGAGGTCCTGAGTTCAATTCCCAGCAACCACATGGTAGCTTAACCATCTATACTGGGATCTTAACCATCTATACTGATGCCCTCTTCTAACACACAGGTATACAGAAGATTTATTAAATAAATCTTTTTTAAAAAGAGAAAGAAACTAAGATAAACTGAAGTTTCTTTTCTTTTTTCTTTTTACTTTTTTCAAGCTAGAATTTCTCTGTATAGCCCTTCCTGGAACTCACTGTAGACCAGGCTGGCCTTGAACTCAGATATCTGCCTGCCTCTGCCTCCCAAGTGCTGGGATTAAAGATGCGTGACACCATTACCCAGCTAGCTGAAGTGTATTTCTATAAATTGGTAAAGTAGCTCTGTATGCACTGCACAGGAATTTGCAGAGCTTGGTAAATTAATGCTAGTAACCCCAGTATTCCTGAGGCACATAAAAGAGTATCACTGTGAGTCCAGGCCAGCCTGAGCTGCATGCTTAGTTCAAACTAGCTTGAGATACAGAGATGCTGTTCAAAAACTAAAAAGTGAAGGGATAGTATTTGTAGCCTCAGATAAAGAGGAAAAACAACAGTAGCCTACCACAGAGGGCCTCTGAAAGACTCTACCCTGCAGAGTGTTGATGCAGATGCTGAGACTCGTAGCCAAACTTTGGGCAGAGTGCAGCGAATCTTAAGAAAGAAAGGGGAGCTAGAAAGACCTGGAGGAGACAGGAGCCCCACAAGGAGACCAACAGATCCAGAAAATCTGGGCACAGGGGTGTTTTCTGAGACATATTCCATCCAAGGATCATGCATGGAGATAACCTAGAACCCCTGCTCAGATGTAACCCATGGCCCTCAGTGTCCAAGTGGGTTCCACAGTAATGGGAACAGGGACTGCCTCTGACATAAACTGACTGGCCTGCTCTTTGATCACCTCCCCCTGACAGGGGGAGGGGCATGGATGGAGAAGAGAGAGGGAGGGATTGGGAGGGGAAAAGGGAGAGAGCTACAGGTGGGCTACAAAGGGAATAAATTAATTAATAAAAATAAAATATTGTAATAAAAAAGAAAAATGAATTTGCATGTGCCTACTAATTGTTATAGAAGGAGGCAGATGTGTAACAAGGGTTATTGGTCGAGAAGAGCCAAAATGTGTGTGTACTCAAACTCACACATGAGAGTCTTCTGCTATATAACTCAAAATCCTCCTGCTTCAGCCTCTTAGTGCGTGTGCTTCTAGGCCTGGCCTAAAGCATGTATTCTTAAATGTCACTTGGTCTTCTCAGAAATCAGCATAATTTATAAAATGCCTTTAACTCTGTAAAGTTATTTCTGGTTTCTTCTCTCTTTTAAGCACTGAAAATCCTTGATTATCTATTCTCTAGAGGGAATTGTGCCCTGGCCTTCACAGTAATAGGAGTGTCATTCAACTTTTTGTGAATTTAGTATGTTTTTATGTTAAAAACCTATTTCCAGCTGAATCATTGCTTCATGTTCTTAACTATATTCAGTTATATCTTTTTAAAGTACAAGCTTCAAATTTTAAAGACAGCTCACTGGTTTGGGGAAAACAGTCTGGGGTCAGATAATATCTGTCTGTCCCCATACCTACATTGTCTGTCTAGATACTAGGTGCTAGATAAAATTAGGTATATGTATATATATACATATATGTATGTATGCATGTATATATGTAAAGATTCTATTTTGGTATTCTCTACAAGCTACCATGAGGTTCTGTTGGGTCTGCCCACCTTTCTAAAAGGTAAAACTCTTCTTCTTTTCTGTCTCTTTCTTCTGGATTTTGGCCAGAGCCTAAGTCTGCTTTTTTTCTGGTACTTTAGGTTTTCTCAGTCTTTCTTTAAAGTCCCCCTTCCCACATGTGGCTGGCAGCCATTATGTGGCTTGTCTCCATGCCAGCTTAACTCAAATGGCATGGGTTGTTTTGTTTTGTTTTTTCCTTCTCCTTTCTCCTTTCTTTTCCCCGAAGTAGATGCTGAGATTCACAGATGGCCTGCCCTAGGTTTTTTCCTTTTTAAACTCTAATAAAATTGTCCTCGGGGGCTGGAGAAATGGCTCAGAGGTTAAGAACACGTGCTGTTCTTCCAGAGGTCCTGAGTTCAATTCCCAGCAACCACATGGTGGCTCATAACCATCTATAGTAAGATCTGGTGTGCAGGCAGCATGTTGTATAAATAATAAATCTTTAAAAATGTCCTCAAACCTTAAAGAAAAAAAAATTCTCATCTCTCTCTCTCTCTCTCTTTCTCTCTCTTTCTCTCTTTTTTCCTGAAACAGGCTTCTCTGTCTAGACCTGGCTGTCCTGGAACTCACTCTGTAGACTAGGCTGGCTTCAGAATCAGAGCTCTTGCCTTCCTCTGCCTCCTGAGTCCTGAGATTAAAAGGATGCACCACCATACCTGGCCTATTGTTGGAAGTGTTTATTTGTTTTATTTTTACTTTTAGCTATCACCTTTTTAAAAAACTTTATTCAGTTCACGTCTCTGTCATAGGCCCTCCCTTTTCCTCCCAGTCCCACCCTCCCTCTCATATCCCCTCTCCCCTATTCCTCATACTAGGGGAGCTCCCTTAACCCAGACAATCCAGCTCATCTACTCACTGGAAGACTGAATTCATCTTCCTCTTCTGTGTCCTAGTAGGGAAGTCCCATCAGGAGGAAGTGATCAAAAAGCAGGCAACATAGTCTGTGTCAGAGATATCTTCTACTCCCATACTATTGGGACCATCGGGCTTATGTTCTTGGGGTCTGTGTATTATAGTATGTCTATCCTGTACTACATGCCTAAAATCTGCTTATAAGGGAGTATGTACCATGTATACCTTTCTGAGTCTGTGTTACTTCACTCAGGGTGATCTTTTCTAGTTCCATCCATTTGCCTGCAAATCTCATGATTTTTTTGTTTTTAATGGCTGAGTAGTATTCCATTATGTAAATGGAATACCACAGTTTCTTTATCCATTCTTCAATTGAGGGACATCTAGGTTGTTTCCAGATTCTGGCTATTACAAATAAAGCTGCTATGAACATGGTTGAGCAAATGTCCTTGTATGGATGAGCATCATTTGGCTGTATACCCAGGAGTGACATAGCTGGTTCTTGAGATATGGCTATTCCCAGTTTTCTGAAAAAAGTGCCAGATTGATTTCCAAAGTAGTTGTACAAGTTTGCCCTACCACCAGCAATGGAGAAGTGTTCCCCTTTCTCCACATTCTCGGCCAGCATGTGTTGTCACTTGAGTTTTATGATCTTAACCATTCTGACAGGTGTAAAATGGAATCTCAGAGTCATTTTGATTTGCATTTCCCTGATGTCTAAGGAGCATTTCTTTAAGTGCTTTTCCACCATTCGAGATTTCCTCAGTTAAGAATTCCCTGTTTAGCTCTGTATCCAATTTTTTAATTGGGATTATTTGGTTTGTTGGTGTTTAATTTCTTGAGTTCTTTATATATTCTGAATATTAGTCCTTTGTCAGATGTAGGATTGGTAAAGATCTTTTCCCAATCTGTAGACTGCTGTTTTGTTCTATTGATAATGTCCTTTGCTTCACAGAAGCCTTTCAGTTTCTAGAGGTCCCATTTATTTATTGTAGAACTTAGAGCCTGAGCTGTTGGTGTTTTGCTCAGAAAGTTGTCTCCTATGCCAGTGAGCTCAAGGCTTTTACCTACTTTCTCCTTTAGCAGATTTATGTATTAGTTTTATATTGAGGCCTTTGATCCACTTAGACTTGAGTTTTGTACAGGGTGTTAAATATGGATCTATTTGCATTGTTTCTATAGGTAGATAACCAGTTAGACCAGCACCATTTGTTGAAGATGCTGTCTTTTTCTATTGTATGGTTTTGGCTCCTTTTTAAAAAATCAGGTGTGCATAGGTGTGTGGGTTTATTTCTGGGTCTTCAATTCGATTCCATTGATCAGGCTAGCTTCAGAATCATAGAGCTGCCTGCCTCTGCCTCCTGAGTCCTAGGATTAAAGGGGTGTACTACCACATCTGGCCTATGTTGGGGGTGTTTATTTTGTTTTGTTTTTACTTTTAGCCACCATCTTTTTTTTCTACCTCCTACTTCTGAGTTGTCTTTCCAGAACATAATCACGTGTTCTCAGATCAGTGAAGAGCTGTTTCTAGTATTTATGATGGCAGGCACATTGTGTGGGATGAGACTAGCCATCCATGGATTCATGGAATGCAAGGAGTGTGTCTTCCCTGTTTTTATCCTTTTAGTCCCAGCCCCGTGCTGAGCAAAAGGTGTTTAGAGTGTTTTCAGGCAGAAATAGTATGTTCTACTCTTAAACTTGTATAACTTTTTGTAGCAAAAGAAAGTAACTTTTCATCATGAATTCCCATTTTTCTAAACAATCCTGCTTATGTAACAGAAAAACTTGGTCTACAACTACTTGCATGATTATAAATATTCTCTCTCTCTCTCTCTCTCTCTCTCTCTCTCTCTCTGTGTGTGTGTGTGGGGGGGGTATACATGTGTATATGCCCCCTGTGGGTATGTAGAGGCCAGAGCAGAATATAGAATGTCTTTCTCCATTGCTCTCTGCCTTACTGTCTTGAGATAGAATCTTTTTACTGAACCAGACACTGGCTGTTTTAGCTAGCCTGGCTACTTGGGATCTTTCAGGATCTGGCTCCCAATGCTGGGTTTACAGCGTGCCCAACCTTTTATATGAGTGCTGGGGATTTCAACTTGGACCTTCATGCTTGTAGAGCAAATACACTTTCCCACTGAGCCATTCCCCTAGCCCTGATTTCTGTAAATTCTTGAGTGACCCTCCTTTGGAAATTCAGTGTAGTTCTATCCTATAAAAGACGTCTTTTATTATTAGACAGGATCTATATTAGTATAATAAGTTTTTCAGCAACAGACATCTGTAATTAGATATTTTATTTGAAACATATTAAACTGTCCCATATGTTTAAATAAAGAAAGGATATGATTCATTTTTTTTAATCATAGAAGGAACCTTTGAAAATGTTGCACAAATTTGTCAAATGTATTTCTGTAGAGATAAGAACTACAGCTATGTTTTTAAACATTGATTAGACGCCTGTGGCTTACAAGGATGTGGTTTAACAACCAAGTTTAAAATATGTAATACCTGATAAAAAGGAATTGTTGGTGCTAGTAAGATGGCTTAGTGGGTGAAGCACTTTCTGTGTAAGCCTGATGACCTGGATTCAGTCCCAGGACCCATATGATAGGAGAGAACTATCGGAACATTGACCAGTGGCCTCCTTCTGATGCCATGGCATACACTTGTTCACACACACACACACACACACACACACACACACACACACACACACATAAAAACCAATCATAATGTTTTTAATTTAAAAGGAATTGTTGACTGTTAGTTCTGTTATCCAAAGATATCTTTATGTTGGAAACCTAAAAAAATAAGGATGATTCTTCATTGTACTCTGAATGCCGTTAAAACCATATTAGCAAATTTGAATAATCGAGTGGCCAAGATCTTCTGTTAATTTCCTTTCTCTTTTCCTCTCTTGTAGAACTGCCAGTGCATGGCCAGCATTCCTGGTGGTTGATAATGTTGGAAATCAGCCATTTGACCTTCTCCAGCTTTGAGTTGTTAAAAATGAATAGAATGCAAGTTCAACTCCACGTTATGAAAAGAGTACTCGGAAAATTTAAAACTATCTAAATGATTGTCTTTGGTTGGGCTGTGTTCTTAGCAAGCAGAAGCCTTGGCCAGGGTCTGCTGTTGACTCTCGAGGAGCACATAGCCCACCTACTGGGGACAACAGGTGCCACTACTACTATGGGTAATTCCTGTATCTGCCGAGATGACAGTGGAGCAGAAGACAATGTTGACACCCACCAGCAACAGGCTGAGAACAGTGCAGTCCCTACTGCTGATACTAGGAGCCAACCTCGGGACCCTGTTCGGCCTCCAAGGAGAGGCCGAGGACCACATGAGCCAAGGAGAAAGAAACAAAATGTGGATGGGTTAGTGCTGGACACACTGGCAGTAATACGGACTCTTGTAGATAAGTAAGTATCTGACTTACTGTTGCCTCCAGTGTCATGGAAAGTATTCTGCCAGGAACCACCACTTGGACTCCTTTCATTCCTTTAAGATACATTTGCCAAGCCTTGTGCTCATAGGCCAAGAGAGAATACTTATTTCTCCTCTGATGGCAGAGTAAATAAGGTTGGATGTTTTTACTTGCTATAATTTACTCCTGTCTGGAAAAGTTTGAACATTTCTGTACAGAAAACTCTAAAAATATTTTCATGAGGGAGTACAGTAACTATGGAGTTACTGTATAAAGTAACTGAATTACTTGCTTAAGTAGGAAATGAGAAAATGTTTTCTTGAAGATTCATTACTGTGTTTGCTGATCTCTTCCACTGACCATATATTCAAGATGAGTAGTTTTACCAACAGATGGCTGCATGCAACTTTTGTGGGCACTTAAGGACAAAGGGCAGCGAGAGTTTTACTTTTCTCTCCTATTTTACTATTTCTTGTTTAGCCTGTTAGATCCATTTGGGGAAATTATAAGTTGAAACTACAGGGCACACCTGGGCCTGTGTTTTCTTTCTCCTGCTTTGTCTAAAAACAAAATCTCAGTCTAAATGACAGTGAAATTAAAGGGCATTGTTCAAACTGAAAAAAGTCCAGTTTAAGGATGTTTAATAAGTACACAAATTTTAGACCATGATAGACCTAGATTCCGAATCTAGCCCATTACTAACTTTATGTCATTGAACAAGGTACTACAAGGTACTACTCTAATCCTTTTCTTTTTTAGTAAGAATTTTTATTCTTGTGTTATTTGTATAAATGGTCTGGCATGGTGCTTTATATAAAAAAAAAGAGAAAGAAATGAAATGCTCATTAAATAGGAGTTATTTTTTAAGTTACTTTAAGTTCTCTCTACATTATGCCTTGCTAGAAAAATAATAGGTATTTAATTATATTAAACACAGTTTTGTTTAGTTCTTTAAAAATTATAAGGAAAAAAAACGCCGCTGTGTACCTGTAATATACAAACAAATCCTTAGAGCTATATTAGACTCTTCACACAATACTGAAGTATTTGTTGATCTCCAAGAATAAATAATTTTGAGAGTTAGGGATATTTTCAAGTGGCTAGAGCACTTGCCTAGTATCCATTAAGTTCTTAATGAGGTCCAACCTCCAGTAACACACACACAGAAAAGAAGAATCTTTCTTTAAAAAGTTATCCTTCATACTATAGAATTATAATGGAAGATTATCCTTTCCAAATAAGTAAACCACAACAATGTTAATTACACACATTGAAAAGACAGGTGCAGAGTAGACTTTGCTGTATTTAAAAGGAGGTGTCTAAGGAGCAAGGTAGAAGTCTTAGCTCCAAGTTGCAAGCAAACAGGTTTTTTTTTTAATTTTTATTTTATTTTTATTAATTACAATTTATTCACTTTGTATCCCAGGTGTGGCCCCTCCCCCATCCTCTCTCACTCTCACCCTCCCTCCCTCCTCTTCTCCTATGCCCTTCCCCCAGTCCAATAAGGGGAGGTTCTCCTCTCCTTCCATCTGACCCCAGTCTTATCTGGTCTCATCAGGACTGGCTTCATGAGCAAACAGTTTTTAAGTGTCCTTGTTAATTAAGCTCATAATTTACATAAGAGGCAAGTGCACCAGGTGGTGTTGGTGCACGTCTTTAATCCCAGCACTGTGGAGGCAAAGGCAGGCAGATCTCTATGAGTTCGAGTCCAGCCTGGTCTACAGAATGAGTTCCAGGACAGCTGAGGCTACACAGAAAATGGGGGCGAGGGGTGGTGTTTGTTGGGGATTGGCAAGTACTATATGCTTGAGTAACAAGGTAGCTTTTACTTAAACCTGTCTGCATGAAATGATAATATAACTTCTGAGATTGGAAAAATAAATATATGTGTGTATTGGTAAAGATAGCAAAACAGAATTCAGACAGTTCATGAATATGGATATGTAACTTTTTTTTTTTTTTTGTCTGACTACAGAGGCTTAAATATAGGGCCTGTGGACACTAGGCAAGTGCCCTGCCAGTGAACTAATCACCATTGCTTTTTGTATTTGTTAATGTTAAGTTACTACTATTGACCTTGAACTTGATATGCAGCCCAAGCATGTCTTAAACTTGCAATCCTCTTGTCTTAGCCTCCAGAGTAGCTGGGATTACAGGGGTGACCCAGGTTTATAGTTTAATTTTATTATATTTTTATTGTTCTTTTTTATTTTGTGTGTATGATGCGTGAATGTGTTGTGTGCATGAAGTCATGTATGTGAGTGCAGGCACAATCTTGCTATAGACATGGGTGTGGTGGTCAGTAGATAACCCTAACTGTACTCATCTTCTCCCATGCTTGAGACCTGTCACTTTTGTTACTCTCACTGCCATCACCAGTTTAACTGCCTGCAGACTTCAAGGATCTCTCTTATCTCTGCCTCTCATCTCGCTGTAGAAGCTCTAGGATTGCAGACATACATTATTGCACCAGACTTCTATGTGGGTCTTGGGAACTCAAACTCAGGTCCTCACACTTGTGTTTTACCCACAGAGCCATCTCCCCAGTCCTGTGGCTTGGTTTCAGAAGATTGTAAAGGATAATTTGTAACTTAGAAAGCTCTTGGAGTTGTTGAGCTGAAGTATGACAGAGAATGTGAAGAACAGGACAAAGGGGTGTAGCAAGAGTATATCTGTTACAGATGCAGGGTGGCAGCTGCATGGCGTCATTGTCTTCTCTTGCTTGTTTACTTATGAAGGCATGCAACTGGGGAGAAGAGAGCAGAGACTGCTATGGGAAAGTTTTTCTTTTTATTTAATTTTAATTAATTAATTAATTAATTAATTAATTAATTAATTAAAGTTTAGCCTGAATGCAGCTTCCTCTCCCTCCTTTCCTTTGAATCCCTCCCTCCCTTTTTCTCTAGTCCATCCTTCCTCCTCCCTTTTTCCTCAGAAAAGGGGAGGCCTTTCTTGCTATATCAACCAGCTATGGCATATCAAGTTGCATCTTCTATTTTGACTAGACAAGGCAGCCCACTTAGGTGAAAGGGATCCAAAGGCAGGCAACAGAGTCAGAGACAGCCCCTCCCCCTGCTGTTAGGAATCCCACATGAAGATCAAGCTGCACAACGATTATATATGTGCAGAGGACCTTCATCCATTCTGTGCATGTTCTCTGGTTGGCAGTTCAGTCCCTGTAAGCCCCTATGGGCCCAGGTTAGTTGATTCTGTGGGTTTTCTTATGGAATCCTTTGACTTTTCTGGCTCCTTCGATCTTTCTTCCCCATCTAACACAGGATTCTCCAAGTTCCACCTAATGTTTAGCTGTGGGTCTCTGCATCTGTTTCTATCTGTTGCTAGGTGAAGTCTCTCAGATGACAGTTATGCTGGGCTCCTGTCTGCAAGCATAGCAGAGTATCATTAATAGTGTTAGGCATGGGCTCTCTCTCATGGCATGGGCCTCAAGCTGGGCCAGTCATTGTTTGAACATCCCCTCAATTTCTGCTCCATCTTTATTCTTGCATATCTTACAGACAGGACAAATTGAGTCTAAAGTTTTGTGGCTGGGTTGGTGTCCCAATCCCTTGTTGGAAGGCTTGCTTGGTTACAAGAGATGGCTGGTTCAGGCTCCATATCCTTCAATGCTAGGAGTCTTAGCTAGGGTCACCCTCACTGATTCCTGGGAGTTCTACATTTCTAGCTCATCCCAGAGATGCCCCGCCCACAGATTCTAGTTCTCTCTCCCTGTACACTCTCCCTCCCTTTGTCCCTTCCTACTTAATCCCTCCTGTTCCCCATCTCCACCCCACTACTCAGTCCTCTCTCTCTCTCCCCCAAAGTCTATTCTCTTCTAATTCATTCGGTTTCTCTTTATGACATATTTGGATTCTTTTTTTTTATTTTTTCCTTTTTCATGTCTGATTCTTCATTTTTGTTAGGCTTTTTTGTTTTCATGTCTTTGTTTTGTTTGTTGAGTCAGGATTTCTCTGTATAGCCCTGGCTGTGTTGAAACTCTGTAGACCAGGCTGGCTTGAACTCAAGAGATCCACCTGACTCTGGCTCCCAAGCCCTGGGATTAAAAGTATTCAGTGCCACTCACCCCTCCAGTTGATGTCCTTCTTATAGTTATCCCTGCAAATACAGTTATTTTTAAATAATTTTAAATTTCTCTTATTTGCATATTTGGAGTAATGACACAACGATCACATTGTTAATGATCTTAATATGAGTTATTTTTATGTCTTTGGAAATTTAATTTGCACTCTCCCTTTTTTTCCCTCTCTTTCCTGAGACAAAGTCTCACTACTATGTAGGCAGGCAGGCCACAGTCTGAGATCTTCCTCCTTCAGCTGCTTAAATTGCTTGATTATAAGCATGTGCCATCATACCCAGCTACAGATTCCTTCTGGGTTTTTCCTCAGTTGTGTGTATATCTTTATGCCATGCATTCTCAAAGGGGTTGATGTGCTTCCCCAACCGCCAAAAAAACCTGTACTGATACTTTGTACATAGCTAAGGCCTGCAGCATACATTTTGTTTTGCCTTTTTTTTTTTTATTGCTCACTGGAAACTTACACGTTATATCAGTTCTAGCTCAAATTATCATCTTTCTTTTTTAAAGATTTATTTATTTTATTCTATGGGCATGGATATCTTGCCTGCATGTACAGATATATACACTGTATTCATGCCTGGTGGGATGGAACCTCTGCAACTGGAGTTGCAGATAGTTTTGAGCTGCCATGTGGGTGCTGGGAATTGAACCCTGGTGTTCTAGAGGAGCAGCCAGGGCTCTTAACCACTGAGCCATCTTTCCAGCCCCTATCATCTAACTTTCTTAACTTCTTTCATTGAGAGGGATCTGTGCCTCAGATTTACTTTGTTCTATTTTTCCACTCTTCCATGGATGAAACTTTTGTCCTATTACCTAGCAAGCTGAGTGTCTCTAGTCCGCCATCCAGTTCCTAATCTACAGCTTAGCAGCCCTCTGGCTTACCTTTCAGCTGTTATCAAAAATGTCTGCTCTGTTTCTGCTTCATGGGGCCTCTATCTTTGAACACAGAGAAGTGTTTGTATCCTTTGTGTACCTCTACATACAATTGCAATACTCCTTTTCCTTGTTGGTTGCTAGCTCTGTTGCATTTTATTATTTTTCTCTTCCTTAATTTTATTTTCTGCATCACCCACCTCTACATATCATTGTAGTTCTATGTAATCATTAGTAGGTAATCATTCTAGTGATCCAGTTTCAAGTTTATGTTTGCTTGCATCTGGATGGAAAGAATATCTATAGAGAGGGGTTTATATAATTAAATAAATATTTTTAAGAATGTTGATCTCACTATTATGTTTGAGGCCATATGTAAATCTACAGCTGCTTCTGGCTGTTACAAAGTATTCCTTTGAAAAGTATTCCTTGAAAGTCTTGAAAGTACCATATTTTATTGTATTTTCATATGGTAATAGTTACTTAAACAAATAAAAAGTTTTTAATTATTGAAAATATCCGTGAAAAATAGCAAGAATGTGCATTAATATATAGATGTATGTAAAAGTCTCTCTAAATATGTTAGCTATATGCATATTTGACTTTATTATTGACATATTGTTCTTTGGGAATGCAAGCAATAGTTATATTGTTTTTAATTTTTTTTTTTTTTCTTTTGAGACAGGAGCTCCTGTCTCTTTGTAACCCAGGCTGGCCTTTGAACTCAGGATCTTCCTGTCTCAGCCTCCTGAGTGCTGAGTTGTAGGCATGTGCTACCATGCCCACCGAAAGCATTTGTGTGGGTCAGCATTGGTGGGGGTGCACCTGGAACGTGGAAGCCAGAGGGTAACTTTGGGAGGCTCCTTCTACTGTAAGATTTGAGGGTGGAACTCGGGTCATCAGGTTTGCTCAGCAGACACCTTAGCCCTCTGAGCCATCTCACGGGCCCCAAACATCTTTTAAGCAATAATCAACCCATTTTGTGAACAGACATGGGAGTATGCCAACAATAAGCACCTAATGAGCATCTAAGATGAACAGCGTAATTTCCATATCTCAGAGTTACTTCAAGGATTAAATGACTTAAGACAGTAGTTTTTATGTTTGTTTGCTTGTTTTTCCTGTAGTAGGAAACAGAGATCCAGGGCTGAAAAGATGGCTCAGTGGGTAAAAACTGCTTGCTGCATAGCATGAGAGAAGACCATTACCTGGCAAACTAAGTAACCTGGTTCTGAATCCCCAGCACCCATGAAAGTTAGGTGCATCTGTAACCTGGCACTGCCAAAGGGGAGACAGGTGGATGCCAGGGTGCTCACTGGCCATCCAGTACAGCTGCAGCAGAGAACTCCAGGTGCAGTGAGAGACACTGTCTCAGGAAGTAAGGTGGAAAGAGATAGAGGAAGACATCAACCTTTGCCTCCACATACGTGCACAGTCACATGAACACACATATGCATATGCAAACACACAAACATGCACACAAGCACGCATGCATGTGTGTACACACACATGCACCTGCACACCTGCACACAAACAGAAATCCAAAACTTAGAAACAAAGGGTGAGTCCTTAAGCAATTGGAAACATCATTGATTGATAGAAAATGTCTCAAAACTGAAGCTCCACTGAAACACTTCTTTAGGATTCCTGTGGTGACAGTGTGAAAACCCTTTTAAGATATTTCATTCCATTTTAGAGAAGTATTAGATAATTTCCTTTGCTTTATTTTTGAATCTTTCTATTACCGTCTTCAGAAGTTTAAAAAGATAGTGATATTTTTTTCAGAATAAATCTTCTAAATGCAGTGTATCTGTAGGCCCTTAATTTCTTAGGCCCTCAATGGAATTGCCATCTCCCATCCTAACACCTCTTTAAGGTAAGTGTGAGACAGATGCTGTTGGCCTTCCTGTCACATTTCAGCTGGCACTGGGCCTTGAGAAATGAAGTTGAGAACTTTAGTCCCTGGCTTTAGGACTGTGCTTCTACCCCAGGTCACAGAGTCTATCGTTTGTGTCCCTATCTGCTCATCTTGCTTGGGAGCCATCACAGACCATTACTGGGAAAGAGCATATATGGCAGACATTTGTTCTTACAGTTGTAGCTTTGGTTGTCTCTTCCGTCTCTTCCTTGGTGATTTCTTCTGTCTATTTCAGCTCCATACTTCCAGTTTGAATTTTATTTGGAATTATCATTTACCTAAGTTTAATGTCTTGAATGTTTGTTTTTCAGTGATCAGGAACCTCCTTATTCAATGATTACATTACATGAAATGGCAGAAACAGGTATTTTAAATTTTTTTATTTTTAATACTTCATGATGAATTAATAATAATAAATGTATGGCCACTTTTTTAAAGATGAAAGCTCTCAAAATGCTCACATGTAACAGAAGACGTCCAGGTGTGTGGGGCCACCTGTGAAGGTGTAGTAGGCACCGTATATTGCATCCTCAATATTGAACTGCCCATCTGAGGGAGGGTTGTATTTCATTTCAAATTAAGAGATAGGAAAATTTATTTTATTTATTTTATTTTATTTGACTGTATTTGTCCTAGAATAGGGAGGAAAAGTATTTGTCCTTCACCGTCCTAGGTATCACGCTAAAACAGAGCCAAGTGCTGACTTGACTTAGGTAAGTCCTATGCGACAAATGAGATGCTTAAAACTACTTCAGTCATAATCTGAAACTCAAGGCCATAGCTTAAATTTTTTCCAAATAAAGATGCCTGTATTAGTGATCTTTACCAGACACCTGTAACAGGGTTTTGGCCCCATTTGATGGCTAGAGCTTTATCAGTAGACCCATGTCAACTTCTAGCTTCTTAAAGCTACCACATAAAGGCCTAAAGTGTTTGTGTGTTAATGTGAAATCCTTTTGTATGTTTTCATAATAGTGGCTCCATTACATAATCTTCTTGGTTTGCCCTTAGATGAAGGATGGTTGGATGTTGTCCAGTCTTTAATTAGAGTTATTCCATTGGAAGATCCACTGGGACCAGCTGTTATAACCTTGTTACTAGACGAATGTCCATTACCCACTAAAGTAAGTTAAACTGATCTTTATGGACCTGTCATCTGTCCACAGGATGAATAACCACAGAAGCATTTGTTGTACTTTATATACTTGAGATCTGCTTTAATGAGAATCATGAAAATTTTTATTCCTAATGAAGTGTCATATCTCTACCAATAGGTTTTACTTTAGCATTTTTTAAATGTTTAAAGTAGAAACATTTGTACTTGCAAGGACAGTTTTCACTTGAAAACTAGAAGAAAATTAGCTTATTTTTTTTCTGTCTATAAGCAGCTTCCTTATAACAAAGATTTTCTATTAAGAGGAAAGGTTTTGTTCTGTAAGCCTTTTTGAGTCCCACTCAGGCACTTAGCGCTTTGAATAGCCTAGTTTATGCTCTAAGTAGGACACAAATATTAAAATTTCATTGCTTTGCCCTGTACCTTCATCAGGCTGCCTCCATGCACACATTTTGCTTTGCTTTGCTTTGCTTTGTTTGAGACAGTATCACTGTGTAGCTTTTATGGGAACTCACTTTGTAGACCAGGATAAACTTGAACTCATAGGAATTTGCCTGAGTGCTGGGATTAAAGGAGTATACCACCATGCCCATACATACTTCTAAAAATGTGGGTTCTGATACCTTTTATTTGCATGCTGAAGCCTCAGATACTTGAGCTCTGTAATAGAAAAGCATGAACAGAGAGAAATGTCTTTAGCCTAGTCATTGTCAGCTTGGTCATTACCTATGCTTAAAGCAGTTCCCATTTTTAATTTGCCTCAAAAATTGGTGGGATTTATTCTTTCTTGATAGAGCTTTTTGTAAGCCAAGCATAATAATATGTGCTAGTAATCCCAGCACTCAGCAGGTAGAAGCAGGAATACCAGGAGTCCAAGGCAAGCCTTGGTGGTTTGGTTACATAGCAAGTGTAATGGCAGCCTAGATTATGTGACACCCTGTCTCAAAAAAAAAAAAAAATTGGCTATAGTGGCTTATGCCCATAATCTTAGCATTTGGAAAGCTGACTTAGAGGACTGTATGAGCTCAAGGCCAGCCAGGACTATATAAGGAATAACAGGACGCCTTGTCTTGGGGGAAAAATAACTTTTTATTTCAACATCACTAGGTCATAATTGTATTTTGTTTTATGTTTTAGGGTTTGTTGTTTTAAGCCAGGGTCTCACTGTGTGTGTTTGGTTTCTTTTTGAGACAAGGTGTTGCTGTGTAACGTAGCCTTGTATAGCCCAATTTAGCCTTGATTGTACAATGTTCATGCCTCAGCCTCCTGAGTCCAGAGATTTTAGGTATGTTCTAACATAACCAAGTTTATTAAGCATTGATATTTGAATGGGTTTAGGCTGGTTAATGAATCAAGAGTATAAACTGGACTTGATTGTACATACCTGTAATCTCAGCATTCAGGAGGCTAATGCAGGAGGATTGCCACAAGTTCAAGGCCAACCTGGCTACATACTAAATCCCATGATCTATAGGGCTTTTTTGTGACTGTTATATCAAGACTCAAAAAACAAAAGTATAAAGTACGTATTGGCTATAACTGGTATATTTTGGATGAAATGGAACCTGACACTGAGAAAACTTAATCAGGAATTTTCGATCAGTAATAATACCACTAACGCAATTTTATAATTTTATTTGATCATTCTAAGTTTATTGAATACCTTTTTATAGCTTTGTTTCTGGGAAATTCTCTTAGGAAAATAACCTGCAGAGTTATATTCATCAAATCTATTTGTAACTTTTTTATAGGATGCACTCCAGAAATTGACTGAAATTCTCAATTTAAATGGAGAAGTAGCATGCCAGGACTCAAGCCACCCTGCCAAACATAGGAACACATCTGCAGTCCTGGGCTGCTTGGCTGAGAAACTAGCAGGTAACTCTAGTACACGCCACAGAAGAGCCTTATGTGTTTGACATTGAGACATCTGCACTGCAGACTGTTGTCCAAACCTGTTGTAGCAGAAAGAAGGAAAGAAGCTGCATGTGGTGGTGCACACCAGTAGCTACAGAACTTTAAGACAAGAGGATTAAGAGTTCAAGGCCAGCCTCCCCTGCATAGTGAGTTAGAGACAAGCTAAAACTATGGGATACCCTTTTTTAAAACAAAAAAGAATGAACAGAAATGGACCAAAGAACCAGGCATGGTGGCTCACGCCTTTAGTCCCAGTATTCATGGAGGTAGAGGCTGGTGGATCATTGTAAGTTCAAGACTAGCCTGCTCTATAAAGTCCAGAACAGCCAAGGCTACACAGAGAAACCCTGTCTCGAAAGAAAGAAAAAGAAAGAAAGGAAGGAAGGAAGGAAGGAAGGAAGGAAGGAAGGAAGGAAGGAAGGAAGGAAGGAAGGAAGGAAGGAAGGAAAGAAGAAATTGACTAAAAGGAAGAAAATTACTCAAAAGACCCAGTCAAATGCAATCTAATTTAGCTTTGTTGATTTTTCAGAGAGATTGAAGATAAATTTGTCATATTTATTTGCTTAAATGACAGGAAAATGACTAAATTTAGTATATCAAATGCCCACTTTAGAACTATTAACAGCAAATGTCATGAGACTATCTCAGCCAGTTACTTTATATATAGTGGGAGAAATAATGGATTCAAAATCAGAACACATGTTCTGGTCCAGACTGTCGTGTCTTCCAAGGAGCCCTTTCTTGTGGACTCCCTTTCTGGTGGACTCAGTTGCTGAGCTGTGAAATGGGAATGGTAGTAGAAGCAGCCTGAGAGAGGAGGCCTGAGTAATGTGCATCAGAGTACAGAATACAAGTAAAAACAGTCTGATTATCATTAGTTAACAATTTAAAATAGCATGACACTTTTCATTATATTCAGTGTTTTATGTGTTTGTCTAGGTCCTGCAAGCATAGGTTTACTTAGCCCAGGAATACTGGAATATTTGCTACAGTGTCTGGTAAGTAAGACATCAAAGGTGATTATTCTCAGTTAGAGAAAATTGTATGTTTTTTTCCCAAATTACTAGCGTAGTACCTGGTGCCAGAGGATAGAGTGAGTTGAGAATTTTATGTGTAGGTGTTTCCTGGTTGTTTATTTATCACCTCCTATGTTTAGAGACAGATAGAAAGAAGAGAGAGACAAAGAGGGGGGAGAGATGGGTAGGAATTTATTACATATACATATTACAAATAACAGTTGTGTTGTTCTAGTTTTAAATTTAGTCATAGATAGCTACTAGGACTTTTTGTGTGTCCTTACAGTCTACCAAATAGTAATGGAGAACACACCCTACCATACACTCTCTCTTATACACACACACACACACACACACACACACACACACACACACACACACCGTGGAAACAAAATTACATGCATTCCAACAGCAGGCCAGGTTTCCAGTGTATATAAATCTCTGCTCCTGCCCACCCTTCCCTTTACTGCTACCACATTTAAAACTGTTGGTGATGAATTGTTTGATACATCACCAATGAAGTCTGTGGTTTGCTGAAGCTGTGTCTTTCTGTTGCTCACAGCACTTGATTGCAGTCTTGACTAGCCTGTGTTTCTATGTTATTTTTACAAGCCTACTGAGCATTGGCCTTTTTAAAAACTCTTGTCTAAGCTGGGCAGTGGTGGCTCATGCCTTTAGTCCTAGTACTTGGGAGAAAAGGCTAGTGGATCTCCAAGTTCAAGGCCAGCTATATCCACAGAGTGAGTTCTAGGACAGCCAGGGCTACACAGAAAAATTCTGCCTCGGAAAAAAAAAAAAAAACACAAAACAACAACAACAACATAAACTCTCTAGTCTAAAAGAATTCATTTTTTGGTGCCTATATAATATGTCATTAAAGTAACCTTTACACTGTTCTGAGTGAATACTAGTAGATACCAAAATAGAAGGACAATTATTTGCCTTCACAAAGTTTACTATAAGTTAAAGGATTAGAACCATTCAGACAACAGTTAACTTCACTTTATGATGGGATGTGATCAAGGGCAAAATTACTTCCTCCAGTCTGAGTGCTGTAAGAGTTCTGAGAAGGTGAAGTGGGGTGGGCGTAGGTAACAATGGGCCTGTGGGAATCATGAAAGAGACTTCCTGATGAAGATGGGGCCTAGCCAGCTCATGACACAAGATTAAGATTAGGAACTCATAGTGAGTTTCTTGGCTAAAGCAACATAGATAGAAGCCTAGTGACAGTTACCGGATCAGAGGAGGCAGTCTTCAGAGATAGGAGACAGGAACTGGAACAGCCAGGCAGGAGGGTTAAGATGTGCAAGACTAAAGATGCAGGGGCTCAGGGGCAGCAGTGCTGTGCTCTTTGCAGAACTCTAACAGGCACCATAGAAATGCATAGGGATACGCTCATGTCCCACAACGATCTGCAGGCTCCCAGCATAACTAGGAGAAGGCAAGAATGTGAGGAGGTAAGATGTTAAACATTTAGGCCTCTCTTTGCTCAAATGTAACTCAAGAGCATACTTCTTGTCTGTCTCCTGTCATCATCAGCTTCTGTAGAATTTCCTGCAGAAACTAGATTAAAACTAAGATATCGCTGGTCCTGGTGGCGTGTACCGTTAATAACAGAACTCAGGAGGCAAAGACAAGTGGAGCTCTGTGAGTTTGAAGCCAGCCTGGTCTACATAGCAAATTCCAGAACAGCCAGAGCTACATAATAGACACTGTCGTAAAAAGCATACAAACTGGGGAGATGGCTCAGATGTAGGAACACTGGCTGTTTTTCCAGAGGTCCTGAGTTCAATTCCCAGCAACCACATAATGGCTCACAACCATCTACAATGTGATCTGGTGCCTTCTTCTGACATGCAGGTGTACATGCAGACATAATAAATAAATAAATCTTTTAAAAAGCACACAAACAAGCAAACAAACAAAACCTAAGATGCTAACTGATAGTCTTTATTTATAATTGTGGAACTGGTATTATTTCTTTTGGGGGTTCTAAAAAGGTCATTTTTAGCTATAATTTTAGTTTATTTTTTGTCTTGTTTTAATGAGTGTAAGCGTAAATAGTATTTTAGTTAAGAAAGCCCTAAAACAAATGTTACTAAGTCTAATAGCGTAACACATGTTGTGAGATACTGCTGAAATATCCTTATCTATAAATTAACACAATGACTTTTTGAAACTAGATTAAGAGACTCTTATCTTGATTCTCCATTAGCCAAATACATAATCTGCCATATATTAAGCAAAAATATGAAATTGATACCTTGCTGCCTCTGTAGGGGTGACTTTTGTTTTTATCTTTTGTTGTCTTTCAGAAGTTACAGTCCCACCCCACTGTCATGCTTTTTGCACTGATTGCACTGGAAAAGTTTGCCCAGACAAGTAGGTATAGTGACTTCTTGCACTGATGATCTTTGTTGGTTATAAAAAGTGAGCCTGCACTTTGAACTACATCAGATGTACACACTTTTTGGTTTTAAGACTAGCAAAGTATGTCAGGAACAAAAACAAAGATTGTTCTCAGCTAAGATTCATGCATGGTGACTATAATTACTTCCATAGCTAAAACTTGAGCAATAAGGGGGTGGGAAGAAAGCTCAGCAGTTAAGAACACTTGCAATGCAGTCCTGAAGACCTGACTTTGGATGCCAGCACTCAAGAGCCTGGCATCCCATAAATACCTGTAACCTCAGCTCTGAGGCAGACAAAGACAAGAAGATTACTATGGCATCCATCCCAGTCAAGAAAATGCAAGCTCCCAATTCAAGGAGTGATCCTGCCTCAAAAGGGATGGTAGAGAGTGATAGAAGAGGACATCCAGTGTACTCTTCTGGCTTTCATGCATGTCTCACACATGTATGCATATATTCACACAGACATAAACACACACATAAACCACACAAAAAAAATTAAAAAATAATTGGAGTGACATGAAGTTGGAGAGATGGTTCAGCAATTACGAGTACTTGATGTTCTTCCAGAGGACTGGAGTTTGGTTCCCAGCAACAACATTGTTGAGCAGCTCACAGTTTTTGAGACAGGATTTCTTTGTGTAGAATTGGTTGTCCTGGACTTGCTTTGTAGACCAGACTGTCCTCATACTCACAAAGATCAGCCTGCCCCTGCCTCCTGAGTACTGGGATTACAGGCATGTACCACCGCACCAGGCAATACATAAATTTTAAACTGGGCATTATGGTGTATACCTTTAATCCCAGCACTCAGGATGAAGAGGCAGGTGACTTTCTTAAATTCAAGGCAATAGTCTGGTCTGCATAGTGAGTTCCAGGACACCCAGAGCTACATAGAGATGGTCTGTCTTAAAAAAGAAAAAAAAAGTAGAATAATAATAATAATAATAATAAATAAAATAAAATAAATCTTAAAAAAAAATACTGATGAGCTTGCCAGAAAGTAGCCACAGCTCTTTGGCTGTGTCATTCCTAGAAAGAAGCATTAATGGAAACCTAATCTAGTCTCCAATTTTTCTATTGTCTCTCTTTACTCCTTATCAGCACTAACCTGCTCCCCACACCCTCCTCTTTCATTGTTACCTAAGGAATTCATCTTTCCAAACAGGTGAAAATAAATTGACTATCTCTGAATCCAGTATTAGTGACCGACTGGTCACATTGGAGTTGTGGGCTGATGATCCTGATTATCTGAAACGTCAAGTTGGCTTCTGTGCCCAGTGGAGCTTAGACAATCTCTGTAAGTAGGGGTTGTCCTTTATTCAAATGGTTTCTACTTATATATATAATATTTTTATCTTATTTCTGTTGAGCTGGGGGTAGGTGGGCACATGTATAGAGGCTAGAGGACAAATTTCAGGTGTTGGTTCTCCCTTTCTACTATGTGGGCTCCAGGTTATTAGACAAATAGCCTTACCTGCTGAGCCATCTCACCAGCCAAATTCTTTACATTTATAAATCCGTGTCTTTAGTAGGGTAAATAGCCTTGCTTTTGCTGTAATGAGTGAGAGTTCTGCTTAGTAAGTTTCTCTATACTCTAATAGAAAAGTATCCTAGGCACCTTCCAAATGAGCGTTAACTGGAATGCTTCCAATTTCAGCATTCTCCAGTTCACAGACTTACCGACACCTGCTGAGTCAAACTCCTTAACTATATAGCTCTGTCTAAGAACATACACTTTTCCTTACTATCCTACAACTAGGTCCTGCTAGCTCCACTTCTGGCCATGTTCATACTTGTACTTTCTTCTTTGTCTTTTCTTTTTATGTGTACATGTGTGGAATTTTTATTATCATGTGACAAAATGTCTGACATGAATAACTTCATGGGAAGAATTACTTATTTTGGTTCATAGTTTTATAGGTCTTAGTTTTCTGTAGCAGGAAGGTGGGTAAAAAGAGCCAAATCAGGGAGGCCAGGAAACAAAAAAGCCAGAATACCTTTGTTTAAAATTTAATTTAATATAATTTTTAGCGATAGATCCTAGAACGTTGTTCCTGCTGGGAAAGCATCTACCAGTGAGCTATGTCCCCAGTCTGTTTACCTTCTTTGTACTCTTCTCCTTACTTCAGATGGTCTCTTCAAACCCTAATTAATTCTTAGACTGTGGCAGTTGTTTTTAACCTTTTTTTTTTTTTTTCATTTTTTTCTTCCAAAGGCTCTTGTAATACAAACCAGGTTGCTTTGTTATTACCTATCTCTGTTGCTAGCACTGTGCTAATGCACAGGTGAACACATAACATCCAGGTCTTGCTCTAACATGGAACACAGCAATACAGTGCTAGCTAAAGAGTAATTCTGAGTAAATCAATTTGGAAGCTAGGCATGATGACACAGGGCTATAATCTTAGCATTTGAGAGGCAAATGTAAGAGGAACAGAAGCTCAAGGTCATCTTCAGCTACATAGTGAGTTTAAATCCAACCTGAGCTACAGTAGATTGTGCTTCAAAAAAACAAAACCAACTAATCCAGGTATTATAGTACACGCTTTTAATCTTGTGCTTAGGAGATGGAAACAGGTAGACCTCTGTGAGTTCAAGAATGGCCTGGTCTACCTGGCAAGTTCTAGACCAGTCAGGGCTACATAGTGAGACCTGAACTTTGGAATTTTCTTCAGTCACTGTAATAGATACAGAGACTGGAAAGAAACACCATGCTCACCGTGCTGCCTTTTTTTTTTTTTTTTTTTTTTTTTTGCTTTTGCTTAGTCTATGGAATAGACTAAGTAAAGCTAAGATGCTAAGCCCTATGAGTTTTTCATTCCTTGACAAGTGTGGCAGCTAGAGATGATAGTAGTAGTTTTCCCTTTTTTCCAAACCATTATAGCCTGCTTTAGGAAATATGACCACTTTTTCTTTTGCAGTTTTAAAAGAAGGTAGACAACTAACCTACGAGAAAGTGGACTTGAATAACATTAGGGCGATGCTGAACAGCAATGATGTCAGCGAGTACTTGAAGATCTCACCTCATGGCTTGGAGGTAAAGCTTTCACAGACCTTTTCAGGGCTAAGATTACTTTGTCCCCATTTTTCGTGCCCTGCTTAAGAATAAGAGCAATGTCTAACAGAATAGGTAAAATGTTTTCTTGTACCTGAAGAGTGATTAGAGGTAAAATCGGTAAGGATAGAGAATGCTTCTAGATGTTAGCTACTCCGTTACTTCTCACATGTTACAGCTTCTGTTGTAGCACTGTAGTGCTTGTGACTGTTTTAAATATGTCTGCATTGTTTGTTTTTAATGCTCACAATTGCTGAATGAGTGCTCTATTACTGAGTTACAGCCCTAGACAAATATATGTTTTAAACCTTTAAAAAAAATTGTTATATATTTGAATGTTTTGCCTGCATGTATGTCTATGTACTGTTTGCTTGCCTGGTGCCTGTAAAGACCAAAAGAAGACATCGGATCCCCCGGATCTGGAGTTACAGACATTTGTGAGCCATGTGGATGCTGGGAATCAAACCCACATGCTTTGGAAGAGTAACCAGTGCTCTTAACTGCTGATCCATTTCTCTAGCTCTGTATCTGTTTTTAATCTTCGCCATTTTCCTTAATTAAAAGTACAATGACAAGTGTTTCCCAAAGAAGTTGCTCCTGTGTAAATGCCCACATAACAATTGCACTGGACCTGGTGCTTTTCTCTCATGTTGAATATTGCCAATAATGCAGGTTGGAGGAACGCTGCTTATATATAGGAGAATACCACAGGCCTTAGCATTTCAGGATTGAAGTACAGTTTAAACAATAGTTGCCATATCCCTTCTGTCATTTTTTTTTTTTTTTTGCTTTGGATTATATGTAGGTAACATGTCTTTACCCTTCCCCATCTTTATCTAATGAAGGCAATGTTTGTGCATTTATAAAGATTCTGATCTCAAAGCAAGCTCTCTACATACTGAAAAACAGAGCCAGGAACTTTAACTAGTTGAAGTTGCAGCCATCTTTGAAAACCTGAAAGTCAAACTAAAATAATAAAAGGGCTGCCTCCCTGAGTTTTATGCTTTTGTACATCACTGAAGATGGACCATGGTAGCCCCACCAAGAGCTTAATTAGTAAAAGGCTGTCCAGCCTTCCCTATTCCAGTTACATGGTCTTCAGGCACCGATGGATTGATTGTACTCCTTGGTTCTGCCAGGCTCGCTGTGATGCCTCCTCCTTTGAGAGTGTGCGCTGCACTTTTTGTGTGGACACTGGGGTGTGGTACTACGAAGTAACAGTGGTCACTTCTGGTGTCATGCAGATTGGCTGGGCTACCCGAGACAGCAAGTTTCTCAATCACGTGAGTACCTGGGGTCAGCAAAGGAAGCAGCAGCTTGCTTCTGGTGGATGGGTAGAGATACTCAGATGTGCTTATTTTTCAAATAGGTTTGCTCAGTGACTGGGTGGTGCCCTATTCCTGACAGTCATTTGGTGTACTGCTTCTAAATAAGAAACAATAAGTTCACCTTAATTTCCTATCTAGAATTTGTCTTTATGGCTCTTCTGTAGTCCCAGCCATATCTGGGATCACTTATCGCATTGTGACAAGGAATGATTTTTTTTCTTGTTTTTGTTTTGTTTGTTTGTTTGTTGAGAAAAGCTTTCTCTGTGTAGCCCTTTTGTCCTGGAACTCACTCTATAGATCAGGCTAGCCTCAAACTCAGAGAGCTACCTGCCTCTACCTCCCAAGTGGTGGGATTAAAGGGGGACACAACCACTGACAAACTGCCAACAGATGATTTTTACCTTGAGATTAAGCTTTGGAACCTTCTGGGGACTGGAGAAATGACTCAGTGGTTAAGAGTGCTTCCTTCTCATCCCAGAGGACCTGACTTTGGTTCCTATACCCTCATAAAGCTGCTAACAACCACTTGTAATTTCAGCTCCAGGAGATCTAACAACTCTTTCTGGCCCCTATGGGCATTCACCCACATGTGACACATACACACTAACATACACATAAATAAAAATGCATCTTTAAAAAGAAACCTTGAATAAATTCGCTTTCCATAGCATTAAATACTGCCTGACTTCTCTCATTTGACTTTTACCTTATAATTAATAGGCACATTTAATTTCAGTATTTATTTGTCTTTGTTTATAGAAAGTTCTAAAGTAAAGGAAAGTCTAAATCTGCTATACTAAGCAGGCCTAGGATACCACTGAGTGTGGGAGTGTTACAGGTCCTTCCGTCAGGTGGATGCTTTTCTTTTTGGAGATAAAGTCTTGCTAACCTCGATCATCATATGGCCCAAACCTCAAACTCATGGTGCTCCTTCTACTTCAGCCTCCCAAGTGCAGGGATTATAGGCCTTCACCACCCCACCTGTTCAGACATACCCTTTCAAAACCTAACCCTATTGGTTTTCTTCTGTTGGTCAAATTTGAAGACATTTGAGCTTCTTTGAGAAAACATCAAATGGCAGTGAAGCTGGTGCAGCAGGAAGGGCCCTCAGTCCTTGGGGCCTTCTAGGCAGTTCTAGCCAGCTTCCTCGATTCAACAACTAAGGTTGAATCATGGTTGAGGCTGCAGGGCTTGTGAAGATAAAGCCAAAGACAAGTGAATCCCCATCACCAGGTCAAGAACATGAATATATGGTCCCTAGAAGCTGTGCCCAGTTCCACATAGAGTTCTTATACCAGAAAAATAAAGCGAATTAAGTCTGAGGGAAAAATAAGCTATTTGAAATCGGTTCAACTTTGTCTAGGACTATTTTATAAAACTCCTTAACTAGTAAGAGACTAGCTCTAAGAAGAGGGCGAATGGGCAAAGCTAATGGGCAGGTCTGGACTCGAGTCTGCTGTTGATTTTGTTAGGGAACCTGCAACGTTTGGAAGCTTAGCATTATGTTGAGCTACTGTGTAGTCAGAAGTGACTAGATCTGGAAAACAATTTCATTGTCTAGTTTCTAACACTGATTTATCAGTTATATGGGTACTAGCTACCTGTTCCAAATAGAATCCTAAAAGTGATTCCTGTTTTTAACATTAAAAAATAATCTTGAGCCAGGTGTAGTGGCACACGCCTTTAATCCTGGGGGAGTGGAGACAGAGGCAGGTGGATCACTGTGAGTTCAAGGCCAGCCTGGTCTACACAAATCAGTCCAGGACAGCCAAGGCTACAATAGAGATACCCTGTCTCAAAAACCCAAAAATCAAACAAACAAACAAAAAAGTTAAAAGAAAAAATCTTGAGCCAGATGTGGTGGAGCAAGCCTTTAATCCCAGCACTGGAAGAGGCAGGCAGATCTCTGTGTCTACAGAATGAATTCCAGAAGAGTCAGTGCTACACAGAGAAATCCTGTCTCAGAAAAAAAAAATAATAATATTAAGCTAGACATGATAATGCAAGTCTCTCAGCCTAAGATACATTGTAAGACCCTGTCTCAAAACAAACAAAAGAGCCCTCTTTCCAGTCTGTCATCTTATTTCCACAACCTTTTTTTTTTCAAGTGTTTTTCCCCGACAATTTACATTTCAAAAATAAGAAAAATTGGGACTGAGAAAAGGAAATAAAGAGTAAGACTGAATTCAATACCATTGTTATTTTACAACATATTTTTACTTTCTCCCCTAAAACTGAGGAGAATCTGAAAGGATTTTTAATCTCCTCATTTGAAAATGATAAAATAGTCCAGAACTAAAGAAAATAGGGATTGTAGCATTGAAGTACCTTCTCTCTATATTTTTCTATTAAAAGTTTCTAGCAGTCACGCTAATAACAATGACGGTTAGATTTTATAATGGTCACTGAAACTTGTGGCTAAAACTGTTTCTGCCATAGAGTTGTAGATATTTGGCACGTCAAAATAAGACTAAAAGTAATTTTTCTTTCCCCTAAATTGTGATAGGCTTTTGACTTTTTAGATTCTCTCTCTTCCCTCACCTCTCTCTCTCTCTCTCTCTCTCTCTCTCTCTCTCTCTCTCTGTGTGTGTGTGTGTGTGTGTGTGTTAGTTTGTGCACATTAATGCTGGTACATTTGGAGGCCAGAGGAAGACATCAGATCCACTGCAGCTGGTTAAAGTCAGTAGTGAGTCCCCAGCATGGTTACTGAAAACCAAGTTCAGGTCCTTTGAGAGAGAAAGAAGCTCTCTTCACTTCTAGCCCCAATTTTGATCTTTTTTGTTTTTAAAGAGACAGTTGTTTTCCCTAATTAGGAACTATTTGAGTTCCTGTTAGAAAGCTGTTGAAGTCAGATAGGATGTCTTTTTTCAAATATAAGCTTTTTTGTTTCCATGATATTATTCTGATAATTACTAATATTTCACTTGTATAGACAGACTACAGCTTTATGGTATATGTCATTCTATGAATACACTTTTTTCAAGATGTCTGAAGTCTCTTTATAGTGCCTTTATTTTAAGTCTTACTGCATAAGTTTCATTCTCAAGGAGCTAGCATAGGGCTCAGATGTAGAGCATTAAAATGAGAAGCCTTGGGATAGTTCTTATTTAGGTCACTTAAGATAGTTTGTCTTGTTTTGTTGTATTTTTGATGGAGCATTTTGAGGACTAAAGATACAGTTTGATTTATCTAAACTATCTTTTGTCTTCTCAGGAGCATCCAACATGACAGGTCTCTCACATCCTTTTCCATTTTTAAAAAAGGGAAAGCATGATGGTTCAGGCCTTTAACCCCAGCACTGGGGAGGTAGAGGAAGTGAATCTCTGAGTGTGAGGCAGTCTGATGTAGATACTGAGTTTCAGACCAGCCAGGAATACGTAATGCAAGGGAGGAGGTTCCCAAACAGAGTAATGCCTGTCTGTAATCTCAGAGCCTGAGAGGAGGAGAATCAGAACAATCAGGGACAGCCTTGACACATGAGAGCCTAAAGAAGAGGCAGAAGCGGATAGATCTCTGAGTTCTAGGCCATCCCGGTCTATATAGCTATTTCCAGGACAGCCAGAGCTACATAAAATAGAGAGATCTTGTCTCAAATACCAAAAAAGGAGGAGAAAGAGGAAGGAGGAGGAAGAGAAGGAGTAAGATGATGGACATTTTAAATTCTGGAAGTAAAGACAATTGTATGTGGACATTTTTTTCATCATAAAGAAAGAAATGAGGTTTGGAGAGATGGCGTAGTGGTTGAGAGCTCTTGCTGCTCTTTCAAAATACCTAAGCTCAGTTCCCAACTAAGGTAGCTCACAACCTGTAACTCCATTCCAGGAAATCTGATGCCCTCTTCTGGCTCTATAGCTACCCCACACACATGAACATGCATACACACACACACACACACACACACACACACACACACACACAAATAAATTTAATAAATCTTCAAAAGGGGAGGGGGTTAGAGATTGCTTAACTGTTAAGGACACTTGCTACTCTTCTAGAAGACCCCAGTATGATTCCCAGCACCCACACAGCAGCCCACAACCATTTATAACTCCAGTTACAGAGATCCTGTGGCCTCTTCTGGCCTCCAACAGCACCACGTATGCATATTATCACATAATATAACATATACCTATAATCACAACACTTGGGAAGCAGAGGCAGGAGGATTACCATCAGTCCAAACCAAAGTTGATCCAGATAGTGAATTCTGTGCCAGCCAGGGCTGGGTAGCAAGACAGTTTCAAATAATAAATTACAAGCCAGGTACAGTGGCGCACACCTGTAATTCCATTTCTCAGGGAGGCAGAGGCAGGTGGATCTCTGAGTTCAAAACCAGCCTGGTCTACAAATGAGTCCAGGACAGCCATGACTACAAAGATAAACCCTGTCTCAAAGAACAAAAAATTAAATTAAATTAAAAAAATAAAAATAGGGGCTAGAGAGATGGTTCAGACGTCTGTTAAGAACACTCACTGTTCTTCCAAAGGTCCTGAGTTCAATTCCCAGCAACCACATGGTGGCTGATAATCACCTATACTGAGAGCTGGTGTACAGGCAGAAATCTGTGTAAATAAATAAATAAATCTTAAAATAAAAATAAAAACCCAAATAAGTATAAAAAAATTACAAATGTTTAAGGATATATCTGGGTCATTGAAAAGTAAAGATAAATGAGACCAGTAAGCTGGCTCACTGAGTGTAAGTCTCGGACCTCTCACTTTCTAAGTGTATATTCTACTATTGGTGGATTTTTATTGATTGAATAACTGATTTGTTCAGCCTCAGGAAAGGTTAGTAAGGTATTGTTTATAGCAGGTTGCTGCATTTCTGCTCTGCAAAACAGGTCAAGTTCAGTTAACTTTTTTTTTTTTTTTTTCTGAGTACTAGGATTAAAGGTACGCACTACCACGCCTGGCTAGTTAACTTTTATTTTTATATATAAATTTTTATTTTTTATATTAGTTATAGTTTTATTTACTTTGTATCCCAGCTGTAGCCCCCTCCCTCGTTCCCTCCCAACCCCACCCTTCCTCCCTCGTCTCCTCCCTGCTCCTCTCTAAGTCCACTGATAGGGGAGGTCCTCCTTCCCTTCCATCTAACCCTAGTTTATCAGGTCTCATCAGGACTGGCTGTAGTATCCTCTGTGGCCTAGCAAGGCTGCTCCTCCCGGGGGGGGGGGGGGGCGGATGTCAAAGATCCTGCCACTGAGTTCATGTCAGAGACAGTCCCTATTCCCCTTACTAGGGAAACCCACTTGGATGCTGAGCTACCATGGGCCACATCTGAGCAGGGGTTCTGTAAACTTGTACAACCACTTTGGAAATCAATCTGGTGCTTTCTCAAACAATTAGGAATAGTGCTTCCTCAAGATGCAGCTATACCACTCCTAGGCATATATCCAAAATATGCTCAAGTACACAAGGACATTTGTTCAACCATGTTTGTAGCAGCTTTATTTGTAATAGCCAGAACCTGGAAACAACCCAGCTGTCCCTCAACAGATGAGTGGATACAGAAACTGTGGTACATTTACACAATGGAATACTATGGAGCAATTAAAAACAAGGAGATCATGAAATTTGCAGGCAAATGGTGGAATCTAGAAAAGATCATCCTGAGGGAGGTATCCTAGAAGCAGAAAGACACACACGGTATATACTTACTTATAAGTGGATACTAGACCTATAAGATAAGACAAACATACTAAAATCTGTACATCTAAAGAAGCTAAACAAGAAGAGGTTCCAGAGTAAGATGATCAGGCCTAACTTAGAAAAACAAATGGGATGGACATTGGAAGTAGGAGAAAACAAGAAACAGGACAGGAGCCTACCATAGAGGGCCTCTGAAAGACTCTACCTAGCAGTGTATCAAAGCAGATGCTGAGACTCATAACCAAACCTTGGGCAGAGTGCAGGGAATCATATGAAAGAAGGGGGAGACAGTGGGACCTGCAGAGGACAGGAGCTCCACAAGGACCAAATATATCTGGGCACAGGATCTTTTCTGAGACTGATTCTCCAACCAAGGACCATGCATGGAGATAACCTAAAACTCCTGCTACTTAACTTTTTTTTTTTTTTTTTAAGATTTATTTATTGTTTACACAGTGTTCTGCTATACACACCAGAAGAGGACACCAGATCTCACTAGAGATGGTTGTAAGCCACCATGTGGTTGCTGGGAATTAAACTTAGGACCTTTGGAAGAACAACCAGTGTTCTTAACCTCTGAGCCATCTCTCCAGCCCGCTACTTAACTTTTTAAATGGTATGCATAGTGCACATCAAGGGCTAATTCTAATTCAGAGTTGTCACCTTGGAATTTAATATTTTATAGTTAAGGAATTTGTCAAAAATCTTTCCACTCTATATCCTGGCTACACTGTTTATCACATAAAACAAACAAGCCATCAACAACTAAGATTAGTTTTCACTCCCTTTAAGATAACAGGTGTTTGACTTGCTTTTGTCTCCTCCTACTTTTCTTCCATACTTTTAATTTTTTACTTTCCTTAAAAACTATTCTCATGTGCGCTAGAGAGATGGCTCAGTTGATAAGAATAGTTGCTGCTCTTCTAGAGGACCAGAGTTTGTTTCTTAGTATGCATGTTGGACATCCTATAACCAACTGTAGCTCCAGATTCAGGGGATCTGAGGCCCCTTTCTGGCCTCTACAAGTACACATACATACATATACAAAAAAAAATTAATTAAGCAAATATCTTATTAATAAATAAGTGAATGAAAAACGGACAAAGGCAAACAATTTTTCATTGCTTTTACTTGCTTTTTTAAACACATCTTGGAGGGGAGATGTATACCATGGCACTTACGGAAGTCAGAGGACAACTTTCAGGAGCTGGTTCCCACTCTCCATCAAGGGGATTTCAGGATTGAAATCAGGTGTTCAGGCTTGGCAGCAAGTACCTTTTAAAAATACGTACTTTTTGTTATAATTTATTATGTTGGATGGGAGCAGTGTGCATGTCCCACGATATCCATGTGGAGGTTGGAGGACAGCTTTTGGGAGTCAGCTATCTCCTCTCACCATTTGGGTCCCAAAGATCAAACTCAAGTTGTCAAGCTTGGCAGCTAGTGTTCAAACATTGAAAATAAGTTAAACTCTCACTCACCCTTTTTACTTGTTGAGACAGTGTCTCGTGTAGCCTTGAACCCTCCTACTCCTGCTTCTGCCTCTTAAGTTCTGGGATTATAGATGTGCTCGGCTCCCATTCACCCTTGTATATTAATAATTGTGGGCAATAGTTAAAAGATAGCAAGTGAGCTGAACATGGTGGCGCACGCCTTTAATCCCAGCTCTGGAAAGGCAGAGATACAGGTGGATCTCTGTGAATTTGAGGCCAGGCTGGTCTACAAAGCAAGTCCAGGACAGCCAGTTCTACACAGAGAAACCCTGTCTCGAAAAACAACAAAACAAAACAAAAGGTAACAAGTTATAAAAGAAGAAATTGTTGAGAACCTGTATAATATTCAAATTGAACTGTTCTCAAATGGTTTTAAGCTGAGTGTCCAGTCATAAAATCTGAGGATGTAGGGTTTTTGTTGTTGTTGTTTTTGGTTTTGTAGTTTTGTTTTTGCTTTCAGAGACAGAGTTTTTTTGTGTAGCCCTGGCTATTCTGGACTCCCTTTGTAAACCAGGCTGGTCTTGAACTCACAATGATCCACCTGCTTCTGCCTCCCAGAGTGCTGGGATTGCAGGCATGCGCCACCGCATCCAGCTAAGGATGTGGGCATTTTGAATCCACCACATTCAGGAAAGGTATTTGCTTAGCCACAGAGAAGTGTTGAGGCTAAAGTACCTGCAACAAAGGAAGCACTTGACAAATTTTTATTGGCAAAGCTAGTATCTGTTTACTTGGAACTAGGCTTCTGTGCCAATTTTTTTATATATTCCAAGTACCGTTGGCTTTCCCTTCATCCAGAAAAGCTTAGAAAGCCACCTACTAGGTCTTTCTGGGTTAGAGTTTTGTTAATCTTCTGGTTCTTATCTCTCTCCAGGAAGGATATGGCATTGGGGATGATGAGTACTCTTGTGCCTATGATGGCTGCCGGCAACTGATTTGGTACAATGCAAGAAGTAAGCCTCATGTGCACCCATGCTGGAAGGAAGGTATTCATTCTTCTCTATCTTGAACTTGTCACCTGGGTTAGCTATTTAGAAGACATTTACTATGGTAGGCTTAAAATACCTTAATAGGAAACTTGGCATCACTGCCATGATTATGAATGCTGTTTTTTAACTTAACTATTTTGGCAACTCTTCTGAAGCAAAGCATTTCTGTAGGGGCTGGAGAGATGACTCGGTGGTTAGGAACACATGCTGCTTTTCCAGAGAACCTGAGATCAGTTTTTAGCATCCATGTTGGGTGGCTCACAACTGCCTGTAACTCGAGCTCCAAGAGAGTCTAATACCTTCTAGCATCCATGGGTACCTGCACTCATGTGCACATAAAACTCATATGCTACCGTCTCAATAAGTGTTCTGTTGCTATGAACAGAGACACCATAACCATGGCAAATCTTATAAAGGAAAACATTTCATTAGGGCTGGCTTAAAGTTTCAGAGATTTAGTACATTATCATCGTAGTGAGAAGCATGGTGGCACACAGGCAGACATGGTACTAGAGAAGGAGCTGTGAGTTCTACCTCTGGGTCAGCATGCATCAGGAAGAGAGTGATACTGGGCCTGGCTTGAGCTTCTGAAACTTCAAAGTCCCCCCCAGTGACATATTTCCTCCAACAAGGCTACACCAGTAAGGCTACTTACTCCCTATGAGTCTGTGGCAGCCATTGCCATTAAATTATGCCATAGCATAATTTAAAACAATAAAACTAAATCTTTTCATAATCTTGGCACTCACGAGGCAGAGGCAAAGCCAGCCTTCTCTATTTAGCTAGTTCCAAGCCAGCCAGAGCTACATAGTGAGATGCTGTCGGTAGATAGGTAGATAGATAGATAGATAGATAGATAGATAGATAGATAGATAGATAGATAGATA
>NW_026596034.1:10944536-10992592 GCF_907164565.1 Psammomys obesus
ATAGATAGATAGATAGATAGATAGATAGATAGATAGATAGATAGATATGGCTGAATGAATGAACAAAATGGAAGAATAAGTGGTGGTTCAGTTGCTGTTCCAGAGAAGCTGAGTTCAGTTCCCAGCACCCAGATCAGAAGCATCACAACTGCCAGTAACTCCAGTTCTGAGGTATCTGACTTCCTCTTCTAGCTTCTACTGGCACTTGTAATCGTGTGGTATACATTCACGCAAATGCATACACATAAGAAATTATAAAAATATTTCTAAAAATAATAAAAATTAGAAAAAATATATAAGTGTTACTGCAAAACAAAAACAACAACAAAAAGCCTCCTATAGTTAGTACTTTTTCACATAGAATTTCACTCTGTCGTGCAGGCAGCCCTGGAAGTCACTCTGTACCGTGGTTGAGTGCAGGTGTGAATCACTATTCCCACCTACTCTTACAGTTAAGATAGGGCTTTTTGTAACTCAATGCAGAGCAATTGCCTACTAATCATGAGACCCTGTGTTAGATGCCAAGTAACACACACACACACACACACACACATACACATACTTTGTGAAGTCTAGTTTATTCTCTGTGTCTGTGTTTTGAATGAAGGGACCATGGATATGTTAAAAACACTAGAATTGTTGTGACACTAACATGAGGATATTTTCAGAGATGAAATAGTTATAAAATGGGTATGGTAGTCAGAGGCCAATACTCTATGTAGGGTCATATGGAACAGAAGTAGGTAAAGAATGAAACCTCTTTATTGTCAGGATTGGAGCTAGATAAAGAACAGTCCAGCCCTTTGTCCATGTTCCTCCTTCATTTCCTATACTAATCAACATTATAAACTGAAGTATCAGGCATGCCAAGAAAGCTGGGGCTTGATCACTCACAGAGGACTAACTTGATAGTGTGAAAAAGGGAATGAATCTGAGAAACCAACAAGGCACCCAGGTTTTTTGTTTTGTTTTATTTAGGTTTGGTTGTTGGTTTTTGAGACAGTCTCTCTCCATAGTCCTGGCTGTCCTGGAACTCCCAGTGTAGACCATGATGTCCTGTAACTCACAAAGATCCACCCACCTCTGCCTCCTGAGAGCTGAGATTTAACGTGTGTGCCACCAAGCCCAAACCTAAATTTTTGAAGGAATATAGAGCTTATATATGTCATAGAGGCATTTGTCTTCAAAACGTTTTTTCAGGTTATAGTGTTACTATTTAGTCCTGCCTGGTCTAGTGCTCACTCTACTAGAGATTAGGCTGGCCTTGAACCTGGAGTACCCCTCCTGCTTCTGCTTCCCAAATGTTGGGATTAAAGGTGTGTGCTACTATCCCTGGCTTCTTAGAAGCTGCCATTTTTTTTAAATCAGAATTTAAGAAAATGTTTGTGAATACATTTATTTTAAAATTTGAAAAACAGAAAAGTGCAAAGCAGTTTTCATTTTATCCCCTCCCCCAACACACACACATACACCATACACATACACACACACACACACACACACACACACACACAGAGAGAGAGAGAGAGAGAGAGAGAGAGAGAGATTTTAATCAGGGTTACTATTGCTGTGATACAACACCATGACTTAGGGGTGAAAGAGTTATCAAAGAAAATCAACTGAGAGGGAAAAGAGTTATTTCATCTCCTTTCAGCTAACAGTCCATTACTGAGGAACCTGGAGGCAAGAACTAAAGCAGAAACCATGGAGGAATGCTGCTTAGTGGCTTGCTCAGTTTACTTTCGTTTATACTCACAATGGACTTAGCCCTCCTGCATTTAAAAAAAAAAAAATGCCCTACAGACTTGCCCACAGGCCAAGTAGGCAAGTGGCTGTTTTCTCTCTTGAGGTTCCTCTTCCCAAATAATTTTAGTTTTTATCAAGTCAACAGAAAATAAACCAACTAGGACATTGCACACACACATATGTGTATATCGTGTGTGTGTAAATAAATACATAGAGAATATATAAATGTGTGTGGGTGTTGTCCATACATGTATGTGCACCACATGTATACCCAGTGTCCACATATGCCAGAAGGGAACTGGAGTTGCAGATGGTTGTGAACTACCATGTGAGTGCTGGGATTCCAACTCTAGTCCTCTGGAAAGGTAGCCAGTGCTTCTTAACTGCTGAGCCATCTCTCCAGCCCTAGAGATTCTTTTTAAGCACGTAGATTGGTATGTGCATATTTCCCTTTGTTGTGCTTCATCTCCTGAACAGGTTTCTAAGTTATAAAAAAATAACACCTAGTGTTGGAGTTGTGGCTCAGGTGTTGTGCCCCATATGAGGTGCTAGGCTCAGTCGATAGCACTGAATAATCTGGGTATAGTGGTATGTCTGCTAACACCAGGACTCATGAAGTAGAGACAGGAAGATTAAAAATGCAAGGTTATCCTCAGCTACATAAGTATAAGGCCATTCTGAGCTAGAGACACTGTCTCAAAAAAAAAAAAAAAAAATCTAGACCAACAAGAAAACATGATTGGCTTGTATGGTGGGATGCACATATAATCTCAACATTCAGGAGGCTGCAGCCACAGGATTTCATGTTTGAGGCTATATGTGGCTATATGGCCAACTGGAGACCAGCTAGAACTACATACAAAGACCTGTGTCAGAAAATCCAAAAACAAACAAAATAACTTTTAATGCTTTTCAGTATTTCATTATAAACTAGAACAAAAAAAAAAAAAATGAAGTCTTGTTTTTAAAAAAATCAGTGAGAATGTGTGCTTTAAAACAAAAACATTTGGGTAGTTATTTTCTAGGGAGTTTAAATCTTGCAGAGAAGTAAAACAGCACATAATTTTATCTTACCCAGCATGTACATTTTTTTTTCACATTTTAGCATCTTGAAATTGGTATGCATCTTATACAAGTGATGGCTTGTCATAGTTTAAATGAAAGCTTTTATTCCTTTAATGATACATGAAAATACTGCTATGGAAATACCAGATAAGCTGCACAAGAAACAAAGAAAAGTGTGTTGAGTATGTAGCTCAAGACACAAACTTAGTACAGGGCATTGAGGCCCTTCCAGGTTCTGAGTAGCACAAGCCTAACAGTGTTTGGTTTATCTTCCAGGAGACACAGTAGGGTTTCTGTTAGACCTGAATGAAAAGCAAATGATCTTCTTTTTAAATGGCAACCAGCTGCCTCCTGAGAAGCAAGTCTTTTCATCCACCGTGTGAGTAGCTCCTCACAGTCAAAGACTGAGTAGATTAATGGAATGTATTTTTCTCAAGGATAAAAACCTGTTTGTTTATTTAAGCAGTTAGAGAAATTGGTTTATTTCAATTAATCAGAGCTCCCCATTTGATCTGACCTCAATGTCCAAGAGACATTGAGATACAGAGAGATAAATGTGTGGTCTTCCCTGGCTCACAGACCTGTCTAGGTTAATAAAGAGAACCTGTCTCCCTTCCTTTCTACCACAGTAACTAGCTCACTTTGACTTTCCCAAAATGACTGTATGTGAACTTGTTTTTTATAAATTCTGTTGACCTCTGTGCTCATTTTCGTTTGTAGATCAGGATTTTTTGCTGCAGCTAGTTTCATGTCATATCAACAATGTGAGTTCAATTTTGGAGCAAAACCATTCAAATACCCACCATCTATGAAATTCAGCACTTTTAATGATTACGCCTTCCTAACAGCTGAAGAAAAGATTATCTTGCCAAGGTAAGAGTCTGCTGGGACTCTCTCCAGATTGTCATGTGCATCTCATAGAAAATTACAAAAACTTATGGGAGATTTTTTTTCCAGCATTGCACAAATAATTTTGAACAAGTAATCTCACTGAAAAGGTTGACTTCTGGGAAATATAAATTAGTAAAACAGATCCCAGAAAGGTACATACAAATCAATGATAGTGTAAAATTATTTGAAAACAAAAATTAAAAGCATTGTCTAGCAAAAGCAGGTAGTTTCATAAGATCTCTCTATCAAATTATGAGTGATATAGCGTCATTATTATTTAAAGCAGTGGTTCTCAACCTGAGGGTCAAACAACCCTTCCACAGGGGTCACCTAAGACCATTGGAAAACACAGATATTACATTTTAATTAATAACAGTAGCAAAATTACAGTTATGAAGTATCAACAAAAGTAATTTTGTGGTTGGGGGTCACCGAAACAGGAAGAACTGTATTAAAGGGTCCTGTCTTAAGAAGCTTGAGAACTACTGCTTTAAAGTGTTACAGGACCCGGAGAAGGAGGAACATGCCCACATTCTTTTTATGAGTTAGATAATATTGAAATATGAGTTAGATAATATTGAAAAGGGCTGCTGTGGTGGTGCCAACTTTAAATCTCAGTACTAGGAAGGCAGTGGTAGGAGAATCTCTACCTGAGGCCAGCCTGGTCTAAGAACTTGTCTCAAAAAACCCAAAAAAATAAAATAAAATAAAAATCAGAAAAACTATAATATATTCACACATACAAACACAAACAAAAATGCAAACTAACTTCATTGGAATATCTGTATAAAAATCCTTAGTGAAGAGTAAATCATTAGCAGACCTGGTTTATTGAAACCAACTCCTTTTGTGTTTAAAATGCATAGCAAACTTGCTACCACTGTTCTACAACCATTAACACAAAAGAAGCATCTCAGGTAAAATTTTATCACCCTTATTTGACAGAAACTGAGACTGAGTGATTACCTGCTTGTCTTCCTCATAAGATGAACATAGTCTGTTCCTTCAGCTAGGGAAAGACTCCAGGTGCTCGCTGGTGATTACTGCATGTTGAAGCCTGTTACACATCATGAGCCAAAGTTCATCAGTTTTTTTTAACAGGGCAGCCTTCCTGGGCCACTGTGAGACAGGGGATTTTTATTCCTAGTGTTATACCAATAAAGTAGTCCCTCAGCAGTTGAGAAGAACATACTGGCCAGGGCACAGCTTGTGTTGAACCATATGTCATACCCATAAATATAAGTATAATGCAGTGAAATCCTGGCTTATGATTTGAATCGAAACACAGGTCTATAAGCAGCCCTCTTACTTTACCTTACACGCTGTCTCAGTGAGTAGTCGGCAGATTCAGATGAACTAGAACATGTTACAGGAAGAGCAGCAGAGCCTTGGCAATGATCTAAGAGGCCATTTACATGTGTTCAGGCATCTGAGGTATGTTCCTCGGAGCTTCTATGCAGCTTGTCCTGGTGCTTGAGTTGCTCTTGGTATTAAGTCTGAGGTGACACCTCCCTTTCATCTGCCACACCTCAGTCCTTTGTTTATCCAACATGCTTTTCCTGGGATGAGGCTCATCAATCACCTGAAGGGCACAAATGATCCATCTATGAGTTCCCTTGCTTCTTCAGGGTTAAGCGTCCCAGAATGGGGGTGGGAAGTCATCTTTTATGACCAGCTTATATATATCAGTGTGGTAACTGAATATTCATTTAACACTCAGTGTGTGTCCTGTCTTCAAGAACAACAGATTACAACCCATGTCAGTTTCATTCGGAATCTAGACCTGTTTTCTCTCTGACAAATACACAGAGTTTTTGACACAGGCTTTTTGCTGCAGGCCTATAATCTAAGCTACTACAGAAGCTGAAGCAGAAGGATTGCAACTACTACTTGGAATTTTGTTGTTTATATTATGTTTATTCTCTAGTTATTCTCTTCACTGTTTTGTCTTAAACTCTTTATTATGCTAAATTCAAATATACAGCAAAAATGTAAAAGGATCGTACAGTGAAGCGCATACATCCTTAGCTACAGTAGTCAGCCACATGGTCTGCTTCTCCTGTGGTCTTCCCTCATCTATCTGTTAATAACCCATTTCCATCCCAGTTTCTCTATTGCTGCTCCCTTGAATGGTCTCTCCTGACAGCAAGGCTCACTTCTCCATGCCTTCACATGTCTACTAAAGTTTGCTTAGTAAGGTCCTCCTTGACTGCTGTCAATCTAACCCCTGCACCTCACATATGGGAGCACTCCTTTCCCTCTTTCCCAGGTTAGTGTTCATCATGGCAGTCCTCAGCATTTAACATCATTTTTAGTTCTGTCTCCCACATCGACACACTAGACCATAACCTCTATAAAACCAGATACTTCTTTTTTTTTTTTTTTCTTTCTGTTTGTAGATTGCCTTTTATTTTTTACCCACTCTGTCACCTCTAGAGCCCAGGCTGGCCCAAGACTCATGGAGGTCTCCCTATCCTAGCTTCCTAGCTTCTAAATGCTGATTCTACCTGTATGCCACCATGCCTAGCTAAGGACACCTATTTGGTCTCCTGTTCACTGCTGAATTACCAGGGCTTGGGGCAGTGCCAGGCACATAACAAGCCTGTAAGTTAACTTCAGGAGAACAGTTATGCATGTCTGCTTCTCTGTCCATTTGGAATGGAAGGGTTCAAACCTAAGGTGTCTAAACTTGCAGAGAGTCTATATGTCATAAACCCCTTGACCTTGTGAGAAAACTGTGGGTATTTTCCCTGAGAAAGGCTTGTACATTTCACCAAATTCTTAATATATGTGACTTAAATGGTTGAAATTTGCTGGTAAAAGAACACTGGACTGGAAACCAAAGAATTTGAATTTGAACCTTTTGTTGTTTATGAAATGACAGCCAAGCCTTCTTCACTCTGCTGAGGCTGAAATAATATGAAAACCTTACTAAACAAAGATTGCAACAAAGTGTATTACTCGTGTAGGGCTTTTTGAGAGCATTTTATGTGCCCCACTGCTGACTCCTTGTTGATGAAAGAATTTCACATTGTTTTGTCTGCTCAGGCACAGGCGCCTTGCTCTGCTGAAGCAAGTCAGTATTCGAGAGAACTGCTGTTCACTCTGTTGTGATGAGGTAGCAGACACCCAGCTGAAGCCATGTGGACACAGGTGAGAGAGAGGGTCTGCTTGTTGGATCATCTTCTACACGTCACATTCAGCAACATTTCATTCTGTTCTTAAATTACTTCTAGGGTATTAGCAAGTCTGTAACTGTTCATCAGGGCTGTTAGATTATTAGGTAGGACTACAGTGGCCGAATGAGGAAGTAAGTTGACAAGTAGTATCTGCTGCCTTCCAGAAAGTACCTGGAATAGAACAAACTATTTGATATGGAAAGCTTAGTTTTTGAGTTTTGCTTTTTTTTACTCAGATAAACACATACACACAAATAGATTTGGGAGTGGTGTAGTTGGAGATAGGGTTTCTTTTGTAGTCCTGGTTGTCCTGGAACTTGATCTGTACATGAGACTGGCCTCAAACTCACAGAGAGCCACCTGCCTCTTCCTCCTGAGTGCTGGAATTAAAGGTGTGTGTCACCACACTTGGTTTCTACTTTTTATATAATTTTAGCTTTATAAAATATGAAAGGCAGCTGGGCATGGTCATTCATGCCTGTAATCCCAGCACTCAGGGAGGCAGAGGCAGGCGAATCTCTGTGATTTCGAGGCCAACCTAATCCACAAAGTGAGTTGAGGACAGCCAAAGCTACACAGAGAAACTCTGTCTCAAAAAACAAAAATAAAAACAAAACAAAAAAAGTGAAAGGCTTGTGCTGTTTGTGAGCTTCTTGAAATTCTCAGCAAATTTTAGTTCTGTGAAAGGAGCATAGAGGACATCCTGGATCCTGTAGGTCAGTGAATAAGCATCACCAGAGCCGCAGATAAGTTGCTCTTTTCTGAGAAAGCCATCCCGGCTCATATTAGAAAGGAGAGTGAGCAGTGTGGCAGCCATGGCCTTTCTCACATGCTGAGCTGTGAGCAACCCATACTGACAATACAGGCTGCTTGTATCTATAACTTCCCAACACTTTGTGTTTCTGTGGTTTTTGACAAAACCTTAATCACATTATTGTCCAGGAATCTTGACCCTAGAATGAGGGACCACAGTTTGTCATCACAGGAGTGATTCAGCCTGGATCCTTGTCCCAGGGTCTTCTGAATAGGCTGTTAGAAGTACATGCAGTAGGTTTCCTTTCACACTTACAGCAGTTTCTCTTCTATAGCCCAGAACTTCTCAGGTTAACTTCTCACCTTTGCAGGATTTAGTTATCAGGGGCTTACAGACTGATACAGAATTTAAAGGTCTTCATTGCCATTTTCCATCATTGTTTTCTAATAGTAGAATCTGATCTTCATCTTTGAGTCCTTTGGTCCTTCCTATGACTTTAAACAGAATTACTAAGGACTAATTGATGAGGGTTTAGTGTGTAAAGACTTGGAGCAAAGTATCCTGAGTATGTGGTCAAAGTTTCTATAACATCCAAAACAGAGTTGGAAAGGAAATCCAAAGAATTACAAGAGTATCTCAATTCAGTTAGATGGTATAAAACCTGCACCTTTTCAGTGGTTAGGAGTGTAAAGTAGATAAACTAAATATTCTTATAGCCTAGAGTTTTTAAGGGTGGCAGTGAAGAAAGGAAATCAGGATAAAATGAGTGACAAGACCTGACCCCTAGAAGAGACTGAAATGGAATCACTCCTCTTAACATAACAAATGTAGTAGTTATGATCTTCCTTTGCCTTCCTTCTGGAAGGCACTAAACCCCAGATAGTTTCACTGGTGAATTTTTTAACATTTTCTAGGGGAAAATAGTTCAAATCTATCTAAACTTCTCTAGATCGCAGGCAAAATGAACCCACAGTACTATTTTTACAAAATCTGCATGGTAAACACTAAAAGCAGAAAAGAAAACACCAAAATGCTAAGAAGACTACTTTTTGTTTCACTTGGGATTTTTGTTGACATGGGAAGGGAGGGGGTGTCTCACCCTGTAGGCCTGGCTGGGAACTTGCCAGGTCAGGAACTTGCTCTGTAGACCAGGCTGGTCTTGTACTCACAGAGATCCACCAGCTTCTGGCTCACAAATCCTGGGATTAAAGACAGGAGCCACTACATCTGGCTTTAAGACCACTTTTTACATTTATGATTATAAATCTAAATAAAACATTAGTAACTGGGGGCTGGAGATAGCCTAGTGGTTAAGAGCACTTTCTGCTCTTGCCGAGGACTTGGGTTTGGTTCTCAGCACCCACCTGGTGGCTTACACCCATCTGTAACTGTAGTTCCAGGAAATCCCATGCTTTCTGACCACTGAGGACACAAGGCATGCAGGTGGTGTACGGAAATACAGACATACAGGCAAAACACACATATAAAATAAAATAATAAATAATATATAAAATAAAAATATTAATAAATAAAATAAGAAGCTGGGTGGTGGTGGCACATGCCTTTAAACCCAGCACTTGGAGGCAGACTCTGCAGGTGGATCTCTTGAGTTCAAGGCCAGCCTGCTCTATACACAGAAATCCTGTCTTAAAAAAAAAAAAGAAAAGAATAGACAAAATTTTTTCTTGATATTTTGAAATATATGTATATCTTTTTATGTTATCTTTGGGAAGTACAAGAATAAAACCCAGACCCTCACACATGCTAGGCAAGTGCTATACCACTGAGATGTATCTGATTTTCTTTTTTTTCTTTTTTTTGATTGGTTGGTTGGTTGGTTGGTTGATTTGGTTTGGTTTTTGAGAGAAGGTCTTGCTATGGAGCCTAGGCTGCTGTGTCTCATCCTCTCAAGTGCTGGGATTGTAGGTGTGACTCAGTAACTAACAATTTTTTAATGGTGAGATGCTGGAAACATGGACACAAGACAAAGATGCTTGTTGCCACTGCTTTGATTTACAATATAAACAAAAGTCAGCATCTCTTCTTGCTATGTGCATAAATACCAACCAATAAGAGAGTGCATGCCAAGGAGTATGTCATCCTAGGTTTCTAGGTTTCTCTATCAGAAACCTATGAGGTCTGGAGAGAAGATTAAGCAGTTAAGAGCACTGGCTGCTCTTCCAGAGGATCCAGGTTCAATTTCAAGCACCCACATGGAGGCTCACAACCATATATAATTAGTTCCTGGAGATCCAGTACCCTCTTCTGGCCTCTTCAGGCACTGCACATGGTATATATGCATAGGCAAAATACTTAAAACATTTTATAATACTGGAAATCTAATATAAAGGCATTGTGTCACATCTATGGTGTAAGATTTTATTGAAAAATGAACTTTTTCTTTAGCTCACAGAGTAAGAAGATTGAAGATAAAAAATAAAAATAGGGAGTTTTAATTTTTTTGTTTGTTTGTTTATTTTTCAAATGGTAATATTACGCTTTCCCCAATAGACTTGTTAACATTTTAGATTTAGCTGGCAGGTAGAGTTTGACCTTTTAAATCATTTAATTTAACTGGCATTTATATCTTTTTCCTCAGCGACCTGTGCATGGATTGTGCCTTGCAACTGGAGACCTGCCCATTGTGTCGTAAAGAAATAGTGTCTAGAATCAGACAGATTTCCCATATTTCATGACACATGTGAGGAAATATCATGGACCTATTTCTACTCAGTTCCAACCAATGTTGAAAAGAAAAGGAAAAAAAAAAACAAAAAAAACTCATGCAAACATCTCTAACCAGTTGTACGAACATTGAAACTTATAGCCATGGCCAGATTTTATGCTAAAATTGGTAGTTTGTCAAAAACAAATTCTCTTAGCCTAACTCAACTTGCCAGCCCTGAATTCCTTTTGAGGCCGAGGAAGGCTGAATGTCATCAGGTGGGCCTATGGTACTTCCGTGAAAGACAACAGGTGACAAAGGGTCTCCTGAACTCTGTAACCACGCCACAATTCTTCATGTTGGGTTCATTTGATTGTTTAACACAAGCTGTTTTGTGTCTTAGTCTACAGTTTTTATTTTGAGGTGAAATTTTGGAGAAGTAATTGACAGCGTGCCTGGGTTAAGTATGGCTGGTCAGAGAACCGCGGTGTGTTAGGCATGGATGCCGCACTGCAAGACTTGACTGTAAACGCAGCCACACAGGTCACACAGGTCAGTACTACAAGCAGCATGAAGATCCTGAAAGGTGCAGGCTGTAGGAAAAACAACAACAACACAAACAAAAAAACAATAACAGCAAAAAAACAAAACAAAAAAAAACCCAATTTTTTTTTTTTTTTATATTTCAGTGATTCCAAAGAACATTCTAGTTTTTTTAAACTACAGAAAATTGGTGGTATTTTCACATTCATGGTGTTTCTATCCAGTTTCAGTACCCACATTTTGTGAGGAAAAATGTTTTACCAATACAGGACGAACTTTAAACCAATTGCAATGTTAGACTGGAGAAAACTGGTAGTGTATCTTTGAGGTACCATCAAATCAGGTTTTTTTGTTTTTTATTTTTTAAAAATTTTTAATCAGTATTGTTTTTGGAAGTAATATACTTTGAAACTCTTGAATTAATAGTCTCTAGAAGACAGTCTGAGAACATATATCCTGTTATTTTAAATAAATACATGTTTTTGAATAGCAAGTTCAATCATGAATTGTTGACTCTGTCTTCATCAAAAGTGTTTTATATCCCTCTCAGGGTCTCTGGTGAAGGCCTTCAAGAGTTCACTTTTTTCTCCCAGAAAATTGGAAGGTAGAATTGTAAATTTTTAAGACTTATTTCATAATGGTGTACCTCAGCAACTGCCTTTCAATTTATGCCAAGTCCTTACTGAGTTTATACTTGAACAGTAGATGTCTTCTGAGTTTTAGAGTGTCTTAAACTCACTGCACATTCTTTTTCCTTCTCCTCTTTCTTGTTTGTGGTTCATTAACCCTGTCCTACTATAGAGGTGATTTCCTTCCTGGCTGTACTTGTTGGGTGCTGGAGTTTCTCCATGTCTCTCTAGTCTTCCATAAATCCAAATATATATATATAAGTATATACACAGATATAGTTATGTGTTCTTCTTCTTCAGCTTGTGGTGAATGCAGTAATTTGCATTGAAGAATAAAAGATCTGTTGCATTTTTTTACTCTAAGATTCCACAGTTCTCATTGGTGTCTTCCTCTAAAGCTCCTACTCCTCATGGTAGGAGAGAATCAAGTATTAGAACTAAGAAAGCCAGGTGCGGTGGCCCATGCCTATAATCCCAGTGCTTGGAGAGGCAGAAGCAGGCAGATCTCTGTGAGTTTGAGGCCAGCCTGGTCTACAATGTGAGTCCAGGACAGCCAAGGCTACACAGAGAAAATCTGTCTCGAAAAAGAAAAAAAAAAAAACTCGGTGGTGGAGTAATGCCTGGTATGCTTAAGGCTCTGTGTTTCTTCCCTGGCACCTGAAAGGAAAAGAAAATGAATTAAGTTTCACCATGCATAGTGCATGCCTTTAGTCTGAGCACTGGAGAAGCAGAGGCAAGCCCATTCTCAGAGCTCTAAGCCAGCCAGGACTACATAGTGAGATCTCATTTAATTACATATCCATCAAGCAGATCTCCACTGAACAGCGCTTGCCTGTGTAGCATGTCAAATATCTGCCTGCTTATAGAGTAGCAGCAGGAAGAGACAGTGTAATTTCTGTGTACTGTGGTAATGTGTTAAGTGCTATGAAGAAAAAGAAATTGCTGTCAAGGACAAAAGCATATAGTTATGGGGAGAATGAGGCAGAACTACTTTAGATACTGGCTAACATGGATAGGGACGTCGTCAGAAGAAAACTAAGGGACACATAAGTATGTAGCCAAGCAGAGGGACTGAAGACAGGCTCCAGGACTGATAATCTAGGCGGGCATAGAACTGTGGGCAGAGATCCTCACTAAGGAAAGTTGGTTCAGGGAAGATGGACATGGTGAGAAAGTAATATTCTCTGCTGCTGGAGATCAGGGCATGCTCATGAAGCCCAGCTATAAGGAGTTTGCATTTCCTCCTAAATAGAATTTTAAAAAAGAATGCTATGTTTGTTAAGTTTAGTGTTGCCTGGATGGTGTCCTCAGGACAGCTCTGTCCTCCATTTGGAGAATGGAATGGAAGAATAGGTCAGGTAAAGCTAGGGAAGCAGAAAATTTAACAGGAGACAAAGACTTCAGAAACCTGCCAGATTTCTAGAAATCTACCCTTGAACTTTGTTCCTAAGGTGGCCTGCTTTTCCAGCTTTTAACTTTGAGACTATAAGCTGTTTTAACTGCTCTGTCAGTAGTGAATTGATTAAGCCATCCAGGGTAGAAACAAATTTATCTTGAAGCTACTTTAAAAGGCAACGTACTGCACAAAGAAAAAATTGACTGGCAAGTCACATGGAAATGCAAACAGTGGAGCCACTCTTCACTGAATGTTACCGCTTCACAAGAGAAGCTAGACTTTTACTGTCAGTGCAGTGTTACCAGAGGGGGAAGAGACAATATATATATGTATATATTAAGGTACAGCATTTTCCCAGTGATTCGTTAGGAGAAATCTAGAGTTTCACCAGAAAAAAATAGTGAATTGGCTCTTTTGTTACTGTTTTGGTTTTTGTTTTTTGTTTTTTGTTTGTTTTTTTTTTCCATGACAGGATTTCTCTGTGTAGCTCTGGCTGTCCTAACTCACTGTGTAGACCAGGCTGGCCTTGAGATCCACCTGCTTCTGAATCTCCCAAGTGCTGGGATTAAAGGCGTACACCACCACCACCCAACTTACTTAAAATAACTTTTTTTTAATTATTTTTATGTGCATTGGTATTTTGCCTACATGTATGTCTGTGTGAGGGTATCAGATCCCCTGGAACTGGAGTTGACGACAGTTGTGAAATGTCATGTGAGTGCTGGGAATTGAACCCCAGGCTCTCTGGATGAGCAGCCAGTTCTCTTAACTGGAGAGCTATCTCTCTAGCTCTACTATCTCTTTTTTCTTTTCCTTTTTCCTTTTTGAATGCTGTAAAGCAGGAAAAAAAAAAATCATGGTGCCATTTACAGAGTTCCAGGAAATGACTGAGCCACAAAAACTGAAACAACTTTGTCAATAGAAAATTATTTGTAGGGCTGGAGAGTTGGCTCAAGAGGTCCTGAGTTCAATTCCGGGCAACCACACGGTGGTTCACAACCATCTGCGATAGATCTGGTGCCCTTGTCTGGCGTGTAGATGTACATGCAGTACATGCAGACAGAACATTGTATATATAATAAATACATCTTTTAAAAGGTGATTTTTATTATTTCAACAATCTTGAGTATGTATCCTTGAAAACCAGCTTTTCCAAGGTTGTCCACTCTTCATCTTGTGCAATTGCTTATTTACATAGAAGTGTGTGTGCGTGTGTACGTGCACTTTTTTTTTTTTTTTTAAGGCAGGGTCTCACTACTATGTAGACTGGGCTGGCATGGAATTCACAGAGATCCCACTGCCTCTACCTCCCAGGGCTAGAATTAAAGGTATATACCACCACACTGGGCAGGAATAGTTTTGGAGGGTTTTTTTTTTTGTTTTGTTTTGTCAGGGTCCCACTACATAGCTCTGGCTGTCCTGGAACTCAGAGATCTACCTGCCATTGTTCACCAAGTGCTGAGACTAAACAAACAAAAACACTAAAGAGCAATGACTGCTCTCCCAGAGGACTCAGGTTTAATTCCTAGCACCCACATGGTGTCTCACAACCATCTGTAACTCCAGTTTCAGGTGATCCAACCAACACCCTCTTCTGGTCTCCTTAGGCAACAGGCATGCGGGTGATACAGAGACAGGTATGCAAACAAAACATCCATATGAAGAAAAAAAAATAAGTTTGTTTTGTTTTTATGAAAAAAGTGCTGTTAAGATGCTCATTCACCAGGCAAAGGCACTTGCCACCAAGCTTGATGACCTGAGTTTGACCTCTGGTACCCAAACTGCAGAAAGTGAGAACCAGTTCCTGCATTTGTTCTGACCTCATGCACTGTGCACTGCCACATGCATCAGTAAAATGTAATATTCTTTAAAATTAATGAAAGGGAAAAGCAAACATTTGTTTGCTGGTTTGGGTATGTTTTTAAACAAAGTTTTACTATGTAACTCTGACAGGCCTTGAACTCACAGAGACCCTCCTGTCTGCCTCCCCAGTGCTGAAATTAAAGGCATGTGCTACTTAGCTTTTTTTCTTTTTCTTTTTTAAAGAGGAGGATGTTGGATCCCCCAGCTAGAGTTATAGGCAGTATATAGAGCTGTCTGATACAGGTTCTGGGAACTGAACTCTGGAAGAGCATGAAGTACTCACCCTATGAGCCATCTTTCAGCCTGGAAGGCTGATTCCTTTCTAAGATTTTATATAGAGAGTGTTTTACTTGCAGCTTCTGCTTCCTGTCCCTGGGACTATTTGGGAGGAGGGCTGTGTGTGTGGTGTGTGGTGTGTGTGTGTGTTGCCCCCACAGGTCTCATTACATAGTTCTGGCTGGTCTAGAATGCCTTTTGTAGATCAGATTGCTCTCACGCAGAGATCTGGCCTGCCTCTGCCTCCCAAGGGCTGGGATTAAAAGTGCTTCCCTAGCTGGTCTGTGGTTGCACATGCGTTTAATCCCATCCTATAGAGTGAGTTCCATGACAGCCAGGGATACACAGAGAAACAAAAACAACCAAAAAGGTGTGCTTCCCATGACTGGCAGAAATGCTTGCTCTTGAGTCCAGTTGTGTGAGAAAACCCAAACATCTCTAGAAAACCTGTGAGGAGAGGAACTGAGACCTTTCCGCAGGCTACTTTACTCCCCAACCCAGTCCTCACTAACCCCCAGCTGTGAGCCATCACTAAATTGCCAACCCACCTGAGCTCCATGAAAGACTTCTCAAGCTCCTCAAGCTCCTCAAGCTTCTCAAGCAACCATACCAGCTGACACCAAATGGAATAAAGACTAGTTCTTGCCAAACCCTTTCCAAAATGCAGATTAATCAGTAAAATATTTTAGTCCACTAGGTGTCAGTGTTGGTGTTGGTGAGTTAGGAGTTAGTAGAAAAAAGTCACTATAGGATATATTCAGGCTTCTCAGCATTAAGGAGGGATCAATCAGCCTCTGAAGGTCTGAACCCTGCTAGAAACCCTTTTTATTGTTACAACAAAGGCATCTTTAGCAAGTCAATTTCCAAATACCAAAACTTCTTATCTGACCTAGAGGCTATCTTGAAAGACCCATCACCTAAGCATTTCTTAATCTTGGGAGACTTCCTGGTTTGCCAGGGCTGTCTTGGGACTAAGATATGCAAAGACTCTGAAAAACCCTCAACAGAATAGCCTCATAAAATCTCAAATAACAGTCACGGACAAATGGCTACTTCAAAGCTTAGGTGCCATCACTCAGGATTCCTGCCAGATACAAAAGTTCTGCTAAAATTCTGCAACAGCTAAGTTTCTCAAGGTGGGAAAGGAGTTGGCAATAGCAATAGGTAATTAGTAGAGACAAAAATTTCATTCCTTTTCTGCTAGGATCCATGACTTAGAAACAGGCAAGTTCAGTTAACCAGAAGTGAGTGGGCTATAAAGTAATGGGATCTTAGCAGAGTTTGCTCAGAGCTGTCTGACCAGTTGGTAGAACAGAATTTTTAGACGCTTGTTCTAGTTTGCTTATCAGAGCTGTGACAAAACACTGACCAAAACAGATTTGAGGGAAGAGAGGGTTAATTTTGCTCCCACTTTCATGTCACAGTCCATCATTGATAGAAGTTGGGTCAGGAACTGAGGTAGATAAATGCTGCTCACAGGCTTGTTCTCTAGCTTGCTGAGCTTCTTTGTGTAGCCCACAGTGGACTGGGTCCTCCCATATCAATCATTAAATAAAGAAAATAATCCTCATTCAAAGCCAAGTGGTGATGGCACATGCCTTTGACTGTAGCACTTGGGAGGCAGAGCCTGTTGAGATATGAGTTCAAGGCCAGCCTGGTCTACAAGGTGAGTTCCAGAACAGCCAGCACTACACAGAAACCCTGTCTTGAAAAAGCCACACACAACTGAAGCTGCCTTCACAGGTGATTCAGGTCGAGGGTGACAAAAACCAACCAGCACACTTGTCTTCACCTGATGCTAACCAGAGTACTCTGATCTCCCAATATCTTTGAAAAATCATCTTGGTTTCAGATGCTGTAAGATCCCTAGACCCCCATTTTATGTCCATTCAAAAATGACTACTGATTCAGTCAGATTGGCCTTGTAATGCTCAATTCATACCATAAATTTTCTAATTATTACTACAAATTTGGTTAAAAACTATCAGACCACCAAAGAGACTTAATGCTTAGTGAGCCATCAAGATAAAACAGTTCCAAGCAGGGCGTGGTTGTGCACTTTTTTGAGGCAGGATCTCTAGGAGTTTGAGGCCATCCTGGTCTACACAGTAAACTCCAGGCTAACTAAGGCTACCTGTTGAGATCCTGTTTCAGAAAAATAAAAATGGAGACATAAGTCCCAGGAAATCTTATTTTCATGGTGTAGCAGTTTTAGAGGGGACTTTTTGGAGGAGCAACGTTATTTCTGATTACGTGGCATTTAGTGGTTGTCAACAATTTTGTACTGCATAATTAGCCAAGAAACAATTTACTGCATAGTAATTATTTTCGGTTTTCTTGGATTTAGTGAGACAGGAGTCTCACTTAACCTAAACTGGAAGTTAACTCACTAGCTGAAGGAGGTCTTAGATGCCTAGAACCACTTGCCTCCACCTTCCAAATGCCGGGACTACAGACTCATGCCACCCAGCCCTGCTCTGGCTCTTGATGTGAAGATTACAAATTATGTTACAGGACATCCCACTTAATGTGGTGGAACCTTCCATATTTCCGAGAAGTAACTTTGGTAAATCAGACGTCTGAATTATCTAGGACAAAATATGAGACTGGCTTTCCAGCAATTTGGCCATTCCCAGCGCTCTTAAAACACGCCTTCAGCTACATAATCTTTACAGTCCCTAAACTGCAAGCGAAGAAACCCGGGCTCTTGCCTCCCACTGTTTCAACCAGGAACAAGCGCCGACACACGGACTGCCGCCATTTTGCAGTCCTCCACGTGAGGCCCGGGAACCCGAGGCTGTGATTGGCTGCTGGAGCCGCGGGGGTAACCATGGTGACGGGAGGCGGGGCTGCGGCGAACCGCTCGCCCTAACAGATCGTGGCGGGGTGGCCCCGCGAGAGGCGGGCGGGCGCGGGGCCCAGCCGGGAGCCGCAGGCCGGGCCTCGCGCGATCGCGGGCAGAGCGACCTCCTGCGGACCCTTGATGTGGTTGAGGCGGCGCGGGCCAGAGCGGAGCCCCGCCCGGCGGCGGGCGCGGTAGGGGCCGCGGGGCCCGGGCCGGTGACTGCAGCGCCCTACGATGGATGCCCTGGAGGAAGAGAGCTTCGCGCTGTCCTTGTAAGTGACGCTGCCAGGCTCCGCTCGACCTCGGCCTGCGGGTGCCTCCGGGGTCTGGCGCGGGCAGGCGGCCCAGGGCCCCGCTCCAGCGGGGCGTTTCCCTCGTCCGCGGGGCTGTGTCACCGATTACCAGCGCTTCCATCACAATCCTCTGGCCTGAATCTGGGCCGTCAGCAAAATCTAGAGGCCTTGAGCAGCCCAGGCTGGCGGGGGCCTCACCGCCGGTCTCAGGCCACTCCTGATCCAGTTACACTCCAGGCCGGTGCCCCTCCCGCGTGTGGTCACACTCGCCAGCAGAGAATTGTGGGGTTAAGAGCCAGGATGCGGTGAGTAGATCCCGCTGGTAATAAATGCGGAAGTCTGAAGATGTGCCACGCCAGCCTCGGCCCCCATATTGTTTGCTGCTTTGGTGATTTTCATACCGGTTTTGGTCACGGGTGTTTTCCTGTATTTGGAATTTCTATGCTAGACAGTAATCCCTGATCGCTGAAACTGATTGGTGGGAGGTTCATCTTGCTTTCCTTTGTGCACGTTGGAAATTTTACATTTGAAAAATGTTAATGGGCCTTGCTGTTTTGATTGGTTAGTATGTGCAAGGCCTTGGGTTCAATTCCCCATCCCCACAGAAAACACAAATTCAACTCTTGAAATAATTATTTAGATCAGCACCTAATCCTGATGTGTTTTTCAGCTCCTCCGCCTCTGATGCAGAATTTGATGCAGTGGTTGGATGTTTAGAAGACATTATTATGGGTAAGTTTCTACACCACTAAGTGACCTGTGCCACCTCTAGTTCCATAGATTAACTTCTTGATTCTTACGTAAATACACTTGCTTTGAAGCAGTTTTTAAAAATGTGTTCATATACGTGTGTGATGGGGGAGGGGCTTGTTCCTAGGCCACTATGTTCGTGGGGAAGTCAAAGGGCAACTTTGTGGAGTTGGTTCTCATCTTCCACCTTTAAGTGGGCTCTGAGGGTTGAACTCAAATCACCGTGCTTGTTGTGGAAGGGCCTATACCCACTGAGCCACCTCAGTCACCCAAACCTCTGCTTATCAGAGCATGCAGAAGCCAGGTGGGGTGGAGCTATCTGTAATCCCAGCACTTGGGGAGGCAGAGGCAGGCAGATCTCCAGACGAGTCCAGGACTGCTGAGGCTACACAGAGAAACCCTGTCTGGGGGTTGAGGGGAACCAACATGAAGAGTTAATTTTTCAAACACAAAACATCAATTAAATTTGAACACCGTAATAGTAAGCAAACCATACTGAGCATTGTTGTCTTAGAAACAGCCTAGGGTCCACATGATGGCCCAGTGGGTAGAGACACTTCCCCAGCAAGCCTGACAACCTTAGATTTTTCCCCAGGATCCACAAGGTGGTACTGGCTCCCAAAAGTTGACTTCAGAGCTCCATACACAGGCTGTAGCAGGCATGTGCCCACTCAAAAACAAAAATATAATTAAAAAAGAAAGAACCCAAAACCTGGTATGTGGCACATCTCAGTAACCTGGGCACAGGTAGGTGGAGGCAAGAGGATGGAAGAGTTTAGACCCTGGCTCTGTCCTGTAAGGCCTGGGGATTTTTAAATACAGCCATCGATTGACGGTCTCAGGAGAGAGCAATTCAGGAAACAGTCAACTGGTGGGTAGGACTGAGCTCTTGACAAGGCTTCAGATATTATTGACCAACTTTATTGCGCACATATATATACAGTAAGAACAATTTTGAGCTTTAACATTTTCAAGCTGTAGAATAGAAGGTAAACAATAACCCTATACAGCACTTGTCCCTGAAGCAGGAACAAGTATCAAATCTCTTTGGATCTTTTTATTTTCTTTTTTGTTACTGTTATTAATTTTTGGTTTGTTTGTTTGTTTTGTTTTTGTTTTTTAGACAAAGTTTCTTTGTGTAACCCTGGCTGTCCTAGAATTCTGTATAGACCAGCCTGGCTTCCAACTCAGAGTTCCATCCTGCTGGAATCAAAGCATGGGCCACTGTGCATGCCTTAGATCTCTTTATATGCTTGATGTGCTTTGTTGGTTGGTTTGGTGTTGACAGTTTTTTTAGAGTCTAATGTCCAGGCCAGCCTTGATCTTTCTGTCTTCTTGCCTCAGCTTCCCAAGTGCTAGGATTGCAGTCACGAGCCAACATAGCCTCCTCTTTCCTTGCATTCTTGATTCCTATTTCTGGACTCTTTGGCATCTGTCCATTCTGCTGACTGACAAAGAGGCAGTAGTAAATCCAAAGTTGAAGACAAATAGGTAAGAGGAAAAACTCAATTTGACAGAAGTTTGACAGTTTAGCAGCTTTTCCAGGAGTTAGAAAAAGACCCTGTTTATGGGTTTGTGGCTTAACCCATGTTAGTCTGAAAATCACTTTTATATCCTGTCAGGATCCAAGCCCTTAGTTCCTGTGTCTCGCCAGAAGCTCTCCTAAGGAGTTTTCAGTTTTGCCCACCATGGCTATCCTTCCTGTTGTGGAGAAATAAGTTTAAGTCTGGGTCGCTTTTGAAGATTTCCTTTTTGTTATAGACATTCTAATTGGCTCAGTTGTCAGAATTCCCTACTCTCTGACCTTGAGCCTTGGCTGTGAATCTCTACCTGAACTCTCCTGAGTTCCACTTGACAAGCCCCTCTTCACAGACAGGACAGGCATCTTTATGCTGCAGATGAGGATATTGGGATCTGCCGAAATAAGGTCACTTGTCCAAGATCACACCAAGTACAAGGCTGAGGTAGGGTTTGAACCCAAGGCCGTCTAGCCTCATGCAGGCCTCAGCCTTTAACCCACGCTAAGGTTTTCATTGCAGCTGCTAAAATGATAATAAAATAGGAGAAAGGGGACAGCAAGGTGGCTCCCAAGCATAACAGACAAGTTCAGTGTGTGAGCCCATGTGGTAGAAGGAGAGAATCAACACCTAACCTCTGAGTGTACACCATGACACATGCATTAATCCCAGCTCTCAGGAGGCAGAGGCAGGAGGATCTCTGTGAGTTCCAGGCCAGCCTAGAATTACATAGCAAGTTCCAGGTTAGTCAGTCAGGGCTACACAGTGAGACCCTGTTTTGAAATTAAAAGGGGGGGGGGGACAGTGAGATGGTTCATTGGGTAAAGTGCTTGCTGCCAAGCCAGATATCCTGAATTCGATTCCCAAGACTCTTGTATGGACAGAAAGAAAGAACCTTGCCGTACAGGCTTTCCTCTAGCCTCCATTCTTATGCCATAGCAAGTACGTGCACATAAAAATAAGTAAATGAAAATGTAATTTAAAAGAAAAAAATTAAGTAGGATAGAAGAGGTTTGTTGCCATTGAAGTCTGTCCCTATGGCAAATTTGAGAACTGACCTGTTTGAAGATACTGTGGCATGTACCTAGGGGTTTCTGTTTTTGTTGTTGGCTTTTTTGTTTTTTTTTTCTCTGATTTTGTTCAAGGCAGGGTTTCTCTGTCCTGGAACTCGCTCCATAGACCAGGCTGGCCTCAAACTCAGAGATCCACCTGCTTCTGCCTCCAGAGTGCCAGGAATAAAGGGTGTGCCACCACCATCCATGCCCCTAACCCCAGGACTCAGAGTCAGGAAGATAGCTACAAGTAAGTCCAAAGTTAGCCAGATCTACATAGTGAATTCCAGGTTGTCCAAGAATATATGAAGACCCTGTTTCAAAGGCTAAAAAATAAGACAGGTGCAAAGTAATATGAGCTCACTTATAAGCCAGCGAACTGCATGGAGTTCTAAACTTTAGGTATATATTATTAAATTTTTAATTGGTTTTTGTATTTATATTTTATATGTGTAAATGTTTCGCCTGCATATATGTATATGGACCATGTGTGTGACTGATACCTGGGGGGTAGAAAACGGCATGCCAGTTGGGACCTGAATTACAGAGGGTTGTGAGCTGCCATGTGGCTGCTGGGAAAGCAACACTGTAGCATTGCAGCTCATTACAAAGAATGAACTTCCCTGTGTCAGATGATGAGTTCCAGTTATTGCAGAGAAACTTCATGGACAAGTACTACCAGGAGTTTGAAGACACAGAAGAGAATAAACTCACCTATACCCCCATTTTTAATGAATATGTAAGTAGATCTATTTCACCTACGAGAGCATCAGGGTTTCTTTAAAATTAGAACTTAGATCTGTTATGTATACTAACAGATATATGTGTGTGCATACATGCACATATATATACTATATTATATGTTATTAAAAAGTTTGAATTAGAATCAAAAGCTGTTACAAAGCATGGTGGCACCTGTAAACCAGCACTCAGGAGGCTAAGGCAGGAGGATGGCTGCAAGTTGGAAGCCTCCCTGAGCTACCTAGTAAATTCCAGCTCAGCTTAGTGGGAATTTTCTCTTTATGCTAGCACTGCTGAGAGGGGTGCTGATTAGAATGTGCTTTAGGTCATTTTCTCTTGCCATCTTAGCCCTGTTTTCTCTAGGGTTTTCATGAAGTATTTGATGAGCCTGAAACATCTTATTTAAAGCAAGTTTGCCTTTACCATAATCTTGTCTTCAGCTGTGATACCTTGCATTTGTATGCTGTGAAAAATGAACCAAGAGTGCCAGCGAGATAGTCAGTGGGTAGACTTAAAGATGGAGGGAGAGAACTGGTTCCACAGAAGTTGTCCTTTGACCTCCACACACACACTGTAGCACATACATGCCCTTCACACACACATCATATATCCAGTAATGATAAATAAAATAAAAAGCCTGGGGCTGGACAGATGGCTCCCAGAGGACTGCAGATTGGGTGCAGCATCTACACCCAGTGGCTCACAACTACTGATAATTCTGTTTCCAGAGGTTCCAACACCATCTTCTGGCCCCTGCACTCATTGTCATGTGTGCAGGCACACAAACACACACAGGTGAGGATGCCAAGTATAGCTATAGACACTGCAAAAAAGTCTTCTTGCCATCTTAATTTTATTTATTAAATTGAACTTACACAGCTATGTATGTAATGAAGTAAAAGCAAAGTGTCCTCAAAGGCAGACAACCTGCCCATCTAACAGTGTCTGTGATACAACACTATTCATGTGCTACATGTGAATTTTTGATTAGTTAGACAAGCTTCAATATTTATTTGAAATGAAAATTTCAATTACTTTTGCTCAAATTTTATAGTTCTAATTTCTTCTTGATATAACATTTTAATCTGTAAATTTTTTAATTAAATTTTTATTTTTTATATTAATTACAGTTTTTTCACTTTGTATCCCAGCTGTAGCCCCTTCCCTCCCTCCCTCCCTCCCAATCCCTCCCTCTCTCATTCATCTCCTCCCAGGGCCCACACACTTCTGTCTCCACTATTGCAGATTTCCCTGGTAGAGAAGTACATCGAAGAGCAGCTGCTGGAGCGCATCCCAGGCTTCAACATGGCAGCCTTCACAACAACACTGCAGTGAGCTGAGCTTCACTCTGCTTCTGTGCTTCTCCTCTTCCTCACCTAGACTGAGGAAAACTCACTCTCCTTTCCTTCACTGGGAACACTGGGTGGCTGGGTCCTGAGTGGAAGGCCCTCTGTGCCTTTGCAAGCCTTTTTTTTTTTTTAATTTTAATTTTAATTTTTGAAGAGATTAATTTATGTGTATGTGTGCAAGCCTGCATGAGTTTGTGTATCATGTGCATGCAGGAACCTACAGAAGCCAGAGGGGGTCTGTGTCCCTGTTCATTCACAGAACCAACACTCTTGTCCTCTGCAGGCACCATAAAGATGAAGTGGCTGGTGACATCTTTGACATGCTGCTCACATTCACGGATTTTCTGGCTTTCAAAGAGATGTTCCTGGACTACAGAGCAGTAAGTTATGACTGCCTCCTTACTTAGCCTCACCGAGCCCACAGGTGGAGCTTTGGAAACAACCACCTGCCCTTTATCCTCCTATCTTCTCCTTGCCCCCCCAAATGGCTGGTATTAGTTTGTTAGTCTTTAAGGAATAAGTAGTTGCTGCTCTTATGTTTTGATGAAACTAGCTCAGGGTTCCCAAAGAATGAGTTTCATTCTGTCGCTTTACTATGCAGACCCTTTAAAGGAAAAAGTTTCAAGCAACAAATGGCTACCATAGTTGTTTACTTATGTGTGTATTTATTGAGACAGAGTCTTTCTATGTATGTAGCCTGGAATTCGCTATGTAGGCCAAGCTGGCCTCAAACTCAGAGATCCTCTTGCCTCAACCACCTGAGATATGGGATTAAGGCATGGCACTATGCTCATTCCCAGTTAAGAGTCATATTTTTTAAACTTAGTTTACTTTTTTTATGTATTTGTGTTTGCCTGCATGTATGTCTGTGCACCACATGTATGCCTGGTTTCCATGGAGGCCAAAATATGGGGTAGGATCTCCTGAGACTAGAGTTATAGATAGTGTGTGCCTGGATAGTGGGAATCAAACCCTGATTCTCTGAAAGATCAGCCAGTGCTTTTAACCACAGAGCCATTTCTCCAGTCCCAAGAAAGTTTTTTGTGTTTTTGTTTTTAGTGTCTAGGCCTGTAGCTGAGAAAAAGGAAATAACCTGCTGCCTTGTCCCTCCCTGTATGCTCCTTGGGAGCTCACATGCCTCCCTGCTGTCCCTGGGATTTCCCAATCCCAGAGGCTCCAGAGTTAGGACAGCTTTTTCCATTCCTGGTGTGTTGGAAGATCTCTGCTTTCTCCTCAGGAGAAGGAAGGGCGAGGACTGGACTTAAGCAGTGGCTTGGTCGTGACTTCTCTGTGCAAGTCTTCTACGCCAGCTTCCCAGAACAGCCTTCGGCACTAGGCATCGCCTGCAGACGGGGGGTGTGGTCGCATAGGCCACCAGGCCAGCAGATGCATCTTGCAAAGACCAACTGTGCCACGGCCCTTCATTCATGTGAAGTATTGATGAGGCCTGGAAAACATGACTGGCCCTTGTCCAGGAACACCACCTTCTTGTAGTCAGTAGCCCTCGTGTTCACCACTCCACTCCCCCATGCAAATGCCCCTCCCAGGTGCTTCTGAGGGACACCCCCCCCACCCCCCCCCGTGTTGGCACCTCACCTGGGGGCCCTTCCTCAGCAACATGGTAGTGTAGCGTGTCAACACCATCATGAGCCCTTCATCCCAGCAGGCTTTACATGAGTTTTCGTGTTCCCACAGCTGTTTTCACGTGGGTCAGTTTCAGTCCTGAGCTTCAACGGGGGTGGGGTGGAGGGTGGGTAGGGAGTGTTTATCTAGGGAGTTACAGGCCAGCTACCTGTCCTGGTTTCTGAATCTCCTATGATTACAGCTTGAGAGTGGCTGTAGGAATCGATTGAGAGAGATGTTCTCTACCCCGCTCTTACATTAGCAGTCCTTTCAACAGCGAATTCTGCTGGTTTTGATGTATGTAGTCCCACTGTTCTTTAAGTCTCTAAGCATTATTTCAAGAAACATATTTTTATAGATGAAAACTCAGGCTAACCTAGTGAGTATGATCTTGGAATGCCCATGATCAACCACTTAAAGATCAAAGTATTATATGCTGTGTGCTTTTTAGTTGTGAGTGCTGCGAGTGTAAATCTTTCTGATTAGTGCCCTTCTTCCTGGGCACCAGTACAAACAGGCTATGTGCTAGAAATAGGCTGCTCTGTCACAACAGCATGCTAAGTGTGTTTGTGCATGTTTGTCTGCCGTCCCACAGGACAGCATGCTAGCTGTGCTTGTGCATGCTCCTCTGCAGTCCTTTGTGTAGGCCAGTGAGCTGGCTTTCTGCAGGAGTCCCAAGTTGATGCTCTCCTCATCCCGCTCCGCCAGGGGGTGGGGGGGAGCAGTACAGTTTTCTGGTCAGCTGTCACCTTAGGTGGATTGTCACCAACAAGAAAGCATGTGTGTCACTTCTCAAGAAAGAAGAAAATAGTTCAATTCCTAATGTACTTTTGACTTTAACTTTTATAGTAAAAGTAAGAATCTACACTGACTTTCCATGTGACCATTCTGACTTTAAAGGATCTAAGCTAAGCTCTGTGTTTTCTGTAGCAATGTGTCACTTAGTACTTTTGTAAAATGAGTAAAATTTGAGGTGTTTGGCAAGAATAATCCTTGTACATGCATTGTCCACTTTCCTGTCATCTAGTTGTTGCTACTTTGATCTTCTGAGAGCAAAGGCCCTCTCAGGGCCAGCTCTGTAAGTGTCACCTCTCTTGAGCGAGCTCTCCCTTCCTGCTGCTTTTCCATTCAGCACTGCCCACTGCAGGCAGATTCGGAAAGCACTTGGTAAGGTTTGTTGGTCACCGTGCCTGGTTGAAAAAAGGAAGTGGACAAATACAGAAACAAAGTGCTGGAGGAGAGGGGGCTGAAGGGCTAGAAAGATGGCTCAGGGGTTAAGAACACTTGCTATTCTTGCAGAGGACCCTGATTCAGTTCCCAGCACCCACACAGCAGCTCACACTAACTACAGCTTCAGGGCATCCAATGCCCTCTTCTGGCCTCCACAGGCTCCCATATAGTACATATACATACACATGGGAAAACATTTCATATACATAAAATGAAATAAAAATAATAAATCTTAAAAAAAAAACAGAAGGAAGAACAGTTTAATATTCTATGCAGGCTTGTTGATTTGTCTTGGTCTACCAACTTGAACAAATGCTAGGTGCTTCCTCTGCTGCTGCTGTGGGTCTGGCCTATTCTAGCCCACCATCGCCATGCGGCCCTCTCCTCTACCTGAGCAGCAGAACCTAGCATGTCTCCCCTAAACAGGCTGAGTCGGGCCATGAGATGCCTGACAGGACAGTGAGATCTCTGGCTTGCCAGGATTCCATTTTTCTCTTTGCCTCAAAATGGGCTATTCCCCTAGGGGCCTCGTCCTGGAACAGGGAGACTTCATTACCTAAACTCCTGGAGAGCAAATTGAACTCAATGAATATTTATAGTAACCATGACAACCAAGTATGAGCTGGGACCAAGAGTCAGACTTGATCCCCTCCCTCTAACAATAACAAATCCTAAGTATTTGATTTTAATTTCATCTTAATTGGTGCCATTTTTCTTAAAGGACGAAAAGTTAAAATATTAGCAAACAATTAAGACCATGAATGATAATACCTTTTCAGAGAGACACTTTGATTTTTATTTAAATTGTAAAAAATAATCCCAAACGAGTCACCACCAATCCCATGACAACTCACCAGGCAAGGCCCTGCTTCCCTCTGTTACTCCCTGAAGTCCCCTGTGTCTAATCAGCAGCCTGGAGGAAGCCTACACTGATGCTAGCCTTCCCAAAGGGAGAGTCACATGTGAGGGAGGGGACAGTGGCAAGGTGTGCCACTGTTGGAAACTGCTTGGAACCAACTGAAATAGTCCAGTCCAAAATCCCAGCTCTTCCTATAAAAGCCTCTATAAGGTGACACGTTGGCTTGGGACAGGGATGAGGAGAGTGGGACCATCACAGCCCCTGGGCTTTGCTTAGCTTCTCCTGGAACAAAGATAATCTGTTGTTTTGTTAGGTTTATACTATGGCAGGTTGGAGGCTGGAGGTCTGTTAGTGCATTTAGTGCTGGTGAGAAGGGTGGCCCAGCCTGGGATACTGAAGTCCTCTGACAAGGCAGAGCCATGAGAGCCCACATCCCCCTTCACCTTCTGCTGAATAAGGGGGGGTGGGGAGGATGTCCCCACTGCTGGCTCTTGGCAGCCCATCCGTGCCAGCTTGGGCCTGTTCCTCAGGAGTGCTGGAGAGCTTGAGTCCGGTAAGATTGGGCGATGACCCTGTGCTAAGACCCAGCCTTAGGCCACGGCTTAGCTGGCTTAAGAGTAGCCCCCAGCCATCTGACTTGTAGCTGCATTGCTGCCCACTCCTCGCCAGGCCTGGAAGCTGAAGAAAGCACTCACTCCATAGGCAATCATCACCAGACAAGCAAAAAACTGGCAGGGGAGAAGAGAAGATGCCAAGGTGGTCAGTCAGAGAGAGCAAGGAAACCACATGGGGGCAGTGACAGCAGACCTCTGATGGACTTGGGAATAAAAGTTTGAGTGGTAGCTTTTATCAGAATTAATTAATCAGAACCACTTGTTCTGGCAGCCACACACCACACAGCTGCCATTATGTTCTAAGGGTCAGGGCAACAGAAATGCACAGGCCAGACATGTCAGCTGGTGTCGGGACAACCATAGTGTCCCAACTGCTCTCCGTAAGAGAAGTGACCACGGGTTAACTTTACACACCATATCAGTGTCCACAAGTAACATTCAGGGCTGGGGATGCAGCCCGGCGGTAGCGTGGTTGCCTTGCTTCACAAGGCCCTTCGGTTCCAGGCCCACAATTAGAAACCAAAACAATCAGCAAAAATACTCAAAGCTCTCAGGAGTTTTCCAAACCGGTTTGTACTCTATATGCAGATGTGTTTTTTCTGGCACTTAGGTCCCAGTTCCCAAGTGGGAGTTCAACTAAATTTAAAACCACTCTGACCAGGAAGAGGGAAGACACCAAGGGCTACCCTGTCCTGGACATGACCTCAAGTTTTCTTGTCTGAAAAAGAACCCGTAGGCGATGCCTCTCTAGAGCAAAGCATATACAGGACCTTGTGGATGGAGTATAAATGGCCATTTGACACGGCTCAAGTTCAGGCTTTTTGTTAGAGATTTACAAACAACAAAAAACTGGAATGTCTGTAGTGATTAACAGCCAGACCAGGGTGACACTAGAAGCAAAAGGAGTGTGGCACAGCAGGGGTCCACAGTGAATCCCAAGCACTCTGCTCTCAGGTTCCCTCTGGCTCTGCTGTTCACTAAGGAAGACTGAGCAAGGCTGAGCCCCACCAAGCATCCAGTCAGTGACTGCTCAGACAGGAGCCTGTGCGTACACAGGCCTGGCTGGCTGGATCCCCTGCAGAAGGCTGGAGCCCTGGGAACATACTTACAGAGGCAGCTGAGCGCTGGTTATAGGGCCGAGAGCCCCTCAGGGATGTCAGGTCCACTGCTGCGGCGCAGGCGATAAAAGCAGTGATATAGAGAATGGTGGCAGCAACAAAAAAGATCATTAACTGTAGGAGAAAGGAAAGAAGGTATAAAGCATCCACAGGGAACATCACCCCTGAAGCCGAGTCAAAAAGGCCCTGGCAGGAAGGCCTGAAGTGTTGGGGCAGGACAGTGCCAGCCTGCCAGGCAATTCTGCCACTCACTCCTAACCAGCTAAAGAAATGCAGGCCTCTCCATGTATGCCACACAGCCGGCCATACCCACGCTCTCCCTATAACCCCATCAGCACTTGACCTTGTCTCTAGCACTAGGATGGATGGAGTTCCAAGTCCCTCTCCCCAGCGGGAGAGAATCTATGACTCCCTTGGCATCCTAAATTGGAGGGCAAAATACCAGGGCCAGGACCTTAGGGCATTGGTATAAGACACCAAGAAGACTGGATATGAACCTTCAGCTGGCAGCTGGGCCTGCTCCATACCTCCTGTGGCTAGCTCCTGTCTCCAAACTGATGCTCTTCGAACATTCCTTGTGCTATACGCTTTTTAATTGCCAACACTTAAAAATTAGATTTCACATGAAAACAATTTCATATACTTTTTTTCATATTAAAAATGTTCAAGGCTACTGGGCATGGTGATACATACCTGTAACCCCAGTACCCCAGAGACAGAAGCAGGAGGATTACAGATTTGAGGCCAACCTGATCTACATAGTGAGATATTTACTGTCTCAAAGCAACTGTGCAGTTGTAGAGCACACTTTTAATCCCGGCACTCAGGAGGCAGAGGCAGGCAGATCTTTGAGTTTAAAACCAACCCGGTCTACAGAGTGAATTCCAGGACAGCCAAGGCTACAGGAGAAATCCTGTCTCAAAATAAAATACAAAACAAACAAATAAGCCCTTAAAGCTGGGCATACCAGTTTATGGGAGGCAGCACATCCAGATGTAGAATCAGCAGACCATGAATTTCAGGTCAGCCTGGCCTACACATCAAAATTATATCAAAAAAGAAATAAGCAATCTCAGGGCTGGGCATGCAAGTGGTAGAGCATTTGTCCCGAATTTGTGAGGCCCTGGGTTTGATCCCCAGCACCACTAGAACAGACAAAATATCTCAAGGCTTGGCACCAATGGGCCGTATCCCCTCAAGGCTGAAGCTGGGCAGAGGCAGCTCCTCGGGGCCAGGTCCATGTTAAGTTCCTGGACCAGTTCACTATTCCATCCTGCCTGGCCCTTTCAAGGGTTGGCAGTCTCCAGCATTACGAAGGATCATCACCCAGCTCCTCTCCCAGCTCAGCCCAGCAGCACCAAAAACAGCACCCAAATGGCCTCCTCCACTGAAAGCTGAGCTGGTTCCCCATCCTCGTCTCAGAGACAGAGGTCTCCCACCCTGCAGGATTCTCCTTTGGAGGCCCAGGAATATTCAGAAGGGGGCTAGACCTTTAGCCGGGGATTCAGCTGGTCCCACCTCAATCCCAAATCGTGTCCCCAAGTACCGTGACCAGAACCCAGGGAACCTGAGTACAGAGTGCTTGGGATCCACTATGGACCCCTGCCGGGCTCTGGCCAGTGATACAGGAGTCTAACAAACCCATTCTGTCTCAGCATGACTCACGTTTCCTCCAATTAAACAGGCATTGAATTGCAAACAATTGCTGCCTAGTCCCAGCCTCACTTGTCTTACAATCATGTGCCTCTGTGCTCACTAAAAGGCTCAGACACAGCTGCATGGGTTTTCCGGGTTCCAGAAAAATTGTAGCCATTTTCTGTGTCTGGCCAGGGAGCTTCCTCTAATCGGAGAAAGCTGGCCTGAGACAATCCTGGGCACCCAGAGCTGCGGAGCCTTCTGAAGGCAGCTGGTATCCATGCTAGCACCCAGCTAGTACTGGTAAACCCACACCTCCTAGTTCAATTCTGACCACATCAAGATTCCAAAGGGCATCTGCCGTCAGCCAACAGTCCCTTGCTGCTGGTCCCTTCCCAGGACCAAGTCAAACGCTCACCTCCGTTATTAACACACCTTCCCACCCCAGCTCTTCAGGTAGATCTTCAGGGGGATCTCTATACCAATGCAACCACCCCCTCACCCTCCATTTCACATTTATGGAAAGTCAAGAGGTCCTATCATAGTCATTAACAGGCAAGAGGGCTCAGCCCAGAGCCACCCATTTCCCCTGCCTCAGACTCACCACCAACGGCCAGGGCACCATGTACAATTTCATGTGCAGCTGAAACAGGTAGATGATGAAGAAGACGATTGTCACCAGCCACAGGAAGACAGCGACAAACATGACCCAGCCATAGGCAGGATACAGGTGGTATGGGGTGTCAGCAATCAGGGCCCATACCAGCAGCCCCAGCACCTAGGGAAAAACAAAGGGAGTCTCTCAGAGCCCCACAGCTCCAGCTGGAGACCCAGGCCTTGGCCTCCTTTCTGATAGCTAAGAAGGTAAAGAGCTCACCACAAGCCCGACAGCTAGAGTACGACCCCTGGAACGCAAAGGTGTAAGGAGAAAACTGAGTACCAAAAGTTGTCCTCTGACCTCCGTCTGTACACTGTGGCAATGGAGCATGCCCATACTCACACACGATTTAAAAGGCTTTTTAAAAGAAGCCTTGAGTTGACTCCTGCTGTATACTTCTATGCTGGGGACCTTGCCTGGCCACTCTTCCCCCTCTTCAATCCCCACTGTGCTGTGTGACATAAGGCCCTTCCTCATGTCCCCAGACACTTCCACCCAAGGTGGGAACCTCAACTTTGTTATAGGTGCAGAAACAAAACAAAACACAAACAAACAAAAACCCTGCTGGAAACCGGGCCTGGAGGCTGATACCTATAATCCCGACACTGGAGGGAAGAGCAAGAGAGTTACGAGTTCAAGGCCAACATCTACCTACTGAGTTACAGGCAAGCCTGAGCCATGTGAACCCCTGTCTGAAAAAGAAAAACAAAAAACAAAAAATGGGACTGGGGGTGCTTTCAGATGGCTCAGCAGGTACCAGGATTTATTGCTCAAGCTTGAAAACCTGACATCCTGAGGTCGGTCATCCTCCAGAACCCACAGTAGAAGGGAAGACCCTACTCCCAAACATTGTCCTCTGGGGACTGTGAGATGGCTCATCTGCTAAATTTCCCTGCTGTCAAGTTGGACAGCCTAAGGTAAACCTCCCACTTCCACGTTCACACACACACACACACACACACACACACACACACACACACATATACAGTAGTGATAGTAGTGATAAGTTTTTAAAACTTGGGGAGTGTTTTGTTTGTTTTGGTTTTTGAGACAGGATCTCATTGTATAGCCCAGGCTGGCCTGGAACTCACAGATATCTACCTGCCTCTGCCTCCTGAATGCTGGGATTAAAGACGTGCACCACCATGCCTGGCTTTAAATAAAATTTTGAAGGAGAAGAAGGGCCTGAGAGATGGCTCGGAGGATAAAGGCACTTGCAACCAAGCCTGATGACCTCTGTTTGGTTCCTGGGACCCGCATGATAGAGAGAGAGCCAACTTCTTAAGTTGTCATCAGATACAAGCTTGTGCACATAAGAGTGTTTGTGTGCATACATAATAAAAGTGTAGTTTAAAAAAAAAAAAAAAAGAATAGAGTCCCTTACAGGCCCTCTCCTCCCTCGAGCCATGGGGTCTTTGGAAAAGGAAAAAAAAATCATGTTCCCAGAACATCCTTTGCACAAATAGGAACAGTCTATGTGCTTTTCTTGGCTCAACAGAGGCTGTCCCCAGGGCTCTGAGTCCTCCAGTCTAACACCCCTCCTTCTCCACCACCCCTAACTCCCAGTTGTCTCTTTTACAGTTGTTACCATTCTGTCTCACAGAGGAACCCCAAGTGACTGTCTGTTGCACTGTGCCCTTGCTGGCAGGATGACCAGACATCCCCAAATCCCTGGCCGAGTATGTTGAAACTAATGGCATGGACTTTGTTTAAAACCTGTTCCCCTTTCTACCTGCACAATGCTGTGTTCCTCACCTCATTTGTAACAGCACAGGGACCACACACACCTCAGATGACTACCCACCTCAAAGCCTGTGGGTTAAGCTCACTGTTACCCATGGGAACAATGGTCAGCTGCTGTGTGATTTCCCTCCTCGAGTCGCACCACACAGCACCAAACCCAGAGAGTTCCACACATAGACTTGTAGGAGCACAGCCCAAGGAGCCTAGGGAAGGCCCAAGGAAGGTACAACCCCTGGGACTGTCCTAGACCTCCCCAGCCTCTTCTTTGCTGGCTAAGGATCTCTAGGCTGGGGGACAGCCACCCATCTCTTGTCTGGAACCCTGCCACCATGGGTGTAGAAGTCTGCTGCGGCTCTGGAGAAAGCCTCCATTGCTGACTAAGACACAGGACCGTTCCTCCCTCTGCCTGCACAGTGTGGAAGCTGGTGGCCCCAGCCCCACTTTCAGTCAGATCTTAGGAGCAGGTCAGGAGCAGATCTTAGGAGCAGATCTCAGGATGCTAGTCCCCTGACTGGCCCCTACTCTGCTGACAGGCCACTTTCAAGTTCCCAGATATCTAAAAGAGAGGTCCTTACCAGCGGGGACCCAGTGCTGGAATTCTGCCACCCACCTTCTCCCAAACCACCCCACCGAAGACCAGAAAGAAGTTTCTTTGGTTTGGAATAATACTCAGGGTAAGGACAAGGGCAGCCTGAAGCTGAGCATGCCCAGGAGCCCAGCAGCGTCCAGGCCAAAGCAGGCTCTATGCTTGTTCTCCCCAGCTAGGGTTAGCCTCAGACACCCCATGTCACACAGCACCCTGCCATCGGTTCTTGCCTCTGACCTTCATAAGCAGGCCTGGGGGTTGGCTCCTGTGCCCACTTTACAGTGAAGAAGATGGGACAGTGTAGCAGGGCCTTCCTAGCCTGTGGCCACATGCTAAACTGGAAGCTAGTCCTCATTTAATTACAACTCAAGGGCCATCAGGAAGATGGCTCATTGGGTGAAGGCACATGCCACCAAGTCTGATGACCTGGGTCGGATCTCTAGAACCAGCATGGTAGGAGAGAACCGACTCCTCCTGAAAATTGTCCTCTGACCTCCACCTGATCACTTTGGCATCCCCATGCCTACACAAACACAAAATAAACACACACACATACATACACACACACACAGATATCTTAGAATAGGCCTCACACCTTTTTCCCTGCCATCCCTCCTCTCCCCCACCTTTCTTGGCAAGTTCTCATTAGTCCAGACCAGCCTTGAACTCTCACTTCTGCTTCTCATACAGTACAAGAATGTGGCACCACGCCTGGCTCCCACACACCCTTTACTCTCCAGCCCAAACCACTGTGCCTCAAACAGACCACAAAACCCCAGAGTGGGATGAGGTCATTTCTGTCAGGAGAATGAAGTCTCCTTGGAATGACATCTCACGCAGCTTCTCAGGTGAGAAGTGGGAAGGTGGGCCTCCTAGGGACTGTCAGCAATTCCGAGAAATAGGTTCCCTGTCCCCCACCCTGCCAGTGGCTTGGCTGGTTCCCATCATCTGAAAGAAAGTTAGAAAAGCCATCCAACTGACACTCCTGAAAAGGCCCGTGCATGTTTACACCCTGCCCTCCTACAATGCTGTCACTCACAGGCCTCAGCACAGGGGCCACCAGATACTCAGTACAAGCTCCCTGTCCTGTACCACTGACTTCCCAGTAACCCTCGCTCTAGGCTGCCTTGCCAAGTTCCCACAAGTTGCTCGGGAGCCATACTGTACACGGTAGGTAAAAGGTGGATGAGCCCGGAACCCAGCCCTGCCTGTCAGAGCTGTGAGAAAGCAGTGGCTGAGGGATGGAGGAAGCAAGATGTGTCAGCCCCCTCCAAGGGCAGGGCTGGAGGAACACAGGTGTCCCCACCCTGTCCCACTCCACCCCTGATTTCCAGCTCAGTAAAAACATAATAGAGATAAAGCAGTAGATAGGAGAAATTTGTGTCCCTTTGGGCTCTCTCACTTGGCCCCAAGCCCAGGAAGCCGACTTGGTTTCCACCCTAGAACAAGGAAGGTCCATTCCTCTATTAGAACCCAACAAACTGGTTTCTCCTGGTCCCTAAGCCATCAGCCTGGGTATTTTACTGACTCCTTGACTGACCTGGATGGTCCTGCCAGAGAGGTTCCAGAAGCTGCAGGACCCCCTGGGATTCAATGAAATGCCACCTGGTGCAGATCTCACACTAGCTGAAGTGCCAGAAGCCTTGACTCAGCCTGGGGTGGGGGGACACTCTTCATGGGTAGCAAAGGGCAGCAGATAGTGGGAAGCAGAGAATGAAGCCAAAGTCCCTAATTCTACTCCCTGATCCCATGACCTCTACCAGAACTCTGAGTCCAGAACATGTCTCAGGTAGCTCACACACCCCTCCAGCATGACCAGCCTGTCCCTGAGTGCCCCTCTTCACAGCCCTCCATTGTAGTAGCACTTCCGTGTCAGGGTGCCCCCACATCAAGGTGCTCCCACATCAGCAAGTAGGGCCAGATCAAAAGCATAAACTGGTCCATTACACATGCTCACGGGGTGGGTGCTGTGGGAACAAACTCAGGTGAGGAGGGGGGCCAGAAGGAGGGACACTTTTGGGTAAGGGGCAGAGGAAGATCTCATTGGTAACATGTGATAAGGATTGAGGAAGTGAAGAGGAAGGGGACAGAGAGAACATGGGGAACTCTAGAAAAGAATGCAACTCCACCTCTGGCATTCTGGGTTACCTTGACCTCAGTGTCCATCTGCCCCTACTTTCTAGACACTGTCAGACCCAAGCCAACTCACTATATGGCCTTAGGAGACACACCTAACCATCTGTGGCAAATGAAGGGTTTTTTTTTTGGGGGGGGTTGGGGGTAGGGATGAGGGTTTCAGGGACAGAAATGCCTAGTTTGCTTACCCTACAGCTGTGTCAGGCAGGTGTGCCTGGGGGAGAGAAGGGTGTGGTTGTGTGAGCTAGTTAAAACACAGGAAAGCAGCGGTGTAGGGAGGGAGCTTCCAGATAGGGTAGAGGAGAGTTATCCTGCCTAGGTTGTGTCCAACCTAGGTTGACACTCAGGTCCCCAGGGGCTGATGGGGGGCTGAGCTAAAGGCTGCTGTTGAGAGACAAGCTAGGCAGGGATCCTGTCCGAAGCCACTCCCATCAGAACTGCTAAGTTCTGAAGGGTGTGTGAGATGTCTTGGGGTTTTGTTTGTTTTTACTTTTGTGATATCTTTAGTGTTTAAATATTAGCAATTAAGCCATATGTTTTAGAAAGAGTGAAGGGTGGGCACAGACCACTGAAGGAGCACGGGTAGACCCTGAGAGTAGTGGTGCCAAGTCTTTCACATCCCTCAGTGACTGGTCCCCACTACACCACCAGGAAACTGAGGTCCCAGGGTGTCCACATGACCCTTCCTGGGGTTCCCTCTCACTCAGGGCACAGCTAGGCAGCTGAGGACACTCAGAACTTGGCCTAGCCTGGCCTGGCCTAGTCCAGCCTCCACCCCCATCCTGGCCCTCCTCCCTACACTGAAAGGGACTTTATGGAGACAAAAAGTCACCCATTGTGTCACAAGAGACAAAGGGGCAAGAGACAGAGGCTCCAGGCGCCTGGGTTGGCCACCACCACCACACACCACCCATCTCTGTGTGCCAAAGGAGGGCTGGAGGAGGCACCTTGGAATTCCTGCATGGGAGAGGAAGCATTCTAAAACACTGAGTCCATCGTGTCCAGATCCCTAGGAAGCCCCAGAGCCACCGACTGTCCCTTTCTCTGTCTGAAACAGGCACACAAGGAACCGCAGAGTCACTCAGGCGGGGCACACTCTCCCAGGGCCCTTCCTGCGCCAGGCCGTTCCAGGTTCAGGGACAACAGCAGGGTGGTCGGCAGCATCACAATTTTCCAAATGCAGCTTGCAATGTGCTACTTGCAAATAGGTCTCAGAACAGTGTTTAAATCCCGGAGGTACAAGAGATCATATATACACACAAACACACACAAAAACACACAAGCCCACGAGTGTGCTGATGGCTGATATGGACCTGAAATATCTCAACCACATGGTCCCCAAGTGTCCCTGGTAGTTTAGAAGAAGCTTCCCAGCCAAGCTGGTGGTACACATCTGCAATTCTGGCACTTGAGAGGTAGAGGCAGGAGGGATGCCACAAATCTGAAGCACCCTGGACTGCACAGGATAGTGTCCTGTCTCGCTGCCCTCTGCAGCAGACCACGCAGGTCTCCTTCCTGTCACCTCCAGGCGCGTGAGGAGTGTGCAGGTTCCGAGGCTCCCACGCCTCCCTCCCTCTCTTCTGGTTCCCCAGCAAAGGGTTCCAGAAACTTACAGCACCCGGTCTCTGCTCCACTCCTTGCTCTTCACCGGGGGTCTTCATAATGTCTGCCTCGGTCTCCCCAGCCATGAGGAACATCTCAGAAGTTCTTATTCTGCTTCAGAAGATCCAGGTAGAGCTCTCCTCATACTTACTGCTCCAAGCCATAGTCTGGCATCCAGCTGGCCAAGCCCCCTCGCCTCCTGGGCTGTCCTCTCTCTGAGCCCAACTTTCTCCCAGAGAAGCATCAGCTCATTTCACAGAAGAGAAACCAACTCTTTAGAAGTGACTGATTAAATAAAATGGAATGAGCTAATGGCAAGGCGAAGCTTTCTTATATAAATGAAGCTTTGGCCTAAGAACATTCATATGAGGGGAGGGGTGCCTTCCCTAGGGGTAGACTTTCTTTCTCTTAGTGCTGACCCCTGGGAGGTGGGGACATTGTCCTGGAAACTAGTGCTTGCAGAAGTTATCACTGTCTGGGATGCCGGAGCTGGGGAGTTATCGCAGCCTGTGAATCTCTTAGCCCAGTAGAGCCTACAGATCTGGCTATACAGCCAGGGGCAAGGCCTTCCTCATTCCCAGGGCATGGCCTCAGCATATCTCTCCTATCTCCACTCCCAGGAGGGGCTGGTGCCCATCCTCTAGCCCCCTCCCCTCTCACCCCTGCCCCAGAAGATGAAGAGTTCACCTGGTGTCAGACACAGTCAAAGCTGAGCTGCCGAGCAGGCCCAAGCTTGCAGCCTGCTTGCCGGGTCCTGCCTAACCTTTGTCCTTGTCCTCACTTGGAGACCCTGGTGTGCCACCCTGCCTCTCCTCCCTGAGCAAACAGGAGAAACTCACCCTGCCCAGCTGCCCAGCAGCAAAAGCCAGGGCCCTGTTCCGTCGATATCAGGGCTGCCAAGGAAAACACCCCGACCTAGGTTCACAGCAACCATGAAGAGAATGATGGACAGAGCCCAGCTACCACGGCCAGAGATATGGCAATCGCCTGGTACATAGGATGTGTACAAATGTGGACTGGCCCTTTCCTGAAACAGAGGTCACTTTCTGCTTACAGATGACTAGTGAAAACTGCCCAGGTACCCAGCCAGTAGTCCTGAACACATACTCACTGTTGGGTGACCTGAGGAAAGTGCCTTCCCCTCTCTGGGCCTCATAGGCACCCAAGCCCCTCAACTCAAAGCTTTGGACACTGCCACAAACAAGTGTAATTCCCCACTTCCCAACATTTTCATTTATTTGGAAATAATTCTTAGTGGTTGTTCACTGGTTAATCTTGTTTTTGAGAGGCAGGGTCCCATTACTCACCCAAGATGGCTGGTATGCCCTGTGTAGCCCAGGCTGACCTTGAGCTCACAAGCCTGTCTTAGCCCCCTGACAGCTGGGACCACAGGCATGCGCTAGCATGCTCCACTTGTTATATAACTTTGAAATAAGTCCTATAAGGCTGGCAGGGTGGCTCTGGGGAAAGGTGCCTGCCATCTACTCTAGAGACCTGAGTTCCATACCTGAGACCCACATGGTGAAAAGAAAACCACCTCCCACAAGTTGCCCTCTGACTTCCACACGCACATACACACACATTCACGTAATAAAAAAAAAAAAAAATCAACTCCTAAAGAGTAAATACAATGTAATAATAAAATGAGCTATACCTGGCCAAGTTCAAGAGGGGTTCCCTCAAATCAGACCCCATGTATATACACATACAGTCCCAGCTCCAGACAGGTAGATCGTATGTCTGTGGCTGGATGATCACAGACCCAGATTTCTTCCTATAGGCCCCACAATGAATCTGTATATTCCGCCTAACTAAGCTGAATAGAAAGGAAACTTTAAAATCACCAATAAGGGAGGATATGTCTACTGCAACAGAAGTCATAAAATTAACTGCACTCGTGCGTAGCAATGTAATAATTCCACAGACAGAAGGGGTCCCCTCCCACAGCAGCCCCTCCTGAACTAAACACAGTTTTGCTTTGTGAGGTTTCAGTTATTTATAGTCAGAATATATTACATTAAAAAAAAAAAAAAGTCATGTTTGGGCTAGAGAGATTCCAGCGCCCACATGGCAGCTCACAGCTGTCTGTAACTCCAAGATCTGACACTCTCACAGACACACATGCAGGAAAAACACCAATGCACATAAAAGAAAGCTAATTTTTTTTTTTAATCATGTTTGTTTGTTTGAAAACAGGAACTCATGGAGCAGGCACTAGCCTCAAACTCAACTATATAAAAGAGGCTTGAATGTCTGACATTCCTGTCTTCACCTCCCAAGTGCTGGGATAAAGAAATATGCATCACCCTGTATGTATCTGGCTTTTAATTCATAGCTACAGTGAGATGGCTCAGCAAATAAGGCAACTGCCTCGAGGCCCAACGAAGTGAGTTTGAGCTCTGGGGGCCAGCCACACGGTAGAAGGGGAGAGTCAGCTCAAATTGTCCTCTGGCCTCTGTGCTCATGCAGCGGCTTGCCTGTGCACTTACACAAACACAGACACAAACGAATAAATAATATTGAATTTAAATAATAATTCATATTATTTAGATATTGGGTTTGGCTTTTGAGATGGGGGCAGGGAACGCTTGTGTGGCCTGGAGTTCACTGCATAGATCAAACTGGCTTCAAACTTGCAGAGATCTGCCTGCCTCTGTCCTCTGAGCACTGGGATTAAAGTAGCATGACCCTCCTAAATTTTAAATTTAGCCTGGCCCTCCTAAATTTTAAAACTCTTTCATCAAAGTGCATTGCTACACTTTGTTATTATTGTTAATCCCTTGCTGTGTTCGGTTATAAACTGAACTCTACCACAGCTACCTATGTACAGAACTGTATCCAACCAAGGCTCAGCCCAGGCTCAGAATGTGTCCTTACGGAAAAGAGAGAACTCTAGTAGGTCAATCCACTGGAAAAGCTACTGAGGCTGTCTCCAGGACATGCTCCGGCTGTGGTTAATGCAGATGGCCAAACTCAACTCAGACCTTCTATTTTGAGGGTGTTTGGGGTGGGAGGTTGAGACAGGGTTTCTCTTTGTAGCCCTGGCTCTCCTGGAACTCAGTGTGTACCAGGCTGGCCTCTAATTTAGAGATCCACCTGCCTCTCCCTCCTGAGTGCTGGGGTTAAAGATATACACCATTACTGCCCGGCCAACACAGACCTTCTCAATGACACTGAATCAAGGAAAGGTCTCACTTTGACTCAATTTCTAGAAGCCAGAGAGAAATAAAGGAGGGGACTCTCAGTGACAACAAAACTCACACTTTGAAACAAACATCATGAGAGGGCCAGGTGTGGCAGAATTCCTGTAATCTGTTTGGGAGACGAAAGAAGGAGGATTAGGAGTTCAAGATCAGGCTCAGGTCTCAAAGAAACAAAAATAAGCAAACACATAAATAAATCTAAACAAACAAACAAACAGAAAACACTATCCGTAAATTTCCTGGAGCTTCTGCAACAGGCCAGAGGCAAAGTCCAGCAGTTCCGCAGAGGGCACACAGCGGACTCTGGGACATTTTTCTCTTTAAAGTTTATGCTTGATCCTAAGAGGGTAGAGACAGACTAGCGCCACACACTGACGGATCTACCAGCCCTGCCTATCAGATTGGGGTATGTCTAAAAGTGTGTCTTTTCTCCAGCCCTGGTGGCTGTGGGAGGGGCTAGGGCACAGACGTGGGCTTCATGGAGGTCACTTGGCAATCCTCATCCAGGCCCCAAGCGCCGCAGGGTGTGGTAGGTAGCACAGGCCCGTCTTCTCCTGAGAGGCTGAGGCAAGAGGATTGTAAATTCAGGCCCAGCTTGGGCAATTTAGGGACACTGTCCCAAGACTGAAAAAAGTGAAAAAGAGGGCTGGGAGTAACTGTGTTAAAATTAAACATAACAAACACCACAGTGTGAAAACTGCAGCTGAACAGGCGAATTCTTACCCAGTTCTCAAGCTCCCACTCCCAACAGACATACCGGAAAACTATCACTGGCTTTTATCCATGTTACTGTGGGCAAGCACGTGACATGCATGGCATTCACCTGCCAGGGTGCACATATGGAGGTCAGAGGGCAAGTTGCCAGAGTCGGTTCCGGTCTTTCTACTATTTGGGCTGTGTAGCTTGGTAACAGAGAGCTGCTCCAAAGACCATCAATGTTTCCTAAAGGCACAGAAAAAGCACTAAAAATACTCTAAAATAGCTGCCCTCATAGGGAGAGGAATCTGAGGACAACCTTAGCACTGTCCGCACATTTATGTATTTTTTTGGTTAGGGTTTTTTTCTTGGGGGAGGGTTGTTGTTTTGTTTTGTTGAGATAGGGTCAATGCAGCTCAGGCTGGCTTTGAGTTTGCCTTGGGTTTTCTCGTCTCCTTAATGCTGGGGTGCGCACACACACACACACACACACATACACACACACCATACCTGGCTAGGATTTTTGGTTGGTTGGTTTTGGTTTTTCAAGACAGGTTTGAAAAACCTGTCTCTATGTAGCCCTGACTGTCCTGGAACCCGCTTTGGAAACCAGGCTAGCCTTGAACTCAAAATCTGCTTGCTTTGTTTTTTTTCTAAGGAGAAAACATCCATATACTCTCTAGGTAATTACGAACGAATTCCTAAAGCTATCCCACTCTTGCCCACCATTGAGCAGGATTGGTGGAAATGAGCCATGCAGAGCACCTGTGGGTTTGGCACAGGAACCTGCAGGCTCCACTGAGGCTACCAAAGAGCCTCAGATCAGTCTAAGGAAACGTCCAACACTGTCATCCCAACCCCACCCGCCACTGCTCACATCTGCTCAGCAACACAGCAGGCCCTTCTTGGAAGTAGGACTCTTTAGGGCCTTGTCCTGTCCTTCCGTGGAGAGAAGCCAGCCTGCCTGCTGGGACTGACATAGAGCCAGAATCATCAAGAAGAGCTTTCTCGTGTCCCCAAGAGCAGAAGGATGAAGGGAATCTTGGGAGCTGAGCTCTTTGTCTCCAGAAACATTCAAGCTTGCCTAAGAGCCCCAGGATCTTAGGGCCTAGTGAAGCCTACCTTCATACAAATAAGTGCCAGGCTAAGCCCTTAGCAGGCACCACTTCTCTGCCAACACTCTTTCATAGATATGGGTGTAAGGCTGAGGCATAGGGGAGGGGAGAGTCAAGAACTTCCCTGGGATCCCAAGTTGAAAGAGGCAGAGCTTGGATTTGAACCCAAACCTCTGCTTCTAGGCCTACAATCAGTCAGTGTTCTCAAAGATACACTGGAGCACTATGGTGGCAGAGGAGGCCTCTAATCTGTGTGTTTACTTAAAAACAGAACTGTGTAGCTGCCCCAATCCTAACAGGAAGGCTAGAAAGGGCTCAATGCCAACACCCCCATTCCCTCAGGGCCTCCATGATTGTAAGCCCTCCTGCCCTAAGCATCAGGGCTTAATCCATTGTCTCTCTTGAACCCCTTCTTTTCCCCTGCCCCCAGCCCTACTCCCTGAAACAGGGTTTTACTCTTTAGCTCAGGCTTCAAACTCGTGATCCTCCTGCTTCAGAAGCCTCCCACTCACAGCACCGGAGTGACATCACACCCTGCTAGAACCTTCTTCTAAAGCCCCATTCATAAAAAAGCTCACCTCAGCCAGGAAGTCCCCTGCAAAAGCTGGGCTGAGTCTCCCTTCCTAAAGTAGTCATCCTTTTCTTGTAAAGCAGCCTAGGAACCCCAGATCCCCCAAACAGAGGCAACAGAAAAAATAGATGGAGCCAGGCTTCAGACAGGCAAATCTTAGTGCAAATCCTGCGTGTAGCCTTGCTGCCCCCCAAGCCATGTGACTTTCCTCAAGTGTCTCTGAGTTTATCATTAAGTCCCAGGGAAGATCATTCTTTGTCCCAAAGCTGGGGGAGGGCGGTGTTAAAGTTGGGAAAAAAAAAAAAAAGTGGGCACTTCAGCTGTTCAACAATGGTACACACCTTTAATCCCAGAACTGGGAAGGCAGAGACAGGAGGATCTCTGTGAGTCCCAGGCCAGCCTGGTAAGTTCTGGGCCAGCCAGGGTTACACAGAGAAACCCTGTTTCAAAACAGAAAAACAAAAGGAAGAAAAAGATGGGCACCTCCCCATGTTCTTCATAGTTTTTTTCTAAAGTCATTAAGATACACCAAGGGCACCTGTCAGCCACACCTTCCACAGCGTCCTTCCACTCCCTCGCCACACAAAGAACTGTAGCACAAAGAGTCATTTCTAGGTCAAACGTGTTTGCCGGTTTAGAAGCTGGTTATGAAGATTGGTGTTTCTCCTTTTGCTTACATTACTAGGAAGCCCAGCCATGAACCAGCATTTTAAACGTGAAGGTTTCCAGCCGGGCAATGTCTCTTAATAGCTCTCTCAAGCCAGTTCCTCTCTCTAAACCACCAGGCTTTAGAAACACACTAACTCTTCTGTTTTAACGATTAACAGCATCATCTGAAGTTCTTCCTGGAGTCAGATGGAGATGGGCAAGGTTATGGGGTAGTATGTCTATGGACTGAGATGAAATGCCACGCTAGACGAAGAACAACACTTTGCTCCGGAAGCTTGGCCCTCCTACTCATCCATCTCTCCATCACTGCGGGACCCTCTCAACCCTGGGATACAGCTCAACCTGGCCAGCAAGAAGCTCTGTCTTCTCAGTCACTGCCTTCTCCAAGTAGCCTTCTCTGGTCCCCAGGGGCAGGCACTAGGCTCGGGGCCTCTTCCACAACTGTTAAAATGACACACCTCACATTGTAAGAGCAAATCAATACAGTAATGAAGAGGAGGGGCCAGAGAAGTGAGAAAAACTGATCCCAGGGATCGGTCAGAAAGAAACTTCTGAGCTCTCTGCCTTGTCCTCTATTAAGAGAAAATCCTAGTCAAATCTGGTTAGGATGGTTCAGGCACCTTTGATCCCAGCACCGAGTTCAGGGTCAGCCCGACCTGTAGTGAGTTCCACGATAGCCAAGGCTACCTAGAGAGATCTTGTCTAAAAGAAACAAAAGACACAGAGCTGAAAAGGTCTAGACCAGCCTCCAATGTGCCACTGTGGCTTCCCAGCAGGTATGGTGCCTGTCTTGCCCCTCCCCCATCTTGGCCCCAGTGGAGTAGCAGGTTGCCACAGAAACATGTTAGGAAGCAGCGGCTGAGACAAGCAGACTCAGTCTGGTTCAGTCTCCAAGTGAAGTCAGTGGAACTAAAATGGGGAAGATGCTAGGGGTACAAGGAACCTATTGCCTCACATCCTGATGGCCACCAACACAACCCAGGCCACAGTTCTTGCCCTAGGAGCGCATGCTGCTGGGCTCCTGGCCAGACCAGCAATGCTCAGCCCGTGGGCTACTTTCTCCACCTCCACTCAACTCAGCCGTCTGCAGCCCCCACACCATTCCCGGCCCTACCCCAGCCTCCCGTTCCGCTGAAGGCTCAGCTCAAAAGTTATCCTTCTAGCCCACACAGAAGCCTTCTCAGACCAGACTTGACCTCTCTCTTCTCTGTCCCTTTCAACAAGCCACTTAGCTCCTCCCAGGCTAGCCCAAAGCTGACCCTCAGATGTGAGCTTCAAAGAGCCCAAACAGAAACCCCAGAGAGTAATCCCAAAACCTGGGAAGATCTAGTTCAAGGCTTGCCTCGGTTACACAAAGACTCAGAAGCCAGCTTCAGCTACAGAAATAATTCAAGACTGGGCTATATGCGACCCTGACTCAAAAACAACAACAACAAAACACAAAGCAAACAAACCAATCACCAAGAGCCCGACACTCCTGGGTTGATGGTCTCTACCGATGCAGATTTAAATTGGTCCCAGAAGAGGGCATCATGCCACCCTTCCCCGATCTTATCAAAACCAAACGATATCCAAAAACCACTCCCGGAGCAGACTTTAAAGATGCAAATTTCTTGCCGCATTTCCGGAGATTCGAAGAGCAATTTCACATTTTTTTTCGGGGGGTGGGGCCCAAGAATCTGAATTTTAAACAAACCCAGGCAAGAGATGGGGGAGGATAAAGGGTGAAGGCTCATGAGGAACACCAGAAATCCCAGAAACCAAGGCAACAGGCCCCAGGTGGAGGTGGCCGCTTCCCTGGGGGGCAGGAAGGACCTAGTCCCAGCAGTGGGCCTCCGGACTCCACAGCCCGGCCCTGGAAGCCTGTCTCGATGTGCCCACTGCGGGGGGGGGGGGTAGAAATGAAAGGGATCTAAGAACACCTCCAGTGCCACCCTATGCCCATTGCGGCGGACCTCGGTCAGTGGAGACCGTTCCATAAGGGCAGCCACAGGCCTCCAGACAGCTGACACCTCAAGATGCACTCAGTGGGAAGTTGCAAACCTTGGGTCCTCAGCTGGGGCCTGCACAGAGACCTGGGGGTGGCAGGCAGGTGGCTTCTGGACTCCCGCAAAGCTCTACAGCCCAACATGCGCTCTCCTGCGTTGTCCAGGAGGGTTTCAGGGCGGCTGCACTGAGTGGCTGGAGCCGAGCGAAGAGGCGGACAGTGGACTTTGCCCGGCGAAGAAAGCCAGGGCACGGTCCAGAGGAAAGGGGGCAGGGCAGGAGGAAAGGGACAGACTGACGGGCAGTGGAACGCGGCGATCTCAGCAACGATGTCGCCGCGGGAAGCAGCCGGGTGGGCTGCGGAGTCCCCTCCACGCGATACAGATACGTGTCGTGTTCGTGGGGATGTCATACGGGCGTCCCGAGGTACGAGGTTCCAGGCGATCTCGGGCGGGCAAGTGCGTCCCCAGAGACTCCTCAGAGAGTCCCCCATCCAGTCCCCGAGCTACCCCGCTCACCAGCTGCAGCAGCGCGAGCACCCCGAGGGCGGAGCGCACGAAGCCCAAGTCCGGTCGCAGCGCCGAGACAGACGCGCCCACGCCCTGCGCGGGGCTGCTGGTCCTCGTGCTCACTTTCGACGGGAACTCGGCCATGGCGATCGCGAACCTACGACGACCCGGCCGCGCTCCCGGCCCTGCTCCGGGGCTGCGACTGCCGGCGCTGCGAGGGATCCCGGGGCCGAACGGACAGGTGCGAGACGCCCCGCCCCGCTCCGCCCGAGGCCACACCCCTCCCCGAGGCCCCGCCCCTTAACCCTCGGCGCCCCTGGCTGCTCTAGAGAGCCATCTATCTCCAAGTCCGCGGGCTCGGTCCCTCCCTTGTCCCTAGGGTGCTGGGTCCTTGAGCGGGTCTCCGTGAATAACCCCTCAGGGAGAGGTCTACCCAGACTAGGGGTACGAAGAGGAAGACTGTCCTTTCTAGACCGAGGCCGGTTTCTTTCCAAACGGAAACCGCAAACCAGGCGAGATGACTCACGCCTGAACTCTCTCTCAGGAGTGGCGCAGAGGGGGGTCACAGAAAATGCAAGGCTAGCCCGGCTGCATAATGAATTCCAGGCTCGTCTGGGCTACTGGGTGAGGCGCCAACAAGGGCGTCTCCAAACAATCCGACCAACGGGCCGAGGGGCGCACGACTGTAATCCCAGCACCGAGAGGTCAAGATCAATTCAAGATTATCTTGGGCTAGCCTGGGATACATGAGACCTTGCATACACACACACACACACACACACACACACACACACACACACACCAACAAAAACTTAGTCTAGTGGCACACACTAATCCCAGCTATTAGGGTGCTAAAAATACAAAAGGGGGGCACGGAGCTACATGACAGCGTGCTTCTCTGGTGTGGGGGCCAGTTCCCAGCACTGCACAGCGTTGCAGGCAGTAACCGACCAGCCAGAATGGCTGAGCACTGGCTCCCTCTCTGTCCTAGAGCGTGAGCAGGTGCTCACTTTGAAGAACTATCTGAGGACACAAAACGTCCCGGCGGCGGAAACCTGGGACCGTGCCAGGGAGGGTTGCCGTTGCCCTGGAGACGGAGGTGACGCCGGATGTCGCCGCTGAGTGCCCTGAAAACCTTCTCACCTGCGCAGACACGCGGAGCCACAGAGGTTTGCATAGACCCTGTGCACTCGTCACCAGATAGAGCTAGACCAGGCCTTCGCCTTCGCGGGTCCCGCTGTCCCTGTGAGACAAGCAGTAAGTGACAACTGATAGACCAGGGAGGAAAAATGAACCCAGGTAGCGGCAACCACTGTTGTGACCGAATCAAACGGGGATGAGACAGGGTGGCTAGGAGGAGATTCTAAGACGACAGGATGGCTGTCTTAGGGTTGCTGCTGCTGTGATGAAACACCGCGACCAAAAGCAGGTTGAGGAGGGAAGGGTTTTGCTGGCTTAATCTTTCACCTCACTGTTCATCATCTAAGGAAGTTGGGGCAGGAACCTGAAGGCAGGAGCTGCTGCGGAGGCCAGGGAGGGGTGCTGCTTGCTCACGGCCCTGCTCTCTATGTCCTGCTCCTTATAGAACCCAGCCCCACCAGCCCAGGGATGGCACCATGCACAATGGGCTGGGCCCTCCCACATGATCCCTAAGAAAATGCTCCACAGGCTTGCCCACAGCCCGGGTTTTATGGAGGCACTTTCTCCATCCAAGTTCCTCCTCCTCCTCTCAGATGACTCTAGTTCATGTCAAGTTGACATAAAATTAGCCAGCGCAGTGGTCAAGGAAGACCTGCCAGAAGGGGTGGCAGAGGCCTGAACCTGTGAGTGGGAGGAAACCTATTTAGATGAGGGGCTTAGTCTGCGCCAAAGCCCTGGGACAGAGCCAAGCTAGGCAGTCAGAGAAATCGAAAGCAGGTCCCGGGGGGGGGGGGGGGGGGGGGGGGGGG
>NW_026596034.1:10992692-11010821 GCF_907164565.1 Psammomys obesus
GGGGGGGGACTGACTGGAGCAGAACACGTGAGGGTGGGACTGGTCCCCACGGGTAGGGCCAGGTCACAGAGGCTGTGTGATGACGTCCTACCCTGGGGTTTCTTGTGACAACTTACCACAAGCTCAAGATTTTAAAGTAACAAAAGTTTCCTCTTTCTTAGTTATGGAGGCTAGCTACCCAAAAGCAGCTAGAGTCCTGGAGCCAGAGTCATGGTGTCCTGAGGCCAGGCAGCATCTGTGGCTCTAGCTTTGTTTTTTGTTTGTTTGTTTGGTTTTGGGTTTTTTTTGTTTGTTTGTTTGTTTTTTTAATTTTTTTTTGTTATTATTAGTCACATTTTTTTAACTCTGTATCCCAGCTGTATCCTGCTCCCTCATTCCCTCCTGTGGCTCTATTTTTATTGTTGTTGTTGTTGTGTGTATGTTTCACTTTTTTTTTTTAAACAGGTGGTTTGCTCTGTAGCCTAGAATGGCTTCATGCTTTTGGCATTCTTTCTACCTCAGGTTCCACATGCTGGGATTACAGGTGAGCCATCAGTAGGATTCTGGTACCCAACCTAACTTCTCTGGGTATCCTCCATTCTTCTTTTCCTGTGCACAGGATCTCTTTCTCCATTTTTTGCCCATCTTTTTTAAATTTTTTTTTATTAATTACAGCTTATTCACTTTGTATCCCAGCTGTAGCCCCCTCCCCTATTCCCTTCCAATCCCACCCTCCCTTTCTCCTTCTTCTCCCATGCCCCTCCCCCAGTCCAGTGATAGTGGAGGTCCTCCTCCCCTTCCATCTGACCCTAGTCTATCCGGTCTCATCTGGACTGGCTTCTTTATCTTCCTCTGTGGACTGGTAAGGCTGCTCCCCCCCTAAGGCGGAGGTGATCAAAGAACCAGCCCATGAGTTCATGTCAGAGACAGTCCCTGTTCCTATTATTGGGGAACCCTCTCGGATACTGAGCTGCCATGGGCTACATCTGTACAGGGGTTCTAGGTTATCTCCATGCATGGTCCATGTTTGGAGTTTCAGTCTCAGAAAAGACCCCTGTGTCCAGATTTTTTGGTTCTGTTGCTCTCCGTGTGGAGCTCCAGGTCCCTCCAGGTCTTTCTATCTCCCCCTTCTTTCATAAGATTCCCTGCACTCTGCCCAAAGTTCGTCTATGAGTCTCAGCATCTGCTTTAATACCCTGCTGGGTGGAGTCTTTCAGAGGCCCTCTGTGATAGGCTCCTGTCCTGTTTCCTGTTTTCTCCTTCTTCCAATGCCCATCTCATTTGCCATTCAGAAATGAAGATTGAGCATCTTTTTTTTTTAAGATTTTATTTATTTATTATGTATACACAAGATCTTATTATGCACCAGAACTCATTATAGATGGCTGTGAGCCACCATGTGGTTGCTGGGAATTGAACTCAGGATCTTCGGAAGAGCAGTCAGTGCTCTTAACCTCTGAGCCTAGGTAAGATTGAGCATCTTACCTAGGGCTTTTGTCCATCTTATGTACTGAATTGTCCATCAGATAATACAGTTCAATCTTCTCAAATCAGAGGTCTTAAATATTTATTCAGTCACTAACAATCTGCAAAGATTCCTTTTTCTTTTTTTCTTTTCAAAGACAAAGTCTTGCGTAACACAGGCTGGCCCTGTGATTGCAGATGGATCTGGCCTGCCTCTGCCTCCCAAGTGCTGGGATGAAAGGTCTGTGCCACCAGCTACCTTTTATTTTTCTCTCTTTTTTCCCCCCGAGACAGGGTTTCTCTGTGTAGCCCTGGATGTCCTGGACTCACTTTATAGACCAGGCTGGCCTTGAACTCACAGTGCCCTGCCTGCCTCTGCCTCCCAGAGCGCTGGGATTACAGGTGTGCGCCACCGCACCAAGCTCTCCCTTTTGTTTCTTGAAAGTTTGTTTGGAGGTCCTAATAGCAGAGCGCAGTTGCTCAGAGGCCCACAGGGGAAGGGCAGCTCGGGAGGGGGGTACATGGAAGCCTGAGGGAGGAAGGGGACACCTGCCCACTCAGCTGCAGCAGCTGAGCGCACCCTGGAGACCAGTGGGATGCAGAGAACTCTTTTCTTTTAGCTTTTTGAAGACAGGAGCTTCTTCTAGTGTTTTCTAGGCTGGCCTCAAATCTGCCAAAGATGGATCCTCTTGTCTCTCTCTCTCTAGTTCTGGAAACTACCACACCTGGAGACTCCTCTTTCTTTTCTTTTCTTTCTTTCTTTCTTTCTTTCTTTCTTTCTTTCTTTCTTTCTCTCTCTCTTTCTTTCTTTCTCTCTCTCTCTCTCTCTCCCTCTCTCTCTCTCTCTTTTTTTTGAGACAGGATCTAATACTATAGCCTAGGCTAGCTTTGAACTCTATATGTTGTTGGGCATGACCTTGAACTACTACTGCTGCTGCTTCTACTGTCCAAGTAGTGGAATTACAGGTGTGTGTAATTCCTGGGTCCTGCCTGGGTCTATCTTTTCTCAATTTTTTTTTTTTTTTTTTTTGTATTATTACTACTTATTTTACGTTTTTGAAACAAAGTTTCTCTGTGTAGCCCTGGCTGGCTGGAACTTGCTCTCTAGACCAAACTGGCCTTAAACTCAAAGATCTAACTGCCTCTGCCTCGGGAGAGCTGGGATTAAAGGTATGCACCACCACTACCCAGCGATCTTTCTCTTTATAAGGTAAATCCACATAGTTTGAGAACTAGAACAAAGATATTTGGACTATCATTGGATAGCCATTATCCAGCCCTCCGAAATGATGTCTGCAAGGTTTTAAACTGGCTTGGTGGTACAAGTCTGTAATCTCAGCAAGGGGGATTAGGAATTCAAGGTTATTCTCACTTACCTGGTGAGCCCCTGTCTCAAAAGAGCAAAAAACAAAACAGGAGAGGTTTAAGATCTTATGACATCGCTGGGCGCCTGTAATCCCAGCACTCAGGAAGGCAGAGGCAGCCAGATCTCTGTGAGTTCGAGGCCAACCTGGTATAAAAAGTGAGTCCAGGACAGACAGCCAAGGCTACACAAATAAAACAACAACAAAACACCAGCACCACCAAAAACAAAACAAACGCAAGATCTTGGTACTGTAACAGAATGATGCTGGTTTAACCCGTTACCCACTCAAACCCCTTTCCCTAGTGCACCTAATACCTTTGCATGCACACACACACACACACACACACACACACACACACACACAATCTAAAGCAGCTACTCTGAAAATGAGAAGTGCATTTCAGTAGCTGCAAAACTGTAACCCAGAGACCAGTCGAAGTTTCGAACAAAGCCGGGGTGGGCCCTTAACTTTATTATGACACAGAACAATAAGGGGATTGTTTCTGAGGCAGATTCTAAAACAGTAGTGTGTTTTTGTTTTGCCTTTGGTTTGCATTCTGTCTTTTGGTTAATCCCACTCTCATTCCTTTCAAATGGCATCGTGGAGCACTGGGTCGTCTGCCAGAAAAAGTGGGAGGGCATCTGAGCTGGGCAGGACCCAGCTGCCCACCCAGACCCACACAGAGGCAATGGGCTCTGGATTGTTGGAATGTACGGCAGAGACAGACAGACAGCTCGGGGTCCAGCTTGACTGTCTCCCAGGGATGGTCTCTGCTCCCCCAGAACACCTGTGGCCAGCCCCTATCCTCTGTACAGCTGTGCACAGGGTTCTATTCTGGCCAGACCCTACTCTGGGCCCATCAGGACACTGGGATTTTTCACAGAGCAGATAGACAGCAGTCCAGGAGCCAGGCCTACTCATGTAGGGCCTGTATTCCCAACTATTTGAAAGACTGAGGCAGGGGAATTTACCTAAGCTCTAGGCCAGCCTGGGCTATCTAGAAAGCCCTTGACTCAAAATTGTCAACAGGGTAATAGTGGCCCATGCTTTTATTTCCAGCATTCGGGAGGCAGAGACAGGTAGCTCTCTGTGAGCTTGAAGTCAGCCTGGTCTATATAGTGAGATCCAGCAGGCTACAGAGAGAGACCCTCAAAAACCAAACTCACAACAACAACAAAACCCTAATTAATTGGTTAATTAAAGTAGACTATCTTAAAACAAAACAAAAAACACAAGAGCACTGTCTGTGCAAGCAAAGAGTACCTGGATTTGATTTCCCTGCATCCAGGCAAAAATCTGGTCATGGCTATCAGTGACTGCGGCTCCAAAACTGGGCGGTTGGAGACAGGCAGATCCCTGGAGCTCAATGAAAGGAGAATCTGCTTCAGTGAGAGACCTGTCTCAAAGTAACAAGGCGGAGAGTAATACGAGAGGAAGCAGATGTCCTGCTCTGGCCTCCCCGTACGTCGCCTGCTCTTTACACCACACGCACTGAACAAAGACAAGAAGGCAAGCCAAGAGTGCTGAGAGACGCTGTGAGGAGACAACACATACAGAACAGGTCACTGAAGGACAATAACACTAAATTAATTAACTATTACATTAATTTCCTTCTTTTTTATTTCACAGGGTTTCCCTGTGTAGCCTTGGCTGCCCTGGACTCGCTCTGTAGACCAGGCTGGCCTCGAACCCACAGAGATCCGCCTGCCTCTGCCTCCCTGAGTGCTGGGATTACAAGCATGCACCACCATGCCTGGCAACAATTACATTTCAGTTCTAAGAAACTTACAGGGCTCTTTCTTTGGGCTTCTAAGTTTCCAGCTAGCACGTACTGGCCGCTCTCATATTTGTGCTGATGGTGTGGGGTCGGCTCTTTCCAATTTACTTATTAGTTTTTAATTCATTCGTTCATGTGTTTTATTGCCCTTCCCAGCCCTCTCTGCAGACCCATGAAGCCTTGGATGACTTTTCTCAGATCTTTCTCTCTGTTTTTTAAATTTTCACTGGTGGATCTATGCAGAAATAGAGAGACTTACACGTGTTTGTTTAAAACATCTTATTTACTTTAACAAAAAATGGGATTATTATACATACTGAATTTGTAAAAATTATTCTTCATTTTCTGTGTTTTGCCTGAGAATATGTCTGTGGGTCACGAGCATATAGTGCCCGAGGCTGTCAGAGGAGGGCGCCCCAGGAACTTGGATTCTAGAGGGTTGAGAGCTGGTGTGTGTGCGTGTGTCTGTGTGTGTGTGTGTCTGTGTGTGTGTGTCTCTGTGTCTGTGTGTGTGTCTGTGTGTGTCTGTGAGTGTGTGTGTGTCTCTGTGCCTGTGTGTGTCTGTGTGTGTCTGTGTGTGTGTGTCTCTGTGTCTGTGTGTGTGTCTGTGAGTGTGTGTGTCTGTGTGTGTGTCTGTGTGTGTCTGTGTGTGTGTCTCTGTGTGTGTGTGTCTGAGTGTGTGTGTGTCTGTGTGTGTCTGTGTGTGTGTGTCTCTGTGTCTGTGTGTGTGTCTGTGTGTGTCTGTGTGTGTGTCTCTGTGTCTGTGTGTGTGTCTGTGAGTGTGTGTGTGTCTGTGTCTGTGTGTGTCTGTGAGTGTGTGTGTGTGTCTGTGTGTGTGTGTGTGTGTCTCTGTGTCTCTGTGTGTGTGTGTCTGTGTGTGTGCTCATCTTGCAGCTTGTTTGCGCTGCTGTGTGTTCAGGGTTGGTCGGCCCCAGAGCCCCTCCTGTCTCACTGCAGAGACGCCGGGACTGATTCAACACAGGCTCCGGTGTTCACCTTCATGTAGGTTCTTGGAATCGGGACTCAGGTCCTCACACTCGGGCAGCAAAGGCTGTTAGCCCCTGAGCCGTCTCTCCAGACCCTCCATAGTGAAATCTGGGCAGGAACTTCACCCTCTTTGTCACCCTCCCACACAGGTGTTGACTTGTTCGTTCGTTTGTCTATTTTTAAAGACAGGGTCCTGTAGCCCAGGTTGGCCTTAACCTCACGATGTCACTGAGGATAACCTTGAATCCGATTCTCCTCTCTTCACCTCGCACCTGGCTTAACGTTTTAAACCGAGAAACAGTTCACGGGGAAGTGAGGGTTTCGGCGTAGCCTCGGCTGCCCTAGAACTGCCGCTGTAGACAAGGCTGGCCTCGAACCCGCACACTGCCTCTGCCCCGTTGTCTCACCCGCCACCGTGGGCCCTCGGGCCGGGAGCTTGGGCCGCCTGCAGCCCCGACGCCCGGCCTCAGGGCCCCGAGGGCGGAGGTGTATTCTCTTCCCAGGCTCTCCGGGGCGGTTCTGCGTGCCCGCCGCGGCGGGTGGCCGGACCCAGGGGTGGGCCGGCGGCCGGGGGTCCCGCGCAGGCAGGCGCGTGTGGCGGGGGCGGCGGGGGTGGGAGTGGGCGCGTGTGTAAGCGGGGAGTGGGAACGGCAGGGGGGGGGGTCACAGGGTGCTCATACTTAAGATAAACACTCGACCACACTGCTCCCCAAGTCAGGATGGCCGAGCGGTCTAAGGCGCTGCGTTCAGGTCGCAGTCTCCCCTGGAGGCGTGGGTTCGAATCCCACTTCTGACAACACTCGTATTTTGCTTGTCATCTCCGAAACTCTCAAAGTAAAATTGGAAACTAGAGACTTGCCCTTGGGCTGGACCCCATTCTGCACACACAGACACACAGACCGTCGCTCCTGAGCTGTTTTTACAGTTTCAAAGCAAAGAAATAATTAGGAAGGAGAAAATTTTAAATTGTGTGCAATGGGATTTAAAAAGACGAAGAAGAGACCATTATAAAAGGTCAGTAATGGTTACCTAGCTTAAGATTGCGAGCAAGAAAAAAAAAAGGTGCAGTTTGTCAGAAGTGGGATTCGAACCCACGCCTCCAGGGGAGACTGCGACCTGAACGCAGCGCCTTAGACCGCTCGGCCATCCTGACAACTGAGAGCGTGCGTTCTAGGCAAACCTCTTTGTAAGCGTCTCAGTGTGCGCATGCGTGCCGAGTAGGGGTTCCGCACTGGGCGGAGCGAATGCCCTGCCTCGTGCGCTCAGTGGCCACAAGAGGGCGCTCGCCGCCCGCTGGAAAAGCCGAAAGGCACCAGGCCTGCGGCCGTCGGATTCGGGTGACCGAACAAACCGTGCCCTCCAGCTCCGCGTCCTCGGATCTGCCAGCAACCTCGCTGTTTTTCTTTTTTGCGTCCCCACCCTCGTGTACGTTCGGCACGAGGCCGCCAGGTCGCAGCAGCTAACGGTGCCTAGCTCTGCGCCTCCGACCCGGTGACGTCATAAAGTCGCAGCTCCTTTGCCGAACAGTGGTCAAAACTGCAACCTCCCATTTGCAGGGTTACTGGTTGGTTTCAGACTCTAACTAAGATGAGCCTCGCGGCGGCACGGTCTCATCCGGATTCTGGCCGTGCCTCTAGTTGTCCACACAGTGCCTGGCACCCAGTAGGTGTGCAGAACAGACACACACACACACCCCGCACCGCCGTGCAGTTAGTCGCTTCGGGTCATTTCGTGACTCATCGCTCCTCCCCGCCTCGCGCAGCATCATCATCTGTTCCTTCTCGCCCTCTTCTTCCCAAACCTCAGACTTGCTCACGCACCGGAAAATCTCAGCCCAGGGTGGGGCTGTTCCCCATGTTATTTTAAGGTGTATGGCTATCCTCCTCCTCCCGGGAGGAGTTCAGCTCTCTCTGTGCTGAGGATCTGAAAGTTCTTTGGGGAGTCCAGGGTCAAGGCTGGATAGCACTAGGGTACTGTGAATCCCTTGGAGCCCATACTTGACTGAGATTGTGTCAAGGGCGGCCTGAGGCAGAAGACAGCTCTGCTCACCCTGCCTCAGGGTCCTCAGGCCTTGGGATGTAACCTGGGTGAGTTATTACTGAGATGTGACCAGATTCCCACTCCTGTTTTGCCTTTCCTGAAATGAGGTCGCCCCGACCATGGAAACAAACCAGGTTAACAAACATGTATTGAGTGTTTGAGAGGCTGAAGCAGGAGGGCAGAGGCACAGCATCCTCTTGGGAGGGCCTACCCATGCAGTTAACTTTTTCGTTTGTTTTTAAAAATTAATGTATTTATTTATTCATGTGTGTGTGTGTGTGTGTGTGTGCATGATGTGTGTGGTGGTCAGAAGACAACCTTGTGGAATTGGTTTCTCTTTTCACCGTCAGGCTTACACTGCAAGGGTCTTTATCCACTGAACCAACTCACTGGCCCCTTTCTCTATCTATCTATCTATCTATCTATCTATCTATCCATCCATCCATCCATCCATCCATCCATCTTTTTTTTTTTTTGAGACAGGACTTCCCTATGTAGCTCAGGCTGGCCTTGGGCTCAGAGTTCTCCTGTCTTTGTCTCCAAGAGCTGGGATAGCAGTTGTCCTAGCTGGCTCTTCTGTTGCTATGGTAAACAACCATGACCAAAAGCAACTTGGGGAGGAAAGGGCTTATTTATCCAAATAGTCTGCCATCGAGGGAAGCCTAGGAAGGAGCTTGAAGCAGAAACTACAGAGGAGGCTGCTCACTGGCTGGCCCCCAGGCTCTGGGTCGGCTGCCTTTCTTATACAATTCGGTTTCACCTTCCTAGGAATGGAACTGCCCACAGCAGTCTGGGCCTTCCGTACTTCAAATTAGAGATCAAGAAACTGCTCCATAGACATGCCCCTAGGCCAGTGTGACTTGAGTTCAATTCTCAGAACCCATGTGAAGGTGGAAGGAAAGAACCAAATCCTGTTTTTTATCCTGTGACCTCTGAGCATTAGCCAGATTTCTACCCATTTATAAACTGATACCAGCCCTCTCAGCTGTCACTATGCCTGCCTTCAGATTGTCCTTCAAACTTCAACACTGGGCTGCTTCCCACACTGAGTAATGACCTCAGTGAGATATTTAGAACGTCAGTTTGTTAGCTGGGTACTGTGGTGGATGCCTGCAATCCCAGCACTCTGGGAGGCAGAGGTGGGCTGTGAGTTCGAGGCCAGCCTGGTCTATAAAGCGAGTCCAGGAAAGCCAAGGCTACACAGAGAAATCCTGTCTGGAAAAACCAAGAGAGAAAGAAAGAAAGAAAGTTAGTTATTGGCTGGGGATGGTATCCAGGGCCTTGGGCATAGTACGTAAGTATCCTAGCCCAGCTATGCCACACAAAGGTGATATTTATTTAACTGTTTTTGTTTCTTATGTGTGTGTGTGTGGCTATGGTATGTGTATATCTTTGTGTGGTGTGTGTGTGTAAGGACAGGCTCAGGCGCTGCTTCTCAGGCCCTGGCCACCTGTGCTTTGAGACAGGGTCTTTTGCTAGAACCTGAGATTTGCCAGTTAAGCTATGCTGGCTAGCCAGGGATTTCCCAGGGTCCTCATGTCTCCACTTCCCTAGGGCAGAAGTTAAAAGCATGCATACCACTGTGAAATTCACATAAAGAGACCACATCCTGACATACAGCAACTTCTCAAAATGATAACAACAACAATAATAAAATTTAACGAACAGAAAATAGTGATTAAGATTCACATGTACACTAAAAACATGATACATGCTTTTAATCTCACCACTCGGGAGGCAGAGGTGAGCTCCAGGCTATCCAATAAGACCCATCTCAAACCAAATAAAAACACCGAGTTAGAAAGGTTAGAGGGTTTTTACAGATAGTGGGTAAGTAGAAAAGGCCTGATAAAGTTTTAGTGAGTTCAAACAGATAGACAAACAAAATCACTGTCAGTGGGGAGGGCTGCAGCATTCTAGATGGGAGGCACAGTGAGTGTGAAGGTTCTCAGGCAGAGAGGTGTGTGGCCTCTTGGGAGGGAGGGGTGGCGTGTTGAGGTCAGTAAGGCATTGAAATTAGGGTGGAGGAGGCTTGGGCTTGTGTTTTACCAGGCTGGGTATTAGGAAAAGGACTTTAGCTTCTCATCCTCTATAATGTCATCATCACCAGACTGCTTTAAGTGGGGTTGTGGCAGGTCCTGATGGCCCCTTAGAATGATCCCTTTAATCATGGAGAAAGAGGTGGGAGTCAGAGAGCAACTGGAGAAGCATTGTCTGCGAAGATAAGCCAGGCTGGAGGAGGGCTAGCCTCGCACGCTAGACAGCCCACGCCGTGTTCTGGTGGTGGAGCAGACAGGCCATGCTGCCGGGCCTGGGGAGGGTGTCAATATAGAGAAAGAGACATCACCGAGGCGACCACAGAGGGCCAGAGCTCTCAGCCCCCTCTCAGGCAGGTGCTCCCAGGCAGATGCTGAGGTGCTGAGGTTGTCCTTCCAAGCGCATTGCTCAAGGTCACCCGTAGTGTGCACACCCAAGTCACTCTTTTCAGTAACCCCCAGGCACATCACTTCAGGCAGGGAAAGGCACCTCTGGGGCAGAAGTTGGCCTGCTGCGGCTGCCACATGTTCCTGGCCTGCCCGGACAGAGAGTTCTCACCCGTCAGGGTCAGCTGCATCTCACTTCCTGGGCCGAGGGAGGTTTTTCTTAGGACCCTTGGAAGAACATCCAGGGTTCTTAACCTCTGAGCCATCTCAGCTCCCTGGAGGAGGATTTTTCACAGCCTCATTCTAACCTGGACTCCCCAGAACCAAAAATGGCTTCCTTCCTCTAATCAGCAGCCTGCACAGCCACAATAGCCACAAGGAGGGACAGGCCTGATCTTTCCCTCCTGCTTAAGCATTTGTCCTGCTTGAGGAAAGTCCCCGGGCTGACCTGGAAAGCCCACCAGGGCAGGGGAAGTCCCTGAGTAGCTCCTGAGTTACCAGGTCAACACCAATGAAGCCAGGTAGTCATGAGGCAAGACCATTGTGTTCCTATGGCTCCGCTAGTTGGCCTCTTTATGGTCTTAACTGCTGAGTCATCCCTTCAGCCCCTCCAGTTTTATAATTAACACCAAGATGGCAAAGATTTTTTTTTTCAACTTAACAATACTACCTTTATTTATTTATTTATTTTTACAGGGATCTCATTCTATAATTCGTGCTGATCCCCGTTCATGGCGATTCTCCTGTCTCAGCCCCCAGTGGATGGATATTACATGCATGAACCACCAGGCCTGACTTCCAAGGCAGAGCCTTGGTCTTCACCCATCAGCCCTCATTCTGCCTCTTAACTCTGCCTCACCCTGGGGTCTCTTCCCATTGCCTCCTTGGGAGGAGGAAGAAAACCTCAAGCTATGGGAGCTTGCTGTGTCAGGAGCAGGTTGGAACTGGAAGAGCTATTTCTAGAATTGTTTTTTATTATTAGAGGAGACTGAAAGAATGGGTAGGTTTTTTCCCAGCATGACTGTCCAAGTGCTGCGGCCAAGCTTTTGTGCTCCAGGCTCTGCTTTTGTCGGCTGAATGAGGAGGGCAGAAGCCATCAGACGCCAGGGCTGAATCTGTGCCAAGACGCTGGTCTGCTGTCTCTGTGGAAGTCACTGCGGAAGTGGGGTGGCCCGAGGGGCAGGAAGGCTGACGAGGAAGTGGACAAGGTAGGCAGAGGTCTTTGAGGCAGGAGGAGAGGTCTATCAAACACTTCTAAGGTCGCCCTACTCCCCCGCCCTGCCCCCAACGACCCACTTTTTCCACTTTGAAAAGGTCACGTGGACAGCAGGTGTTTCCAGAATGGTATCAAAGCCAGGAGTTCACTTTCAAGTTCTTTGGAATGCTTAGCATGGCCCGAAAGCCTTTGATCACCAGAGAAAGCACTGCCCAGCCACAGTGGAGACTCTTGAGTTTGCTGCTCTGCAGTGCAGGGACATGGGGCCTGTTTTGGCCAGAGACGTCAGGACTGAGTGAGAGCATGGGGCCTGGGGACCAGTGGGTTCACACCTACCTCTGCTGTTGGCGGGCCTGTGATCTTAGGGGGAAGTGACTTGGCCTCAGTTTACCCACCTTCAAAAGTGGGTTCCATAATAGAATCTGTGGATAAGTTAGGGCAAGCTGGGCACCAGGTGGCCTGGCATACAGTGGGTGCTGCTCTCAAGGGGATTCTGTCAAAGCAAGCAAGGCCGCTGGACACTGTGGGGCAGGGTCTGACTGCCGACATTGTGGAGATGCTTTCTACAGTGCCACCCACCCAACCCCAGGCTGTCCTGCCTGCCTCACCTGAGGCACCCCAAACATGTCTGGTGTCTCTCCCACCTCATCTCCAAGACCCTTCCCCTCCTCTCCCCCTTCCCTTTCCTTCCTCTTTCCGTTTCCCATCTCCTTCACGTCCCTTCTTGTCCCCCTTCCTCCCCTTTCTTTTCCTCCCCTTCCCCATTTTCTTTCCCCCACGCTTCTCTTCCTTCCCTCTCTTCCTTCTTGGCACTGAGAACCAAACCAGGGCCCTGTTCATGCTAGGTAAATGCTCTGTTACTGAACGTCGTTCTGAGTCCCCACTATATCACCACCTCTTTTTCATTATTGGAACAGAATCTTACTATTTAGCCAAGACTGGCCACAAAAGCATAATAACCCTCTCGTCCCAACCTCTCAAGTCTTAGGCATGTGCTGTCATACTCACTCGCCTCCTTCTTTCCTGATCTCACACAAACTGCTGGCCCCTTGTGGCCTGTCCAGAACCATCTTTCCCTAGATTACACACAGGATAGGTTCTGAGTTCTATCTTTCCCATGTCAGCTCAAACGTGTCTTCATCATACCCTGGCTAATGTGGTTCCACTCTCTTCCCACTCACCACCCAGCTTCCTTGCCTCAGATCTAACTTATTTGTTGAGTGTGCTCCTTTCCCACCAGGCTCAACTATGGGAAGGCAGGGACCTTACCATGATCTCGCCAGCAGGCTTGGTACATAAGGACAAATAGATTGTAGATGAATGAATGGTGGACGATAGATAGATGGGCATATGGGTGGGTTGATGGGCAGACAAATGGATGAAAAGATCGATAGATAGATAGGCAGACAGAGAAATGGATGAATAGATTCGTGGATAAACAAATGGGTGGGCAGAGTTCAGGAAGTGGGGACCCCTCTCCTGAGGCCTCCTGGTGCTTTCCTTCCCTCAGAACCTGTCTGGGCTGGGAACATCCAGCCTGCCTGTTCATATAAGTTTCGTTTATTTTATTTTTTTAAGATTATTTTTTATGTTTTCAGTGTTCTGACTGCATGTGTGCCTGCATGCCAGAAGAGGGCACCAGATCTCATTATGGATGGTTGTGAGCCACCATGTGGTTGCTGGGAATTAAACTCAGGACTTTTGGAAGAGCAGCCAGTGCTCTTAACCTCTAAGCCATCACTCCAGCTCCAATTTGGTTTATTTGTATGTGTTCAAGGATTATTAAAAACAAAGGATTATTAAAACATGTTATTTGTGAGTACTGTTGTGGTTTTCCCTCCGGACTCTCTTGAAGGTCTATGAACTCTGCCTCTCTGGTCCAGCAGATTTAATTTTTTTAATTTTTTCGCGCGCGCGTGTGTGATGGTACGTCCGTCACAGGTGTGCCGTGCCCTCAGAGGCCATAAGAGACTTTTGGGTCTTCCCCGCACCCAGACTAATGTGGGCTCTGGAAAGGAACTCGCTCCTCAGAAAGACCTGGGAACCGCCGGGGTTTGCTGCTCTCCTTATTACTTCAGAGCGTTCTCAGGGGGCTGTGTCCTTAGCATGGGGCGTCTACTACACACAGGCATTCGCCTTGGTACAGATGCAACAGAAGAAGATGGGATGTGGCCCCCTCATGGGAAGGAGGGAACGACTTCCGTTGTCCGCAAGGGAAGCTGGGAAGTGTAGTCTCTCCGCAGGAACCTGTCACCGCTCCTAGCCCCAACCCGCACACTGTCCTTGCTTCTCAGTCTACTCTTAGCTCTTCCCTTGCATAAAGGCTGTGATTATCTAGTTTGGTTAGCCTGTGCAGTGTACGTTGTCTCGGTTAGGGTTTCTGTTGCTGTGATGAAATACCATGACCATGACCAAAAACAAGTTGGGGAGGAAAGGGTTTATTTGGCTTACACTTTCCTATCGTTGCTCATCATCGAAAGAAGTCAGGGTGGGGGCTCAAAAAGGGCAGGAACTTGGAGGCGGGAACTGATGCAGACGCCGTGGGGGTGGAGTGGGGTGGTAGGGGTGGGGGTGGGGGTGGGATGGGGTAGGGTGTTGCTGCTTCGTGGCTTGCTCCTCGTGGCGTACTCAGCCTGCTTTCTTCTAGAACCCGGGGCCAGCAGCACAGGGGTGGCCCCATTCACGATGGGCTGGGCCTGGCCTAGCCAATCACTAACTAAGAAAATGTTCTCCTCACAAATCATAGGAGGGCATCTTCTCAATAGAAGTTCCCTCCTTTCAAATAACTCTAGCTTGTGTCAAGTGGACATAAAACTAGCCAGTACACGGGTCCCACCTTCTTGAAAGTTTCTGTGGAGTAGAGGCATGTAAGCCTCCCTTCTCAGGCAGAAGCCTTCCCTGGCCCCCAGCCTGGGTGCTCTACCTAGAATGCACCAGGCTGCTCGTTCCACTGTTTCTGTGACTCTCTGGCTACAGCTGCCTCCACCATAGACTCCCCTCCACATGGCAGAGCGAGCTGGGACTTTTGTTCCCCGCCCAGGATAGATGTCCTAGGAATGTTTATTACTGAGCAGAAGAATGGACTTCCAATTCAGACTTTCACACTTGTGTTTGCAGCTGAGAACTGGGTTCCTGTGTTCCTGCCCTGGGATTGCAGGATTCAGTCTTGGGACTGGAATCTCCTTAGCTCGTGCCTGGCTGTTGAGGAGGGGGTTTTTCTCCTTCTACCAATTCAGCTCTTTGAACTCTTCCCCCTAGATCAAGTCCTGCTCTGTGTGCCAGTCCAGGGACTCCTGTGTGATGGTGGGTTAAGGAGGAGATGTTCAAGTCCTTGGTGGCTCAGAGCCTGTGGGAAAGGGTCTGTGCTACCGGTTCCTGATCTTTTCCTCCCAGACCTATGGCCCCTCTCTCTTCTCAGAAGCCCTGCTTGGATGAGTTCGGGCTTCAGAAAGTTGGTCATACTGGACCCAAGCTTGTAAGGTCTAACCCTGACCTAGGAAGGCTGGGGAAGCAGCTGCCTGCCTAGGGCCTTATGATGATACACACAGAAAGTGCGAAGGGATACATCCCCAGAACTCAGCTTCCCAGAGGAAGTTCATGCCCTACCTCTAGAGAAAGCTCTGGAGTGGAAGTGCGTTCATCTGCTCAGTGATGAACACTCCTAGCCTACAAGGATGCCTACAAGGTCCCAGGAGCACAGGGAAAGGAAGTCCCAGCCCACTCTGCCAGATGAATCCACTTCCACTCTGTGGGGTCTATGGTGGGGACATCTGTAGCCAGAGAGTCACAGAAACAGCCACAGGTACCATGAACAGCCTGCTGCATTCTGGGTAGAGAACCCAGGCTAGAGGCCAGGGAAGGCTTCTGCCTGAGAAGGGAGGCTAATGAATCACTTTTAAGCTGGATGTTGTGACTCATGTCTGTGGGCCCAGTTCTTCAGAGGGTGAGGTGGGGAGATGGTTCTAGCTCAGGAGTTCAAAACGAGCCTGGGGAACCTGTTGCCTCATGACTATAATTTTAGCACTGGGGATGCTTGAGGCAGGAGGACCCCATGTTGGAGATTTCCCTGAACAATATACTATACTGTACCATACCATACCATACCATACCATACCATAGCATACCATACCATACCATACCATGATATAGCAAGACCTTGCCTCAAAGAAACAAAACCAACAGCAAAAGAAGCTGAAAACAGCATTAGTGTTTTGGAATCCCCCACTGCCTTTCTCAGGATGGCTAGGGAAATGTTTGGGGTCCTAGGGACAGAAAACCAGAACAACCATTGCTGCAGCCAAGGTATGAGGCTATCTGCTGGCAGGACTTCAGGCTGGGCAGGCCCTGGTAAGCCAGTCTGGGATGTCCCTGCCTGGCGTAGATAAGACAGGGGTGCTGCTTCCAGAAACCCCTCAGGCTTGGACACCAGCCTGGAACCTGGAGCCCAGCCAGTAACTGGAGAGGTCAGTTACCTGCCTAAATGGCTTGCCATTTCTTGCCAAAAGCTAGGGAGATGGGAACTTGGCATCTACAGCCTGTTTTTCTTTCCCTCCTTCCATTTAAGGGCATGAAATACTTCCAGTGAATTTCCCAAAGTTACTAGAATCTGTCTCATTTCCTTCCCTGTAGGAGGGAGGCTGAAGGCTTTCACTTTCCTTTTAGACTTTCACCACAATGAGACTTGAATTTCCTTTCTCTTCTCTCTCTGTCTCTTTCTCTCTCTCTCTCTGATTTAAAAAAAAATTTTAATCTCTGCAGGACCACCTGGGCTCAGATTTTTTTTTAGCTTTGTTGGTCTCCTTGTGGGGCTCCTGTCCCCTCCGTGTCCTTCTATCCCCCCCCTCCTTCCATAAGACTCCCTGCGCTCTGCCCAAGTTTGGCTGTGACTCAGTTGCCTGCTCTTAGAGCTCTTGCCCCTAATGATGTGGCCCCAGAGGAAGAGGATCCAGGCAGTCCTGATGAGACTTGATAAGCCATGGGCAGATGGTAGAGGAGGAGAACTCCCCTGTTCAGTGGACTAGAGGAAGGGGAGAAGGAGGAAGGGGGAGGGAGGGAGGAACTGGGAGGAGTTGAGGGAGGGAACTTCCATCAGGATATATAATGAGTAAAGGGTAAAAAAAAAATTTTAAAGCCATAAAAAAATTTAATTGTGTGTGTGCGTGCGTGCGTGTGTGTACCTGAGTGCAGATGACCCAGGAGGCCAGAGGTTAAGGATTTCCTTTGAGCTGGAGTTACAGGCAAATGTGAGCCTCATGATTATGGGTGCTTGGTTGTGGATTAGGGTCCTCTGCAAAGGCCACACCTACTCTTGACCACTGAGCCATCTCTCTGGCCCTGCTTACCTCCTTTTCTCCCTCCTCTTCCTCTGGGTTTTATTTTAGGGGGTGGTAGGATCTCACTGTGTGGCCTTGGCATAGAACTCACTATGTAGACCGGGCTGGATTATTAGAGATCCTCTTTCTAGATCTCACTTTGTAGCCCAGGCTAGCCTAGAACACATGATCCTCCTGCCTCTACATCCCAAGTGCTGAAATTATAGGTGTGTCCCACCATGCCTAGCAAAGTTTGAATTTTGTAAACTTTTATGTCTTTCTTTTCTTTTTTTTTTCTCTTTCTGTCCATCTTTTCCCCTTTCTGGCCCAAAGATCTTGCTTGGGGAAGCCAGAAGTGTGTAGAGGGGTGAACTTCAGCGTGCTAAAAGGAAACCCCAACTGCCATGGGTGCTACATAATTTAAAAAATACCAAAATGCTTCTTTCCTTTTTGTTTTGCTTTGTTTTTTTCGAGACAGGGTTTCTCTGCATAGTCTTGGCTGTCCTGGACTCACTCTGTTGACCAGGCTGGCCTCGAACTTGCAGAGATCCCCCTTCCTCTGTCTCCCTGAGGTGTGTGCCAGCACGCCCGGCTTTAAAATGCTTCTCTCAATGTGGTTTTAGTTTTCACATTATATGTATATATTTACATATGACACACATGTGTTTCTCTGTGTGTGTATGCACCCATATGTCTTAGCTACTGTTCTATTTCTGTGAAGAAACAGCATGACCAAGGCATCTCACACGAAAGAATGCACTGAATTGGGGGCTTATATGAGCATCATGAAGGGACTCAGACAGGCATGACACTGGAGCCATAGCTTAGAGCAATATGTGCTGATCCACAAGCATCAGGAGAGAGAGAGAGAGATAGAGAGAGAGAGAGAGAGAAAGAAGGAGGGAGGGAGGGAGGGAGGAAGGGAGGGGGAGAAATGTTAAGCCTGGTGTAGGTTTTGAAACCTCAAAGCCCACCCCTAGTGACACCCCTCTCCAACAAGGACACACCTGGCCACAGCTCTTATCCTCCCTAATTGGGGACCAAGCAGTCAAATCTATGAGCCTAGGGGGCCGTTCTCACCCAAACCACCACATATACTTAAATAATTCTGACAATATTTTTGCTATGTAAATCTCCCGTCTGTCCAAGCGGCCAAGCTTACAGTCTCCTGCCTCGGTTTAAATTGTTTAAAGAGTAACCTGGGATACAGACCTAAAAGAGATTTAAGGATGACAGACAGTATATGCGGAGTGTATAAACCCAAGGCCTATCTAAGATGGCCAAATTTTCTGTTTGAGGCTGGCTCCCTTCTGTGCATTAGCCAATAACTGTCTTACTGTTATTAAAGAGCTTTTTTCTTTATTAATCTCTAAGAGTGCGGAGTGTTTCTCGCTGGGAAGGCATATTAATTCTTGAACACTTCCATCGTGTAGGTTTGGTAGCTAGAACTTAAGTTGTCAGGCTTGGTGGAACCTTTACCCATTGGTTATCTCTCTGGCCCCAAAAGCTCTATGTAAAAGAAGAAGAAGAAGAAGAAGAAGAAGAAGAAGAAGAAGAAGAAGAA
>NW_026596034.1:11010831-11082557 GCF_907164565.1 Psammomys obesus
AAGAAGAAGAAGAAGAAGAAGAAGAAGAAGAAGAAGAAGAAGAAGAAGAAGAAGAAGAAGAAGAAGAAGAAGAAGAAGAAGATTTCTAACATCTAAAATCCGTGCCAAGCATTCCTTATGTATTGTTGTCTCAAAAAAAAAAAAGACTGAGAAGCAGAGTGAATTGAGATCATTTTTTAAAAATTAATTTAGTTTTAGTTTTACTTAAATTGTTTGTGCATGCACACCTGTGCATGGGTGCCAAGGAGGTAAGAAGAGCTTGGAGCCCCTGGAAATGGGGTTTCAGGAGGTTGTGAGCTATCCAAACTCCGGTCCTGTGCAAGACGAGGCAGTTAACTGCTGAGCTCGCTCTCCAGCCCCGAATCTGGACCATTTTACAGACCAGGAATCTGGAGGTTTTCTCTTGGTCCTTGATGTTCTGTCTGATCTTGGGCAGCTTCTTGTTGCTGTGTGCATCCTAAGCAGAGAGGCTCAGCCCAGACACATCACTGCTGGGGCGAGTGCAAAGCAGGTTAGTTAGATCCTGGGGATAGTTCACACACCCCAGATGCCAAGTACATAGAGAAGAGCAAAGCAACTGCAGTGTGTCCCTGAGTCGCTCGAGGCTTTTTGTTCGTGCAATGGACTTGAAGGCAGAGGGAAACTAGTGAGCACCTACAGGAGCTGACCTCACCTGCTCTTATTTACATCCTTTGGGTTGAATTTAAAACCGCCAATCTTGGGGGATGGCGAACGTGTCTGCCGCATGGGCATGAGAGTGAGCTCCAGAGCATGGGCAGAACTCTGCCGACCTCCCTCCAGGCACGTTACCCCATCTCCCTGAGGCAATAGATATCCCAAATCCTATCTGTCTTCGTGCCTTCACAATTGGCCAGCCCACAAATAAACTTTCTAATTTGCAAAGCCCAGTCAGTGATTGGTACAGAGTGCAGCAGGCGACTCGGAGCCTGATGTGGTGATGCTGGTCAGGACCAGACGGTGGCCAGCACCTCGCCCAGACCACGGGTTCCTCGAGCACTGAGCAGCAGCAGCATGTCCTCTGCGGCTTGCTTGCAGATCTTTCAAAGCCTCTCATCAGGAAAAGTGTTCACGTTCCATCTTACAAATGAGGAAACTGAGGCTGGGAGAAGTCTGGTGTGACAACGTGGGTCTGGAGCTTTGGAGCACCAGCCTGTCTGTCTCTGTCTCCCTGTCTTAGGAAGTGCACACTGTGACAGACAGGGCGAGTACATAAACATAGTGTTGATTCCTCTCATTGGGCAGTTACTAAATGGATCTGCTCTTGCCTGGGCAGGAAAGTGGCATTTGAATAAGAGCCTTTTATTGCCCATAGCAGGAAAATGACTCAAACATTCCTGTGGGACAGACCTGGGGCTCTGGAAAGTCCCAACTGCCCAACTAGCAGCTCTCAAGTCACTGGGCACAGAGCCCGCAGCTAGGGGATGGTCTCAGGGGATTCCCCTGTGGCCGGGGAGGGGGCTTCCAGCCGCCAGGATTGTGTTGGCTAATACCGATTGTCAGAATTGATTGATAGAATCTAATCACCTCGGAGACAAACCTCCAGGTAAGTCTACGAAGGAGTGTGTAGATTACAGTAATTGAGGCAGTAAGACCCATCCCAGATGTAGGTGGCACCTTGCAATGACTGAATAAAAGGAAGGCAAGCCTAGCACCAGCGCCCCTCCTTCTGCTTCCTGACCTGGAAAACAGAAACGAGACCCCTGCCTTTTTTTATGACAAAGTTAACTAGGTATCAGAGTCAGCTCTAATCTGCTGCTCCCTGGTCTCAGGTTGGGTTGATCTTCCTGAGATCCACCTCTGGGTTTACAATTCCCAGTAGGGGCCTTGCCAACTCTAAGTTGGCCTCTGGATTTAAAGGGCCAGGTTCATTACCTAACATGAACTGGTAAAAGACACCAATCTTAGATTTTAAAATAAATAAATAAATAAATAAATAAATAAATAAATAAATAAATAAATAAATAAATCTCTCTCTCTTCCGGTTAGCATATGTTCAAGATTAAAGCATTTGCTCAACGTTGCATCCTGTTCTGGAAAAACACACTTTGCTTATCAATTGCACTGCGTTTAAGTTAGCAGATTGTGGCATGAGTGTGAAGCAGCTCTAACCAGCTAGAGTTAAGAACAGGATTCCTTTGCATTGGGAATAAAAACCTGTCAGGGGGAACAAAAACCTGTCAGGAGCCGTGACTCCAGTGGCCTGCTTTGATATTTAAATCTCGGCAGAGAGATGGCTTTTGGGAGGCCTTTACTAATGGCAGAGAACTTGCAAGTCCATCTCCTTTTGTTTGTGACAGCAGGTGGGATAGCTTGTGAGGATCACACCTCTTCCTCAGACTCCTCATGGAAATTAACCATTGTTCTGAGATATTTCTACTCTGGCTTAGAAACTCTACAATAAAAAGACAGGCGGCAGTTACTGCAGAAGAAGGCTGACTCTTGTGTAAACAGGACACAAATAAGCAACTAGATACAATGTTGTGCGATGGGAGGAGCTAGAGAACAGGAAGGGGTGAGAAGGAGGAAAAAACTCGAGGAGAAAGCACGAGGAGGGCAGAGCTGGAGGAGAGAGCTTAGAGGACATGGAGCATGAACCAGACCTAAGATTTCACAAAAAGCAAGTATAATGTGGGAAATCTAAATGTTAGGAAACAGAGGGCTGGAGGCAGAGACTTGAGACTTGATGCTTGCACTGCTTGCTGCTGCAGCCTGCCTTTTGCTGTAGCTGTCGAGTCTGGACCTTTAAAAAAGTTTCCTGTGTGCTGTGTGTTTATTTAAATAATATTAATCCTCACTGCCGACTCAAGAACCATTCGACTCTGCCCGGCTGGCCCCAGCAAAAACGCATCAGGACTCCTGGTCGGTGGACTTGCCGGCTTCCAGTGCAGCCATGCTCCCTTCTGCAGAAGCACCACTCTTTGCTTGGCTGAAGTGCTTTGGATTATACGGTCATTGTCCTAGGATGCAGCCACCCCTCGACCCATTTTAAACACTGACAATGGATGCAAAGTGACCAGCTACCTTGAACTCCTGGTACCATGCCTTTCCTGGAATGATGGACTCAAAGCAGTTAAGTCTAAAGACACCCTCTCTCTGCCCCCTTTGTTGGGTGTCACAGCAAAGAAGAATCTCACTTCTGGAGCCCTAAAGAAGGAGAAGCCAAGGTAAGAGACCAGCATTTACCCAAAGTCCTGCCTATAGCCGGTAGGAGGTGGCAAGCCCCAACCTGAAACCCCAATTCACTTGGAACAGGCTTCAGCATGCTGGAGGCTAAGACTGCCAAGGTGGGCACGGCCAATGGTCTGCTTGGAAATGCTCTTAGCCCCATGGGGAAGGAGGTCAAACTGCAGGAATACAAAGTCTCTGGGATTCTGCCTGGTGTGTGTGCTTTCACAGGGGATGCAGAGGGGAAGGCTCTTGGATTGGGTCAAGAGAAAACTGTTTTGCTTGGAAGAGAAAGCAGGACAACACTGTGATAGAAAAGAAGAAGCAGATGTAGGGCTCAGGGGCAGGGTTTTTTCCCAGAGTCTGTGAGGGAGTAGAGTGTCTGATGGGAGAGCATTGTTGCTGCAAACAGACAGGGGCTGAATCCTGGCTTCATGTCTCAGGACTGTGGACTTTTGCAAGCATGACAACAGCCTGGCACCTCCATTCCTTCTCTGTAGAACAGAAGATTGATACTCACTACTAACCGCTTCCAGGAGAAATCAATGAATCCATATAACAGGCTTGGAAATGAGTGGGCACGTGGCCACTGGCCTGCCTCGTAGACACAGCTGGGCTCAGGAGGACAGCCCTGTGGCCACAACTGAGTCTGGACTCGTTTCATGCTCTGCTGTAGTTTTCTCCAAAGAACCCTGTCCCCAACCTCAACCAGTGTGGAAACCCCTAGAGGGGAAATTCAAGAGGAGCTAATGAAGTTTCAAGGACACAGGAGTTCTTCACAGGAGAACCCAGTGGGGGAGGGGTGCTCCAGCACATGAAACAGAGTGATCACACCTGCCCTGTGGAAGCCCTTATGTTCCCCAGAAGCCCCCCATGACCTACTGAACCCCCATGCTCCACAGAACCCCCTGTGTCCCACAGAACCCCCGTTCCCTACAGAGGACCCATCCCATGCCCTACAGGGCCCCCATGCCCTACAGAGTCTCCTACCAATGCTCTACAAGGTTTCAGACAAACAGGACAGCCAAGGCTACACAGAGAAACCCTGTCTCAAACAACAACAAACCAAAAACCAAACAAAACCAAAACTCAGAGAAGTGGGAATGCTCCACAGTGCTGCCTGATGGAGGCGCCACGAGTGTCTCTTGAGGAGAGACCGAAGAAGCTTTAGACACACCGGTCTCCTCTCGTTGCCCAGGCAACACTAGAAAGGTAAACACCAGCTTGCACTTGGTATTATTCTCTTTTCTGTTGCTGTGGTAAAACACTGTAATCAAAACCAGCTTACAGGAGGAAAGGGGTCTTATTTCCTCTTATACTTCCAGGTCACGGTCCATCACTGAAGGAAGTAAGGGCAGGGACTCAAAACAGGAACCTAACAAGGAAATACATTCGAGGTCTCAAAGAAACACCACCGTTCCAACTGAAGTGTTGGGGAAGACAAACTTGACCCTTGATCAAGAGGGTATGTTCCCGAGATGGAACACACAGTGAGAGACAGGAAGTGCTGCTGTGCCTTTCCCCCCCAGTGGCGGGGTCCACATCACGGTCTTAATTAGCTAGGCTGAAGATAACTGGCCCACAGGAAATGAAGGAAGAGTAAAAGGGTCCTACTCCAGGCCATCCAATGTTTGGAATACAGCAGTGGAGAAAAGGGTTTATTTTGTCTTACAGGTCTTGAGTCATACTCCAACACTGGACAGTCAAGGCAGGAACCTGGAGCTGGGATTAAAGCCATGGAGGGGTGCTGCTTACTGGCTTGCTCCTCATGGCTTGCTTACCCTGCTGTCTTATACAACCCAGGACGACATGTCCAGGGGTGCCACTGCCCACAGTGGACTGGGCCTTTCCACAGCAATCGGCAATCAAGACAATACCTTGCCGACTTGCCTGCAGTTCAATCCATAGTGCCGTTTTTTCTCTGTAAAGATTTCCTCTTTGCAGACATGCCTAAATTTGTGAAAAACATCAACTTGCATGCAACTAGCACAGACTTGTGACCCAGAAAGAATTCTATGATCCCATAAGGAAGGGAGAGGGAATGCTCTGAAATGGCTGGGAGGGACGGGAGATGTCAGGGTAGTTGAGAGTCACACAGTGGCCATAAACACACATAAATAGTAATGATAAAATGATTGACAAACATAATTTTAATTCTGAAAACTGAGGCTGAGGAAAAATATGGACAGAAGATTCTTACAAGAGACCTTATAAATATTGTTTTTAGAGAGATAACTTCTAAAATATAAGTTGTTCATTTAAAACTACATTTATTGCAAATATAAAAGTTTTATTAAGTTACAAAGTTTTATATTGGCTATTTAGATTTTGAATAGGATTTCTTCTAAAATAATTTCTAGGAAAATATTACATTTTATTTCTTTAAAAATGTTTTTTTTTTCTGCAAGAGAAAAAGACTAAGTAACATATAAAGGCAGACCCATTAGAATAACAACTGACTTTTCAATGGAGACTCTAAAAGCCAGAAGGGCCTACAGGGCCTGCACGAATGCTCTAAAAACTCTAATAGACCACAGATTCCAGCCAGACTACTACACCCAGCAAAACTATCAATCATGAAAGATGGAGATAGAAAAACATTTTATAAAACCAAAATTTAAGCAGCGTCTGTCCACAAATTAAACCCTACAGAAGGCTTAATTTCAATCTGAAAAGGTTAACCACACCCAAGAAAAGACAAGGAATAAATAATACTCGACCAGCAAATCAAAACATGTGGATGGGGAATTCATACCATAATAACAAAACAGCAGTAATCTATAAACACTGCTCATCGATAACTCTCAACATTAATGGTCTCAATTCCCCCAATAAAAAGACAAGGACTAACATATTGGATCCAAAAACAGGATCAATCTTTCTGCTGATCCAAGAAACACACTTCAACAACAAGGTTAGAGATCAGTTCAGTGTAAAAGAATGGAAGAACATATTCTAAGCAAATAGACAAAAGAAGCAAAATGGGCTCCAAACCAAAATGAATCAAAAAGAGATAGGGACGGTGACCTCACACGCAGCAAAGGAAAATCCACTAAGTAGACATTCACTGCAATTCTTAACATCTGTGCACCAAGCGCAAGAGCATCCAAATTCATAAAAGAAACATTGTGATACCTTAAATCAGATGCTGACCCTCACACGGTGATAGTGGGAGACTTGAATACTCTGCTCTCACCAATAGATGGGTCATCCAGATAAAAACTAAATAGAGAAATGCTGGAGCTAAGTGACATCACAAACCAAACGGAGCTAACAGGTATTTAGAGGACACTTCACTGCCACACCTACGCCAGTGTCGCCATAGTAGCATAAGCTACAGGGCGGGGGATACGCTTTCTCCGGAAATTCGCCCCCTGGAAGGTCCCTGGCAGACTCATCCCACTTGGAAAAGAGACGTGTTCTGAGATTTCTACGCTTTTTCAGTTGTGGCTCTGGGGCTGGAATAATGAATTCTTTGACCTTTCTCTGTGACACCTGAAGCAGCACAACTAATTTTATAAAGAAATTCATCATTAGTAGATTGTTAAAGGCTTTAATAAAAATAATAAGTTTAAGAGAGGTAATGAATTAGATTTAATATTAATAGGCATTAAGAATAGTGAAATAATAGTAGGCTCCTTTTTAAGAAATAATAGCATGAGAGATGCAGCTGGCGGGACTTTCCCCTCCCTTCAGTACCTTGTTCCTGGGGAAGATCATAAATCTTTAGCAGGACATAAGGGAGGATGGTTGACAAAGGTGTGTTTAGACTTTGGCAGGTATTCGACTTGGCTCGGAGGACTATTACAGCTCCTGACTTTCCTCTTCACTAGTCAGTGATAATGAAACTATATTTGAGGTTTCCTTTCCTTTGTTTGCTCTGATCAAAAAGTTTTTAGGCCAAAATTACTTGTGGGTACTGCTTTATGATTGACTGCATTTTGAGTTAAAATGTAAACTTTGTATTCTTGGTAAAAAGTCTGAATGTTCTGGGAAGTATGCCAATTTTAAGGTGCCTTTTGTATAAAAATACTAGCTTGATTTCAGTAAAGTTGCAGCAGAGTCAAAACCATCAAGGTGTCTCTGTCTGTCAATTCTTTGCCGAAACCGTGTCTTCCTGTCCAAAGCCTTGTTCTCCCTCAGACGACGGGAGCCCAACTGGGCTGGTCCGTGGCATTTCACCCATACACAAAGGAATGTACCTTTTTCTCAGCACCTCATAGAACTTTCTCCAAAATTCATCACATACTTGGCCACAAAGTAAGACTGAACAAATGCAAGAAAATTAAAATAATACCCTGAATCCTATCTGACACAGGGATTAAAGCTGGGTATCAGAACAGAAACAACCAAAAACTTACAAACTCATGGAAACTTAACAACTCACTATTGAATAAAAATATGGGTCAAGAAAGAATTAGTAAATAAGTTAAAAGCTTTTTAGAATTGAATGAAAATTAAAGAAAAAAAAAACATATCCAAACCTGTGAGACACAATGAAGATATTTCTACAAGGCAAGTTCATAGCAGTAAATACCTACATAAAAAAAATTAGAAAGAAGCAGGGTAGTGGTGGCCCATTCCTTTAATCCCAGATCTCTGGAGGCAGAAGCAGATGAATCTCTGAGTTTGAGGCCAGCCTGGTTTACACAGCAAACTCCAGGACAGCCACGGCTACACTGAGAAATCTTGTCTTAAAACAAAAATAAAACAACTAACTCACTCACACATACACCACAGAAACACACACAGCAAAACAAAAGAAAACAAAACAGGAAAGATCTTGTATTAGCAACTTAACAGCACACCTGAAATCTCTAGAATAAAAAGAAATAACATCCAGAAGAAGTAGATGGCAAGAAATAATCAAACAGGGCTGAAGTCAATAAAATAGAGAAAATAGACAATGAATCAATAAAACAAAGAATTGTTTCTTTGAGAAAATCAACAAGATTGACAAACTCTTTGCCAAGTTAACTAAAAGACAGGGTTAAAAGACCCAAGTTAATAAAGTTAGAGAAAGGAGGGAACAACAAATGCTCAGGAACTATAGAGGATTATAAGGACACACTTAAGAAAATCTGTTCTCTACAAATTTGGTGGAGTATAGTTTACAAACCTAAAATAAATAAGTGAATTTCTTGATATATACACCTACCAAAGTTAAATCAAGATTATATAAGCAATTTAAACAGACCTATAGCTATTTTACTCCTAGTGAAATAGAATCTGTAATTAAAAGTCTCTCAACCAAAAAAGCCCAGGGCCAGATAATTTTAGCTTAGAATTCTACCAGACTTTCAAAGATGAATTAATGAACTCCTCAAGTTATTTCACAAACTAGAAATGGAAGAACATTGCTCAATTCTTTTTATGAGGCTGCAATTACCCTGATACCTAAACCACACAAAGATCTAACAAAGAAAGGAAATTACAGAATGATTTTCCTTAACACAGATGCAAAATTCTCAATAAAATGCTTGCAAACTGAATACAAGAGCATATCAAAAAGATCATGCTCAAGTGGGCTTCACCTCAAAGGTGTGGGGCTTGTTTAACACATGTAAATTGATAAATGTAATCCACTCTATAAACAGACTGAAAGACAAAAGCCACATGGTCATCTCATTGGATGCTGAAAACAGCCTTTGACAAAATGTAATACTGTTGTGGACATTTTGGTTTCTGATATATAAACATGTTTGTGTTATAATTCCAAGTTGGGGATTTTAGTTTGCCCACACCTGTTACATGTCTCATGTGGAGCGTGGTCTTTGCCAGCCGGAATTGATTGAATTCTGAGGACTTTGAGGGGTCTAAATATGACAGCCCAGAGTAAAGAGGCACACCCGCTTGGAGGAGGGCTGCTTGCTGCTGGTTCATCCTGCTGCTGCCTTTGCTGTTTGCTGATTTGTTGGTTACCTGGACTTCGGGATTTCCTGATGACTGATATTGGTGTTGCCCCCAAAAGAATCCCCAAAAGACCCTACCCAGCAGGAAGTAGCAAAGAGAACTCTACCCCCTGCCCCCATTAACTTTTTTTCTCTCCTACGCAGCATTGGGGGCTAAGAAGGGAAGTAGAACTGTTTAAGAACTTTAAATAAAGTAGGTTTGTCAAAAAAGTCTAAGCTTACACAATATGGAGAGACTAGAAATACAAGGGTCACATCACAATATAATAAAGGCAATTTACAGCAAGCCCACAGCCAAACATTAACCTAAACAAATAAAACTTAAAGCATTTCCACTAAAATCAGGAACAAGACAAGGTTGTTTACTCTCTTCATACCTATTCAATACAGTGCTTGAAGTCTTAGCTAGAGCAATAAGACAATTGAAGGAGATCAAGGGAAACAAATAGGAAAAGAAGTTAAAGTCTCTTTATTTACAGATGATATGATTGTATACATTAGTGACTCTAAACACTCCACCAGGAAACTTCTATAGCTGATAAACACTTTCAGCAAAGTAGCAAAATTAGCACACAAAATCAGTAGCCTTTCTATATACAAAGGACAAATGGACTGAGAAAGAAACCAGAGAAACAATAACTTTTATAGTAGCCTCCAAAATATCTTGTAACAATGAAGCAAGTGCATGATAAAAAACAAAAACAAAAAACAAAAAAAAAAACAAACAAAACACTTTAAGACACTGAAGAGAGAAACGGAAGAAGATATCAGAAGATGGAAAGATCTCCCATGCTCATGGTCCTACCAAAAGCAATCTAAAGATTCAATGCAATCTCCATGAAAATTCCAACACAATTCTTCACAGAAATTAAAAGGGCAATTGTCAGCTTCATACGGAATCACAAAAACCCAGGATAGCTAAACAATCCTGAATAAAAGAACTGCTGAAGGTATCACTATTCCAAATCTCAAACTGCATAGTAATAAATATAGTACAGTATCGGTATAAAAAGAGACAGGACATGTTGATCAATGGAACTGAATTGAAGACTTAAACATGAGTCCACACACCAATGGACATTTGATCTTAAAGAAGCCACAAATACACACTGGAAAAACAAAAACAAAAACAGCATCTTCGACAAATTGTGCTGGTCAGACAGGATGGCTTGTTGGGATAAGCTACCCACACACATATTTAATCAGGTGGCTCCACAGGTGTGTCCCTGCATTCCCAATTGCTGATTGCTGTGCTGGCAGCACCAGGTACTGGCAGAAGATGTAAATGTTTGTCGCTTCCTCTCCTGCCTGCAAAGAGGACTCTCTGAGACTGTCATGTTAAAGGCAGGCTACCATTCGGGAGGTCACATAGCCCTCAATCTGGCCAAAAGGCAAAGAGATGAACAGGGTGCCGTCCTGCTGCTGATTGGTTCAGAGTAAGCTACGGAATCTCTCCCACTATGCTATTAGCTTTTCGGCATGAGAAATAAGTGTGGTTTTTAATGAAGAGCTCGCAGCTGGAGCCAGGGCAGGGGACAGAGCAGAAGAAAGAAGAGCAGGGAGAGCCACGCGGTGGTGACGCAGCGGCAGGGAAGTTGGGTTAAATTAGATGGCTGGCTGAGAGATGTCCCGCAAACAGGCTGACAGCCTTGTACTAGACAGATGTCTCTGTCTTTATTAAAAAACTCTTGTGGGACCCCTGAAAGCTCCTGAATCTTTGACTGTATGTAGAAGAATGCAAATAGAACCATATTTATCACCCTGAAGAAAACTCAACTCCAAATGGATCAAGGCCTTAAACATAAGGCCAGATACTCTGAATTTGATAGAAGAAAAAAGATGGTAAATAGTCTTGAATTCACTGGCACAGAAAGACCTTCTGAACAGAACACCAATATCACAGGCACTAAGAATGACAATTAATAGATGGGACCTCATGTAACTGAGAAGCTTCTGTATGGAAAAGGTCATCATCATTTAGACAAAGAGGCAGACAAAAAGAATGGGGAAAAAAAAACCTTTAACAATTACACATTTGTTAGAAGGCTAATATTTAAAACATAAGAAGAGCCAAAACAAACAAACAAACAAACAAAAACCCTAGACATCAAGAAAACAAATAACTCAGTTCAAAAATGGGGCACAGATCTAGACAGAGAGTTCTCAAAAGATGAAACACCAATGGCTGAGAAACACTTGAAGAAATGTTCAGCACCCTTAGCCGTCAGGAAACTGAAAATTAAAACCACTTTGAGATTCCATCTTTTACTAGTGAGAGTGGCCAACGACATTAAAATAAGTGATGCCTTCTGCTAGCGAGGATGTGAGGACAGGAGAACACTCATCCATTGTTTGGGTTGCACAGTCACGGTTAGGAATCAGTGTGAGGTTCCTCAGGAAGCTGGAACTAGATCTACCTCAAGATCAGTTATACCATCCTTGACCATATACCCAAAGGCCTCTACATCCTACCGTAGAGACATTTGCTCATCCATTTTCATTGCTGCTCTATTCATAAAGCCAGAAATTGGAAACAGCTTAGATGCCTGTCAACATAAAAATGGGTAAAGAAAATGTGTGCCAGGTGTGGTGGTTCACATCTTTAATCCTGGCCCTTGGAAGGCAGTGACAGAAGGGTCTCTGTCTCTTCAAGGCCAGCCTGGTCTACTGAGCAAGTTCCAGGTCGGAGGGGGAGGGGAAGGAAGGGGAAAAAACAAAGTGTGGTTCATTTACAGAATGAAACAGTGACCAGCTGTCAAAAGAATGAAATCATGAAATTTGTAAGAGTGTAGGTGGAGTTACAAAAATCAGCCAGAGCGAGGTAGCCCAGACTCAAAAGGGCAAATGTGGTATGTATGTGTTTATATAATAGGTATGCCATAACCTGTATAACCACAGGTGCAGAATAATGGACTAGGCAGGAAGGAAGGATTCCCTGAGGAAGGGGAAATAGAATTTATAGCTATCAAGAGGCAGGGCACGGAGAGGCTGGAATGAGAGTATTAAAAGGAGACGGTGGTGAGGGAGAAAACACAGGGAGGAGCTTCTAAAACTAAGGGCCATTGGAGGAGACAAATGGAAACTTTGTACAACAGAAGCTTCCTATACACACATATATAAAAAAGTCCAAGTGGGATCACGAAATCACTGGGACACAAAGCACCAAGTAGAACTCTCTCTTTCCTCCTTTCTCTCTCTTTCTGGATTTTCAAGACAGGGTTTCTTTCTGTAGCCCGGACTATCCTGGACTCGTTTTGTAGAAGAGGCTAGCCTTGAGCTTACAGAGATCTGCTTGCTTCGCCTCCCCAAGTGCTGGGATCACAGGCGTGCACCACTGTGCTGTCTAGTAGATATCTCTTACTCTCAAATGAAACAGCCAGGGCCAGGAATGGGTTACAGCTAATTGAGTTGTAGACCAAAGAGGCCCATTGAAAACCCCAGACAACTCAGGCTATTGCCAAGGCTATTGGTTGCTCTCCGCCAAACTGGCAGGAAGGTCCTATTGCTGAAGACCACAATTCACTGAACATGGAGAGGTAGAGCTGGTGCCCAGTTAGAGCCTGCACTCCTACCAAATAGTGTACACAGCACTGGAAGGCACTCTGCCTGCTACCAGAGGAGAAATGCAAACACCAAGCTAGCTCTAAACTCTTCAGTCAACAATGGTGACCTACCTACAGGATACATTAGTGCAATAGTGCCACAGGGGTTGTGGGTTTAACCAACTACTACTGATGGGGCTTAAGGCCCACTCCATGGGATGGACCCATGCTTGACACCACTTGGATGGCTAAAAACCTGGAACTAGATAGGCCGTGGACCTAGGGAAAATCAAATATTATTATTCTGCTAAAGGAACAGAGCAATACAATGACTCCTAGCAACATTCTTCTATATCTGTAGATCAGTGTTTCGTTCAACCATCATTGAAGAATCTTCCACCTGCAGGAGATGGAAACAAATATAAGAGACCCATGACTGGAAGATGGGCTGAGAATGAGAGACCTCGGAACACCCAGTCCTAAATGGGATGTATTCATCAAATTTCTCCCCTCAGGGATCAGGGAACTTTGTGGAAGAGAGGTCAGAAAGACTGAAAGAACCAGTGTGGATGAGAAACAAGGAAACACAAGAGCATGGTGCACATGGGAACTCATAGAGCCTATGGCAACAGGCACAGGGTCTGCCTAAATCCAAACCAGATGGGGTCCCTCCACTGAGAGGGAGAAGTGGTCAAGATCTCTCATTCTCACCCAAGAAGCTATCTCCAACTGACAACCGCTCACAAAGGAAATTGGTTTTCTCCAACAGAGTCTCACAGGATATACAAACAATACTTAAGGGTAGGCCCAATGCCCAGCAATAGATGGACAGCTCAAAATGAACTCAATGGTGTTTGGGAAGGCTCTCTTTTCCTATATGCTTTGTCTGGCCTTTTTTTTTTTTTTTTTTTTTTTTTTCAAACTTGCTAGTCTTTTGCTTACATATTACGGTTTCCAATTTCATTTTTATGGGCTGTGTGTGTGTTTCTCCTGCATTTTCTGTCTCCCCATCTGTTTGTTTGTTTTGTTCTATTCTGTTTTATTTATTTGTTTGTTCTTTGCCTGTTTGTTTTCTCGGGGGAAAGAAGCCATGCAGTTGAATAGGTAGGGACTTGGGAAGGATATAGGAGGAAATGAGCAAGGGGAAATCATAATCAGAATATATTGCATAAAAAAAATCTATTTCAAAATGTGTTTTTAACTTTTAGTTTTATTTTATGTGTATGGGTGTTTCACCTGATGCCCTTGGAGGCCAGCTAATGGAATTCCCTGTGACTGGAGTTACAGACATGTGTGAGCTGCCATGTTCATGCTGGGAACGGAACATAAAATCCACTGCAAGAACAGCCATTGCTCTTAATCACTAAGCCATCTCTGCAGGCCCTTTATTTATTTTTTTTAGGTAGTTAAGGGTAGCCAAAACAAACCAAAACCAAAACCAAAACTAAAAATTTTGGGGCCAGCCAGCCCATGGCAACTGGAAGAAAGACACCCAAGTACCCACCCCAGCCATACAGGCCAGCGAAGCCTGAAGAAAGACACTGAAGTACATGCCGCAGGCACTGCCATGAAAAAATGTATGGCGGACATATGGGAAAGATGGAGTATGCGGTGGAGAGATAAAAGAGAAATCAAAGCTGAGGAGTTTGCACACTGGAGAAAGGGGAAACTGGAGACTCAATGGCAGTGAGGGACAGATAGAAATGAGGCCATGGTGAGGACCTGGCCCAAGCAGCTGCATGGGCCCAAGCAGTCTGTGGTCCTGCTGCAGCCAGGGTCTGTGTCGATGTCACTGGTCGGAAGAACCAGCAAAGGCCAAGTGGATGTCCATCCATGGTCTGGGCCACCACCAGAGACCACGTGGATATCTGAGGGCCACGCTGCCGAGGGAGGACATGCTGACCTGAGTGGCCTGTGCTGAGGCCATGAGGACATCCAGGCCAGGCTGCTGCCAGGGGCTCTGCCTGGGTCTGTGGTGCTATGGCAGCCGAGGCTTGTGTTGATGTCCCAGGCCTGTGTTACCACCAAAGGCTATTCAGATGTCACTGGTCTGGACTGATGCTGCCTGAGGCACTGTGCTGAGCTGGCCCCAGCTGTAGTGTGATTTATTTTGTTTGCTTGACCCTTTAAAGAATCCCCAGTGGCTAGTCAACCGGCCCTTTGAGAATGCTTAACCTTTAGAACTGCTTGATCTTATGACCTTCAGTGTTGTCTTGAACCAAGTCTTGGATTTATGGGAACAGGAAAGAATAAAAAAAAAAAAAAAAAGAGCCAGCAGAGGCTGAGAGAGCTTGAGCGGATTGGAGTAGGGTCAGAGAACAGTAGGGCCACGAATGGGTTAGAGAAGACAGTTGCTGCAGGAAGAAAGAAGATTGAGTGGGGCTAGAGAATAGGGCTAAAGAAGAGAAGGGAGTTGATGCAGAAGAGATTGATCCAGGAGAAGCTGTGCTGAGCAGAGAAGATACTGTTAGGAGACAAGAGAAGAACCCACAAAGTAGCAACAAAAGACTAAAAGCTACACCTGACCCTTGCTGGCCACCACACTCTAGCCAGTCCCACCCTTAGCTTGCGCTGTACAGTACAGCGGGGGAACTAGGGAGCTGGCCCCAAGAGCCTGAGCACTGAAGAGCTGGCCCTGCCCCTTACTGGCTGCAGATTCAGGAGAGTAGCCCTGCATTCCACTTGGGCATCACAGTAGAGCTGGCTCTGCTGGCAAAGGTGCAGGTAAGCCAGCACGAAGACATGAGAGCAGAAGAGCTGATCCTGCTTCTTGCCGGCTGTGACCCTGGGTGAGCTGGCTGGGATGTGCTGGAGAGCACCTCACCCTGTTGGTACAGGCCCAGGCAGGGTGATCAATCCAGCTACCTCCCAGGCCCAGATCCAGGGCTTTGAGTTGGCCCAACCCAACATCTACCCCATCTATAAGCTGCTGGAGTATGTGAAAGAGCCGGTCCTGTAGGTCCAAAGTTGCAGGATCTCCATGACACAAGGCAACAACAGGATATCTGAAAGGAGTTCCTGTGAGGATCCAGCATAGATGGTGCAGCAGAAGCCAGAGGTCTCGAAACAGAGCAACGACTCATTGCAACAAGCATTCGCAAGTAAAGATGTATGGACAAAAGAGTACACTGCGGGACATAGCTTCCACAACAAGATTTTGTTGTTGTCGTTCTATCTTCTTTTCTTTTCTTTGGGGAGGCAGTTGCAAGTTTGGAGAGCAAATATGAAGGGATGGGAGGTAAATGGGATTGGGGTGCATAATGTGACCTTCACAAAGAATCAATAAAAAGTTAATAAATAAATAAATACAGATCTCTGTGAGTTCGAGGCCAGCCTGGTCTACAAAGAGAGTCCAGGACAGCCAAAGCAACATAGAAGATACTGTCTCAAAAAAAACAAAACAAAACAAAACAACAAAAAAAAACTAAACAAAACAAAACAAAAATTCTAAATTGTCTTTTTGCTATGTAAACTTAAAATGTAAATTTAAAAGATTAATTATACGAGTAGCCTACATTAGAGGAATACTTTCACATGATTTTTGGGGGCCTTGGTGCAAATGAAATAAGAACACATTTTTCAATATTGAGATTATTATTTTTTTCTTTTTTTATAGACAGGGTCTCACTATTTTGCTATGTGTACCTGGATGGCCTCAAATTCAGGGGTCTGCTTACCTCTGTCTTCCAAATGGTGGGGTTCAAGTGTACCGCCACTCCTGCCTGTCAAGATGGGTTAATTTTGCTATTGGAATAACCGTTAACAGGTAATATAGTTTGTTATAAAGTGCTTTGAAATTAAAAGCAATTTTTATTCTTACTATTTATTAATATTGTTGTTGTTGTTAGTGTGTGTTTGCTGTGTGCTGTATGTACCGTGGTGTGTATGTGGAGGTCAGACGACCACTTTGTGGAGTTGGTTCTCTCCTTCCACCTTTACATGGGTTCTGCAGACTGAATTCAGGGTTCCTTTACCCACTGTGTGGTTTCACGAGCCCCAAAATTAGCCATATTAACATCTACCTTAGAGTGTATGTACACCATAGAATCAGTAAGATAAAAGTAGTATCATTCACAGAAAGCTGATGTTAGATTTAGGGTACGGGTTTATTGTCACTAGGCTCAAATTTGCTCACAGCAGAACATGTTCTCAGGACATGCAAAGCGCCCTGTTGCTCTGACAGACAAAACCACCACAATGCTGTTAGAAATCTTGTGCGTATCTTCAGAACTGTTTTGAATGCAACACAGTGGCTAAGAGTGTGTGTGTGTATTTACAGTCTCCAAGAGCAAGTGCAGTCTCTGCGTCACCAATGGAGCCGGAGCTTGCCCTTTCACCTTTGGAGAAGCAAGTCTTCACTCCTTCCTCGGAGAACAGGACATCAGCACTCCCCTCTCTGTCCAAACACGTCTTCCTTGTTTCTTTTGCTACTTCCCTGGTGTGTTGAAACTTAAGCCTGACTGTTGGGAACCTTGGTCCTTAACTGGACTATGCTGTTTTGAATGTTGAAACTACATCCTCTCCCTCTTAGTGTGTCCTGTGTGCTTCGGAAAGTCTTGGATGAGCTCGAATGGAAACTCTTAATAGGAAAAAAAAAAAGACTAATATAGCCAGCTGTGGTGGCACGCGCCCGTAATCCCAACATACAGGGAGGCAGAGGCAGGCAGATCTCTGTGAGTTCGAGGCTAGCCTGGTCATCAAAGAGAGTCCAGGACAGCCAAGGCTACACAGAGAAACCCTTTCTCAGAAGAGAAAGAAGGGAGGAGGAAAGGAAGGAATATTTTTGAATTGAATTTTATTATTATTATTAGTTGCAGTAGTATCGCAGTATTGTATGATGTGTGTGTATGTATGATGTGTGTGTGTATGCTCACATGTACACCATAACATATATGCAGATGTCAGAGGACAGCCTGCAGGAGTCAGCTCTCTCCTTCCACCATGCAGGTCCCAGGGAAGAAAGTGAGGTCATCAGGCTTGATGGAAAACACCTTTACAAGATAAGCCATTTCACAGGCTCTTCTTCATGTGTTTAAATTTTTAAAATTTATTTTTAAAATTTTGAATGTATTGGGTGTTATGCTTCCATGTATGTCTGTGCACCACATGCATGCCTGGTGCCCTCAGAGGCCAGAAGACCTGGAATTCTAGATGGCTGTGAACTGCCATGTGGACGCTCAGAGCTGAACCTGGGTCTGCCTCAAGAGCAAGTATTCTTAGCTGCTGAGCCATCTCTCCAGCTCCAAGACTAACATTCAAAGGAACTTTCCACAAATAGAATTGATCTTAATTACCTGTGTCCTTTCCTTTCCTTTTACTTAAAACTCTGCAGTTTAACTTAAACTTTTAAATAGAGCACCCAGCAACCTAGAAACAGCTGTGGCTCACTCCTCCCTTTGTGCCCTGTTTCTCTTTAAGAAGTACCTCCTAGTAACTAGAATGAACCATGCTGCCCAGTTGCAGTTTACCTGGGTATGAGACATCTTCTCCTCCCACCCCACCCCACCCCCCTTTTTTTTTTCTGAGACAGGGTTTCTTTGTGAAGCCCTGGCTGTCCTGGAACTTACTCTGTAGACCAGGCTGGCCTCAAATTCACGTAGATCTGCCTACCTCCACCTCCTGAGTGCTGGGATTAAAGGCACCACCTCTTCCATGGTCTAACACACTGTTGCGCTGTGTACTGAGTCTCTCAGTGAGTATATGATTTAACATTGCAGTAGAGACTACAAGGTAACTGATTAACAAGTTTTCATTTTGCCGACCTGTAGGAAGACTATCACTTAATTAAGATTGTTATACAATCTGAGTATGGTGGTACATGCCTTTAATCCTAGCACTTGAAAGAGGATCCCTGTGAATGTGAAAAGACAGACTTGTCTAGACAGTGAGTTCCAGGATAGCCAGGAGAACATACAAAGACCCTGTCTCAAAACAAGCAAACAGACAGAAAAAGAAACCAATCCAACCAAACAGAACTCCTCACAACTCTCATTATTGTTTATTTACTTTGTATGCTTTGGTGGTTTGGATGAGAATGGCCCCTATGGTGATCTGACTAGGAATGGCCCCATAGATTCTTGTGTTTGAATGCTTGGCCCATAGGGAGCGACACTGTTAGGAGGTGTGGCTTTGTTGGAGTGGGTGTGGTCTTTTTGACGGAAGTGAGTCACGCTGGAGGCAGCCTTTGAGGTCTGCTATACACTCAAGCTATGCTCATTGTTGACACAGTCTCCTGCTGCCTGCAGATCAAGACGTAGAACTCTCAGTGGACAAGTTCTGAGAGTTAGTTCTCTCCTTCCACTGTGTGGGCTCCAGGAACTGAGCTCAGATCATCAGGTTGGACATCAGGTTTACTTGAGACATCTTGCCAGCTCAATCACCTTTTTTTTCTTTTTTTCCCAAAAGAGCACCCAGCAACCTAGAAACAGCTGTGGCTGGCTCACTCCTCCCTTTGTGCCCTGTTTCTCTTTAAGAAGTACCTCCTAGTAACTAGAATGAACCATGCTGCCCAGTTGCAATTTACCTGGGTATGAGACATCTTTTCCTCCTACCCATCCCCCTTTTTTAAAAATACTCGTGAGTTAAACATTGAACATAGAGGCTGGAGAGAAGTCTTAGTGGTAAAGATCATTTATTGTTCCTGCAAAGGACTGGTGTTTGGTTCCCAGTACCCACATTTACAGCTCTTAATTCCATCTCTAAGGGATCTAATACTCTCTTCTGGTCAACTGCACGGGGAACAGGCCTGTGCCTCCTCTGCCACGGGCCAGGTGGAACAGCTTGAACGAACCTCATTGAGAGAGGAGAAATCCAGACACACCCGCAGCAGTGCCCCAGGAAGAGGAAGAGAGACACCTCACTGAGGATGAGACCTCCTAACACGTGAACCTACCCTCCTCCACACCGCTCTGCCTGGCGGCTCTTTTGAGGAAACAACTGATACAAGCAGATAGAATCTTTGCGGGCTGTGTTAGACTTTGATGATGTTTTGCTCTGTGTCCCCTTAGCTGCTGCTCACTGACAGTAGCCAACACTTGAGATGCGCAGGCGTGGGCCTTTTTAAAGGAACCTGCCTGCCCTCTTTTAAAAATAAATAAATAAATAAATAAATAAATAAATAAATAAATAAATAAATAAATAAATAGGAAAAGCACCTGGAAAAACGATAAAAGCAACAGTTAAAGAGGTTTTGTTTGTTTGTTTGGTTGGTTGCTTTGGTTTAGTTTTAAGTGATCCTGCGTAGGAGAGACAAGGCATCCAGGCATACCAAAAGGCATATAGTTGCTCGATCTGCCATTCAGGCAACCCCGTTATTGAAAACGCTGGCTGTACGTATTTGCCCTGACTCAGTAAGTATTTTGCTATTGTATATATGATACACTTGCACAAAAAGCAGTAAGTCTGCTTGTGGTAATTATTATAGCATGGCTCTCTAAATTTGTGCTCAGCCAACAATTCTAAATTTTGCTTCAAAGGTAAAAGCTAACTGTCACCATGACTGCCTGAACAAAACCTAAACAACAGTGACGCCAACAGACATGCTAACTCGGAAGGCTAAGACTCCTGAGGCCTCAACTGTAAGCAAAGAACTGCAGGCGACTAAAGAATGCTGAGAATGGAGACAATGGTCTTCCCAGGGAAGAGCACACCAATCGGTTATCCAAAACCAAGTGGCCAGCCATTCGATCATATACATGCAAGTGACATTATACAGACTGAGCAACATATATGTGCTTGTATGTGTGCGCTCATATATGTGTTCACATGTATGTGCTTTATATATGAACAATTAAAGAAAAAGAGCAAGGGGTGCTACATTGCATGTAAGAGAAGGATAGGGGGAATGATGTAATGTAATTTAAGTTTAAAGAATTTTAAAAGTATAAGCTAAGTTAGTATGTGTAATAGCTTCAATAAAAATAGCCCCCACAGGCTCACATTTGAATACCTGGTCCCCAGCTGGTGGGCTGTTTGGGAAGGATTGGGTGTGGCCTTGTTGGAGGTATATCACTGGAGGTGCTCTGAAGGTCCAGACGCCCATGCCATTCCCAGAGAGCTCTCTGCCTTTCTGCTTGTCTTAGCTATGTTTCTGTGATCGACACCATGACCAAGAGAACTCACAGGAGAAAGTTTACTGGGGACTTGCAGTTTTAGAGGGTGAGAATCTATAACCATCACGGTGGGGAACATGGTGGCAGGCAGACAGGCATAGTGCCGGAGCAGTAGCTGAGGGTTTACATCCTGTTCCACAAGCACGAGGCAGAGAGAGCTAAGTGGGGATGAGGGGGGCCTTTAAAACCTCAAAGCTGTCCTGTAGCGGCACACACACACACACCTCCTCCCATAACGCTACACACCTCAACCCTTCTCAAACGGTGCCACTAACTAGGGAACTATAGGCTCAGCTACTTGAGCCTATAGAAGCCTCATTTAAACCACCATTCTTCTTCTTGTTCTTGTTCTCCTTCTTCTTGTTCTTCTTGTTCTTGTTCTTGTTCTTCTTCTTCTTCTTCTTCTTCTTCTTCTTCTTCTTCTTCTTCTTCCTCTCCTTCTTTCCTTCTCCTTCTCCTCCTCCTCCTCCTCCTCCTCCTTCTTCTTCTTCCTTCCCTGTGGATCAAGATTTAAGCTCTCGGTGCCCCCGCACCATGCCCTTGCTGCACCATCACGGACTCCAACCCATTGATGTCATTATCCCACATTAAATGCTCTCTCAGTTGCCTTGGTCCTGGTACCTTATCATAGCAACAGAAAAGTACCTAAGACGGTACACAGAGGGCAGCTATGTAGTTCTCCTGTGCAGTGATCCTAACTCTGCTAGCTCATGGATATGTATAATATGCCTCTGGGGTTATGTAAGGCTTCTAAGATGTAAAGCTTAGAACACTACTCTGATGTCCTCCAAAGTAGAATTGTTTGGGAGGCTATCCTCCTCCAGGTTTTGTTTGTGTGTTCCTAGTTGAATCACAGCTCTTTCCTTGAGGCAAGGGTAGTTCAACATGCCCTAACACTGTGTGCGCCAAGCTGTGCCTCCTAATAGTGAGAAGGCACTGGGTGTTGGCCACATCTTCCAACACGGCCACAGCTTCTGATCTCTCCCAAACAGTTCCACCAGTGGGGAACTTAATATTCAGACATATGAACGGGGACCATTCTCATTTAAATTGGCACAGCAAGCCTGTGTGGCACACACCTGTAAGCCCAGCACTTGGGGAGGCAGAAGCAGGCAGATCTTGGTGAGTTCAAAGCTAGCCTGGTCTACAAATCGAGTACATGACAGCCAAGGCTACACGGAGAAACCCTGCCTTGAAAACCCAAAACAAGCAAACTGGCACAGCGTTATTTGTATTTAGCTGCCACAGGATGCTGGAAATTGAATCCTGGTCTTCTAGAGGAAGAGCCAGTACTCTTAACTGCTGAACCATTTCTACAGCCTGATTCTTGTGTATCTGTATCTTTGTTTGTATTTGTATATCTGAGTACATTTGTGTATGTGTATTTGTGTGTGTGTCTGTGTCTATGTCTGTGTGTGTTGTTCCACCACAGCTAGCTCCAGCAGGTTTTTTTGTTTTTGCTTTTTTAGATTTTTGTTGTTGTTGTTTTAGGACAGAATTTCTCTGTGTGACTCTGTCTGTCATGTAACTTGCTCTGTAGAGACCAGAGCTGGCCTTGAACTCACAGAGGTGTGCCTATCTCTGCCTCCGTCATGCTGGGATTAAAGGGGTGTGCCACCACTGCCCAGCTGCTTCAACAGGTTCTTATCCCATTATCGCATGCTCTGTATGAGATTAGCCGAAGTGTGTGCCAATGAGACAGAATTTGTTCAGGCAGTATCAAAGACCCACCATACTCACGCCTGTGCCACATGAGTTTGTCTCGTAGAGTGGAAGGACCTGGTGCATTCCCACACTTCCACCCTGCAGCCCCAGAAAGGCTGTGTCCAGAGGCAGATGCTGCACGTTGCTTGATGTGCAGGAATTGGGGAAGTGTGTTTACACACACAAGACCTGTCCATTCCGGGGGAGGATTTGACGTACACAAACCTCTCTCATGGAAAGGAAGAAGATGACTCATTCTCTAGGTTCTGTATACTTCCCTTTTACAAAGATTCTAGCAAGGTTCCTCAGTGGTTTAAAATTTTCACCCCAGTGGGGTTTTTTTGTTTGTTTTTTATCTTCTTGGTTTGGTTTATTCCTACGTGTTTTATTCATTTAGGCTACTGCCAGTGGCATCTTTTTGCTGATTTCTTTCTTGGCAAGACTGTTGGCCCGTAGGAAAAATGCTTATATTTGTGTCTTGACTTCCTAACCTGCTACTTGGATGGAAGTGTCTACCAGCTCTAAGTACTTACTTTCCTTGAGGCTGTCAGGGAATTTCCTCCTCGCCCCCCCATCCCCAGGATCCTGTGGGTTGCACCTAGGGGTGAACTGACTTCTTCACTTCTTATCTGCAGCCTTTTATTTCGTTCTGATTGATCCAACACAGACTTGGAGTACTGCGTTAAATAGGAAGGGCGAGGATACACTCCCTGGCTGACTCCTGGACTTACAGAATCTTGTGTCAGGCCCTTGTAATGGACTGCTGGTTTGGTTGGGTGCTTGCTGCTTTCATCATGCTGAGTTGTGTTCCCTCTGCTCCTGATTTCATCAGGCTTTTATTATGAAGAGATGTGGGATTTTGTTGGCCTTTTTCCACCTACAGAAATGACCATGTTCTGTCCCTAAGTTGTACTTATGTGTTGTCTGACCAGGACAGTGCATGCTAGGAGACACTATGGAAAGAACCCTGGGGATGAATGTCCTGGGCTTTCTTCTCTCTTCCCCTCACACCACGAGGGTTCACCCTTTCTTTGCTTTCTTTTCTGCTTCCCTTCCAGAAGGATGTCATTTCCTGACCAGACACCTACTGTCTGGGTACTGTGAGCTGGGTCTTTCCTGAGCCCAGTGTTGCTGCCTCTCCAGTATGGGTCTTTCCAAGGTTATCCACATGCTTCCAGCACCAGTGGCTAAAGGGAATTGTGTGCGACAGAAAATGTAAAAGTCCTTGAATCTCAAAACAATCTGGCAGCAGCAAGGGTTGGTCATTAACCCACAAGCCACACCCACTGCCAGCTGATGATAGACAAGAAACTATATCTCTGGGACTTAGGGCATTAGCACACAGGTCACACCCAACAGGCTCTAACATGCCTGCCATTTTTACACCACACTGAAAAAACAGCGATCCATGATCCACCATCCACGATCCATGATCCACGATCCATGAAATGCTTTAAATTATAAAGGAGGCAGGGCAAGCCAGGAGAGCTCCTGGCCTTCCCAGGGAGCTTAGACAAAAGCAGCCAGGATTTTACAGTGGGTCTTTCTTTAGGGGCCCAGGCTGGAGCACCATCTCCACTCAGGACAAGCTCTTGAACAAAATGTGTGTCATCTTCCCCTGGCTTCATCACTAACCACTGTGGAGACGGTATGGCCCTCTCCAAACCACTTATCTCTTTGGGCCCTTTCCCAGCCTCTCGAGCATGGATGGAAGACCATGTGACCGAATGTGATCAGAGCAGATGCTCTTAGCTTCCAGGCCTGGACCAGAAGAGCTACCCACACTCCAAAACACAGCACAGCTCAAGCACAAAACAATGCCTTTGTCCTGCCCTGTCTCAGCAGACAAGCACAGGAGAGCCACGTTAAACTCAGTACCTGGAGGAGACCCGCACATGGCTGGGAACACCCAATCCACTTTAGGTTTCCTGGGAGAATCCCCTCTGTATCTGACTGGGGGATGAATGGTTTGTGGGAAATGTGACAAGGATTGGGGCAGGGCTAAGGATGAAGGGAGGCTGTGACCTTGACCAGCAAATGGCACGATCAGCTTTTCCCTAGCACTGCTCAGTTGCACCAGAGCAGATGCAAAGCTGGTGGAGATGGGGGCATCACTGGGGCCTTGCACTCTCCAGGAGACAGGAGGAAGAACAGGAGTGTGAGTTATCAAATACGCATTCAGGGGAAGCTGAAGGACGAGATAAGAAACACGAGAAACGTGGCAGGGAGCCAGGGACAAGGGACTAATCCAGGCCCTTGGGGCTAGAGAGCAGGAGTTGAATGTTCAAGGCATCGGAGCTGAAGGGTGAGATGGGGCTGGCAGTGGGGTGTTTGAAGTTGAGAGCATGTCTGAAGAGTTACCAGTGCTGACCGTGGGCAGGGGAGGCTGAGGAGGCCAGGCCCAACTTCCCTGGAAGGGAAGGGACAGTGAAACCAAGAGAGACAAGTACTAAAAGTGCTGTGGTAGAATACTGTGTTGAAGAGAGTGATCATGAGCTGGCAGCTAGCATTGTCACTAGGGAGGAAAAGTAGGTGGTGGGGTGCAATATTGCTTAGTGCATAGCAAGGGAGGAGGAAGATGGCTCAGAAGAAGCTTCCAAGAGCAAGGAGGATGCCTCTTCCAGCCTCAGCTCTATAGGGGTCAGCTGGGTGGGAGCAATAGCCACCTCTCAGAAGGCTACAGGGGAAGCAGAGTCCTTAAAGAAAGCCAAGTTCAGAGCGAAAGAAAGAAGCCAGACTCTGCGGGCTGTGCCCGTAACTCCAGCACTCAGGGAGACTGAGTCCGGAAGATTGCAGGTTTGAAGCCAACAAAGCTACGTAAAACCAAAAAAGGACAAAGAGTGAGTGAAGAGATGGAGGGAGCAGGAACACACACAGGGACACTCCAGCATTATGGAAGATCCATCCATAACGAAAATCTGGAAACAACCTAGATGCTCGGGGCTGAGGGAATTCATGGACAGCAGAGGAGACCACAGCAGAATTTGCACAGTGAAAATGAAAGTGGAGAGGCCTGGGGATCGCCAGAACAGAAGAAAGCAAACAAACAGCCACTCAAAAAAGGCTGACGGAAAGTTATGGAACACAACACAAGACAATGCTGTATTTTGTTTATAAAGGGACAAAATATAAACATATACTTAGGGAAGGATCCCTAGCGACTTCAGGGTCCTGATTTTCTGACAGAGAATGGGGGACAGGGGGAAAAGGTGAGGCAGGCCAGCTTTGGTTGTTATAAAAAAAAATATTTAACTTCTTAATGAAAAAAAAAAAAAAACACAGAGATGAACCAAAATACAGTAAAATGTTATCTACTGTTTAACCTGGGTCCTAAAACTCTCACCTCTGAAGTTGAAAGGTTTCTAAATTTAAAAGATAAGCCTAGGCGGGGTGTTAACACTTGCAGTCCCAGCATTTGAGGGACTGAAACAGAATGAGTCTATACTCTTTCTTAGAACAGAAGGAGAAAGTAAATGAAAGAGAGACAGGAAGGGAAGGGGGGAGAGAATAGAAAGAAAGAAATTGAAAAGCAAAAGAAGCAAGGGAGGGAATTATAATAAGAAGAGTAATCGAGACAGCGTGTAGTCAGATTGAGAATCTAAATACAAGCCCATACATTTAAGGGCAAATGATTCTTGGCACGTGTGCCAAGACAATTCAGTGGGGTAAATAGTCTTGTCAGTAAGCATCTCTGTGGCCAGAGAAATGGCTTGGCAGTTAAGAGTACTCGCTGCTCTCGTAGAGGAATGGGTTAAGTTCCTGCTTCCCACATGGTGGCTCACAACTGCCTGTAACTCCAGTTCCAGCGCATCTAACACCTTCTTCTGGCCTCCACCAGCACCTGGCCCTCAAGTAGTATATATACGCACAATGGGGCAAAACAGTCAGACATATAAGATACAGATAAATCCTTAGGGCTGGAGAGACGGCAGTGCTGAAGAGCACTTGCTCCTCTTGCAGAAGACCTGAGTTCAGGTCCCAGCACCCTTGTGTGGCTCACAACCACCTACAACTCTAGTCCCGGGGGATCCAATGCTTTCTTCTGACATCTGTGGGCTTCTGCACACAGTGGTACACATACTCAGGCACACACACATACACGTTACATATAGTGAGTAGATAAATATTTTAAAAAAGAGATTTTTTTTTTTTTGTACTTCTGCCAGCTGGGTGTGAAGACAGGTACACGTATTATCAACCCAGATGGGTTGAAGAGCTGACCAGAGGAGCTAACACTATAAAATTCCTAGAAGAAAACATGGGAGATGCTGTGTCTTGTTTATAGAAAACCGCATGGCCGCCGATTCGGCAATGGTGTGGTAATGCTGTGCAAGCACGGGAACCAAGTAAATAGAAGACAAATTAGAAGCTGTCACAGCGGAGATTCTCAGCAAGCAAAGAGACAGCACAAAGAACGGAAGGCCCTCTTTGCAAACCACATGGTGGAGATCTAACTCTCATGTCAAAATCCGTTCAAACAGCCTGTTTTAAACATGGGCAAAGGGCTTGGATGAATTTTGCTTCCCAAAGAATATGATGAACACATGTCCAATAAGCACATGATGAGATGCTCAACACCAACACCAGTAGTCAAAACTACAGAACACACTCACTATGCTGTCCGTAATTAAAACAGCCAAGTATGAGTAACAGCAAGCCACTGAGGAAAGGTACGTTAGAACTATCAAGTATTGCTGGAGGGCATGGAAAATAGCAGGTCGCCCTGGAAACAGTTCTGCAGTCCCTCAAGAAGTTAGCATATAACCTGGAAAGCTTACTCCTCTTTATACCTACACCCCAAAGCACCATTCATTCAATAAACTCACGATAGTCCCCGATGAAACAACTCTCATGTCTATTGGCTGATGAAAGAATCAAAGTGATGTGGTAGGTTCAGAAAGAAAGAAAGGTAAGGTAGTCTCAAAAGACAGAGAGGTAAAAAAACAAACAAACAAAAACAGAGGGAGAAAACAGATTACTGGTTGCCAGACGTTGAGAATAGAGACTATGTTCCTTTTTGTAGTTATGAAGAATGTCTCAGAATGGGCCACATACTCCTTGATTAAAAACCACTGAGTTTTATGTTCTGAAAGGATAAACTTAGGAATACATAATTTAAGTCTCAAGGTTGGAGAGATGGCTCAGTGGGTGAAGAACCTGAGTTCAACCCCCAGGGCCGACCCTGTGGAAGGAGAGAATTGACTCTAGGAGGCTGTCCTCTGAGCTCCACATGTGTGCATGGTACACAGACACACACACACATGCTTACACTAAACATGCAAATACCTATATGCTGGAGAGATGGGCCCAGGGCTAAGAGTACACACCACTCTTTCGGAGGACCTGAGTTCAGTTCCCGGCACCCATGTCCTCAGGTAGCTCCTAACTACCTGTAACTCCAGCTCCAGGGGATCCGATGTTCTCTGGCTTTCGTGAGCACCTGTACTAGTGTGCACAGGCCCACACACAGCCATGCACGCCTGCACATGATTAAAAGTAAGAATAACTCTTAAAACCAACAAAAGAAATCTACCAATTAAAAAGTAAAGCCCCCAAACCTGGGGTCAAACCTGGGCTTTGTTAGAGTGGCCTTGGCAGGTGGCTTCTGGCCTCTTTCCTGCGCCTTAGTTCCTCTCAGGAGTCAGGGTGGGGTATTCAGGTGGACCTCAGGCTGAGCTGCCTTCCACACCTGACTTATTACTGTCATCGTCTCTGCTCTGACATGGCTCCTGCTACTCTCTGAGACTCCGTTTCTTCGTCTGAGCAATGGGAACTATATCAGCCCTTCCGGCATGTGGTGTTGGGGGAAATAATGAGACAATGGATGTAAAGTACAGGACAAGGTTAGTCTGGCACCAGTAAGTATCCATTTTTTGCTTGCCAGAATTTGTTACTTTAACGAAAAACCAGGTAATCAATTTATGAAGAGAAAAGGCTTATTTCTGGCTCACTACTTTGGGTGTTTCGGCTCTGTTTGGCCCAGGCCTGTGGGGAGTTTGTACGTACTGGTAGAAGTGTGTGCTGCACATCCCGGCCACCTCCCATCAATCAAGTCTTACCTCTTAAGGGCAAGATATGCCATAAAGAAGTGCTACCAGCTGGGGGACCAAGCACATATCACGGGAGACCATTCTAGATCCAAACTCTATTACAGCTGGAATTACTATTAAATATTGTTAAGGCAATGATGTCATCTTTGGGTCAATTAGCTTCGGAAGACTTTCACTTCTCCATCCTCAGCCCTCTCTTTATCCTAGACTGCCTCTTCAGTCTCCTGGTTTGGCCCATAGGTTGGTCTGTACTCAGCTTTGAAGCTTGCATCCTCGCTGGCTCTTATCCAACTCTTTGGCCCACAAGGATCTGGCTTTGCCAGAACCATCCTCCTGTCTTTCTGAAGTGTGCTTTCCTTGTCTGCTCTTAAGTCAAGCTGGGAAGCCCACCTCCTCACGGCTAAGGAGAAGCACAGCATGATGCCCTGGAGAGGCTTCCGGGCAGAGCTCATGGTGCTCTAGAGTCGGCCAACTGCATGCATGGTGAGCCCTCACCTGGGGCACCCCCTGCTCAGATGAAAGGAGGAAGCTCCTGTGTCTGTTTGTGTCAAAAACTTTCTTTTTGAGTCACGGTGAAAGCAAAAGCCCAGATGTCTTACTTCTAGGAATTATCTACCATATATCTTCCCCCTGGAAATTCACTCCAGGAACTTTGGGCATTTTTTTTTTTTATGTAAAGATAAGAGATTAGAAGACCTCCAGTTTAACTACCAGCAGGACACAGCCATTTGCCTGTATGCATCCACACAGCAGAGAAACATAGAAGTATGAGGGTCAATGGGACTGAGGAGACTGCAGCCAAGATTCATTTTAGGTGAAAAAAAGCAGTGTGTATGTTTATTGAATGCTTCCCTTTTTTTTTTTTAAATATTTTATTTGTTTATTATTTATACAGTATTTGACCTGCATATATGCCTGCATGCCAGAAGAGGGCACCAGATCTCATCTTAGATGGTTATGAGCCACCATGTGGTTGCTAGGAATTGAACTCAGGACCTTTAGGAAGTATAGCCAATGTTCTTAACCTCTGAGCCATTTCTCCAGCTCCCATGCTTCCCTTCTTCTCTTTCCCTCCACTCCTTCCCTCTTTCCTTCCTCTCTCTTTCCTTCCCTTTCTTATCCCTCTTTCTTCTTCTCCTTTTAGGGTGTGTGTGTGTGTGTGTGTGTGTGTGTGTTTATACATGTGTGCACACGTGCATGTGGAGGCTACAATCCGTGTCAGGTGAATTCCTCAATCACACTTCATCTTATTTTTTCACAGGTAACTTTTAATTTTTAAATTATGTGTATATAGCCAAGCATGGTGGTGCATGCCTTTAGTCCCAGCACTTGGAAGGTAGAAGCAGTGGGTCTCTGTGAGTTTGAGGTTAGCCTGTTCTACACACAGAGAAACCTTCTTTTGGGGAAAAAGAAAAAAGAAAAGAAACCTAAATTACGTGCCTAGGTAGCGGGTCTCTGTGTGCGTATGCGCATATGAGTGTCATGCCCAGAAAGGACGGGAGAGGGCGTGCTCTCTTGGACCTGGAGTTACCGGTGATTTGCAGCCACCCTATGTGAATGCTGAGAACTGAACCCAGATCCTTGCCAGAGAGTATGCACTTTGAACAGCTGAGCCATCATCTTTGAGTCCTCACCTTATTTTTTGAGACAAGCTCTGACACTGAACCTGGAGTTTATGGATTTCAATAGACTGCACCAGTCAACTGGCCAGCTAACCAGCCCCCAAGGTGCCTCCTCTGTCCACTTCCCCAGCCGCTGTAGCTGGCTTTTTATGTATGTATTGGGGATCTGAACTTGGGTCCTTACATCTGTACAGAAAGCACTTTGCTAAGTTATCTGCCAGCCCCCTCCTCCTGCCTCTCTGTAGTCTTCTCTGATGCCCAGAGTGATCCTTAACTCCCAGGCTTCAAGAAATCCTCCTGCCTCAGCCTCCTGCCTCACCCACCTGGGAAGACAGGTGCCTGCCACCAGGTTCTCCTTATTGGTTTTGGTGTTGCTGTTATTGTTTGTTTAGACAGGATAGCCCTTGCTGTCCTAGAATCTCTCTATGTGGAGCAGGCTGGCCTCAAACTCACAGAGATCCTCCTGCTTGTGCCTCTTGAGTAAAGACGTACAACCCCCCCCCCTCGATTTATGTTTTTAATAAATAAAAAATTAACTTAGAACTGGTAATGGTGGCACATGACTATAGCTCCGAAGGCAGTCTGCATACTGACTTCTAGGCCAGCTGGGGCTATGGAGTGGGGCCCTTTCTCCAAAACAAACAAACAAACAAACAAACTTTTTTTTTCTTTTTTCAAAACAGGGTTTCTCTTGTGTAGCCTTGGCTGTCCTGGACTTGCTTTGTAGCCTGTAGTTCCAGGCTGGCCTCGAACTCACAGAGATCCAACTCCTGCCTCTGCTTCCCTGACTGCTGGGATTACAGGCATGCGCCACTGCACCTGACTACAAACATTAATTGAAACAAAAGAAAAGGGAGGTTGGGACAAGAGGATTGACTACCCCTACCCCTATCCCTACAGACAAGAGGAGAGTCTGTACCTTGCAAGGTACAAGGTGAGACACCGTGGCCACAGGGAGGAGAGAAGAGCAGCCCCTTCGTTAGAGCTCCTCTAGCACTCTCATGCCCGGGGGCTTCACCACCTACTGCCCAAGAACTCTGCTTCCTTCCCTTGAAAGCTCACACCCACGCTCTGTGTCCTGACTGGACACTGGCGCTCCTTTAGCTCCCTCCTGCCTCTCCTCCCGTCAGGGAGGCCAAGAGCCCTGGTTGTACAGGCTGCCAGGCTGCAGGTGTGCCCAGGGCGGAGGGGAGGGGCCCAGCAAGCTCACTAGGGGCCTGCCAAGTCTCTGGGGACCCAGGTGTTCTCCAAGGGAGACCCCCAGGTCCGCCCAGAGAGGGCCCTGGGCACTAAGGGGCCCTGTAAGAAAGCCCCACAATGCTCTTATGATAGGACTTTCACATGCAAAAATAATTCTTGGGCTGGTGATTTGGCTCAGAGGGGAAAGGTGCTTGATGACCAGAGACTAATTCCCAGAGTTGCATTGTTCCACTTTATAAACAAACAAACGAGTAAGTAAACAAAAAAATTTTTTAAAGAAATACTTCTTGGCTAAGGCAGGAGGGTCACATAAGTTCAGAAGTTTGAGATTAGCTTGGACAATATAATTAGATTCTCTTTCTCTCTCTCTCTCATGCCCTTGAACACACAAACACCTTTTTTTGTTGTTGTTGTGGGCCTAGGTGCCACACACCTGTAATCCATTCAGGAGGTAGAGGCAGGAGAAAGGCTGCAAGCTAAAGACCGGGCTGGCCTAACAGCAAGACCAAAACAGAGACATAAAACAACTCTTTGGGTTTTGTTGTTGTCATTTTCTTGGTTTTGTTCCTTTGCTTGTTTTCTATATAGGGTCTCATTATGTAGCCCAGGCTATCTTCAAACTCTTGATCCTCCTGCCCCAGCATGCCGAGTGCTTGGGACTATTGGGGTGGGTCACCAAGTCCAATGAGACACAGGTTCAACGGTCAAGGGTATGGTTAGATGAGCGCCGCAGCTGTGCCCAGCCTCGTCCCCCCACTGTTAGCAACTTCACCTCGCCATTTCGGCCTCGTTTCATCTTCTGGAGACATATTTGCACGTTCCCATATGCATCTCCCAAACTTACATACCTTACACATGTATTCATGTCTGTAAATGCACACACACAATAGTCTACACATGTCACTCTGTGTACACATGTATGCATTCAACACCACAGCCAAAAGTGTCACGTAAACATATTACATTTACCACAGTGTATTTCCCCCTCAACTCTGAAATCATGATTCTCACTCCTCAGCGCGCCTCTTTTAGGAATGACACTACCTCCCTCTAACACACCTCGACGAATATATAATCTGCTCTAAGGCACGATAGCATCTAATACTGGTCTGTATTCAGATTTCTCTGATTATTTCTAAAAGGTCTTTGCTTTTGTTTGGTTTTCTTTTATTCTTTCAGGCAGAATCTAAATCTAACCCAGGCTGGCCTCAAACTCATGGTGATCCTTCTCTCTCACACTCCCGGATGTTGAGATGATGTCACGGTGCCTGGCTCTGAAGGTCTTTGAGAAGAGTCATTATCAGGCATTGGTATTTTTCTTCTGCCATGTCTGAGGCAGGCTAAGAGCTTCCAGGGATCCTCCTGTCTCCACTTCTCACCTCCTCAGGGAACACAGCTCAACAGGTTGAATACTGAGAAAGAGAAGAGATCAGAGCTCAGGAGGAAGTCTCTTGCTGGGTCATGGTCCGGGTTACGTAGAGAGCGAGAAGTCCTGAGGAGGAGGGCTTACCAAAGAAGTGACATTTCAAACAGTTCTCGCTGTGTGAGTAGGTGTTTCTGTAGTAGAGAAGCAGAAAGTGGAAATATAGTCGGGGTCAGGCCACAGACCTCTGACTGTGGAGAATATTTTCAGAAAGGAGGCCCAGAAGGCCCTGGGTTTGACCCTTAGGTGTATGGAGACCCTCAGCATGGTTTTCAAATAGGGGAGGGCCATGTTGCGCTTTGAGTCTGCGCACACGCTCCGGCTGCAGCGTGCAGAGGGGAATCTGCTGGTGTCCATGCAGGAAGTGAAGCTGGACTGGACCGCAGACAAGGGGTTGTATCCAAGGCAAGCAGAACCCCAAAGCAAGTATAATCAGTGGGACAGCAAGAGAGGGAGATGAAGGGTGTGAGGAAAGACTGAGATGGTGCAGATTCTGTGCAAGCTGAGGCGCAGCCTGCTCTGAGCCGGGGGAGGCTGTCTTCTGAAAGAGCCTAGACAACCCTGACGTAAAGAGTTCATGGGGCTCCATCCTTGAAATGAGACTCTGATGCCCGGCCTTGACATATGAAGGAGGCCTCATCTCCAGGCAATTGTTTGCCCTTGTCTGCTGTCCACGTGCCAGCAGTCACTGAGGTGAGCAGTGGCTTCCCCATGGCCACCAGAAGCTCCTCCCAAGACCCCCAGAGGCATGGCTGAGGTCATACAGCAAACAGCCTGTGGAGAGCACCGCTATGGGGACTTTACGAGTCTCTCGGGAGAGCCACAGTTTGGGAGAGCGGCAGTCCCCGCTGAGTAGTTCCCCGCCTTTGGATGGTCCCGTGGGGGGAAGTGGGACTTCTTCTTTCAGGACAGGAATGTCAGGCTTGGCGGTGACTAAGAGATGTCTGAGCTGGTGGGTGGAGAGAGTGCTTAAGTATCCGGCCTTCCTGTGCTCTGGCCATTAGACACCTGGCTAGGACGGATACAGCATGACCAGCCTGCAAGCCCCACTCCTCGTGGCTCTCCTACTTCTTGCTGTGGCACTTGAGACAGCTGATGCGGGTGAGGCTGGGGAATGGGAGGGTGGACGCTAGAGGGCCTGGAAAGAGTCCCAGAGTGAGTCTGCCATTGGGCTAGCTCTGGCACTTCCTCGGGCTGGTGCTATTACTTTTCAGAGTCCAGGTACACCCGTTTATAAATTGGGTAGTCAGGTAGTCAGGAAGGCTTGGCTTCTTGCATCTGGCTCATTGGTTTGGGGGTTGTCTTTTGTAAGGCTGCTCAGACAGCTCAAATACAGGGGGCCCTGGGAGTGGACGCCTATAAGGTATCAGGCTTGAGTTGGGGAAGGTAAGACCTCTCTTAGAAAGCTGGCCTGCCCTCCCAACAGCCAAGGTTTGCTTCGGAGCCTGTGGTTGAGACAGGGATCAGACCCCTCTTTGCCATCGCACTTCCAACAGTTCTGCTTTGGACTGGGCAGAAGAAGGGTCTCCGCAGTTGGGCTATCAATTCTCTGAGAGCCCCCAGGTAGCAAAGCCCTACGGAATTGGTACTCTTCAATGGACCTTAAAGATGACAGATGACTAGGGTCCATCAGGGGCAGAGTGAGACTTGAACCAGGTCTGTGTTGTTACTGTCCTGTCTGAGCCTTGATTCTGACTCTGCCACAGGCTCACCATAACCTTGGATGCTTGCCCTCCCCTCTCTGGTGCAGCGTCACCAGGGCACTGGGAAGAGGAAGGTGTATCCCTAATTTTTGGTCACACAAAGTGGGGGTGGGGGGGACGTCTGGAGTAGGGCCGAACATCCATCCGAAAAGCTCCTGGGAAGCTGGTGCCGTCATCCACAGACTGACCTTAGGTGAGCATGGAGGCTCTTCTGGCTCAGAGGTGCAGGACCCATTTAGAAGCCTGTTGATGCTCAGTCATTCTGCGTTCACTTCCTGAGCTGACTGTCCCCGAGTGTAGACACTGGGTCCTTAGTAGCCTCTCAGAGACTCCCCAGGTAGGGCTGAAGGAGGCCTAGAAGATATCCATCGGTGTGGAAGAGAATCTTTTCCCTATAGGTCAGCCCATAATTAGGGCTGGGGCTGAGGCTGGCCTCTCCATGCTCCAGCTAAATGTCCTCTGGGTACCCCTCCACCAGGTCCCTATGGTGCTAATGTGGAAGACAGCACCTGCTGCCAGGACTACATCCGTCACCCTCTGCCACCACGTGTCGTGAAGGATTTCTACTGGACCTCAAAGTCCTGCCGCAAGCCTGGCGTTGTGTGAGTAGAGAGCCAGTTCTCTGCTGTCTTTGAGGGTGGGTCTGACAGGGGTGGCCCAAGAATAGGCAGGATGCATTGAGATTCAATGCAAGAAGGCTTGGCTGAATGTGTTGGCTCAGCCAGGCTTGGGTTTTCTGAATCACAAAATGATGGTATCATTCAGGAGATGTTGTTGAACATCTGTGACATGACAGACCTGAGGATGGCAGCTGAATAAATGGATGCCACCCCAGCATGGCTTGGACACGTGGGCAGCACTTAGCCACAGACTATTGATGATGAGAAGTAGTGTAAGTATAGGAATACAAATGACATGCCAAAAGCCATCTCCTGCCAAGACATTCTGGGTCCTCCCAGTCCCCCGGAATTCTTTGAGGTAGCCATTTTGTTTAGAGACACACTATTAAGAGCTGACACCTATGAATGGCTGACCATGTGCCCAGGCGATTCTGAGCACTACCTGTGTCACTCATTCAGTCTTTGAAGCAATTCTACAAGGAGGTTAACCCCATTTCATAGGTGAGAGTCCCAGGCTCAGCAAAGGGAAGAGGACCCAGGCTTAGTAAAAGGAAGGGAATGTAGGCCTAGCAAGGTGAAGAGGATCCAGGCACAGCAAAGAAAAAGGGATCAGGTTCAGGAGAGGGAAGAGGAATCAGGTCTAGTAAAGAGAAGGAAACCTAGGCTCAGCAAAGGGAATGGAAAGCAGGCTGAAAAGAAAAGCAGGGAGCAAGATTCCCCAGCCTGGAGGAGGAGCACCTGTGTCCCTGGGTGGCGTTTTCTCTTGTGATTCTTCCCTCTTTGCCCAGCTCCTTCCATGTGACTGGAAGACTCCTTTTTCTGTGGTAGACCCCTGTCGGCTTCTTCTCCCTTAGCGCCTGCCACTAACCACATGATCTATTGGATGGTTCTTGGGTTTGGGGTAATACACCACCCCTTGGGCTTTCTAATCACTCCCTCTTCCCACACCCTACTTCATCTCTTAGAAGTATCTGCAAAGAAGGGCAGAGCAGGAGCCCTCCCAAGGTTCTGGCCCCTTGAGCTCTGAGACTGTCTCCCATCAGTTCAATAGAGCCATAGCCCATTGTTTCCCAAGTGCAGAAAGATTATTTATATGCTGAGCATAAGGCATGGGGCGCTTTAGCTAGAAACAACCTCGTGCAACAATTGCAGTTGGTCTGAATCCCTTGCACATGAGCTTAAGGGTCTCTTCAGCATCACAGGGCAGCTAGGGCAAGTGGAAGTCACAGAGCTCACAGCCTGTGACACAGGAGATGCTCAGTGAAGGACAGACCAGTGATCCATGGACACTGAGACCGAAGAGAATCTAGAAAGAATATGGCTTGACAGAGAGGGAGACAGACACACAGGGAGGGAGCAGCCTTGCGTAAGCTGCCGGGGAGGCCACGCTCAGGCTGGGTGTGGTGGCCCACGTCTTTAATCCCAGCGCTCGGGAGGCAGAGGCAGAGTTCAAGGCCAGCCTGGTCTACATAGTGAGTTCCAGGACAGCCAGGACTACATGATGAGACCTGTCCCAAACACAAACAAAAACACCAGGTTCGGTGTTGTCCTTGGGCTCTGCTCACTAATGGTCTGTGATGCAGTGACAGGTCAGGGATGTGGGGAGCCAGCAGCTCTCAGCTGTATGGCTGGACTCTCAGGAAGCAGCTATGGAACGGCAGCAGGGACCCCCCCTCACCAGCCAGCCTATACCCACTTTGCCAACCACAGCTTTAGAGCCCAGGCCTGGCCTGGTACTTGCTGCAGTTGTGCCAGGCAGGAGCCCTGGGCCATACTTGTTGGGTGGCTTAGTTTCTTTTCTAACTTCTGTGGTGAAATACTCAGAGAAGAATGGCTTGGGAGATAAAGGGTGTGTTTTAGCCTGAAGTCTGAGGTGCAGGCCAGCAAGGCAGGGAAGTCAATGCAGCTGGTCACATCTTGTCCACACTCGGGAAACAGGGACGAGTGTGTATGCTCAGCTTGCTTTTTCCACTTTATACACCCGGGATCTAGTGCCCAGGGACTAGCCCCACCCACAAGTAAGATGGGTCTTCTCACATCACTTAAAATAAGATAATCCCCACAGGCGTGCCCAGAGCTCTCCCAAGTGATCTTAGACACTGTCAATTGACAGTGAAGTCTATCATCACAACATGATATCCTATTTCTCCACCAGATGCTCTAGGACTCTCAAAGAGGCCTGGAAGGGATGTTCTTCAAAGTCACAACCCAGCTCCCACCTCAGACATATTTTATTCCTTCTTATATTCAGCCAAATTTCTTTACATTGGTGGGTAGACTAAGTGTACGGGAATGGGGAGCACAGTAGCATGGGGCAGGGAGCACGGGACACATAGAATTGTTGCAAGAATTAAAGAAACCATTGTGTAGGGTAGATGGATAAATGGCTCAGTCAGTAAAAGTGCTTGCTGAGCAAGCATAAGGACCCAAGTTTGGATCCTCAGCACTCGTGCAAAAAAAGCCAGATGTGGCAGCATGTGCCTGTAATCCCCGGTGCTGGGAAGGCAGACAGGAAGATCGCTGAGCCTTGCTGGCCAGCCAGTCTAGCTGAATTGGAGAGATCCAAGTTCAGTGGACTGTATTTAAAAATAAGATGAATAGCAAGGGAGGGAGACACTCTATGCTGACCTCAAGTCTCTACAGGCATGTGCACATCCATCACACACACACACACACACACACACACACACACACACACGAAGAAACAAATACTAATGAAAAAGTTGAGGCCATCTTCTGTAGCACCTACCACGTGTGTGCTGTAGCTCTTAGTAGCACCTGATTTCTCGAGCAAGTCAGTACGTATCCTGATGGCTTCATCAAAATCTCATGCAGCTGGGAAGTACTGTCGCCCCCTTCCAACAGATGTAGAAACCAGGCCTTAGAGAAGTTGCCCCTGATTTTCTAGCAAAGAGCAAAACTAAAATCCAATCCAGAGAGGTTGGAGGCAAGGTCCATACTTTTGGCTGCTAGCTTGCTAAATGCTACCACTTACTCCTTGGCATCTCTTGCAGTTTGGTAACCATCAAGGACCGTGATATCTGTGCTGACCCCAGGCTGTCCTGGGTGAGGAGGATTCTCCGTAAGCTGGCCTACTGAGGACCTGATGACCACCGATGTGATCACTCCAGGAAGCCCCAGCAAGCCCTGTCCTTCTGCCATTCCAGCAAGGGGCTTGCCATCAGCGCCATCTTTGCTTGCCTTCTTCCCCTGGGCTATCACCTGTTAAGCCACTTCTCTGCAGCCCCTCTAGCCCATCCCCTTCCAACATGGCAGCTGGGGGAGCACCTTCTGGCCAGCCTTACCCAGTATTCCCTCCCCATTGCTTTAGATGAGATCAGGGCTCTTGTTTTGGTGAGCTGGCCCTGAAGATCCGGATGCATTCCCTGTCCCCAGCCTTGGTCCCTTCCCTTCCTACATGTGGGAAAGACCTATATGCTTCAAGGATGCACTACCTAGTTCTGCTTCCTGGGAGGCTGCTGATACCCAGAATGCTATTCCTGCCACTTGCACTTGTCCAGTGCCACTCACCTCCCAGACTTCAATCAGTCCCAGTGGGCACTGGGTGGGTACCAAGCCTCATCCTTCAGACTTTCTTGGCCTCTGCCTACTCTCAGTAGAATTCTGGGAGTTTCAGGCTGGTCCACTAGGCCCCTGGGGTCAGACCAGCCTTCCCACCAGAGCTCTTCTTGTTTCTTGCTCTCTAGTGTAGGGCAGGGAACACAGGGGGACAGAGTAGGGAGCACAGAGGCAGGCTCAGAATCAGATTTCTGAAAGGAGCTGCAGACTCCATTAGTAAAAGTAATGTTTCCCCCATCCCTGGATACAGGGTAGCTTCCTGTCAACACGGAGACTCAGGTTGTTAGAGAGAAGCAATGTAGGTCAACTGTGAAACCCTAAATTTACCAGGAATCAACTTCTATCCCTCTTTAACCATATGTTAGATCTTTTACTTTTTCTGCTCCACTCTAATTCTCCTGATTCCTTGCCTGAATAGCTGATAATGAAATTTATGCTATGGTGTCAATGACTGCCATGGGTTGGTATTATAAGCTGTAGTTATATTTATGTAGGAAAAGAGGATAAATATATAGGAGGCCAAATCGATGAATTGGAGAGTTTTAGGAACTGGGGTAGGGAGGGCCACACAGAGTGACACTTTCTTGTTCTCAGAAAGCAGCTGACTGTGGTAACTGCAGTGGATGGCACAGTTAAAGAGCTTGACTGAAAATTAGTCTTGAGTGGTTGGGGCCCTGCCAAGAATTTTGGAGTCATTTGTGCTTTCCTGGAGAAAGCAATGTCCTGGGGAGGGAATACACCTGCTTGCTCCTCTGGAGGGAATGTAGCCTGGCTTAGCAGAGTGACTGGATTGTGACCTGAGGACATTGCTTTTCCTCTCTGAGCCTCAGATGACAGAAGATGGGACCACGGAGGACTCAGTCCAAACCACAGGAACTGACACTGCCAACCACAGCTGTGTCCAGGGTTCATGTTCCTCCAGAGCCCAGGAGGAGTATCTGGCCAATGAGAGGCACTAGCCAGCCAGTGCCGCTCTGCCCACACCTATGCATAGAGTCCCAAGGTCCTGAGATCCGCCACCTTTCCTACTTCTGGGAAAATAAATGTTTACCAACAGTGTCTGCCTTGGTTCCTTGTCATCAGGGCCTGTGCCACTTACTGGAGAAGGGTTGACATTTGAATATAAAGTGTATAAGGTCACCCCATGAGGGGCAACAAGGCTTGGGGGGACAGCTATACAAATACCAACAGAAAAGCCAGGAATTCATCCCCAAGCTCCTCTCCACCTGGGCTGGCCATGCGTAAGATCACTTCCCCCCCCCCCCCAGGTCCAGAGCTATAGACTGCTCATCCAATAGAAGAGTTCTTTTCTCATATAAGTGCATCCAACATTCTGATCCATGGACAGCCTCCAAAGTGGATATCCAGGGACCTAGGACCTTCTCCAGGTTCTGCATTCCTTCAGGATCTGAATCCCTCCATGGAAGAGAAGGGAGGTTTGTGGGATGATGAGAGAGGGTGTGCCCCCATTGTGAGATGGGCCATCGGTGTCTTTCCTTAATTGCTGAGGGAAATTTTATAACTTCTTTCTTCTATCCTTGACTCTAAAGCCAGAACCATGTGGAAGAAGCTGCCAAGCTCTGCTGCTTGCTGGAGCTGGAACATGGCCTCCCCTTTCAAATATGTTTTCACCAGCTTTCTGTTTTGATGGTTTCCTTCATTGCCTAAGCTTGGCTTGTCCTGAAACTCTCTCTCTCCCCCTCCCTCTCTCTGTAGACCAGGCTGGTCTCAAACTCGGAGATCTGCTTGCCTCTGCCTCCAGAGTGCAGGTATTAAAAGTGTGCCCCACCACCCCTGGCTCTAAGGTTTTCTTTTAATTCCTTTTCACAAGTTGGAAGCTTAGCTGGGTGGCATCTTGCTGTGAGGTCACCATTCCCTTTATTTCATTTAGCATCAGGCTTTTCTTTAATCTGTTTATCTCCTTGAACACAGGACCTAGCTCCATTCCACTTACTGATGCCCCCTTTCTCCTCAAACTCTACATTCTGTGTTTTTCCTTGCTCAGCTTGCTCCTTGTCATTATAGATCTGCATAAGAGTGAACACCAATAACCACAGGACATAATAATAGGTTGTTTTGAGATTTCGTCTGTCAGTTGAATTAATCAAAACTCTTCAGTTTAGCCTCAGGCAGATTTTTCTAGACAAGGGCAGAAAGCAGCCACATTCTTAGCTAAAATATCACAAGAACAGTCTCTAGGCCACATACAAACATTCTTCTCTGAAACTTCTTGAGCCATACCCCCACAAATCACCCTTAACACCACTGTCTCCCATGTTTCCTACTAGTATGGCCCACTAATCCTCACTTAAAGCATTCAACTGTTTTTATAATCCAAAGTCCACATCCCTCCAAACAAAAGTGTGGTCAGGCCTATCATGGAGTCAGCTAGAGGGGTGGCTGAGAGAGGGGTGGCTGAGAGCTCTACATCTGGATCCACAGGCAGCAAGAGAGAGTGACCCTGAGCCTGGCATGAGCACTTGAAACCTCAAAGCCCACCCCCAGTGACACACTTCCTCCAGCAAGGCCACATCCACTCCAACAAGGCCACACCTCCTAATAGTGTCACTCCCTTTGAGTCTGTGGGAGCCATTTTCATTCAATCCACCATACACACATATCTCACACTGCCCAGACAATAAAGAAGAGTACTTTACACTCAGTGTCTTCATGATTTCTTGAGTGTAAGCATAAATCATAGGCATCCCGAAGTGGTAGGCGTGAGCATGGCAAACACAGCTCTGGCAGGTCTTGCCTTCCCCCATTCCCTCTTCCTTACGAAACTGTTCCTAAAACTAGCCACCAAGGTCGTTTTCATATTTGGCCACTTTATCTTTCTGAGAATGGACACCAAGGTCCAGCTACCAAAGTAGTGAAGTCCAGCAATGTTGGCCTTCCTATTAACATGCCCAATCAAAACAAAACAACTCATTCTAACATGAGGTTTTCCTGCTTCCCTTTACAAACTGCCATTTGCCCACAGGCCACGTCTGTCTCTATCCAGAAGCATGCTTTGTCCCTCCAGGGCAAATATCACTTCCATCCCTTGGCCCTGTTTCTTTTCCCTTCTCCATCATCCTCTATCTTCTGTCTTGGTGTCTCATTCCCTGCCACTTGTCCCTTTGGAACAAATAAATCTCCTTTGTGCTGAGAATTTTGTGTGTCCTGTGCTGACTCCGGATCTTTCACCCTTTTCCATCCTGTCAACCCTTGTTCCCTTCATCCCTGCTTCCCTGGACTCTTAGGCAGTAGCTTTGGATTCCGAGCACTGGCCAGGATGAATCACCTGGAAGAGGTGCACATCAAGAATTCTGGCAGGTGCCAGGCATCTGTAGATGTACCAAGGTGCTCTGTCCCCTGAGGCTCAGGTCTCCCTGTGGGCAAGTAGGGAAATAGTACAAGAAGATCCAGGCCACCAACCTGATAGCAGCGACAGGAGTGGAGACACAGCTCCACACTGGTGCCCACAGCAGCCTTAAAAGTTCTTTTCAGAGGCCTCCTCTCAGGTGAAACTCGATCCTTGCCTTTGGCATAGAAAAGAATTTCAGGACAAGCCAGTGTGAAGCCGACTTGGAGTTTACTCAGAGGCATTTAATAGATTGAGAAGCATGGGTTAATACAGAGGAGCTCAGGAGGAAAGAGGAAACCCAGCCACATGGGTTGGGGGCTCCTCAGAGACAGCCTTGTCGAGTTGCCTTTTCAGTATCTACCAGCCTGATGAATTTTGAGGCTTTATCTGCAAAGGGTTGCTAAGGAACCCAGATGGGATCCTGAGATGGTTTCTGAGGAGCAGGACCACAACAGATAGGTCTCCATCACTGTGAACAAAATTTGAGACTTCCAGATAATGTCTAGGAGGGGAATAGACCCTTCTCCAGGTCATAGACACTCATGCTTGTCCTTTGTTAACATACAATGTCTGTTAGAAAGAAATGGTGTTTCTATGTTGACTCCTCAAACCAGTGCTGTTAATTGTACCGGCAAGAGGCTTCAACTAGACACTAGGGTGAGGGACTCTTTCCCTTCCCATGTCCTCTCATGATCTTCCCTGTCTCTGCTTTAAAGGACTTGAGATCTTTCTCCAAATAAGATAACCAGGTGGACAAGAAAACACTGAAAATTATGATTACCATCACCACCACTCATTGGAGAAATGGGAACAAAACCCACAGAAAATACAACAGAAAACCTAAAACATAACAAGTGTTGGCAATAATGTGGAGAAATTTGAACTCCTGGGCACAGGTGTTTAGAGTACCGAGTGTTGCATCTGCTGTTGAAAACACTCACTTTTTGCTGTTCTTCCAAAATTGAGTGATGGAATCATGTGACCCCATAGTTTTGCCTGTGGGTAATATGCATACATACAAATAAATTGAGAGCCATGTAGGCTTAGATTTTCCAGACACCTACTTTATTTAAGGTTCTTAAATGCCTCTACTTCTTTTTCAACCCTAGGTAGGAGATTAGTAGGGAAGGGGCTGTAAACCTCTTTTAGCTACTTCCTGCTGATTAGGGTCATTGGGTTCTTTGGGAATATACCAATCTCAGTCATCAGGATACCAGCAGTCCAGTCAAACAGCAAAGCAGCAAGCTACAGCAGCAGCAGCAACAGAGGTGGCAAGACTCCGCCCAAATGGCACAAGTCTGACAAAGGGGCAAAACTCCACCAAAGCAGCATGAAACGTTCTCTGGAGCATTTCTCTCTTCAAAAACCAGCAAAGTGTAGTGATGCAAAAAGCATTGTCTCACTGTGGGCTTCTATTTACCCCTTCTCAGAGTCCACACAAGGACATTTTCCAGCTAGCAAAAACCAGGCCCCTCACATGAGGTAGTTTCTAGCTCACAAACATCTCAAGCCTTTTCACAGGGGCGGTTTTCCCCTGGGGGGACGTGGAATGGACATTCCCACATGCTACACTTAGAACCAAACCAAAACAACAACAACAATAACAACAAAACACAACATATTCACATGGCACAACTGAGTTTCCTAAGAAACCAGAAACTTCCACTTCAAAGCAGGATGCCAAGGAGATATCTATACATTCATGTTCATTGAAACATTCTTTGCAATTGTCAAAAGTGTCCACCAGCAGGGGAGTAGAAAGCAGCCACAGTGGAATATTATTCAGCATTTATAATGTGTTTATTTTTATTTTATGTGCATTGCCGTTCTGCCTGCATGTAAGTCGTGTGAAGATGCTGGGTCTTCTGGAACTAGAGTTACAGGCAATTGTGAGTCATCATGTGGGTGCTGGTAGAATTGAACCCAGATCCTCTGGAAAAGCAGTCAGTGCTATTAACCACTGAGACATCTCTCCAGACCCCTTTCTGCTTGTTTGTTTGCTTTAAAAATTTTTTTTTCAAGACAGAGTTTCTCTGTGTAGCCCTGGCTGTCTTGAAAGTCTCACTGTAGACGAGGCTGGCCTTGAACTCAGGCTGGCCTGAATTGGCCTGTGAATGTGCCACCGCTGCCCAGCTATTCAGCACTTACTGAGAAGAATTCTGACACAGACTATCATATTCAGGGACTTTGAAGACTTTATACTAAGGGAAATAAAATTATCCAGCCACAAAGGGATAAATATGGTATTTTTCTGTTTATAAGGGGATTTTATTGTTGTGTGCCTTTTTTTGTCCTCCCTCCTAGAGGTGGTAATTGAACCAAGGGCTATTTCTTGTAAGGCATGTGCTCTATCACAGACCTAGAAGAACAGTAAAATAAATAAATAAATAAATAAATAAATAGAAATAAATTTAAAAAAACAACTCAAAATGTGATTAAGATCGTGGCAAAAATTAATGAAATAAATATAAGGAATCAATGAAGCAAAGAGTTGATTCTTTAAAATGACAAGATGGGCGAACCCTCAGCCAACTAATCGAAAGAAAGCTGAGTTATCCCTGGAACTCATGCACTGAAAGTTGTCCTCTGACCTCCCAGTGTGTGTACACACACCCTCACACCCACCAAATCCTTCATAGATTCCAGAGTGAGACCTTGGGCAAGGGAGCCCCACTTACCAGTGAGGGGGTCATCTGTCTGTAACATGTAGGGAAAGACCCAAATCCACAAAAGCAGAGATTAGAAAGGAGACATCACAACAGAGAAGACTCAGAAAACCATAAGGATGTGTCCTAAGCTTTATGCTCATTTACACTGAAAGTTCTAACGGAAGTGTGTGGCTTTCTGGATGGATGTGACCTACTGAAGGTAAACAGATCTATGACAGGCAATAAGACTGTAGTCATAATTTAAAAAACACCCCATCTGAAAAAGGCCTAGGCCAGATGAATTCAGAACAAATAACAATATCAACTTATTCCATAAAACTGAAAAATGAGAGGGGCAGTAAAATGACTCAGCAGGTCAAGGTCCTTGTTGTGCTGGCTTGGCAACTGAGTTTGATTCCTAGAATCTACGTGAAGGTGATAACAGAAAACTAAAATGTTCTCTGGCTGGTAGGTATACCCACACCCCACACTAATAAATAAATAAAAATTAAATTTTAAAAAATAGAAAAGGAGCCAGGTGCAGTGGCACATGCCTGTAATCCCAGCACTCAGGAAGGCCTCAGGATCTCTATGAGTTTGAGGCCGGGCTGGTCTACAAAGCAAGTCCAGGACAGACAAGGCTACACAGAGAAACCCTGTCTCAAAAAACAAAAGCAAACAACAAACAAAACAAAAAAGGAAAAACAATACTCCAAATTCTTTTTTTAGGAAATCAATGTTATTCAGATACCAAAACCAGATAAATACACAGAAAATAGAAAATTATTGGCCAATCTCAGCAATGAAGATAGAGGCAAAAATTCTCAAACAGAGGCAAACCAATTTCAACATCACATCAAAAAGATAATTTACTCCAGTCAACGTGGCTTCATTCCAGACATGCAAGGATGACTCAACACACTGAAATCAAGAAATACAATTCATCACATAAATGGATTAACAGATGGGACTCACATGGTCATCTCAAGGGACGCAGAAAAGACCTTTGGCAAAATCCAATGTCCCTTCACAATAAAACCACTGAAGGGACTATGAATAAAGAAAACATGTTTTAAATAATAAAGGTGATATATGACAAACCTATACCTTCTATCATAATAAATTGAAGGACAAAAACCAAAAACAAAGCATTTCCCACTAAGATCAGGAATAAGACAAGGGTGTCCACACTCACTTCTATCCAATGTAGTGCTTGAAGTTTTATCTACAGCAATAAGACATGAGAAGGAAATAAAAGGGAGACAAACGGGAAAGAAAGAAGTCAAAGTGTCCGTATTTTTGTATGATATGATTCTGTGTGTGAGAGACCCCAAAGACTCCACAGAACATTCTTAGAGCTGATAAGCCTTTTCAACAAAAAGTCAGGTTACAAAATTAACGTGCCCAAATCGCTAGCCTTCCTAAATACCAAAGACAAACATACTGAAATAAATCAGGGAAACAATCCCACCCACAGTAATGGATGAGAGGGAAGAGAGGAGACTGGAGAGGCACCTGAGAGGTTCAGAGCACTTGCTGCCTTTGCAGAGGACCAGAGTTTGGGCCCCAGGGTCTACGCTGGGTGGCTAATAGCCACCTGCAACTCTAGTCCACGGGATCTGACCCCTCTTTGTGCCTCTGAGGGCACAAGCATGCATGCACTTACCTACATACAGACTTGACTTTTTTTTTAAATTAAACATCAAGAAACCATCAACCTTAGCTGGAGGTCAAGGCACAGTTCTACAATTCCAGAGGCAGGTGGATCTGAGTTCAAGGCGAGTCTGCTTTTTAGAGCACATTCCAGGACAGACAGCTACACAGAGAACCTTGTCTTGAAAAACCAAATAGAAAGAACCACCCACCAGGCACAATGGCAGAGGCAGGCAGGTTTTTGTGAATTTGAGGCCAGCCTGGTCTACACAGTGAATTCCAAGCCAGCCAAGACTACCTAGCGAGACCTTGCTTCAAAATAAGTAAATAAAAATAAAGAACGAATGAATCCAGCTGGAAGGTGGGTTTATGGGACTGTAGAGAGTTCCCAGAAGAACTACAAACGGTAAAGGAGGGCCAGCAAGATGGCTCAGAAGGTAGAGGTGCTTCTGTGCAAGCTTAGTGACTTGAATTCAGACCCCGGGGACCTGTGTAGAGGTAGAAGAAAGTAACAGGCTCCACGAAATCATCCTCGGACCTCCACGTTCAAGCGTGGTACACAGGCACCCCTACAGAGTTCATACAGGTGAAACAATAGCAAATTAACAATTCATTAAAGAAACAAAAATGCTAAGCGATATTTTTAGAGACTTTTTATTTTTATTTATGTATGTGTGTCTGTGTGGGTTTAGGCACACCACATTTGCACAGTGTCCAAGTAGCCAGTGGAAACTGGAGTTTACAGGCAAACTGTGGGTGCCTCGGAGCACACACAGATACGATAAAGTGATAAATAATGTTTACATTGGGGGTGTGGAAGGGAGAACAGAGGTGGGAGTAGAAGGGGGAATAGCCAACATTAAGGTTATACAAAAGAATCATACGGAAACCTAGTATTTTGTAAACCATTAAAAACACAATTTTTAGTAAAAGGACATTGAATGAAGGCGCCTTACACAGAAGGGCAATGCTCCTTCCATAACCCACGTGTTACTAAACAAAAATCTTCCTGCCACATGTTGGTCAAGGAGTCTCCAGAGGTCCCCCAAACAATACAAGCTGCTGTCATTGCTCTTGGTTGTCTACCAGAACTTGATGATAAGACCCCGTTGCTGAAGACACCTTACTGAAGACATGACACATGTCATGGAGAAGTCACTTTTGGCCATGTGACCACTTAGCAAAATAATAGTAGTAAGATTCCCCCGGGCCTTGTGTTAATGAGGTTTTGCCAATTTGACACAAACTGGGGTAGTCTGGGAAGAAAGGGTCCCAGTGAGGAATTGTCTCCATCCTGTTGGCCCTTGGGCACAGTTGTGGGGTGTTTTCTTAATTAATGACTGATCTGAGAGGGCCCTACTCCATTGGGGATAATGACACCCTTGGGCAGGTGGTTTCAGAAAAGAATATTATTGGGTGGCCTAGAGACGATTCTTGTGATATTTTGATGAAGGATGCACCACTTTCTGCCTTTGCCCAAAACATCTGCCTGAGACTAAATTGAAGAGTTTTAAGCAAAACTTAAGCTGTGGCAATTTTCTTGAGAGCAATCAGACTTTTATACCTTTATCAGAATATGATAAAGGTATACTTTTATGCCATTATCAAGATATGATGGCAATTGCCAGGATCAGTACATTTGTAATTGCCAGAATACAATGAAGGTTTCAGGCTATACAAGGTACACAAGATTAATGTCCAAAACCAATTGTCCTGTTCAGCTTCCATGCTTCACTGACTTTCAAGGGAACATACAGAGAAATACAAATTTGCCTGAATGTTTTACTGCCTGAAGACGTGCGTTGGTCCCTCAGGAACTTGAAGGCACAGGAGTCCTGGGCTCTAACCTGAGAAACCTATGATGCATCCCTCTCAAGACAGCCAGGCCAGGCCAACTCAATGGTTCCCTGCAAAAGTTGTTTAAAGAAAAACCTAATGCTGAATGGAATAAAGGGAATGGTGACCTCAGGGCAAGACTCCATCCAACTAAGCTTCCAACTTGTGAAAAGGAATTAAAGAAAAGCTAACACAGTGAAGAAAGTCATCAAAAACAGCTGATGGAAATGGATTTGAACAAGGGAGCCAAGTTTTAGCCCCAGGCAGCAGAAGATCTTGGCAGCTTCAGCCACACGGTTCTGGCTTTAGAGTCAAGACTACAAGAAAGTGGTGTATCTCCCTTTGCAATGAAGGAAATCTGCTGAGGCCAGGCATGTGTCGGGGTGTCCCTGCACAGAGGCCCAGAGAAACCATTGCATGCAACTGTGAAAGTGAAGCCTAGACCGTGTTGGAGACCTCAAGCTTTTGGAGATGCCAGGATCATGGGAGATTTGCCAAGGATAGCTGCTTGGGTGTGAAGCCAGCCCAGAGAGAAGTGTGCTCCTCAACAAAGCTGAAAGGAGTTGGGCATCCGAAAGCACTTTGACATCACGCATGGAGACGCAGAGTTGGACACTGGACATCAGACATGGAGACATTGGAGTTTGCCCAGCTGGTTTTCAGTTTTCAGTTATGCTTTGGTCTGGTGTTTTCTCATTAGTCTCCTTTTTTTTTTTTACTGGCTGTGTGTTTTATGCCATTGTATGTTGGAAGTATCTGATCTGCTTTTTCATTTTGATTTTACATGGGATTGTCATGAGTCTCAGAAAAGACTTTGAATTTTGGAATTTAACAGTGTTGAGACTGTTGTGGACTATGGGACTTTTGAAGTTGGGCTGAATGCATTTTTTTTTTCCAGTATGATCTGGTTATAAGCCTATGGGCTCCAGGGAATGTAATGTGGTGGTTTGAATAAGAATGGCCCCCATAGGCTCATATATTTAAATGCTTAGTCATCGGGGAGTGACACTGCTTGAGAAGGATTAGGAGGCATGGCTTTGTTGGAGGAAGTGTGTCACTGGAAGTGGGCTTTGAGGTTCAGGAGCCCAAGCTAAGCCCAGTGTCTCCCTCCTCCTACTGCCTGTGGATCTAGATGTAGAACTCTCAGCTCCTTCTCCTGCACCATGTCTGCCTGCGCACTTTCACGCCTCCCACCGTGATGACAATGGACTAAACCTTGAAACTGCTAGCAAGCCCGATTAAATGCTTTTAAAAATACTTGCTCTAGTCATGGTTTCTCTTCACAGCAATAGAACACTCACTAGGACAAGGTTTTTAGCAAGGGGTGTGGGGATGAGAGAAGGTAATAAGGGATGAAAATGACTAAAATCCACTATACTTTTTCAAAAATCTCAGAGGCAAAAAGTAAAATGGTGGTCACTAGGGGCAGAGGGAGGCAAAGGCCAGTCATTTGTTGATAGTTTCAGTGAGGGAAGAGAGAGCTCTGGAGGTAGGCAGCTATGGTCAGCCCAAGTAATGCTTTGAAAGACTCCTAAAGAGCCAGCTAAGCAGTGAATGGGGGGGGGGGGGCAAAGGAGAGCCCGTGTAGAGGAAACATGTGTCAAATGTGCTGTTTCTGGAGGATGGCAATGGTGGGACCAGGCGGTGATGGTAGTGGGGCCAGGATGGGAGCAGCATCCATGTGGACTGTCCTGCCCTGTAGGCTCCTGCCTATAGTCCAAGAGTGCTAAGACCAAGCCTGCATGGATGCCAGGCTGGGTAAGGGTGAGATAGACTTACATGTGTGGGAGACCAGATCAGAAACACATCTGCAGAATGTCGAAAGCAGGGTCCTGAAGATGAGTGGGCTAGGCCAGCCACCACAGGAGGCTGAGCAACTAAAGGACCAGATCAGAGAGATGCTGATCTGATCAGAGATGCTCAAAAATCGTACACAGATGCAACTTTTGCAGGTGACAGACAACATTGATCCAGGGGAATATTCCAGATGTAAACCAGGAGAATGCTTAGGAGGCATCTGGCCAAGATTTATGCCATGCACCGAGGCATAGACTCCAGAGTCTGTCAGGGCCTCTCAGGATGGAAAAATCGTCATCCAGGAGAGCTACACCACAAACAAGGTTCATCCTCCTGGAACGGGACTCATGCAGACACCCTTTCTGGGAATTATGTAGCCTGTGGTGGCCTGGATAACATCTGCTCCATTTACAGTCTGAAAACTCCCTAGGGAATGAGTGTGAGAGCTGTGAGCTGGCAGAACACATAGATTATCTGTCCTGTGGCTGGTTCTTGGACAACAATCAGATAGTCACCAGCTCTGGAGACATCACATGTGCCCTGTGGAACATCAAGAAGACAGGCCACCAGACAACCACATTAACTGGGCACACGGGAGATGTCATGAACCTGTCCTCCTGACACCAGACTGTTTATCTCTGGTGCTTGTGGCGGTTCATCCAAGCTCAGGATGTCCGAGAAGGTATGTGTTGGCAGACCTCTCATGAGTCTCACATCAATGCCGTGTTTCTTTCCCAATGGCAATGCCTTTGCCACTGGCTCAGATGCTGTGTGCAGGCCGTTTGACCTCCACACAGACCAGGAGCTAATGGCCTATTTCCATGACCTCATCCATGGGATCACATCAGTCTTGTTCTCTAAGAGGAACCGCAGCTTCTTTCTCGCTGTGTACAAAGACGACTTCAACTGTGATGTTTGGGATGCACTCAGAGCTGGCAGAAAAGGTATCTGAGCTGGAGACCACATCTGCATCAGCTGCTTGGGGGTGGCTGATGATGGCATGGCCGTGGCAACAGGGTCCCAGGACAGCTTACTCAAGATCTGGCACTAAGGCCACAGGTGGATGACTCAGCGACTGGAAGAGTGACCTAGCAATAGCTTATGTTACCCAACTCAGACACCCAACCTCCCCTCAGAACTTCAAAAGGGCAAGATCTTTTTTCTTTCACTTACTACTGATGCCAAGAGCACAACTTCCACTAAAAGAAGGATCTCTGTGCTGTAAAAGAAAACATGTTGTGTACTTCTGGGCTACTGTCTTTGCTGTCTTCTTGTCTTTGATGGATTTTAAAGGAAGTGCTACAGTAAAATGTTAGGCAGAAGGCAGTCCCGAGTGTGACTATGAGGAAGAAACTCCACTTGACTAGTTCATTTACATTTTAGACCAGGATCTTGTTTGTGGCATGCATGAAAAACTAGTTGAAGACTTTATTTGTAATTGTCATAAATATCAAGTCATTTGTAGCAGGATTTTGGAAGCATTCACATTTTCTTCTTAAATACATTCCTTTGTGTACAGCAGCTAGGAGGACCAGAGTTCACAATCTATAGAACCACAGAGGGTAGGTGTGGAGTAAAAGACTGTAGGGAACAGATACATTTCATTAGGAGATATAAATAGAATAGATATATATGGATGGGTTAGGGGGCTGGGATGGAAGGATCAAATAGGGAGGGTGAGGGAAGAAGGAGTTGAGGGAGAGATGGCTAAAATTAAGGAACATTTGAGTGGTGGTATGGGAACCTAATAGAATAGAAATTTTCTTAAAATATATACATATATGAAGAAGATCTAAATGAAATTGCCAAATAATAAGGGAGACAGAGTCCTAATTGGCCATTTTTTTTTTTTGTCACCAAAGGAAGTGTCTAGTACCAGGATTGTGTTATATCTAATTGAGCTGTTGGCCAAAGAGTTCCCATTGGCATCCCAAAACAGTCCAGGCTGTTGCCAAGATGGCAGGTTTCTCTCCACAAACAGACAGCAAGGCCCCATTGTGAAGACACCACCTAGACAACTCCTTGAACATGGAGAAGTCAAGCTGGTGCCTACATAGAGCCTTCACACCTGTGTTCTAGCATCTTTGGTACAAGAAGGCACTCTGCACTCTCTCAGAAGAGACACGTAAACACTAAGCCAGCAACAAATCCTTTATCTGCAATGGCGTCCTTCCTGCAAGGTATGCGAGGGCAATAGTGGCACAAAGCTCGTGCCAACCAACAACTGGGTTGACTTACGGCCCACTCCATGAGATAGAACCTATACCCAACACTGCTTGGGTGAGCAAGAACCAGAAGCTAGGGACCCAGGGACCTACAATAAAATCAAATTATATTGATCAAAAAAGGGGACAGGGGAAATGTAGAGATAAAATTAGTGCCTTGGAGCTGGGCGGTGGGGGTGCACGCTTTTAATCCAAGCACTTAGGAGGCAGAAGCAGGTGGACCTCTGAGTTCGAGGCCAGCCTGGTCTACAGATGGAGTTCCAGATGGCCAGGGCTACACAAAGAAATCCTGTCTCCAAAAACAAACAAAAAGTAGTGCTTTGTTTAGCCATCATCAGAGAAGATTCCTCCTGAAGCAGATGGGACATATACAGAGACCCACAGCCAGATATTACACAGGGAGTGAGAGACCTTAGAACACTCAGCCCTAAATGGAATGTCTCCATCAAATCCCTTCCCTCAGAGCTCAGGGAACCTGGAGAAAAGGAAGTGAAAAGAGTTTAAGAGCCAGAGGGGATGGAGGACAATAAAAAATCCAAGATTCTCATTGACATGAGAGCAAAGCTCACAGAGACTGAGCAGCATGCACAAGGCCTGTAGAGGCTACACCATGCCCTCTGCATACATACTATGGCTTCCAGCTGAGTCCTTTTATGGGACTCCTGTGAGTGTGAATGAGTGGGTCTATGATTCTTGAGCCTTCTCTTGCTCTCTTTTCCTTCTGTTGGCTTGTCTTGTCCAAATGTGTGATTTTTTTTCTTATTATATTGTGTTATATTTTAATATTATCTCTTAGGAGCCTGTTCTGTTCTAAAGACAGGCAGAAAGGGAGAGAAGGAAAGGTAGAAAGGGCCTGGGAAAAGCAGAGGGAGTGGAAACTGCAACCTGGATATATTATGTGGAAGAAATAACCTATTTTAGTAAAAGGTAGACGTGGGGGGGAAGGGAGGGCAGGTGGAGCAAGAGTGAGCAGCGCCCTCCATGGCCTCCACGGTGGCTCCTGCCTCTAGGTTCCTGCCCTGTTTGAGTTCCTGTCCTGACTTGCTTCAGGGATAGACTACAGATGTGAAAGTGTAAGCCAAATAAACTCTTTCCTCCATGCTCCTCCCCCCAAAAAGAGGGAGAACCAGAGCTCATGGCAGTCTCTGACTAGTCAGTGATGCGGGTTTGTCCCTGGTTTTGTTTTGTTTCGTTTTTGGTTTGTCCCATGTCACAGACAAACTGTTTCACACAAACACAGCATAGTCGGAAGGGACAAGATTCAGAAGCAAAGTAGCCAACCACGTGTTGCAATGGCCATGAATGCTCTCTCAGAATTCTTCCCCTTTGCTGAGCAGGGAACTAATTCCCAGGACCTTTCTCTCCTGACTTGTCCTCACTGTCTAGTTTCTGCTCTTACCTTGGGTTTCATGTGAGGTTGGAGGGAAGGTTGTCATCATGTGACACTAGCCATTCTCTTCCTGCTGTCAGAGACCTGTTATCCAGAGAGGTGCCTGTCATGTGCTTGGACAGTCAGTTGCTTATTTGTGTATGAAACAATGTGCAAAACAATGTTTTGAAAATAATGATCTCAGGTTTTCTAAGTTAAATTTTAAACGATTTGTTGTTTCATTTTGTTTTGTTTCTTCATATTGGGTGGGTTTACTCTTAGAATCACATGCTGTGGAAATGCTCAAAAGTGCAGCCAGGATTTGGTCCTTAGATGTTCTTTTTCTCTTAAGAAATACCATAGTCTTTCTGACTATGGCGGCTCTGTCCATTAATGTTGCTTCTCTGCATACATATTGGAACTAGCAAATGCTTTACACACTTGAGTGGTGGAGTAAGTCACTGTTTACTTTTTTTAAAGAAATGAAACAGTTCTGTTGGGAATGATTGCTGTTGGATTTGGGGAGGAGGGTGGGAAAGGCACACCGCTAACTCTGTCACTTCCTAGAAGCCTGTCCCTGTGGTATAGCCTTCTGCATCCAAGGAAGGCTATCTTCACACCATGCAGATCTTCCGAGTTTACATCTCAAGCCCTGTCCATCAGCGGCCACTGAACAGCTGTGCTCTGTGGACCCTCCCCTGCCCCTGTATTCTGTACCCCTCCGGGCAGGAGCAGTGGCTTCGCCACTCTGTTTTCTGTAGCAGAAATATTGTACAACACTGTGCCGTGACTGTGCAGTTGGCCTGAACCTGGCAAAGAGAATACAGTGCAGCCCCTTCTCATTCCACCAAAGGACTGCAGAGTTCTCTGCACCTGTACCCTTTCCACCATGCAAGAGTACGGCGAGGAGGCTGGGTGCAAGAGAGACACTATATTAAATTGTTATTTAAGATGAACCAAAGTAGTTTGATGTGAAAAAAAAAAGTGCCGTTTCTTAGGTTGATGATGTTGCTTTGTAGCATTTAGCCACACATTTACCGGGAGGCAATCAGGTGTGGATTGGGACTACAATAAACAAAAATTCTAAGAAGTTCCCTGTGGTCTTCTGAGCAAAGGAAGGATATTTTTTTTCTTTCCAAATTACCATGTTTAGATGAGCACCTAGTGGCCTTAAATATGCTTTCTATTTTTGTGCAAGACAGAGTCATACCAAGCATTCAAGGCTGGTCTTGAACTCCACATCCTGCTGTCCCTGCCCCCTAAGAGATGAGCTTATGAGATGAGCTTACCACCACACACCACGCTTGACTTCCAATGGTCTCTTGTTTTGCATCTGTAGACATCAACAGTTCTGTATGGAGCCTTTCTGAGCTGAGCCTCTGTGTCCCATATGTCTGTGTTCCCTAAAGCCAGGAACCTGAACTCCATGCTTTTCTTGCTTCTCAAAGCTTGTTACAGGGGCCTGGAGAGATGGCTCAGTGGTTAAGAGCCCTGACTGCTCTTCCAGAGGACCTGGGTTCAACTCCCAGCACCTCATAATTGTCTGTAACTCTAGTTCCAGGGGACCTGACACCCTCATGCAGATATACATGCAGGCAAAACAGCAATGTCCATAAAACAAAACAAAACAAACTTGTTACAACTCCAAGGGATGGCATTCAGTGGGTTTTTACTCTGTTCAGCTTTCCATGTTAATAAATAATTAGGGAAGGCACTTTACATAACTGTTGGTTAAAAAAAAAAACATGAAGGGATGTGATTTTTTTTAAAGAAAACAAACAACCAAAAATATGCCAGACTGTCATCTGTGGATTAAAAGAAGTTTTACCTAAGAGCACAGCAAATCTAATACCTTTAGATTCAATTTGTATTTATACTTGAGTCATCTGCGGTTGCTGATTAGATAGAGAAGTGTTGGGCTTATGGATAGGGTATGTAGTTTCATTTCCTTAGATCTTAGGCTTTCTCACCTCGAAGCACCACATAAAATATGAACAAAAACACTGCTCTTCCTCTGCAAGCACACACACACAGTGAAGGTGAACACCAGTCAACTAAAGGGTTGTTTAATCTGGCCATTTGTTATGCTTACTGGGGAAACTGATAATGACACCCTTGCCTAAAACCCCAGTGATATTGGTTTTGGAGACCATCGGGGAATTCTAATGTCTTGTGAAAGTTTTATGGCAGAGGACTCCATCCCCTCTATCTGCAAAACCAGTTTCTCTCTGGATCCTGGGTCACTGGTTTCCATGAGAATTCAATAGGCTCTAAGAGGCCCCTCAGGGATAAGACCCATTTCCCCAGTATCCCCCACACTCACTATCCCTCCGTGCAGTGGTCAGGCTGCTTTCACCAGCTCCACAGCCTCAGTGCCTGTCTGTTGTCTATGGCTAACAGATGTGCCACGCAGACTTCCCTTCCACATCCCCGAGATTGCATCACAATTTCACCAAACCATCTTCATGATTAATATGGCAGCAGCATTCAACAACTGAAATGAAACGGTAACAACAAGTACTGTCTGTTGTTTTGGGTAACACTTCATGGTCCTGGGTTTCAGCTCAGTCCACAGCCCTGGGCCCTGTCTCTCTCACACAGAAAATATCCCACTGTATAATGATAGAGAATAAAATGTGTATTTTATACAAATAAGTTAATAGGTGAGGTGAAAATAAGAATAGGAGGTTGAGGTGAGGCATAGTCGTGACAGTCAACAGCCTCCTGAAGATACAAGTCTATAGGGCAAAGCTGGAGGCAGGGAGGGGAGATATGCCCCCCCTGATTGGCCAGAAGGAGTAAAAGGAGAAGGCCTGGGAGGGTGGGTGGGGAACACAGGGAGCCTGAAAAGGCTGTGACCCCTGGGTGGTCTTAGTCACCCTCAGTGTGATTGAAGGACTCCTTCCCTTCTCATGCTGCACAATTGAAAACTGCTTCCCTAGTCATGTCTTAGCTCAAAGTCACCCTCATACCCCACCCTCACCCCAGCCACATACCCTAGCTTTCCTCAGCATCACTTGGCTATGGTCCAGCTGCAGCTTCCCTGAGCCCCTCCCTCAGAGCCACCTGTGTAGATATCCTCCTTGTTATGAAGGGGGCTAGCACCTTCATTTGGATTAGGCTCTTCCCTTGCCTGGAGACTTGGTTAGAACACTGCCCATAAGTCTGACATCACCGAACACTAGGGAAGTGCAGGCAGAAGGATTTCAAACTCAAGGCGATCCTGGATTACATAGTAAGTTCTACACAGCCTGGAGTACACAAGTGAAAAATGAATGGATGAACGAGCAAACAAACAAACAAGCTGCCTGTGTGTGTATTGTGGGGTTAGGGCATTCCCCAAAGTTTGTGCATCACAAGAAGACAATAGTACGTCTACAGCAAAACCAAGCCGTTCACTTGCCACTCCATCTACTCCATCAAAAGGAAAAGCAAGCACCCTGCTCGTGTGAGCCTCACAGAATTACTCACACCAGCGTCTTGCCTTGAATTCTGGGCCTCATCCAAAAATGTTGCTTTAAGTTCCGCTTTATAGGAAGCACGCAGGATAAGGGAAAAATTAGGTGACTCATAAGGAAGTAACTAGATAAGGGAGAATAGGAACATTGTACAAACAATGGTCTTGACTCTTTGAAAGGTCGATGTCATAAAAATAAAAACATGCATGTGGTCTGTGAGCGCTAACAGGAAATAACCGCATGCAATGCACACTCCTAGAAGATAGCCTAAAAGCAGAAGCTAAAAGCGGGAGTTGCCAACTGTGACTCAAGCCTGGATATTCCAGCAGTGGTGAAGCTGAGGAAGGTAAATTATGAGTTCAAGACCCTGTGAAGTGGGGAGGGTTGTCAGGGAGGGTAAGGAAGGGCTGGAGAGATGGCTCAGCAGTCAAGAGCATGCTGTTTTTGCAGAGGACCTGGGCTCAGTCCCCACAACTCACATCACACAGCTCAAAAGCTACCATAACCCCCACACACTCAACAGGGGCCTGCACACAGGTGGCACACACAGCATTCGCATAATAAAAATAAATCCTAAAACAAAGAAAGAGAGAAAAAGAGACAAATCAAGAAAAGGCTTTGACCTAAGGAAGGAGAAAGAAGAAAACATTTTGGGACAAACTGGAATGTGTACCGGGTGTTAGAAGACACAAGGGGGTCACTGCTGATTCTGTGAGGTGGACGAATTGTAATTGTATTATACTTACAAATGAAGTCGGAAGTGCACACTGGTCTATTAGGGGCAAAATGTCAAGCAGTCGGAATTCATTTTGCAATAGTTTGGCCAAGAAAAAGAAAAGATGAAACCAATATGAAAAATGTTGAGTGTTGAATCATTGGACTATAAAAATTGTTCGTGCCATTTTGTCTTCTATAATGTTTAAAATGCCTCAAAAAATGGTTGAGGAACCAAATTTTCTTTGCTTATTTTGGGGTTAAGAATCCATCCTCTCTCCTTCCTTTCTCCCCCCTTTTTTTCTTCTTCTTCTCCTTTGCCCTCCTCCTCTTCTTCCTCCCCCTCTTCTTTTTCTCCTCCTGAGACTGGGTCTCAGGCTGTGTAGCTGATGACAATGATCTTGAATTCAGATCCTCCTGCCTCCACCTCCCAAGCACTGGAAATAAGGGTTTGGGCCAGCACACCCAGTTTTGTGATGCTGGTGATGGATCCCAGGGATTTGGGAAGCACTCTACCAAATGAAGCATGCCCCCGGTCCTATCCTTTCCCTGTCTGTCTAATTTATTTTTACAGTCTGGGATGGAACCCAGGCCCTCACATATGCCAGCTAAGTGCCCTAAACACTGAGCTATGCTTACAGCTTACTGCTTTCTTGCTTCCTGCCTCAGCCTCACAACCTGAGAGTCCTTGGGAGCCCTTGTATCTTCCTCCTGCTACTGAGCTGGGGCTCACTGAGGCCAAGAATTATGGCTTTTTGCTTATCCCTGAATCTCTTTGTCTCACCACAGTCCCACCCACACACAAGGGCTTTGTAAACACCAGCACTCTAACACCGAAACTAACACAATAGCACCAGAAAAGCGCTGAGTTTCATTCACTGCCCCAGAGACTTGCTGAGGTAACCATTAGCACCCCGTTGTATAGATGGGAACACTGCAGTACAAAGAGGGCTAGCAACCTGCCCAAGGGAGACCTTTAGGAGTGGCAGAGTTGTGCTCATTCTGTGTCTGGCGGACCTGAAAGCCTGGCTACTGTGTCCAAACAGCATCTCAAAAGTTACTCCTTGAAACCTGGATGAGACGGCTGGGAACACCCATCTGTAGGCGAGAAGCTGGGCCCGGGGGGAACACGGGCTGTCTGTCCCTCCAACTAAGTAAGTTAGAATAATGTTGGTTTTGTCTTTTCACCCACTGTGCGAGCATTCAGACACTTGCTTGTCGAATGGGTGGAGACTCAGACCCCAGAGACAACTAGCTGGGCCAACCCATCCTTCTTTACCTCCTAACCAGTTATCTTCAGCAGCCACATCCATAAAGTGGACCACCACAGTGACAGATACTAGTCTTATACCCTGGGTTGGTTGTCATGACTTCACGGGTTTCTCATGGAAAACCTGTACGTTTTGTTTTGTATTGGGGGTACACTCCAGGCTTTTGGCGTGTTAGGTGAGTGCTGTGCAGCTGAGCTGTGCCTCCAAGCACCGTTAGTACCTCCTTCCTAACTGTACAGAATTCCAATATTGTGCAATAATCCCAGAGCCAGGCTGGCAAGTCCTCCCCTTCCCTCCAGGTTCTCCTCTGGAGCACACCCTAGAGTCAGGGATCCCACGTTTTCATTCCCAGATCCTTCTCCCTCAGAAATGCAGGGACTGTTTTCCCACAGTGCTCCTCTGGAGTCCCCTGCTCTCCCCGGTCTGCTCCCTCTTCTCTCTCCCTTTGCCCCTGCCCTCTCTCCTTTCACCTCTTCTCATGCTGTCTACTGCTCTTGCTCTTACATAGCACAGAGTAAAGAAGCTTAGACCTCTGCTTGTTGGTTTTGTTTTCTTTTGTTTTTTGTATTTGTTCAAGCCAGGCTGACCTCAAAGTCACAATATTGTAGCCCAGGCTAGACTTGAACTTCAGGCAATCCTCCCTCAGCCTCTTCAGCCTTGGGATTACAAGTATGAGGTACCATACCTGGCCTGGCTCCCCACTTTTATTACCCCTTGTTAAGTCTCTCCAGCTGTAAAATGAGGCTTCCTAGCTTCTTATCTGGTCAGGTGAGGGCAGGTTGGCTGGGCCTCAGTGGACATTGACCAAGGGAGCTACCTCCAACACTATGAGTAGCCAACTCCAACTCCACCCCCCCCAGGGGCGTCCCCCCCCCCCCCCCCCGTCTTAGTGGGTAGCAGGGAGAGCAAGAGGTCCTCTGGTGTGGCAGCTGCAGTCTGCCCAGCTGAGCCTAGACCAGGCTGGCTGTAGTCCAGCTGGCTACATAGCCTGGGACACTTTTCTAGACAAACTGGTTTTTCCCCCTGGCAGGCAGCCCAAAAAGTAGCGCAAATTCACTCCCAGCCCGAGGCTGGGGAGGCTCTAGCTGCCTGTTCTAGACGCCCAGGATTGTACCCCCCCCCCCCCCCCCCGTCTTCAGGGAAGCCTGTTGTGAAAGCAAGGACCCACCCCACCTTGCTGCTAGGTCTTGCCTAACTCAGTAAGAAAACTTCTGGAAGATCAGAGCCGGAAGCTGGGTTAGTTAGATTCTCTCTGTACAACAGCCAAGCTGCCCCGATGGGAGGCAAGACCTCTCTCTCTAAAGCTCTGTACTAGGGTCCAAGGAAAGCCAAGAGGACCATAGCTCCCATGTTAAGTTTGTGGCTGTGCTGCTCCCGCAGATGGCAGAAGACAGGCAGAGCTGGCAGTGGGTACGCACAGGCTAGAGTGGGCAAACAACAGTTAAGGAGGCCTGGAGGCTCAGGTTTCCATGTCCTCGGCAGCCCTGACTCCACTGTCGGTCGTCTCCTCTGTGGTCCTCGTAAGTTTATTTTCCAGAGTGAAGCTCTGTATGATTAGTAATGGTCTCTCCCCTCTCTGGGCCTCAGTTTCCCCGTCTGTCCATAGGAGGCAGGTCTGGATCATTCTTTCAGCAAACTGTCTGCCAGGCTCTGTGTTGAGCCCAGCAGATGCGCTGCCTGAAATTTATCTGGAGGTTCTAAGGAGGGAAGGTGGGTTCTGCACCCCGTCTACTCCCAGATCAAGAAACGACTTGGCAGATCTGGCCTGGCGGGGCCCAGCGTTCTGCATGACCCTGGCTCAGCGTCCACTTAAAACAGACCCCGGCTCTCCAGGAAAGGTGCCCCTGCGGCCCCCTCGGTTCCCTGCGCGCTGCTCCAGCAGCGTAGCTCAGCGCTCAAGTGCTACGCGACTGGTTCCTTGGCAACCTGGGAGGAATCCAGCTGCAGCTAAGGCTCTTCTCCCCTCCCACCGCCTCCTACTGCGGGAGCCGGGGGCGGAGGCTGCCAGCCCCATTATAAAAAGCTGCCGCGGCTAGCGGCGGAGGCACTACTCCGAGCTACAGACGCTGCCCAGCTTCCTGGCCCGCCGAATTCCTGCACTCCAGCCATGGCTCCCTCGCTGTTCGCGTGGCTGCTGCGCCTGGCCGCGTTTTTCCATCTGTGTACCCTGCTGGCGGGTGAGTGGGTCCCGACCCTGCCTTGGGAAGAAGGGAAGGGTGTGTTGGGGTGCAGACTGCATCTCCCTGGGAAAATAGGACCCTGCTAGTTCCGGCCTTCCCGGTGGCTACTGGGGATGGAGGGAGGAGGGCAGCTCGGAGGGTCTGTGGGAGGCACAAGGTATATGGAGAGGAGAGTGAGGGCTGGGAGAAACCTGAAGAGGCTCCTGGCTGGCGGAAGCGAGCTGGTTCCTCCTACTGAGGTTAACTATAACCTGTATAAACCCTGGCCCGGGGCCAGGGATGAAGAGTGAGGACTTTCCCCTGCCCTGTTCAAGGCCCCTTGGAGTAGTTAAGGTCAAGGTCACTGCAGCTCTCGGATGGGGCTTGTCTCTGTACTGGCATGTCGTCCCTCTGTCTGGGTCTCCTCCATCATCCTGGTCACCCCCTCCAAACCCAAGCTTAGAAAAATATTTTATCTCCACCGAATTGCTTTCTGGAGTCCAGTACCTCGTAGTACAAGGTATAGACTTTCTTAGGGGCATGGGGAAGATGAAGATACGGAGACAGAGATCCGCCTGAGGACGCTCAGCCGGCTCGCAGGGCAGGAGAGGGTGATGCCCAGGGACTTAATGCAGGAGAGAGCAGCAGGCTTGCCCACCCTCTCTGCTGGCCATTCCAACTCTGCTGACCTCCAGAGCTCCATTCTCAGGGAGGGCCCAGGCTATTTGGCAGGTGGACCCTCAGAGAAGGTGGCACTTTGCCTTTCGGGCTCACAGCGAAAACTGGGAGAATCAGCAACCCCCAGCTTCCAGGATATCTCCATGGAACTAAAAAACCATGTCACAGGGAGCTGGTGGGTGAGTGGGCGGGGAGTGGGGGTGGTTGAATAAAATTGTGCCTAGCTTTCTGCTGCCTGAGCCCTAGCCCCCAGGCCTGGATATGTGGGGACAGTGAGCATGGGGAAGCAGGAATCCAATGGAGGCTGCTTTGCCATCATCTCACTGTGTGTCCCTGAGCTGGATCTTGACTCCTCTGGTTTCAACTGCCATACTGGTCAATGAGCCATTGCCTCACTGGTGAGCAGGCTCCAGTGTCTAGGGAGGAGGCATTTTGGAAGGAGGGTGTGTGAGTGTGTGTGTGTGTGTGTGTGTGTGTCTGTATGGTGGGGGGAGATCACTTTTACCAAGCTTGGAGGGAAATCCTAGGAGAGGCTGGAAAGGAGACCCTGAATGTTTGGTGTCTGCTGGCTTTGCTAAGAGATGGTCAACATGATGCAACCCTCAGTCTCTTCCCCCCTTGAATGAGGTATTTAGCTAGTCCACCCTGGAACTCCCCAGCGTGGGGTGTCTCGGGCGTTAGGGCTGCTGCAGGCTTGTGCATGGCTGGTGCAGGGCATCTGCGTCAGCCCCAGATGTGGGTCTGCGGGGCTGTGTCAAGCGATCCAGTCCTTCAGTGCTTTATGTAACAAACCTGCAGATGCAAGCTGGAGAGGGAAGGCTGCTTCTCCCCAGCACTGACGCATTCACTCCCACTCAAGTCTCAGCAAGAAAGGGAAAGGGGGGGGGGAAGATCTGCTTTCAGCTGTTACAGACCGATTCCCCCATCCTCGGTGGGGGTGGAGGGGGCAGGGGCGGGCAGCTTCGGTGTCAGATCGAGGGCCCTGTGGATTTAATTAGAGGCTCCCCCACTTCTCTGTTGGTCGAGGGTTTTATAGGTCATAAAGCACTTCTGCGTGCATCTTGTCCATTCATTCGGCAAAGGTGAGCATGACACCTGCTGTGTGGCAAGCACATTTCTGGGTGCTAGGACCACAACAGTGAATAAAGGGGCCAAGGAGCCCAGCTCTCAGGGTGCTGAGATTTCACTGCAGTACACAAGAATAAACCAGTAAACCATTTGGTCCGTGAGAAGGAAAAAGTATGGGGGGCGGGGTTTGTGTTGCTTGCTCGGTTTTTGTTTTGTTTTTTGAGACAGGGTCTTTCCCTGTAGCCCAGGCTGGCCTGCCTCGGGGTCCCGGGAGAGGGCTATAGGAAGTATGTTGACATGTGTGAGAACAAGGTTAGGGAATGGACGAGCTCTCTCTAGGGTGATGGTCCTCCCAGGTGATATTTGGCAACTTCCAGAGACTGGTTTTTTTTTTTTTTTTTTCATTATTAAAAATGTCCTGATATTTTCAGTTTCTGGCGTAGAGTGCGCAGCCTCAGCCTCCACAACAAAGATTGAGCAGGTCCAAAATGTGAGCAGCGTGGCCACTGAGAAAAGCTGCCCCAAGGGCAGAATGGTCCAGCCATTACAAAGCTTCTAGTCTCTAGCCACTCCATTCTGTCATGTCCATCTTAAAGGTGAGAGAACTAAGGACCCAAATGACTAAAGGCTCAAACACTCTCTGTTAGTGTTCCCAGGGTCCAGCGTGTTGTGGCAGTCCATAAAGGACAACCTGAAGCATACTTCTCCCAGGAAGCCTCCCCTGATTAGTCCTCACATTTGAAAGTTATCTCACACTCCTGTAAATCCTAGTATGTTTGTGAATGGCCAGAATATGGGGCTTTGCCAGGATTACGCAACTGGAACAGCTAGGAAGAAAACCAGCTCTGCCACAAGTAGGCTGTGTTCTGGGCAAGTGGGTGAACCCTCTGATCTTCAGCTTCTGCATCCATCTGTGAGAAGAGGATAATAAGAGCAGGTGTGTGTGTGTGTGTGTGCACGCGTGCGAGTGCGCTGAATAGGGGATCTGAAACACAGTCACAGCACCTCATCTTCTTACCTGCCTGTAGACCTTCCCATGCCTCACAGCACCTAGATGAGGGCCTGGCAAGCACAGGGAGCCAGCACTTGGTTGCCTCGGTAAACCGTGATCACTCCAAACACCAGCACGTACAAGAGGGCTCTAGGCTGTGTATAGATTCGGAAGTAATTAAAGCCAGTGCTGGCTGACTCAGGGAATGCATGCATGCATGCATGGCTGCATAGATGCATGCATGGATGGACAGATGGATGACTGGTGAGTGGATTGGTGACAGGCAGTGGGTGAAAAGACACTGATGGGTGGGTGAGACTTTGAAAGAGTGACAGATGGGCAGGTGGGTGAGTAGGGTAGGTAGATGGATGGGTGAGGATGAGTAGGAATAAGAAGAAGGTAGCTAGGAGAAAGGAGGAAAGTAGGAGGGTAAAAAGATGGGTGGATGGACAGGTGGGCAGATGGACAGACGGACGGATGGATGGATGGATGAGTAAATGTGTGCCATGGTGAGTGGATATATCTAAAGGAGGGACAAGTAGATTGAAATATTTGTTTTATGAATAGTTACTGAGCACCCATGTTGTGGTCAGTGCCAAGATACACGGTGGCACCACGGCAGACGCAAACGCAGCTCGAATCCCCTGACTCAGTTGGCAGGCAGTAAATGGTTTGCTACAGAAGCCCTGCCTCCCTTTCTAGAACTTTGGCCTGAAGAAGGGAAAGGCCTCCCCCAGTTAGTGACAGAACCAAGTTCTGATCCCAGCCAAGGGCTTTGTGGCTTATAGCAGAGGCTGGCTTTGTGGCCCTTACAACTCTGCAGGTAGCAGTGGTCTTCTCTATCCTAATTAGGGTCTTCCCTGCCACACAGCCTCCTTTTCCTCCTCCTATCTTAGGTCACCCGAGGGCTTCTCCAGGAAGATTTCTGCCAGACCCATGCAGGAGTGGCTACTGACACCAGGGCCTTGGGAATGAGGGAAGCCGCTAAGTTATTCTTAGTTTCTTAGTTCTGCTGGGGATAGGAGGGTGACAAGTCTGTACTGTGATTTTTGGGGAGGCTGTGTGTGTGTGTGTGTGTGTGTGTGTGTGTGTGTGTGTAGGGGGGCTAGGGGCAACCCCAGTGCTGTTCCTTGGGAATTACCCAGCTTGTTTTTGAGACAGAGTTTCTTGCCCTGCATCTGGAGCTCACTGATTGGGCTCTACTGGCATGGCTAGTAAGCCCCAAGGATACACCTATTTCTGCTTCTCCAGTGCTGGGATTACAAGCACATACCACCATGCCTGCTTTTCTGCATGAGTCCTGGAGAATCAAACCCCCTGGCCCTCAAGCTTGTGCGGCAAATACTTTAGCTAATGAACCATCTCCCCCAGCCCTGAACTGTGACTTTCATTTCCTGGTTCTTGCAAGGAAAGAAGACGACACTGTAACTCAATCAATGAGTTCAGGAGCTTCTAATGCTGGCCATTTGACAACCTAGCCCAGACCTGTAGCCCAAGCTTCCTTTCCCCACAAGGTGGGGTGGCTCATAGCCAGGGGGTGATGGGGCAAAGTCTGGGTGTGTGCTTGCCTCTGGCTAGTTCTTTTTTAAGACAACCGGCCTCATGCATGCCAGGAAAACACTGTATCCCTGAGCTCCACCTAGCATCCTGTGTCCATTCTTGGCAAGATGGAGTGTGTTTGCACGCCCATATGTGTGAAAGTATTTGTGCACACACAGTGTGTTTTCATAGGTGCTCTGGAGGACCTAGGCTCCTAGGTCTTAAAGGATGAGAAAACATAACCTTTACCCAAATCTAGAACTGAGCTGTTCTTCTTTTTTTTCTCTCTAATTTTCATGAATACACATGGGGCAGATGGCAGGACTCTGTGCTGGGGATTTAGAACAGAGGTTCTCAACGTGTGGGTCGCAACGCCTTGGAGGTTGAATGACCCTTTCATAGGGATCACCTACGACCATCTATATCAAAATATTTACATCATGATTCATAACAGCAGCAAAATTATGGTTATGAAGTAACACCACAACCTGAGAAACTGGATTAAGGATCACAGCATTAGGAAGATTGAGAATCACAGAATTAGAAGGGGACTGACAGAAATAGAAAGTAAAGAATGTGACATGTTTTTATCAAATAGCTGGGTTTATCCACTCACAGAAACCCTTGCCCAAGGGCTTTTGCTATGTGGCTATTTGCATGCCCTTTCTCCCTACTCTTCCCTCAGCTTTTCTCCTGAACTCCTTATTCCAAACACAGGCCGACACATCTGTGTTTCCCTCAGATTCCTCTCCCCTGCTGTGATTCCATTTTAAAAATTAAATGCTTCCTAGCCAAGCATGGTGGTCCACACCTTTAATCCCAGCACTTAGAAGGCAGAGGCAAGTGGATCTCGGTGAGTTCAAGGCCAGCCTGGTCTGCTTAATGAGTTCCAGGACAGCCAAAATTACATAGACCCTGTCTTGAAAAAACAACAACAACAAAATTAAATGCTTCCTAGGTGCCAGACAAAAGGAGGTTTATAGATAAAGGTTTATTTTTATCAGCTCAAAACAACCCCAAAGGCTGAGACTCTTTGCTGTTTGTCACAGTATCAAGGGACGACTCAGATGTGGGTCAAGGGCTCTGGCTGGGGGAATAGCCTGAAGAAGCTGAAATGGGGGTGGGTCACCAGATGCCCAGGGGTCCTTCTGACTGGGGGCCTCTGTGGACTCAGGTCAGCACCTCGGATTGTCGAAATGCAAAGTCAACTGCCAGAAGATGACCTCACCAATCCCAGTGGCTCTGCTCATCCACTACGAGCTGAACCAGGAATCCTGCGGCAAACGCGCCATCATGTAGGTATCACTCACGGCCTCAGAAGGTCCTGGGACATCCCAGCTCTCTCCTGCCTGCCTCACCCCGGGCTTCTTGGCAAGCACCCCCCTTGTTTCAGGCCCACAGGCTCCTTCACTAACCTTAAGATCAGTGGCAAACAACAGAGGTGGGGAATGCCTTCCTGGACGGTCCACTGTTGTGTCCAGGGCAACACCCAGGACGGTCCTGTTAACACAGCCCTCAGCCCCCTAGATCCCATGGGGAGGTTGAGCAAAGTGGCCTGCCAGAGCGGGACCCAGACTCCAGCAGGTCAGCCAAGGGCCCTGGTCACTTCATACCTCTACACCTCAGTTACCTTACCTGGGAGATATGGGCAGCAGGAGGGTGAGAGGAGCGGGGGGGGGGGTTTAAAATGGTGGGCAAAACACTTGAAACAAAAGACACAAGAATGGCCATCACCAAGTAACAGAAGAGCAGAGCCCTCAGTGCCTCTGGGAAGGAAACAGGCCCAGTCGGTCATTTCTACCTGGCCGGTTTGGTCCCTTGCTCCTTAAGAGGCATGTGGTAAGTATTGCCCATTTTCTCAGTCCTGAGTCCCTTCCCCAGGACTGCCGGGTGACCCCCTGAGAAGCCTCAGCCACTCAGGAAATGAGCAGTGCCCTTTTTTAACTCCGGCTCTGCTAGCGGAAGTCCAGCGTTTCCTGTCCCCTAAACAGCTCCCCCAAAGAGCGCGGTTCAATTCCTGGCCGCCCTCTCTGCTACCCCGGCAAGGATTGATTCCTCTAGATATCCTGCAAATACTTGCTTCTGTCTTCTAAGGAAAGTGGAAGAGACGAACATGACACACTTGGGCTTCCCAGCACACCCTGGTGGGCACGATTCTTTACTTGTCGGCCTCATCTCCCCGCCTGTTGGATGGGGTTAGCACAGGGGCTGCGGTACAGACTGTGTGAGCTGCAGAGGCTCCAGTCCCGAGCTGCTGTTGGGGAGAAGCAGCCATAAGCTCTAGATATAGACCACACTCAAGATCCCCGTGAGGATACCATATGGCTTCAGCTCTGAAAAGCTGCTTGAGCCTAAGGACAAACCCTAGAGGAGGAAGTTGGGATCCAGGGAACAGCCATCACCGTGGGACAGGGATCTTATTCACGGGATCTTTCCAGAGCTGGGAAACCCACCTTGTCACATACCTGGCGATTTTCCCAGGAGATCAGAGTCCAGAGCCCCTTGTCTTGGTGGTAGTGAAGTGGTTATCACAGTGGTTATCTCTAAATGTTACAGCACATGCTCTGACTCAAGTGCGCATGCTCTGACTCAAGTGCGTTCTCTAGACAGCTTACCCTTTATTTTGCTTGGCAATATCACAGAAGCAGGGTCCCCATTTGCCTGGGACTTTCCTAGTTTGGAAAGGGGAAGTCCCTTGGGCTGAGAGTGCCTGAAGCTACAGTTCATCTGAGGTGATGGGTTTCCCTCCAGACCGCAGGCACTCGTGTCTCAGCTAAGGGCTGGGAGACATACGGAATGGTGTGGCCCAAAGCCTCATGCTAAGCAAGCCAGGACGTCTGGCCTGCAGGGCATGTGGACAGTGCCCCCACACCACACCAGCCTGGCTGCTTAGAATCTGGGCATCACAAGCCCCTCTCTTCCTTATAGCCTGGAGACGAGACAGCACAAAATCTTCTGTGCTGACCCAAAGGAGAAATGGGTCCAAGACGCCATGAAACATCTGGACCGCCAGGCCTCTGCCCCGACTCAAAATGGTGGCAAGTTTGAGAAGTGGGTCAACAATGTGACACCTAGGATGACCCCGGCCACCAGGGGACTGTCCCCATCTGCACTGGCAGAGCCTGAAGCCACGGTGGAAGGCCTTACTTTGGAGCTGACCACTATTTCCCAGGAGGCCCGGAGGCCCGTGGGGACTTCCCAAGAGCCACCAGCAGCAGTGACTGGATCATCTCCCTCAACTCCCAAGGCTCAGGATGCAGGGCTTGTGGCCTCACCTCAAAGCACTGGAATTTTTGAGGGGGCTGCCATCTCTACCACCATTTGGCAGAGTTCTGCTGTCTACCAATCTGGATCTAGCCTCGGGGCTGAGGAAAAGGCTACTGAGGCCCCCTCCACTCCAGCCCCATCTACCCAGGTGCCCACCACCTCACATTCAACCCCGGAGGAGAATATTGGGTCTGAAGGCCAGCACCAGTGGGTCCAGGGACAAGACCCCAGTCCAGAGAAGTCTCTAGAGCTCGAGGAGACCATTCCTGCTCTCCAGGACAGGGGGCCTGGCAACACAGTCCATCCTTCAATGGCCCCCATGTCCTCTGAAGGGACCCCCAGCCCAGAGCTGGTGGCCTCAGGCACTGAGGCTCCCAAGGTAGAGGAGCCCATCCATGCCTCGGCAGATCCCCAGAAATTGAGCGTGCTTATCACTCCCGTCCCTGACTCCCAGGCAGCCACCCGAAGGCAGGCAGTGGGGCTACTGGCTTTCCTTGGCCTACTCTTCTGTCTGGGGGTGGCCATGTTTGCCTACCAGAGCCTCCAGGGCTGTTCCCGCAAAATGGCAGGGGAGGTGGTAGAAGGCCTCCGATATGTCCCTCGTAGCTGTGGCAGTAACTCATATGTCCTGGTGCCAGTGTGAGCTGCCCGCTTGCCCACGTCCATAGTTTGATTCAGACAGCTGTCTGGGGACCCCCATCCTCATACCCACCCTCACCCACGCAGGGGAATTGGGAATGGGGAGGCTGGATCCTCCAGGGGCCATGTGCTCCAAGCCCCAAGTTGTGGCCCTGGAGGCCACCATTAACCATGACTCCCTTATCAGAGACAGCTGGTGGCCTTCCAGCTGCCCTGTATTCAAAAGACTCCTCTGCTGCTGGCTGGTCAGAGGGACCCCTTGACATCCCAACCCCAGCGAACAATTATTTATTGACTTCCCAGCCTGTTTCCTGTGAGCACCATGGTCCACCCATCTCACGAGCAGCAGGCCAGGCCTATCTGCCTGTCCCCCTTCCCTCCTCTCGTCTCCTGTGTTTGCTGCAGTCGCCAGCCCTCCTTTCTCCCCGGCCAGCTGCGGTGCTATCTCTCCCTGTCCCCTGTACAGAGCACACCGCCGTCACCATCAACACCATGTCGTGTCTTTTCTTGCATGAGGTTAAGCTGTGTTTCCTGGAGCTCTCTGGGAAGGGGGACGAGCGTGCGTGAGGCTTCAAAGCGTTCCTCCCTGGACTTCGCTGTGCCCTGAAGGCATGCTGTGTCTGAAGGAAGGGTCTAGTCCCCACTCAGCTACCTGAACAACAAAGTGCCCCACCTGTAAAAGAAAAGAAGTGTGGCCCAGAGGCAGCAGTGACCCTGGTATCACCCTCCCTGAGGTCCTTGTCCTCATTCCTGGATGCAGCCCCCACCCTTATCAACAATAACAGTCACTGCCATCCCACTGGAGTGACACCTTTGCACCCTGGGACTCTGAGGGCTGGCAAGGGGTGACTTGAGAGTACAGATCCTACCCTGTAGGCCCCCAAATGGAGGCTGATGTGCAAAAACAGGCCAACTCAGAAGGCACCCCTACCCTGCCCCCCAAGATTACAGCCACAGGTCTGCCCTGCCTGAAGAACAAGCCGCAGAAGGAAGAGGGTGACAAGCCCCCCCGGGAGGCAGAGGATCAGGGTTAGCCCCAGGAGCCGCTACACAACTGACTTCAGTTAGGGACTTGCACGTGCATGGACGCAGCCGAGATCATTCAGAGGCCGGATCCTTTCCCACCTCTGAAAGTGCTGTTCCCATCAAGGTCTCACCTTTGCCCCACTGTAGGCAGAGCCAGACTCCAAGAGCCCTGTGAAATTTTCCGGAAGGGACCCTGCCCTGGGCACAAGGTGACTGGAAGCAGGGAGCAGCTGAGCAGCACCCCAGCTGGCGCTGCAGACCTCGCCCTCAGGGCCCTTGGTGGCAGCTCTCCCCATAGCCCAACCCTCCAACTTTGGAGCCTCCCATGGGCAGGGCTTCACCCAGAAGCCAGTGACTCACTCCTTGGCAGGTGGAAGCCCGGAAGAGTTGGCTGTTTCCCAGAGTGAAGCAGCCCTTGGCGACCCTCCCTCCTGGGAAGCTTGTAGGAGGCTGTGGTCTGTCTCCAGGGTACTCAGTGTAGTCCTGAGGATCAGCAGCCTGAGTGCACAATGTCCTGGCTCCTTCATTGGGGAGCCTTCAAGGGTTGGGACACCCCCCGTGGGACTGTTTGGTTCCTCTCAGCAGGATGTGGGCCGAGACAGTCTGGGGAGAACTTTGGAAGGAGTTGGTGAGTCCTTCAGCTTTTTCAAGCACCATTAACCAATGTCTGTGTCATTTTGTATTTTACTAATAAAATTTAAAAGTCTTGTGAATCGAATAAGGGTGCTTTTCTCTGGGGCAGGCCTTGGTGGGGGGAGGGATGAGACAGGAGAAGGGGCAGGTTCTGAGACCCTGTCTCTAACTCATTTGCACCAGGGGCAGGGGTTTTCCCAGAAGGCACTGAAGGCGGGCATAAGGCCTGGGCCCCGTCCTGGCTCAGTGCTGCCTTACTGCTGTATAGTGGCGAGCCAATGCCGCCACCTCCCTGGACCTCTATGCACGTGGGTGTGGCTGGTCTCTTGATCCAGCAACACTCAGGATCCCTGTGGGTGACCCAGGAACCACCACCTGATACTGCTGTCTCTTCTATGATGTCCACATTTTCCTCTATGGTGTCTTTTCTTAGTCCTGGCTCACAGAAAGATGAGAGAAGGACTAGCTCTTCTCAAGAAACCAGAAAGCTCATAGACAGGACCCAGGGGTAAGCTATTCAGTGGCCCTTTAGCTTTTCAGTGCACGTCATTAGAGCTGCTGTGTGCAGTTGTGCAGGTTGAGACAGCACAAGGGTGTCACGAGTCCAGCTTATGATATATAATCTTTTGTGAATTCTAAGATAAGCATATCAGTGCCTTAGCATAACTTAATTAGCAGGGGGTCCTTCCTTTCTTTTCTTTTCTTTCTTTCTTTCTTTCTTTCTTTCTTTCTTTCTTTCTTTCTTTCTTTCTTT